>NC_090440.1:195157525-195782525 GCF_031143425.1 Pleurodeles waltl | reverse complement strand
ATTTGTTTTACATCTGAGAGTAGTTTGTGTTTTAGGGGTCTCATTTGTAAAAACATTGTAATAGGCCTGCTAGTGCTGAAAATGTGTAATGTACTATGTCATCAAGAGGTTAAGTATATGGTTACAGTGCAATACTTTCAGTCATTTTCTGTTCATGTGGTTATGCCTTCTAGGGGCTAACTATATTATAACATGACCATATTTCTTACAAATGCTATTTTCATTGTGGTGTCCGCTAGGGGCTGTTCTGAGCATTACAGTCTAATGCCAAATGTTTATTTCTGATAAAGCTTTTTATTGGATTGATATGACAATTGTATATGCTTTATTAGTCTCTCCTTATTGCAATTATGGCCATCATTCAAGCCAACTTAACATCTTTATTACACTATGACTGTTTGAACACTCTTGATATGTTTGGGTGACTCTTCTAGTTTATTTCTCTCATTGCTCCTCCGTGGCTGTTTTATTTTGGGAACTGTGTTAGCCAGCCAGCAACGCTGATGGTGGGGTGATGGAAGTGGTATTCTAATGGATTTAGCATGGTAGATTTAAATTAGGATGCTAAATGGCAACATTTTCATTCTTGGCTGCAGGTAGAGGAAGAAGGTAAATGGAAGTACTTTAGCTATATGCAGGGCCACTGGAATTATGTGGCAGGAGAATACCAAATTATGAGGCAGGGTTGACCAATTTATGTGGCAAGAAAATTCCAGTTATGAATTTACAACACATATAGCTCTAACTCAAGCAAATGTGAGACCCATTGCATTGCAAATGCTTGTAATCTACTTCTATTTACTCCCTAGTCCTTACCAACTCTGTCTTGAATCGTTCCTAATATTAAACACATGGGGGTCTATTTACCAACGTAAATTTAGTTGTAATGTAATTTTATAATCTAATTTATCTTTTTTTATATCATCCAGGAATTCACAAAGGAATTCCTGGTAGCCATACTGTATATGCATTATTAATATGTATTTCTCAACCACAAGTGCAGAGAAATCTGCAATCATAAATCCAACTTGAGGGGTGAAAGAAGGCATTCAAATGCGTGGTCTGCTATGAAAGCTTAGAAACAAAAACAGACATGTATGTTTTGTGCATTCCAAAAGTCCACTCTGTCCCCTTTCCTTACTAGAAATTGATGGAGATTTACTCCACCACAGAGCTAAAGCAATTCCCTTTCATGATGGGAAAGGAAATGGATCACCCTAGGATTTAGAGGAATTTAGATTTAGGGGAAGGACTTTTTCCCTGTGAAAAATATTTCCTAGGAGAGGAAAAAAATGCTTTTGTACAGAGGGATACATTTTACGCTGTGGAGTATTCCATACAGAAAGAATAAGAGACTTTTTAATAAGTCCCAAGTCAACTGAGGAATTTGGTGCTGTAAGGCTCTAGGGCCTGCATATATCACAACCCTGGATTACCCTCAGAAGTAGGAGGTGGGGGTAACAGGCACGTGCGCAACGCCCATTGGGCTAAAAGGGCTTCAGCATTGTGCATCTTTGAAAGGTGGAGGAGGCTTTGTTTTTCTAATTTCTTGTTGCGCCCCATGCAGTCGCTCTCTTTCAAAAGGTCAAAGGCTTGGGACATGTAAACGGGGATGAAAAGATACATTAGCATATCTCTCCCCAAATACACTGCAGTGGGATCTTGTAACAGATTAACTTTTAAAAAGGGGAGATAAGTATCTTTCCTTTAAAATGTAATTGAGCAACACAGCTCTATTGTCCATCCTACAGCACTTTCCTAATGCTTATAAGGCCCGAGGAGCTTTCAAATCAGAAACAATTTAAGAAGGATTTTGCATTCCAATTAAACGTAAAATAAATGTTTAGCACGTTAAAAGATAAATGTCATTGAACCTTTCTCTTTTTCTTGGTGACTTGAAACTGTTGCTAACATAAGGCACTATTTAAATAGAAATTTGAATAAAAACATTGCATTCTGTCATGGGGTTCTATCATTGATTTTAATTAATGTCCCAGCCCTCCATGTTCATCCGTGCAGCAGGTCTGGGGGAACTGTGAAGTGTATCTGGCATTTTCCTTCCTTGGAAGCTGCTTTGTGGGCAATTGGTTGAACTTATGTGCCCTTTCACTATTTGAATCAGGGTATTTGCACCTTTGAAGGATAGAACCCTTCATCTCATACTAAAACATTCCAAACGTAGGCCTCAATGCACTCACACACATCTACCTATCTATACATACATCAGAATCAGTCAAGAGCACCTATCATTACTTTTCACTTTAAATTCATGCATAACAACAGCAACATGGCAAAAGCACAACTCTGATCATCATGTACAACATGTACACAATCTGTGTAGGCCCGTAACAAACACACTCAATCCATAGCGCACTCACAGAGCAGTGAGCTTCAGTGCCTCGCAGTGCTTAATTTGTAATTAAAAACGTGCGGGTGCTCACAGCTCTCTTCTTAAACACGCGGCTGCTGCAATAAAATGTGCGAGCACGTAAAACTGAGGCAGCGTAATCCTGAAGCCTTCTCAGGTCTCATTAATTCATTTACAGCTATTCCCTGCCCCTTCAGCTCACTCTTGCAGTGTCCTGCTTTTCCCTTTTCTGGCGCTTTTCCGTTTTTCTCTTCACCCGTCTTTCCTATGTGTCTTTTGCTCGCAGTAAATGCTTGAAGCAAAAAATATAAGCGCCGGCCCTCAAAAATAAGTGACTGTGCTCAGCACCGGAAACCACAAGCACAAATTAAGCACTGGTGCCTCGTAAAGTGAATTAAGCCTTAAAGTAATACAATTAAAATGCAGTACAATACACTTGAACCATGCAGCACTATAGGGGCATAATGATTGCAACACGGAGATAGACAAATCATAAACTAGCCCTGCTTTCTATACTTTTACATACTTTATACTCAGGCCCCGATTCCAAGTTGTGTTTTTCATTTTGATCACAGCTCATATGGAAGTCTGTGCACCCATCAGATTCTGAATGCTGTATACATCACTTCTCACCACCGTCTTCCCTTGACAGATTTCACCAAGAAAAGACATGAAGAAATGTATTAGGGGAAAATACTCATAACTAAATGCTAACCATGCAGTACTCGGTGCAGTAAACACTGATTCCACATGTAATGCCTCGTTCTGAGGTAGGGAACACAGACAATTACGTCAGCCGGTAAAGAAGCCACACCAGGGAAGCAGTTGCTGTAATTATTAAACAAATTCTGCACAACTCAAAGAAAGATGGATGGATGGATAGATGAATGAATAGATAGATAGATAGATAGATAGATAGATAGATAGATAGATAGATAGATAGATAGATAGATAGATAGATAGATAGATAGATACTGGAACACCATGAATTCTTAGGTTTTGGTTAGGACCACAATCCATACCTCGTGCAACAGCTATAAAAACAATAACTCGTGCACCAAACATCCAACAAGGCTCCAGGAGCTCTTGTTGATGGTTTGTGGACCACAGAGGATGTTCTGAGGATGACTGCCAACCAATCCTCATGGTCTGCAAACCTGCTGGCAAAAAATGTAACTTTGGAACCTTCTACCTGAACCAAAG
The DNA here is from genome assembly GCF_031143425.1 of Pleurodeles waltl. NCBI lineage: Eukaryota > Metazoa > Chordata > Amphibia > Caudata > Salamandridae > Pleurodeles > Pleurodeles waltl. The sequence continues at coordinate 195,778,954 of NC_090440.1, read as the reverse complement.
GGTCAGAGGATGCTGTCCCTACCCCTTATAAGCATTCATGGTTTTTTTCAGGAGGCCAGGACTAAGTCCCTGTGATGACAGCTGCAATATTTTGTTCAAATTGTAGTCAGAGAGCTTTGGGATTACAGGGCCAAAATGAACAATGGGACAAAAAGCTCCTTGTCCAATTGGATTAGATTTTTTTTTAATTTTGATCTTTCAGATATTTCACAAACTCAGGTTCATAAGCCAACTAACAGCCCAGATAAGTCTATCCTCCAAAACTTGACTTGAGAAATCTGCTCAATATGAGGCCTACAAAACCACTTTTCTAACAATCATTTCTCAAAAACATCTGAATGAATTTACACTAAACCAAGGAAAGTTATTTCTTGAGTAAAGTTCTACTGTCATGCCAAGTTTGGTGTAATTAAGTTCATCTATTTTTTTTATCTCTCTCAACAGCTTCCAGTGAGAATTAAAATGGGAAGCATCACTATTTTAGATCAGCATAAAACTTGCTATGCCAAACCTCAATGAATAAGGATTTTTCTTTTTAAGGTGTAAAGACTTATGAGAGATGCAGCAGATTTCATATTACAAAAGCTTTACACTTAGAAACAACTCTCTTATTGTCAAGAGGCATCTTCAATATGCTTTTACTTTACAGCACACATGTAACCCCTGGTTTTAGGTAATTATTTTTTTTAACACAAATAAAGATGTAAACATGCACTAGATTCACAATTTATGGCAGAAGCTTGTTCTAAAGAAAATGACACACTTTGGCATAGACAAATAGGTAAGGTTTTAAGATTTTAAATCCTTTGGTTCAATACGTATCTGAGACGAAGCACTTTATCCCCACGATCATAGAGCAATTCCTGTATTTGTTTGAAGAAAGGGCATAGGCTATTATTGCATTGAACATTGTATGTTGGAGAGGAACAGACTGTTACTTCATGTATGATATACATGGAAGGTGCCATGACTGTGTATAGTGTAGGTTGTTGAAGAAAATGGAGGCAGGGGTGTTAATCTAGTTCATTCTCTACATTGCAACTTTGTGTGAACATATTACTGGAACGAGGTGTGCCTAGGGGGATCTAGTGTGCTAGTTGATGTAATTGTCATAGTAAAACTATAAAATGTTGATTAAGGAAGTATATTCTAGGCCTCTCACAAGAGAGCAAGTCAGTGGAGGTGGTTGTTGTCTTATACCTCCTAATTGGCAAATTATTTTTTACAGGTTTTATGTTGCCCATTGATACCCGCTGGCTGCAGCACAGGTGGATCATTTCAGAAGAAATTTGAGCAGACGTACAGTCTTGAAGTTCATCTCTTGCTGATGATATCTCTGGCAAATGGGCTAGTATAGGTTGACAGCAGAATACTGGAGTCCCTGGAGTCAGAGGAAATGTCACCATGCCATAAATGTCTATATTTTGCAAACTGTGAGAAATTGATTGAAAAGCAATAGGCACTACCAGCCCTGATTTATTGACATGAAGACATGCAGAAATGGCTAATTTGAGAATTGTTGTAATGGTGACACTTCCCTATAGCCCCCCCCACCCTGGAGCATAAGTGCATTAAGGGTCTACAAATATCTGTGTTCCCATTTTCTTTTTTGTTGTTTTGTTGTTTTATGTTATATGGATTTGAAGATTGCCCTATCACCCAGGAGGGACACTAAACAGGTGAGAAACTAGCCTTGTCTAGGGCGGGCAGGGCTATTCGACGAGCCAGGTCTTTAGCTTGTTGCAGAACCCAAGAAGATCTTGAGGGGGGGAGCAGGATGTTGGGATGGCATTGACTCGCATGGTCCAGTCCCGTTTGCTGTCAATGAAGGTGGTTCCTGGAGTGGGTGCTGGGAGTGGGTGTGGGCCCAAGGTCAACTGGCCATCAGATGGAGTATCATAGTGAGGGGTTCTTGACAAAAATCACTATTCTGTCTTCTCAGTGTTTAGCTTCAGATAGCTGAACTTCATCCAGTTGATGACTTCAGTCATGCAGGTTGTGAACTTGTTTAGTGTATTGGGGGTCTTGTCTCAATGAGTATGATTTGTATGTTGTCAGTGTAGGAGAAGTAGATGTGGGAGTGGACAACCCTCATTAGAGTGCTAATGTAAGCTTTGAAGAGGGTGTAGCTGAGGGATGAGCTTTGTGGCACACCACTGATACGTTTGTGGGCTTCTGATGAGTACGGAGCCAGGCTGACATTTTGTGTTCTGCCTGTCAGGAAGGAACAGATTCACTTGAGAACAGGTCCTTGGATGCTAATATCCCTCAGACATCAGATAAGGAGGTGGGAAGCGGTGTCAAATGCTGCAGAGAGGTCCAGGAGGATGAGGGTTGCTGTGTTTTCTCTGTACAGGATCATACATAAGTCGTCTGTGGTGGAGATAAGAGTTTTCTCTGTGATGTGATGATACGTGGCATGCATAGGTTTTCATTGGTCATTGGTTGCCTATAGATGTTAAGTGCAGGGCTGATGGCAATTGTGGAATGCATCAAGCAGCAATAGTGGGTTGCGTTCTTGTCTCTTGGTAAAAAAGCATTGTTTTTTTAGGGTAATCTTCAGTGCCCGCAGCCTGATCTCTGGGTAGCCTGAGCGATAGCTTGGCTATGTGAAAACTGTACGTAAAATGTATGTGTAACTTGGAGCATAAACTCTGCTGCCTAAAGCAAGAACCTCAATGATCACTTTCTCATATTGAAAAGAGATGCAGAAATGTCTAGAATTGGTGTTTATGGAGAGGCAGTACACCGTAACATTAGCACATCCCTGGTATAGGTCTTGCCTTTTCAACCCAGTGTAGTTTAGCAGCACAATACTTGGGAACCCTTACTCTGTTGTGAAATGAAACCAAGGCCTGTCAATGCAGTTTAACTCCATGCATAACCGGTACCAATACAGAAGCATTACACAAGGAAAACACACTTCTTTTTGCACAACATGTACAGTTTCAAAAAATAAGTGTGCATGTGGACATTCTTCCAGAAAATGATCTGAAGAAATTAGCACCAAAATATGCATTTTATAATGCACATTGCCCATCCAACATTTAAACCTAATTATTTTAGTGGTTTTGACACTGTATGTGCTGTGGGTCGTAGAAGAGAACTGAAAGCTGGTTGTTATAATGCATCTTAATACGCAGTACTGTTACTGTTTCTTTCCTAGTGACGTCCTGACAGGACAAAGCAGCAGATTGGTGGCTTCTTTCACGGATGTAGCTTAATCATGCATTACATAAGAAAACTGCTCAACGTGGGGTGCTCACATCAATTATGTTGCTTTTGAGATTCATGGCAAAGTGATTAATAAGTTATAATATTGATAATTGAGTGGCATTCAGCCTACCCCAGGAGGAATGTAAAAAGAATCTGGAATCAAACCTGTCACTTGGCCAGCCGTACACCCCTACCAGGTGTGTTCACCCACTCATCTCAGTTGTATGTATGAGTGCATATGTTGCAGCAGCCGGATGAGCAGATGGAAATCATAGCTGTGGTCAAGAATAAGGCAGCTATAAATAGTTAATGAGTGTGTTATCCTGCCAAGAAAGAATTGACTGAGAGTTGTGAAAAAAGGGCCAACATTCTGAAATAACTGTACAAAAACTATGTAGTATGCTTTGCACTGAAATCTGATCAAACTGCTTGTTAATTCGTTTCTCTCAAACCTTCCTTTAAACTTCTCTGTAAGTTGCCTATAAATATTGAAGTATCCACAAAACATGTTTGTTTTAATAGTATTGGGTTTGCCCAATATGTTTAAAATACACAGTTTGTAACTATTTTGTTGTATTGGTTCTGAGGATAACTCTGCCCCCAACTGTTTAAAGTATTTGCTCCGCCTCAATTGCTTGGTGTGTTGTTTCCTAAAGTTCTATGCACGATGCTCAGGGACTTTTTTGTTCTCTTATTACCAGGTCCTAAAACAGAATTACTAACAACTGCTCTTTGGTTTAAGTCTTACTTTTTGTTTCAAGTCTCTCAAATTAAAATGTCCCGTGCTGGATGGTGCCACCTCCGTTAAATTGACCCTTCCTGCTAAAATTAGCTTCTATTCCATCAGTTTTGCATAGAAATAGCTTGTATTGAGGAGGGCCCGAAACACCTAAGACACATTTACACTTCTAATTCTGTTGTTGTTAATTTTCCTTTGCTTGTGACTAGCTGGCTCCTTATAGAGGCAGTGAATGAAAGCTCTACAAGTAAGAAAGGATGATGAGTACCACTCATCATTATCAGTCATAAAACTGCACAATTAAAAGATGTTGGTCCTGATGTATAAATGTACTGGTCATAAAAGTGGGTATAATTTTCTCACCAAAAATTATTTTTCATAGTGATGTGTACTAATAGGCTGGTCTGTAAAATAACAGTTCAGAAGGGATCGCAGAATGACCTGCTTAAAGAATATTCATTCGACGGATTGCAAAGTGCAACTCTTCCCACTGGCTAGCTTCAGAGAAATGGTGAACTCAATGGGACAGCATACCTCTGTCTGGGACATCTGTAGTGTTCAGTTGTACTGGGGCCGTGCTTCTGTGTATAAAAATACATTGACATCTAGTAACAGTCTGTGATCCTTTAAACTTGCATATTTAAAAAAAACAGTTTGGACTTCTAGAAACGGTCATCCGTACTTGAGATTTTTTTAAATATTTAAAAAACTGCATGGGACTGCAACAATGTGGCTTTATATGATCTCTTTTGAAGACATGTGATCACGGGCATTTCATGGTCACTTTTAGTCAGGCCACTTGCTGATAGACGTTCCTGAAGCCTTTTAGGTCGCAGCCTGTCTGGTTTGCTAAAGACATCTTGGAGACTTTCAGAAAGTTGATCTAGGAATGCATTCTGCCTGTTGATTACCTTTGGCTTTGTGGTTTGTAACACACAGTTGTGGGCTTTCTATTTGCCGACTTCATTTAATTTAGGCTCTCCAGGTCCAGCTTGTCCCTCCCGTAGTCTAAACCGTGTTTACTGTATCCTTCTACTAACTCTCTTTCTGTTAACGTCTTTAAATCTTCTTCTTATCTTGTGACATTAGCTGTGCATTCAAATGCCAAGGTCAAATGTCAGGAACTGTCATCCAAGGGAACTTGTTTATTTATCTTTCTCTGACTTTAAAGTGAGAGGATTTATGTTACAATCTGACTAGCTACTGGGGGTAGAAAAGAGATTTTTTCCAGCACCAACATTTAAATGAACTGTGTAAGTATTTCAGAATATATCACAATTAGTAACACCACAAATGAAGCACATTTTCATCATTTCTAAAGAGTGCTAGAAACAAATACTTTAATATGATTGAAACAAATCATTGCATGTTGTCAGTAATGGCAGTACACTATCATTCCATGCATTCTCCACTCTACGCCACTCCACTCTACTCTCCACCACTCTATGCCACTGCACTCTGCACTACTCCACTCTATGCCACTTCACACTACGCCCTAAACTCGATCCTGTACCACTCTACTTCAATGCACTCTTTGCCACTCTACTCTACACTGCACTCTACACCACTCCAGTTTGGGTCACACCAGTCTACTCTGCACAGCTCCACTCTGCGCCGCTGTACTTTACGCCACTCTGCAACACTGCACTCTATGCCAATACACCCTAAGCATATGCACTTTACCCTGTATCACTGTACATCACTCTGCACTGTTGCACTCTATGCCACTGTACTCTACACCACTTAGTTCTACGCCAATATACACTATCCAACTGTACGCAACGGAGCTCTACCCTGTACCAATCCCATCTACACCACATCACTCTACTCTGAAACAATCTACTCTACACCACTGCACTCTACTCCACTATGAACCACTCTATTCAACGTTACTGCATTCTACGCCACTCTACTCTTAATCACTGCAATCTACACCAATGCACTCTACACAACTGCACTGTCACTGCTCTCTTTGCCACAGCTCTCTCCATCACTGCACTCTCTGCCACTGAAATCTATGCCATTATACTCCACTCTTCGCCACTGAACTCTACAGCACTGTACTCTACTCTGCACCACTCTATGCTACTCTACTCTGCAGCACTGTACTCTGTGCAACTCAACTCTACTCTGCACGCTACACCACTGCACTCAATGCCACTCAACTCTATTCTCTGCTACTGCCCTCTGCATCACTCAACTTTACGCCACTCCACTCTGCACCACTCTATGCCACTCTACTCTACTCCATTGAACGCTACACCACTCTACTCTGTGCCACTCTACTCTGCGCCACTCCACTCTGAGCCACTCCACTCTGAGCCACTCCACTCTGCATCACTGCATTCTACTACTCACCACAATAACCTACACCAATGCACTCTACACCAGTCTACTCTGCGCCATTGCCCTCTGCATCTCTCATCTCTATGCTACTCCACTCTGCGCCACTGCCCTCTGCATCACTCAGCTCTATGCCACTCCACTGGGCACCTCTCTATACCACTCCACTCTGCACCACTGCACTCCAGTATGCACTACTGTAATCTATGCCACTGCATTCTACAGTGCTGCATTGTATGAAGCTGAATTCAATGCCATTTCACTCAATGCAACTGCACTCTATGCCACTGTACTCTGCAACTCGCTACACCACTGCACTCCAAACCAATCCACTCTACTCTATTCCACTCCAGTGTATGCCACTCTACAGGACGCCACACTATGCCACTCCAATACACGGCACTCTACTCAAGTCTTTGCCATTCCACTCCATGGCACTCCATGCAACTCTCTTCTACACCACTAACTTTGAGCCATGCTGAACAGCTGAAAAGCTGGTGTACAACATGACCAAAACACTTTGAAAAAGCCAATAGCTCTTGCATTTATGAGACCTATTGGCTTTGCCAGTGCTTGTTATGCAAAGACATCTGTTTTGGACTGCAGGGTTTTAAAAGTAATGAAACTGTGGCAATTATGTTATTAGTCATATCATATGCGATATAACTAATGGTGACCTCAGTTTAATTTATTTTTTGTATATGTTTTTTTTTAAATTGATTTCCAGTAGTCATTACAAAAAGTAATCATATTAACAAACAACATTCATATATAACAAATAGGTACAATACAATAATTCCTGATTAAATGTCTATGTAAAAAAATAAAGTTTTTCATTTATGTGAACATCCAAATGGGTAACTAAAGTGCTAATGGTTCAGACATATCAAACAGAGTGGGTGAAAATAGCAACCTTGTCATCTACCCCTAGTAATGGACAAAGACCCTGCACACTCCCATTTTATTATAACTGAAAAAGAAGAGCTATCTAGAGGGACCTAGTGAGGATGGGTAAAATACCCATCCTTTCCAAGATGGTTAAGAGACAATCCAACCCGACCAGGCCAAAAGCCTTTTAGTATAATTTAATTTCTGATGACATGATCAAAGTCATATTCTGGCCGTAGGAGAGATCTATTGTTACATAGCTCACAAGAACTGACACATATCACTGTTATTCAGGTGATGGGTCTCAACCACAATGTTTCTTCAACTATTTTTTAATGTTTTTTTAGGATAACAATACTCAATATACAATATTTTGTTGTAAATAAACATATATATCACCTTGGAATGTTTTTACATCCTTCAGTACAATAGGGCAGCTGGCTGGGTAGCAAATTAATCTATAGTTCCACTGTGGCCGCATTATTTTGCAGCTTGTACAAAATGGTGTGTCTAGTCCAAGACTGCAGAAGAAGATATTGACTATCCTTGTTGCACTGTCCATCTGGATCATTAAAGACCTGTTGTGTAGGTGACTTTCAATAAGGTTTAGTGCTGTCTTTCCAGTTACAGTCCTCAACTTAAACATCAATATCCTGGAGCTGGACTACCAAGAACTCTAGGTGCTTACTGAGAGTTGGGCTTGATTAGTTCATGTTCACCATAAATCACAACTGCACTAGTAGGTGGATTGTCCTAATGTTGTCATTCTGCTTTCGGTGAAACCGGATAACTGTGAGTCAATCCACAGGTATGCTAAGTAAGGATACATATTGGTTGATTCCCTGCACAAATTAGCTTTAGTTACTTCATGGCATTTTGTTACTTGAGGATCAGATTGTATGCAGATTGGTAGTAAAACTTCCAAAAATAGCACCATCTCTTCTAGTTGTATATAGAGAAAAGGACATGTACGTCCTTTAAGTTACTGAATGCCATAATGTTGCTTACGTGCAAGAGCTGTATGACATCATGTAATGTCTTCCTTACTGTCATTTTCCCATATATGTTTACTGTGTCTGAATCTGGGTCATAAGATATACCCCTTGTCCTCTTTCCTCAAGTGGTACTTCCTGTTTTGGTCTTTTGTCCGATGCCATTTAGTAGTAAATACTCGTGATTTGTCGTTCTAGTTTTGTGTCCTGGGAATGATCTCTGGTGTAGTGTAAAAATTCAAGACACCACTCACATATCTGAGGTTATTATGTGCCACTGATGTCAGAAATAAATCCGTATTGCCCCTGTTGAAGCTTTGACTTTGGGGAGAATGTAGTATGTTTGCCTTTTGGCAGAATAACCCCACCATCTAAACATGATCATGTTCTAACTTGAGCCAAACTACAGTGCCAGTAACTGTTGCCATGTTAAAGTTTGAGGACATGGACAAACATTATTGGGAGTAGCCTTAGGATGTGATATCAGTGCAGTATTCGCTTGCTTAGTCTGCATTCTATCGCTGTTGCAGAGCTCCCATCAACATTAAAGTTTGTTTCTTTCATGATTCAATCGATTGCCACATCTGCTGTTTGGTCGAATCATTGAGTACCATTGAAAAGAAATTGATATACATACCCATGAGTAGCTTCTAAGCATCACCTTATGGTTAGTCACCTGGAGGATGTATCTGGCACACCCACCAATGTTTTGATCCAAGTGTTACACTGTTTCTCAAGTAGAAATGACCCAGAGTGAATAAATCACCCCTTCAGCAACTCAGATACTATTCTCTGTGAAGCTTAGGACTTCCAGCTATTCAATATTACTTTTCACAGCACCAGAATGCAGATTTTGTACAATCTACAAACGTGCTGTCTTTTTGTATTAGAGTGTTTGCATCTCCCCCACCATTCACATGGGCTTCAAGGTTATGTAGGTTGACACACTTACCTGGTGATCAGTAGATTCTCATGAAAATTCATTGTTGGCCATGTATCATTGCATACTGATGCTTGAGTTCTGTAGTTACATTAAGTACTTGTGCCAAATGTTTGGAGGGATGACAGTTCTAATGTCAATCTCTAACTCTAGTCCAGCTTTCTCCAGTCGTTTGTAATTATATTGTGTACTGCAGAAGCTCACCAAAATACGTGTGAGGAAGTATGAATTTTCCATAGTTGGTAGAACTGTAGAAAGACATTAACTTAGAAAATTATAACATATTACTTCACTTAGTGGCAAAGACTTAAATAAAATACATGTAATCATCTGTGGTTTGAATGATCAAGGTCATACCCAGTCGAATCCATTCTAACCAAAAGAGTTTCTTCCACCCAATATGAGTTTGGTTTCTCCCATATAAGTTCTCTGGAAGAGCGGGTTTGAGTGTTCCTTTTCAACACTTAATGAAAATGTTTGCAGAAAGTGAAGAGTCTAGTTTATGATTTTTTGATTTCATGTTAACTGACGTAAAATTCAGGACATTTGTCTTTGACATCCTCTTTTTTTAGACGAGTACCAATCTTGAGGGTCCAGCTAAAAGTTTTAATATTCAGTGCTAGCTTGAATTAAGGTGCAAAGTAGTACTTTTCCAGTTGTGAATAAACAAAACCACCTTTTTAGGTCGCAGCCTACCAGACATCTTGGGGCCTTTTAAGAAAGTTGACCTTGGATAGCCTTCTGCTCTTTGATTACCATTGGCTTTGTGGTTTGTAACTCACACTAGCTGGTTTTCTCTTTGCTGGCCTTATTTGCTTTAGGCTGTCCAAGTTCAATTCGCCCCCTCACCCGTTGCCTAAAACGTGTTTACTGTATTCTTCCACAATCTCACTTTCTGTAACCAGGCCTTTAAATTTTTTTTCTATCTTGCTGTAGATTCAAAGACAGAGATCAAATGTCAGTCCCTCTCTTCCAGGGAGCTTGGTGTTTATTTTTTTTCTCTGACTTCAAAGTGAGAGAACTTATGTGACAATTCTGTTGAGTAGCCATGTAAGACGAGAAGGGATGCTTTTTTTTGTAGCACACAACAAAAAAAAGGAATAGTGCTGCTGTTTCAGAGTACATCAGAATTAATACAAATGAAGCGCATTTTCTTTGGAATGCTGAATTGTGGAGGAAACAAATATACAATCAAAATACATCTGTTCACTGGTATTTGCACACATCATTTACCTGCAGTAAAACCGTATTTCGCTGCAAATGTAATGGTCATTTTAACTGAAATGTGCATCTTTAATGACAGTGCACTACCGTATCATGCATAGTCCACACTACGCCACTCCACTCAACCTAACCCAATTAAGCCCACCCCACTCCAGTCTACCCTACTCCATCCCAATCTCCTGCACTACACTCAAATCTACCCCACTCTGCTCCTACCTACCCCAGTGTACCCCACTCTTCAATCTACCCCACTCCAATCTACCCCAATCCACTTCAATCTGTCTCACTCCAATCTACTCCAATCTACTCCACCCCACTCTATTTTCCACACTGCACTGCAAACTTCACTGCAATCTATCCAACTCCTCTCCACTCTATTTTACCCCACTCCACTCCAAGCTACCCCACTCCCCCACAATATACCCAAGTCCAATCTACCACAATCTACCCCACTCCACTCTATCACACTCTACTGCACTCTACCCAAATATACCCCACTCCTCTTCACTCTAATCTAACACACTCCAATCAACCACACTCCACTCAAATCTACCCCACTCCACTCCAATGTAACCCACTTCGCCTCAATCCACCCCACTCTAATCTACCTACCCTAATCAACCCTACTCCAATCTACCCCATCTACTCCACTCCACCCCACTCCAAACTACATACTCCAATCATACCTCTTCAATCTACCCCACTCCAATCTACCCCATTACATTCCAATGTATCCTCCTCTAATCCACCTAATCTAACCCACTGTGCCCCACCCTCATCTACCCCACTAGACTCCAATCTACTCCACTACAATCCATTCTTCCCCAATCTATCTCTCGCCACTACATTCTATCCAGCTCAACTCTGCCTCACTCCACTTCAATCTACCCCACTCTGCCTTAATCTAACCCACTTCAATCCACCCACTCCAGTCCACTCTACCTGAACAGCCCCACTCCACCCTAATCTACCAATTCCCCTCCCATCTACTCCTCTCCAACCTACTCCACTCCACTCGACCACACACTACTCACTACTCCACACCAATCTATGCCACTCTACCCCACTCCACTGCACTCTTCCCCAATTACCACACTCCAATCTACCCCACTATATCTCACTCCACTCTACCCAATCCACCCCACTCCAAAGTACCCCACTCCACCCCAATCTACCCAAATTCAATCTACCCCACTCAGCACTCCAATCTACCCCACTGCTAGCTAGCCCACACCACTCCAATCTACCCCACTCCCCTAGTCTATCTTGCTTCACTTTATAACACTCCACTCTACCAAAATCTAACCCACTGCATTTCACTCCAATCTACCACACCCCAATCCAATCCTGCCTACTCCACCCGACTCCACTCCACCCCAATGTACACTAATCCAATCTACCCCACCCCAGTATACCCCCACTCTAATATACTCTACCCCATTCACCCCACTACACCCACCCTGCTGAAATCTAACCCACCCACTCTACCCCACTCCATTTCAATCTACTCCACTCAAGACATCTCTCTTTAGTACACCCCACTCCATTACAATCTGTCCTACTTACTCTAATTCAACCAATCTACCCCACTCCATCCTATTCTACCCGACTACACTCCACTCTTCCCCAATCTATCTCTCTCCACTCCAATCTATCCAACTCCACTCCACCCCACTCCACTCCACTCCAATCTACCCCATTCCAAGCTACCCTCCATTCTGCCACAATCTACCACACTCCACTTCACTTCAAACTACCACATGGCACTAAAAACGACCCCACTCCAGTCTAATTTAACCCACTTCACGCAGTCTACCTTAGCCCACTCGATCTTAAACTACCCTACTCCAATCTACTCCATCCAATCTACCCCACTCGTCTACCCACCCCATTCTAATCTACTCCACACCACTCTATCCAACTCCACTCAATCTACCACAATCTACTCCACTTCTATCTCACTCCAATCTGCCCCACTCCACTCCAATCTACACCCGCCACTCTAATCTACCCCACCCCACTCTAAACTACACCACTCTGATCTACCCCACTCCAATCTGCCCCACTCAATTTACCCCAGTCCACTGTGCTCCACTCTTCTGAATCTACCCTACTCCACTCCTATCTACCCAGATATATCTGTGTCCAATCCACCCCATTCCACTCCAATCTACCCCACTCCACCCCAATCTGCCCCATTCCATCCCCATCTATCCCAACTCAATCTACCCCACACCAATCTATCATGCTAATCTACCCAACTCCAGCACTCCAATCAACCCCAGTGCATCCCACTACATTCTACCACACTCTAACCTCACTCCACTCTATGCCAATCTACCCCACTCCACTCTACCCCAATCAACCTTATTCCTCTCTACCCTATTCTACACTCCCCACCACTAACTTTTAGCCATACTGAACAGCAGCCACACTGGTGTACAACATGGCTAAAACACAATCGCATTGGCAGGACCTATTGTCTTTTCCAGTGTTCATTCAAAACCGGAACTTTGAGTGTGTCTGCACTTAGTGGAGCCTTAATTGGTAGGGCCCAAAAAGGTAGTTTATTATGACTTTACGTGGGATATTTAGTTTTTGAAGATTTATAGTTGTTCAGAAAATATATTAATTTTAGTTGAGCGGACTTTGAAACGCAAGTCTTGCATTTGTGATAGGCTTTGTCTGATGGTTGGATAAGCTTTCTCTAACTTGCTACTAATGATAGTTTTCATATTCTGTGATGATGATCCCCGGGTATGGTAGCTGTTTAGGTTTCCATTTAAATGGAAATGAAGATAGGAGTATTTCCTATCCAATCTGGAAATAGGCATTACAGCAGATTTAGATCAATTTACTTAATTGCCTGAGAAGGTAACATATTTTTCAACCAAATCAAGTAACAGAAGAATAATGTGCTAATTTAGTGCACGCAGCAGCTAACCGGTAATAAATTACTTCTGAATACCTTTGAATTCTCTTGATGGCTTGAATGTTAAATGGGATCTGTGGTGCCCTTTTCAGTAGTCCCAAAGCAGACAGGGGTTACTGAACACGGCTTTTTAACACTCCGCACCTTTTATCATTGGTGTCTTGGAGGTTTACCTTGATACCGAACCCAAAACTGAGCACCACCTCCAATACTATAGCGTTTGACCCTCAGTGTAGCAAAGTCGAGCAGTCCAAGGCTTACTCAGTGAGGTGGTGTGTGACAGGCAATCATAACTCAAAACATCATATGAAATCATTAATTCATTGCCCAGCCAGTGATTTTACTTCAGAAGAGAAAGTACTTTACTTTATACTTTAATCATACACTGTAGTACTGTACTTAAAACTCCAAAGGCAAGAATATGGTATACAGTTAAAAAGATCACTTTTTACAGCAACATGGAACAGCCAGTATCTTATTGAGACTGCTTCTGTTGAGAGGTGTCCCTATTAGCACTGCAGCACAAACATGTTGCTATTCTGGGGAACAAGGAAAGGCGGGTTCTGTTCAAGATTCCAGTCCAGCCCTCCAATGCTCCAATGGATCTGGTCATGGTTTGGTGAATCCTCACTTTGAGCTCTCTGTTGGGAGAAAATAGAACTCCCCACCGAGAGTTAAAAGGTCACCTTGGTTCTAGTAGTGATCCAAACAAATCACTACTGAAGTCACCATGTACTACGGTAATCAATCTTTACCTGGCCCCAACACTCTTTTAAAACTTTGGTTACACCTGGGAAGACTGTTGAGTGCAGTCATGAGTTTCTAAGTGCCAAGCCGTTAAGCACTGTGTCTTTTTTGCGGGAGAACCAAGGTATGTTGCAATTTTCAAGAGCACTTTGCTATTACCGGTGCTTCTGTTTCTGAACATGTTGCAGCTGCCTACTAGATTCAAAGTCCCAGGTTTCTGCTCCCAAACCTGGGTAGGGGTATATGGCAGGCAGAAACAACAACCTTGTAGCACAAAAGAGTTCCTTGTTTCCTCCAATGTTGTGGGACCTACGATTTTGGCGCTATTGAAATTGTGACACACATACTTATATCATTTTATCAGATAGTGTTTATGTATTCCACAAGTCCAGATCTTGGACCGATTTTAGGTGGTTCCTCATGTACATGCATGGTCGAGTCATAGTCTGGCTCACAGTGTAAAGGCAGGTTGGAGCTCACAAAAGAGGGAGGGACTACCTCATTTAACCACCTCTTAACTTGTTAAGGACAATGCTTCTGGGGAAGAATGACGCACGACTACACTACAAAGAAACCTTCTGTCACCACACCCTATAGTGTGATCCACTAGAAAGGACCATGAATGCTTTGCAGAAGCCCTGTAGCTCACAATGTCTGGGGCTCTCTCCTACATCCTATCTAACTCTGTTTCCAGGAACTAGAAATTGAATCCAGGGTTGCCCCAGTCATAAGTAGCACACTTGTTGCATGTTGTCCATGTCTCAGAAGGATGGAGTGAAAGGTCTGGCTGCAGAGGACTGACAGACTAACTTAAACACAACAGCGTTGAGTAAGTAACTCTTCCTAGCAGGCGACAGGTAAAAAGGCCCGTCCTGCCAAAAACTGCATGACTACTACCACTGTCAGATCTTTTCTGCCTGGTGCCCTGGTAGTAGTTCGACTAAGTAAAGAGCGTCCAGATTGTCTGTCTTTCCACACCACAGAGCCCAGCTTTGGTTCTTATTTCTTGTCACGGACAGCCCATAATACACATGGATGACTTTCACGTGTGCTCAGGCACAAATCAAAAACTGACAGGAACTAGGTATGTGGTACTAGAGGTAGGGTGCATGCTCTAAAGAAGTGCACAGGGAACCTTTTCCTTCCAAACAAAAACGAATATAGCTAATAATGGTTTAAGAGCAATGCTAAATAAGAGGAGCAATGAGGACATGTCTGGTTTGTCTCTCTTGCAACAATTGATTTTGGTTAATAAACCTTCACATAGTGATTTGGCACTATTGCAGTATTTCATTTCAATGACAAGAATCAATGAAGCAACTAAGTGAAGCAAGTCCTTTTTTAATGCTGTCAAGAACTGAATCAGTACACCCCCATACCCTTCAGCTCCTCTGTTAGATCTGACATCTTTGGTGTGCTATTCCCCCAAACATCACCCCTCCTGTTTGTTGAATTCGTTTTTGCTGGCTTTAGGACTCAGTGCACTTTACCACTGCATTTTTGAAAACTAGAGACCTTGGGGAATCCAAGATGGGGTGACTTGTGGGGCTCTGACCAGGTTCTGTTACCCAGAATCCTTTGCAAACCTCACAATGTGGCTAAAAAAACACGTTTTCCTCACATTTCGGTGACAGAAAGTTCTGGAATCTGAGAGGAGCCACAAATTTCCTTCCACCCAGCGTTCCCCCAAGTCTCCCGATAAAAATGGTACCTGTGGATTTTGGCCTCTAGTTCAGCCGGCACCTGGGGAAACCTAGCAGACCAGCGCATTTTTGAAAACTAGAAACCCAGGGGAATCCAAGATAGGGTGACTTGTGGGGCTCTGACCAGGTTCTGTTACCCAGAATCCTTTGCAAACATCAAAATGTGGCCAAAAAAACACTTTTTCCTCTTATTTCGGTGACAGAACGTTCTGGAATCTGAGAGGAGCCACAAATTTCCTTCCACCCAGCATTCCCCCAAGTCTCCCGATAAAAATGGTACCTCACTTGTGTGGGTAGGCCTGGTGCCCGCGACAGGAATAGATCACACAACGGTCAATGTTGGTCCTTACATGAGGCAGCTGTTGACCCTGGGGTGATCCATTCCTGACGCAGGCACTAGGCGCAGGAACTCAAGTGGGGTAGTGTTTTTATCAGGACAGGTGAGGAATCACTGGGTGGTAGGGATTTTGTGGATCCCAGCATATTCCTGTAGTTTGTGTGACAGAAATGCGAGAAAAATAGAGTTTTTATTCAACATTTCAGCTTTGCAGGGTATTCTGGGTAAGAAAACTTTGGGGAATCCACACAAGTCACACCTCTGTGGACTCCCCCGAATGTCTAGTTTCCAGAAATGTTTGGGTTTAGTGTGTTTCTCTATATGGCCGCCGAACCCAGGACCAAAAACACAGGTGCCTGCCTTACAAAACCAGTTTGTTGTGCAATAGATAATTTTGATGTCTCCACAATACAATTTGGGTGGTGGAATTTGGGGCTGAACTAAATTGGGGAGCTCCCAAGAGAGCACTCTCTCTCTCTCTCTGCTTGCCGCCGCATTCACCTGCTCTCTGGGTTGGGCTAACCCACTATTACCCAGTTGCACAGACTGCTTGCGAAGGGACAGCAGGACTGTCCTCATCACCTCCCTCATAATGTACTGGAAGAGGAGTTATCGAATGGGACTCCTCCGACTGAAAAATCCATCCCAGAGTCTGCGCCATTGTCCTATCCCTCAGATGCTGTCTCAGTATCTGATGTCTCAGTCTCTGATCCAATGTCAGAGCTGTCCTCTATAACCCGAGTGACGGCAGCAGTCATCCATCAAGATGCCATCTCTGCTATTGGCTAAACTGTTGCTCTAAAACACTAGCCTACGTAGACAGTCACAAAATCGATGGTGTGTGTGAGATACGTGCAACAGTAGAGGCCACCTTACCTGTGCTTCTTCCCTCAATCAGCACGTTCTTTCAAGACACTCAAAAAACACCTTGTCACATACCATTCGTCACAGTCTTCAGCACCTCCTGCGCCCAGTCCAACAATCATTATTGGTGCTCCCACTCCCTCCTCCTCGGATTCCCTCATTACCACCCAGCAAAAGTGCCCTTCATCTCTCTATAGCCGCCCTCCACCCCGCACATACATTTCATTTGTATTATAGCGCAGGTAATGGCTGACTTTACTAATGTACTCAGCTATTTACATAAAATACAGATTTGCTCTTTGCAGTAGGCATATAAACCTTCTGCGCTTCTTTATGGCACTAAAACTCCCACTAGACAAGTCTGACCCTTTTGTAGCAGAAACATAATCACAATACTTACTTGACTTTTTTATTGCTGCCTAAAAGCTACAGTTGAAAAGCGTCAGTTGAAGTATGTGCATTGCTTTGAAGACGCAAGCTGCAACTGCAAGACAACTGGTGGCAAATCTATATATAAATATATATATATATATATATATATATATATATATATATATATATAACTTTTATATGTGGGTCTGGTTTTCCTGGGAGCCGATCGCAGCCCCCAGGGAAACCACACACATATTGACAAAAGTGATATATATATATATATATATATATAGATCTATCTCTATATATATATCTATCTACATAGATATATCTACAGATAGATCTATATATATATACATATATCTATAGATCTATCTATAGATATATCCATGTACATAGATATATCTACATAGATATATCTATATATATAGATCAGCAAGTGTTGTTGTCCTGTCGGCGCCGACGCCATTTGTAGTCTTCTTGCTCTTCGGTCTCTTAACGTCTTCCTCGACCGAAACGCTCGACAGGCCTCACAAGTATCCTCTTTGTGTTCTGGAGACAAACACAAATTACAGACCAGATGCTGATCTGTATAAGGATACTTGTTGTGACATTCGGGGCAGAAGCGGAATGGGGTCCGTTCCATTTGCCTTGAAGACGCACGTGGTCGGGCCGACCAGGCCCCGCCGGGGAATCAAAAACCCCGAAGGGCCACTGGAGCTCTTCCGAAATCGGTGTCGATCTGTTGTAACTAGCCCGATACCGAACATAAACAATACCGTCGAATTTTCTGAGATTTTAACTAACTTTCCGAACCGAGACGCGGAGCGAAAAGGAACACGTCCGAACCCGATGGCAGAAAGAAAACAATCTAAGATGGAGTCGACGCCCATGCGTAATGGAGCCGAAAGGGGAGGGGTCCCTCGATCTTGTGACTCGAAAAAGACTTCTTCGAAGAAAAACAACTTGTAACACTCCGAGCCCAACACTAGATGGCGGGATGTGCACAGCATGTGTATCTGCAGCTACACATGCCATCGAACATATATATATATATATATATATATATAGATCTATTTTTTTGTTGTTGTTGTATGGTTTCCTTGGGGGCCAAAATGGCCCGCAGGAAAACCCTACAACAACAAAAAAATATATTGCCCCCATTTAAAAAAACAAATTAGCGCGATTGCACCCCCCCCCCCCTCCAGGGGGCACCTACCTTTTTTATTTAAAAAAAAAATGCCCAGGGGGGGGCGTCCTGTTTTCCGAGGGGGCTGCGATCGGGGGCCAGGAAACACTTTCAGAAGGCCTCGTAAGAAAGGGGAGACTCTCCCCTTTCTTACGAGGCCTTCCTGAACGTGGGGAAGGCCGTTTGTGGCCGTTTTCCCCATTGGAGCCAGAAGCGGCCGCAAGCCTGCTTCCTGCTCTGATGGTGAAATCAACATTGTAACGTCAGCGCGCCTCGCGGATTTGGTGCAAAGAGATATGCTGTTTAGACTCAAGCGTATTGTAATTGTAAATTCACTTTAATTGTAAAGTTGAATTTTAAGTCACAATTCTGAAAATGACACTTTTAGAAAGCTGGCATTTTCCTGTCCTAACCATTTGTGGCTACTGCCAGTATCCTAGGTCGCATGACTGTGAATGGCTCTGCTGTTGGGGTTTGTGTATTCCTGCCAGAAGGTGAGACAAATGGGGCCAGGTGTGGGCAAGATGCATAATCCTGCCAGGATGGTTGGGTGCGAAACTGTTCCCAGTCCCACTTACATTTCTTGGATCCTTGACACAGATAGGGAAGAACTTTCCAGAACCAGATGTGGGGGTTCTACAGGGAATCCATCCATTTTAGAAGCTGGTACCAGGTATAAATATTGGACCTCCAGAGCCACCTTTCAGTACCCTCCTAGACCTGTGGAGTTTACAAGAGGAAGGGCTGCCTTGTGCCTTGGAGGACTGACCTGCTGCTTATGACCTGCCTTGTTCCCCAGAGAATTGCTCTGCTGCTTGTGGCCTACTTGTTCCCCAGAGGACTGTTCTGATCTCTGAGAAGGAAACTCGATCTGCTCCCTTGATCCCAGCTACCTTGAGTGACTGCAAGGGTCAGTTGGCTGATCTCCTGTTCTGAACTACAGGGACACAACATGCTCAAAGTCCTTCCTGGAACTGTCTAGCTGACATGCTGTACTGAACCTGCCTTGACCTGCAATTGGACCTGCATGAACCCTGCTGATCTCTGCTAGAGTGAGTCCCTGATCCCCGAGGGATGCCTCCCTTGGTCCTGTGCATTTGGCTGGCGGCAGAGAGTTCTTCTCTTCAAGAAAAAGGGGAAATACTGAAGTTTTGAGCTATTGTCTTATTTTCTAAAACGTTTTGCACATGCGCACCAAGACCGCTTTCAGCGACAACCTGCAACGTGAGATCTGCACTACAAAAACAACAGTGACCACCAGCGCAAAGCTCCAGCAACGACTTCCCACTGAACCAAATCTTCTCACTACCGCCACGACCGTTCACGATGCCAGGCCTCTTTGCACTACAGCGAAAAATATTTGTGACGCTCTCACTACTCCTCACGACCTCCTCCACCGTAAACCAGACTCTCCGTGCCTGACTTTGAGATGGTAATTTTTTCAGCAGAATTAACCTGATTCCTGTACCTCGTCTGATCTCCATAGTGGTTGGCCTGGACTTGTGACTTTTCCTCACTCTAGCACGACCAGATGACATCAAGTGGTGTTTTGTGCTTTTAGGCGCTAAACTTACCAAAAACTTTGAAAATTCAAAATCTCAGGTTCTACTTACTGGATTTTTGTTCTGGTATCATTTTATTTAATAAGATTTACTCAATTTTTCTAAATTGATTTGGGATTTTTCTTGTGCTGTGTTTTCACTTTATTACTGTTTGAGTGCTGCAAAAATACTTTACACAGTGCTTCTAAGTTAAGCCTGACTGCTTTGTGCCAAGCCTCTAGAGGGTTAAACACAGGCTTTATTTAGTTACTTTATGTGGTTCATCCTGACAAGGATACTGGTTGTTGACCGAGGAGGGGATTCCATTCCCCTCAACCAATAACCCAATTTCTTACATCCTTCATCAGTTGAAAAATTCGAAGTCACCAATCACGGAAGAGGTGCAGGATGGAAAAAAATGAAAACAGACCTTCTTCACACACGTACCTTGGATTTAGAACAAGATTCTCTCTTACATCTGAACTGCTCCATTCCTCCTGCAATGCACAGAGAAATGGACGACACACCTCTTCAGCAAGCATTACCCTCCAACACAACACATCTATGGCGGAAACCCACTTTTTTTCTTGTTAGAAAATAAGATAATAGCCCAATCACTAAATGGTAGGATTAGACACAGCTTATGAAATTTTAATAAGGTTCATGCTGTCATGCTAAACAATTACATTTACCCAAATCCTTTGATCTCAATGATAATAGACTTTCAGTTCTGTATGTAACTGCGATACCAGTACAACAAAGAAAGGAGGGGGTGTTTCAAGGACGTATTGGTCAACAAAATAAAAAAATCTATTTTATAAAGGAAACTGGTCCGCACTCATACCACAGGCGTGCATGGTAATCATGTTTTATGTGAGACGCATTGTTTCTCTTTGAATAAAAAATATTTCTCATGTAATCTTACAATGTGTCCCTCTTTTAGGTTATCATGTGTCGGCTCTGTTGCAGAACGGAGAAAGGTTGCCTCCGTGTCCATAAAACGTGTACATATGCTATCCAGATCTATCCAGAAAGAGCCACAGAACAAGAGATCAGATGTCAATACTTATGGTGAAGTTCTAACATAAAAATGCATGAGTGCTTTGAGTGGTGGTAGAGGTTAGACCTTGTAGTCTACATCTACCATACAAAGCGGCTGTAGTGTTGATGGAGAAGGATCTAGTAGTGTTCTCACCAAGCTCTGTACTCCGCTGAGTGTTCACACTGTTACCAGAGACAGGACGTTGTACTGATCAGGCAGTGCCCTGTGCACTGATAATCGCTCAGGTTTTTGCCAGAGGTTGCAGCTTTTGTTCAGACAACGCCCTAAATATTCATAAGTGTGCAGGTGTGTCCCTTGTTGTAAACAATTCTCTGTACATTTAGTGTTCATAATCTTGGCAGAGGGTAATGCCTTGTAGTGTTTAGTCATTACCCTCCACACTGCGCGGCGATCATGGGCAGACGCATGGCCTTGCAGTATCCACACACTCCTGTGTACGCTGACTGATCATGTTGGCATATTGCAAGCCTCTGGTTGTCAGAGATTGCTCCGTACATTTGTGAGTGCAGATTGGCAGTGCAGTTGGTATTGTGTTACGCCACAAGCTGCGGGTACTTTGGTTGCTGCTTGGACTGATGGCTGAGTAAGGAGCTTGTACCCATAGGCATCCCTTTACACAGAGTGTTACCAGTGTTTGCAGAAGGTAAAACGTGTAGTTTTCAGATACACCCTGCGTTCTGCAGTGATCAGATTATAGTCAGATATATGACTATGCTGTGTCAACACCCAGCTCTGCACAGCGTCGGTGCTAAGATTTTTGTTTGACTGGCCTGCACACTTCTGAGCGCTCAAATTATAGGGAAAGATATTGTTACAGTATAAGTGCAGTGTGTTGTGTGGTAGGTGTTCAGATTACAGGGACAGGCAATATGTTGTAGCATTAGCATACTGGCTTGCATACCAGGGGTACTCAGGTTGCAGGCATTAGCAGGGGACTGTAATATCAGGACAGCGCCCCGTACACTGACAATTGTCTTTAGGTGGCATCAGTGGGATTTCATAGCATCAGGACGCTCTGCTCTGCGCTGGTAGGCGCTACAGTTATTGGCAGCCGACAACGGTGCAGTGTTCAGACAGAGCCGTGTACCCTACTGAGTGCTCAGCTTGTTCTCAGAGTTAGGGCCCTTGGTATCATGTTTGACAGAGCTGGGATCAGAATCAATAGATTGTGCTGCACTGATGAGTGTACACCACTGCTTGGAGAGTGAATTATTCCAAACACAAAGAAGACTTAGGCATCTTATAGCGCCGTCCAAACATTAAAATTGTGGCAGTGCGAAAATGTCTGAATGTAAAAATGTCTAAGTGTAGCTCCTTCACAAATCATCGTCACCAGACTTACTTTCTTCATTCTGGCAAATAATAGAAAAAACACACACCTTGGCCCAGTGATCATTGAAATGGAATTGCTTTACATCTTTTTATTGGTACCCGAGAATCCTCCTAAAATACAAACTCCATAGATTTTATTTAGCAGCACCTCATCAAAATAAATTCTTTTCCTGCCCTGTTCCAAGAAGCGTTCACCATGAAGACAGCCTTCTGTAGAACAAGAATACAAAAATAAAAAGTCCACTCATATCCACAGATACTGCATCTTTGAGTGGAAGGCACCTGGAATCCTGAACTGTTTAGCCTCCTGGGAGAACGGGTTCTACATAACTTCTGGGTGTGTGGCAGGAAAAGGCAAACTTTTAAGGAAGTTCTGTATACTGTACTCCATACCGCCCCTGTTGTCCCTGTGCTAGAGTCCAAGATGGGCTGTACTGCATACTAGGCTCGGCTTCTGGTCCATCGCAGCTTCGCTGTGTATTTCATTTTGGGAGAGGTGCTTATGTTGTCTTTAGTGGATTCCAGGATGCTCTGCCATTTGTAGCTGGCTCTGTGTGACGTATTGTCCTACTTGGTCTCCTCTTTTGTTCCATGATGATCCTCCTGAAGTATTTTGCGCTGGTCTCCAGTGCCTTCTTTACTACCTCTGTCTTGGTCTCCACTGGCCATTGTCATAGTTCCTAATTTCTACGCCAGTGCCCCTATGTAGTATCTAATACACCGTCTGTACTTTTCTGCTTTGGGGTGGGCAGGATGAGGCGCAGCAGTGAAACAGGAAACACCACAGATTCTGTGGAAGTCCAGTGGCATTTGGAAGCTAGAGTCATTTACTCAAGGGGTGCTAAAAGGCAGAAATCATCTTACCAAGCTGCAGTAACTAAGAGTGGAAGATTGCTGAAAATGGTGGGTATTCCTTCTCTTTTTGTGGCTTGGGATGCTTGAGTTGTATTCTCCCAACCAAGGCTTCCTGCATGCATGATTCAGCAAAGTGCGGGTGCAATAAAAATGTAAGGAGGGGAATGTTCATCACAAAAACACCATGTTCCCCAAGGAATGTAGTCCACAAGTACCCTGGATGCATCTTTAAAAAAAAAAAATTCAGCCTGACCCTCAGAAGTCTGAGATTTGGAAAGTTATGGAGGCATCCTTTTCCCAAACGGTGCAGATCACCTCCTAAGTCGGGCAGAGAATGAAGAGAGGGAGCTTCTACAGGAACAGAACTTTCCCCATAAGCATCGAACCTTATGATTGTTGCAGCTATGATGGGTCTGATCCCTTATCTTGTCCGAAAAAAGATGATAAACAATGTAATTCTTCAGTATGGCTTTTAGGAGCAAGAAGAACAATCAGGAGAACTATATGAGAGCTAGTCTCCAAGTCCAAAAGCATCAGTATTTGTGGATTTTATGAATGAAGAGCCACATCGGACAAGCTTTCGGACCTTTATGCAAGGCAAGCACATCCCTTCCTATTGAAGCAAATTGTGTTTTAAGTGAGATCCTCTTGTGACCTCTCCTTCCGATGTAGCCATTTGTATTATCACAAGATAAAAGTATCCCATCTTATCGCAGCAATGTTCCTAGATGGCAAATAATCGCATTTGTAAAGTAAAGGTATTTTTGGTGCCACATGTTGATAAGAGTGGAAGAGCAGGGTTGGGATTAGGAGCTATTGTGTTATTTGCTGGAGGACAAGCCCCCAAGTTTCTTTAGTTTTCTGGGTTGACTATTTGGCTCCAAGAGCCAATCTCGGAGACAAAACTGAAAATCGTCCTAAAACCGCAGTTGAGTCTTTTGACGTAACAGCCACCCATCTGTGTCCTGGTAATGAGTAGGCCACAAGTAGGTTCAAAGTAAACTAAAAAAGATACCTTAGCACTTGCAACATTAAAGATTGTCATACATGCGTAAGGTCTTCTCTAGCTGCTGGCTGACCCGTTGGTAGAAGAGTATCTGCTCCTTCAGGTATGCTTGCATCATCAGCTTGAAGTCCTCAATACGCCGCTCATGGAAATAGTTCATCTCAGCTTGTAACGCGAAGCCCACTACTCGGCATCGTTTGCGGATACCGTCTGCCTCATTTTGATCCATCCGACCCTCATCACTCATCCGCTGGCTCTCTTTCACCTTTGCGAATGCTCCTAGAGAGATGAGAAGAGAGAAAAAACAAACAAGGATTTAGATCAATGCTGTAATCTGAAGTCGATCCTCATTCTATACACTTCACGAAGACCTTTGCATTTGGTTGGTAACATGTCTCAAACAAAAGTTTAGCAAAACTAATTACATCAAAATGTATGTAAACATTTTACAGTACTTGCTTACAGAGACCAGCATGTGGATGAACGGATGGATATAAGGAAGGGGCATGCATGTTTGTGCATGCACTGGACTATATCAGGGGCACTGCATATTAAGATTAGGGTGTAATGGCAGACGTACGTTTGCAAGTTTCCTAGTATATAGGAAGCATATGCAGAGTGACAGCTTTGGCCAAGATTGCTGGACAAAAACCTGAGGTGTAATGCACGGGCTGCATAGGAGAATTCTCTGTGGCAGACCCAGCTCACTAAAAGAAAGGGGTGTATCACAGGTCATTTTGGTATCTCTCCATTTGTACACGAATCACTTCTTATAAAGAGGTGCACAATAAGCATTACAGTACATCAGATAATGGAGGTACATAGAACACTGTGGGACTAACTGACGGTGGATGAGATATTATTGTAATACTGTGTTCCAGTGCCTAGGACCATAACTCCACCAGTCTTTCAGGATAGCACTCTGAAGCTCTTAAGGTGTCCAATAGGGCGTAACACTACAAGGGATCAGACTCTCATAGTGACAGGAAAATCAAATTTGATTGGCTACACCAGGCCTGCAAGAATAGCTAATCACCATGCAGCTACAGCCGCATGATAGATTTTCTAGTTGGAGGCACAGAGTGTGGGAACCTACCAAATGGAAGCTAGAGCTCGGGAGCTGTGGTTCTCCTCTTTACGTGAGCTAGAACGAGGTGCAGAAATGGGTGCCAAAAAGAGGTGCTGTGGAAGTGGCACCCACTTTTAATTGCCACAGGGATAAGGCTGCTGAAGAAACCGGCAAGTGTGTATAAATCTGTGGATAGGAACATGTCTTCCCAGACAACACCATCTTAGCAGACTACCAGCTTGCCCGACTGCCCCAATTTGCCTGATGGCCCTAGCATCCCTGACTGCCCAGACTTACCCAACTTTGGACATGAAGGTCCAACAGTGCATAGTGATGTAGCCTCAAAGATGATAAGTTTTGAATGTGTCTCTTTTTTTCAGACCTGGCAGAACAAATCACGTCTGCCAAAACCAGTAGGTGTGAGGAACCACCACTGTAGAGTGACCCAACTTCAGAAACTCAAGAGTTTTCCGAGCCCATGGGGACATGACATGTTCAAGGCGTGCAACAAGCACCACAATACGTATGATTCTAGGTAGAAGGAAAGGGCAATGCTTTAAAGGTGGCAAAACTCGTCCACATTCCATGTTACAATAACCAGTGAGGAGGCAGGAAACAGGGGAGAGTGGTCAACCTTAGTCCCAAAAAGCCTATCACAAATATTTCCCCATGGGGAGGGGTGTTGGGTGGTGTGAGGTGGAAACCAGACTCAGACCCCAGTATACACGGCAGCTGGACAGGGTAAACCTCAGGAAAATGCAGGGTGCCTGGGGTATGTTCTTATGGTTTGTACTCTCTTCTTTTCAAGCAAACAGGGGTAAAAGAGAGGAGGTGTGTTTTTTTTTTTATCACAGGTAAAACAAAAAGGCATGCAAGGGGAGATGGGGAGATGTAGGATTCCTGTAACACTCTAATAGCTAAATAGTGTGGAAACGTGGGAGGCTTCCTTTTGTCTTCATTCTCCTCCTAATAGTAAATCCTTGTGGGGAAAAATAGGATCAAGGAGCTATTCTTCATATGTAAATACTATTCATGAGTACGGTGTTATAACTTGAACACTGTAAAGGGCTCTACCTGAATAAATGTATTAAAACTTTACCATTAGTCACAAGCTTTCTCTGAACAGAGAGAGACATGGAGAAAGAGAGCTACAGAAGTGTTACTCTCTGCATCCATGGCATTAGGTTCCGCTCCCTTTGCCTCTGGGCGGGCTATTTAAGCCATTATAGGTCAAACCCTGGTGAAATGGTAAAATTCTTGCCATTATGTGAGCAACTATGAGATGGGTCCCTTCTGGCATACTGCTGATCCTACTATAATACTTAACATATTATGACCATCCTTGTAATTATGGTATAATGATGGACCTGAACTGTCTGTGTTTGTCGTGGACAGAGTATGACTATACAGAGTCATGAAAGGCAGAATCTACCAGTTTTTTGACATTATTTTTATTCAGCATTTTCTTAAACGTACAACTGTAATCTGCTGCTGATCACCATAACTCCTTACAGAGGTATAATTCTAATACAGGCCAGAAAGTGGCTGACAGTATCAGTATCATTCAGCTAATACAGCATTAGGTGTGTCTGAAACAAGCAAACCAAACATTGAACCCAAGCGAGCTCAACATTGGGGTGACGCTCTCTGTTTCTCTTTGTGTTTGTCAAGGGGTGATTGAAGTGTTTTTGTGGAGGTGGGGAGTGAGGTGTGAGGGACTAGGAGCCTAAACCCTTAAGGCCTAATTACGATTCTGGTGGTCACTAGACCACCAGGCTTGCAGTGGCGGTCTGGACCGCTGCTGTTGTGGCGGTCTGACCGCCAGGGTACCACCGTCTCCACTGGGATCGATGATCCTGACAGACTGATGGCAGGCAGAGGTTGCAATCAGTCAGGGCGGCACTGCACGCAATGCCGTCCTGCTGTTTACAACCTGGTTCTCCGCCAGCCTTTTCATGGCGGTTTGACTGCCATGAAAAGGCTGGCAGAGAACAGGTGCTGGGGTCCCACTGCCCAGAACCCCCGTAGACAACACGCAGACAGTGAGCACTGCAAGGGTGCTGGCACCCCCTGAGGGCAGCAGCATCTCTGCCGGCTTGATTACGAGCCGGCGACAATGCTGGCACTACTTTCCCACTGTGCTGAGCGATGGAAACCTTGCTCTCTGCCCATCAGCCCAGTGGGAAAGTCATAAGGGGGCCGGCGGAGAGGTGACCACTACAGTGGCAGCCACCCTATTAGGAGTTTGGCAGACAAGTGTCCACCAAACTCATAATTAGGGCCTTAGTGATAGATCATCTTCTGTGAGCTCAGATTGTGTGTGGCATTGCCATACCTGTAGTGACTGTGAGTGCTCATCACATTCCTCTGTGATCATCTTTGTTCCTCTGTGTCAGTGGAGCTGGCTACTACTTCTTGCCATTGCTCTGCCAGGGGTTAACTGTGTATCCTTTTGTAATCCTGTAAGCTTTGGGCAGTTCCCTCCGACCAGCTTTTGACAACTGCCTTCCATCAACTATGTGGTGGGTCGTCTGCTGGCTTCCACTGTTGGGCACTGTCCCTACATGCTATGCCTAGCATTGAGTCCATTAATCTTTTGCCAGGTTTCTTGGCAGCTTGTCTTTTATATAGACCCAGGGTCATTATCTCCACATTGTACAGGGCCTGCCGACTAGTGTGTGTTCCAGGTCTGCCGTGACCCGCATCAAGTAGCGAGCAATTACTGGGCATCCCTAGACCCTATGAGATAAATCTGCATCCACCAAATCGCACCAGAGGCAGCTGAGGAAGAATCTACTAATGTGCACCATGCAATTATTTTACTAAAACAATAACTTCATATTCGGCAGACAAGCAAATATTTATGAAAAATGAAAAAGTTATCTTACAAAATATAAGTACTGCTTTGATATGGAAATGAGAAGCTTTCGGTTAGAGGAACGGAAGTATTTTAACAAAATGAACATTTTTACTTGATAGCAAAATGTGTGCATTGTTGGAAACTGATGCAGTGATTTTTTTAGCCCAAAATGACTGCATTGCCAAAATAAATGTTAACTGATGCTTGAGTGATAATTCATGATGAGTTTTCTGTTGCTGATTTCATGGTGCAAGAGGACACTTGTTGCTATGGCTATAGCTTGGGTGGGGGACATTCTTATCTACATTAGCCCCACCACTGCCCTGTTGATGTATAAATATGTCCTAAAATGCATAGAAATGCATTTTGTCCCTGACAGTGAAAGGATCAATAATATTGTTTTCTCATTATGGTTGCTGCTGACTGAGGCCTGATTCTCCTGTCACATTGGTGTGACGTGTTTGCTGTTTGAAAAATCAGACTGTCTGTCCTGGGGGCCTATTACAGATAGGGCACACTTTTCCTGTTTGTGCCACGGCACCCCTTAAATAGGTAATTTGTGTGTAAACAGGGAGAGTGCACCCCAGTATGCAGAATGTGCTGCACTCAGGGCCGCCGTGAACTCGTGCTGCCCTGGGGGCAGTGCACTCAAGTCAAATACAAAGCAGCTGCTTCAAAGCCACTCCATGTTTCATGTGCAGTCGGCAACCCGCCTGCACTTTTAAGAGGGACTAGAGATCTCCTTGCAGGCAGGTGCAGTGAGTGACTGCACCCGCCTGCAAGAGGATGTCTGGGGAGTCCATAGAACCCACCATACCCCCCCTCATGAGGGCTGCCATCAGAGGGTGCACTGAAAATGCAGCACCTTTTTGTGCCTGTCAGCTTCGTTGCCTCTGCACCCGTGTATAAAATACAAATCGGGCTCAGAGGTTCCCTCATTTGCATGTCGCCACACAGATGAGGGAAGCACTCTTCTGAGATAGCCCTGGCACTACATGTGCACCAGCGCTATCTGTGTATTACAGAAGGGGCGCACACGCTTCTGTGGTGAAGTGAAGAAAGGTGTTGCATGCAATTGGAAAACGGATACATCACATGAAGTTCGATAACTATATTTCTTCAAATGACTGTAATGCCTGCAATTTGTAGCAAATTTGTGCTGAAACTGCAACAGTGTCCCACCGTGTGTTCAAAGGAGGCTGAACTCTCAAGTCCCTGGGGAGGGTCATTGTTGCTTGACATCCAGTAAAAGGCCTTGAATACTTAAATAAGTGCCTCTTCAAAAATTATGACTTTATTGCCTATAAATTTGATCTCTAAAATGTCCACAAGTTTAACTCCTAAGTTCCACTCGAAGTAAAGGGGATTGCTCATTACATGCTATTTGAGGCAATTATTTATGTCCCACCTCTTCCTGAGTTTACTAGCCACAGTTATCCTAGATTAGGGTCAGACTGGGACAGAAAATAGGTCCGGACATCAAAACACAAGTGGCCCCCATTAGGGATTTCGAAAGCTAAAAAACACTGTCCCATATGTGCAAATTGATGCAGTTATGAATTTGTAAAGAAATGCTGTATAAATGCTTTGCAAGTTATGAAAGATTGAGTGGATTTCAGCTTGCTGCTGGCAAGGTTTGTTTTATTATTAGAGAAATCAACTGTACAAAAAAAAAAAAAAAACAGCAAATCAAAAAACACCCACCGAACCTCCTGATTGCCCTATAGGCCAGTCCGACCCTAGCGTGGATACCAGAGGTTTGGAAGAGCAGAGAAGGCTTTCAGTTAGGATTGAGGTGCACTGAAAATGGTGTAAGTTGACAACAAACATATGATGAAAATGTGCAGGCGCCGCAGGTCGGAATTAGTTTGCACTGGAAGAGCTGCATGGTCTCAGATGCTTCCGCAGTGGTGTGTCAACAGTGCACCTCCTGGGTGCGGTTGAAGAAGGAGGATGGCATATTCTGTCATGAGTTACTGCTTCCACAATGAAACCAGCAGAGGATTATTTTACAACCCCAAGTTAATGATTCAGCTTAACATAACTCTGCCCAGCTGTTAAAAGGTGGACGTGTGAAGGGCAGGCAATGGGAATGAATTCCGATTTCTACACGTTTAGGATCCTTCTCCTTGCGTTACCCTGCATGGCCAGAAGGAGGAAATAGCCTCTCAGCCTCACCCCAGCTCACATGTGGCCGAACTGTGGAGTTTCTTTTTTGCATAGCAGGTACAGCCTGTGCCATTTGGTGACGGTTATCTCTGGCCTACTGCTAGCAGGAAGGAGTTAGGATGCCCCAGCTAGGACATTTGGGCATGAAAAGGATGTTTGGGTAGGAGATAATAATAAACCAGTGTTTGTTGCAGGCCTCCTGGAAGATTGCCACTGCCAAAACTTCTTGAGCGATCTCCTGTAGAGCACATTAGCGATGGGCGATTGCTATGCTCAGATCTTAGAATGTTGTGAAAATATTGTGGTATTTTGTACACTGATATCTTAATGCAGAATCGCTTTGCCAACCTTTGGGCTTTTTGTCGCCCTTTACCACTCATTTCATTGCAAATATTCAACAATTCAACAGGCATTTAGTGTAAGGTGACTAGATTTTAAAAAACAAATTCCAGGACATTTGTCAAAAATAGGAGAAGGACTACAATTTTACATTTTTCCGATCGCCACAGAATGACAGCGCTCATCAACACAGAAACACAGAACAAGCACAAAGAAAATACATAAAATGCGATTTTTAAGCCCGGTATCATACCTATTAATTAAATTGCTTTTTTGTAGCATTTTCTTACCAGTAGTGCTTTGGAACACATAAAAATGTGCCTCCAACTGGTTTCAGTCGACCCAGTCTAAATACCGGGACATGAGCCAAATTTGCTGAAAAATGTCAGGACAGCTGATGAAAATCCGGGACGCCTGGTCACCCTAGTTTAGTGTGCCTTGGGGAATTCATCTTCCATACATTCAGCAATGTGGCCTGTAGAACACGCAGCTTTTCAAGACACTTTTGGAAAAATTCACCCAGCATACCATTGCACAAACAGTAGCGTAGACCAGTTCCTAGGATGTTATGGCTGTTAAAAAATGCTGGATTACGAGCACTTTTAGAATATGGAAGCTGTCATGTGAAGAAGAGCACAAAACCAACTAACTTTAAAACACATCCGACTTCAACTTCTAAAGAGGCAATGATATATTTCTGTATTCTATTTTAAAATCTTTTTGTATTTCGTAGAGTAAACCATATCAGTCTTGACAACAGAGCACATTCCTAGGAAGAACCTGGATAAAGGTATAATCCTTATAAATCACAATAAGACAGGGTATGTGTATAACAACAATCAGATTGATTAATACGAAGTACATAACCATATTTACATAAATATACAAACATTAAGAAGCTTTTCACGTAGTCTAGTAGAAAAGATTCAAAAATATATTAACATATCATAAGAGGAGAATTTGCATATCTTGTGTTTTTTAATTAATTTAATAACCCTTGTGACCAAGATCATCTTTATAGATTTATTATTTAGTACTTCAATTAGCCTTAGTCCTGCTCCAATAGGTACAGTCCAGTCTGAGTTGCCAACCCTGCCCACCTCCAAATGGGGACACAAACAACCACAGACCGGTTTCAGCCTATTTAGTCCTCATCAGTAAGGCATATTGCACACTGAGCATGGGACCCACGCCTGAGCATACCATCACATTTAAAATGTTGCAGTGAGGAAAGGAAAAAGGCCATGGTTGGAAAGCTTGCATTATTGTCAACTACTTGTAATTACTATGCAATTAAACAGTTGTTTTGGCTGCTATGCTGCTCTAAAAAGAGACTGGTCATTCGCTAATCAACCTTGGTCCTGCTTCAGTAGGAAAAGTCCGGCCAAACTGCCAGGTCAAGTCATCTTTGGCCCACATAGCCATCATCAACGACTCATAGCATGATTCCAATTCATCCTGTGTGACCACCTTTGGTGGTAGTTGATTGCTTCAATGTTACAGATCAGCTTGCATTTGGCAGCAAGGTTCATAGAATATGTACATCCTGGTGGCCAACTGTGATATCAAATACTGAGTCCAGAAGGATAACCTCAAAGATTGCTTTTCGTGAAGATGGTTAGTAGATTGGAAGGAATGAGTGGATGATCTCTGATTGTTGATTGCCTGCGATCATGGTATTTGATAAAGTGGTTTTGTTAACTACAGCTATTCCCTTTCTTGTTAGGTCAGTTTCAGTAGAGGCTTAGGTTTCCATTTGGGATGGCATCACGTATAGTCTGATGCATCACCTTCCATCCAAGTCTCTATAATACAAATGAGATTGTGCCTGGAGTCACTTAGTTGATCGCATAGGTAGATTCCATTTTCCTAAAGTGTATAGTGTTGATTAAGATGGAAGACAAATGTTCACAAGGATGTCTGGAAGGTTGTGGTTTCCGCATTCTTTGGTTTTGTTGAGGGACGCATAGTAGGAGGGAGCATGTTATATAGACTGGGTACTTTGAGTTGTTGGGTGACCACGAGTCAAGCACAGGTGAGCGCAGACTAAGGTAAGGCTGTCCTAGTGGTGGTTCAAGTGGTTACTCTAAAGGGTCATTCCACAGTTGGTTGATGATGCTGATATGTTTTGGGGGGGGGCTTTCGTCATCTGCTGTGCCAATCTGAGAGCTTCCTGAAGAACGGATTTCTAGGCCATATTGTTCATTTTGGGTGAGGTATTAGACTGTCCTCTCGATGTTGGTTGTACAGATGTCTGCTCGGTGTTTATTCCAGTGCATGTACAGTACAATACAGTAAGACGGTACAGACGTGGATATGTAAATGAATCTCTCACATACTCCACTCCTCTTTTAAGAATATCCACCAGTTTGCCACAACACAGTAAGAGCACCACTTCCGTCATCACCCAAGACACTAAACATTTTCCACTTTGGTCACAAGCTCTAAAAATAAAATGCACACCAAAATGATAAAAAGCTTAAATGTAAACAACTCTATCCCGCACTCCTATTTGCAGTACCCTATATTTAAGTGCAGCTGCAACTAACGTGATAAAAGAATCGTTCTGGTTATCACACAGACACACAAACACAACACCAAAACACTTCCCTATATGGATCATACTATAAACCCATATCTTGCAGCCAATTATGACAAATGGGGTAGCGCCATATCTGTCCATGGAAATGGACTTGCTGAGTATATTAGGAGCTATACAAATGTAACGATTAATCAATACAATGTAGGCATGAAATAGTTCCTTATGAGTATCCTTTTATCCAACACACCAAAGAGCCTCCAGCTGCAGCTGGAGACGAGAATAATGCACGCTGTGTGGGGCAGTTGTGTTATTTGTGGGGAATGTCAGCATTGACATCTCGCTCCCCCAGCAATGAATCGGGCACTGGCAAACCCTCCCTTCACCTAGCAGGTTTACAGACATGGCTAATTTAGTGGGGCAAACCTTATGCCTTAGTACACATGTCCAAACGTGGACACTTTAACAAAGTTTTTCACTTGAGAATATTTTCCCATTAAATAATTATCTCCTGGTTTATGACTCAAGACTCATTTGTGAACTACTGCACCATGAGATTTCAGTGATGCAGCCAGTTGGATCGATCAATGGTCTATGAATACCAATAGGAAATCAGTGGATCATTGTTGGTGGTTGAAACCAACATGTAGCAAAAATAGAGGAAAGGAGGTCAGCTGGTTTTGATCTGGGAAGCAGGCAGACTGCCAATTAAGTGAGGATGTTAAGAGCAAAGTGGGTCCTCCAGATTGTTTTTATTTTGTTCTTCTTGAGTGAAACAGTTAACAGTTTTGATGCCTGCAAGCTCATCAGGAGAACACGTGAGACAATCAGCTTCTTAAAGGATATGAAGTATAAATATGAATGGGAGCAGAAATAGGCGTCCTTTAAACCCTTAAAAATGAAATCAGGTGTAAAAAGCCGGTAAGAAGTAGGTAAACTATTTAACAGGAAGATGAAAAGTAGAGTAACTCAGTTGCTGTCAGTTCCTGCCTCAGTCTCTAGAGGACAGTCATTTTTACTCTTATACTTAAAGTAAAAGGGGTTGTGATAGAAAGTGTGCATCTTGGACCAATACAAATTTGTTTATAATTGTTCTTCTATGTGGTTGCAGTGGCTAGCGTTAGCTTTTTTCAATACGCTAATGAAAATCCTGGACCCTTGTCCAAGGCACTGAGCCTGCTAACTCATTTAATCAAACCACCAGTTGCAGTGTCTTTCTAACTCCAACCGAAGCAGGTCAATTTAGAACTTCTGACCTCAAAATGCTATCATCTAGTATTCAAGTAAAACATACAACCACCGTATGATTTAAACCAAATAATCCACTCATACACTAGGCCATAAATTAACCTCAAAGTCTCACAGGTAACCCTGGTCCCCATTAAAGTATAAGTCAGAGAGTAATCACAGACCCTGTGATTCTTAAAAAACCCATGGTCCCAGCAGAGTATGAGGTATGCCAGTAAATGAGCCTAGCAAGCAACTGGTACATCATGTGCTTTATGTTCAGCCAACATCACTAGGGATGTTCTCTTTCATGTGACAGACACATTGTGACAGCAAAGCTACAAAGTGGCCCTGTGTAATGTGTGACACCAGTAATCTCTCCTAGCTTTTTTATCCAACAGAAATTTGCACAGTGTGATTTTTAATGCTTTGCTTATAAATAGGGTAATTGAATTGAGCGGCAAGGAAGGACTAAATTATCTGTCAGGGTTGGAAAAGCAGCAAGCAAAAGTAGGAAGAGATATGGTCAGGTGCCTAAGCTGCAGACTGTAGAACCTGGTTCTCAAGTCTATTCCTGGATTCAGCAGATGGCTGCAAATACTGTGATTCTAAGCAAAGTACTTAATCTCCCTCGTCTAAAACTGTAACTGTGTGTGTGAAATGTTATACACGTATGATTATAGGAAATTTGATGCCACAGTGAACTGTTTAAATCCCTAATTAATATACAGAACTACACTTCTATTCAGCTACCTTCATACAATCAATTTGTGTGCCATGGGAAAGGAAAGTCTGAATCATATTATACAATTAAAGGGCTGTTTTGATATTTCATTACACATGGATACAAAAGGGATCCAATGCTGTAGAAAATACGTGTATTTCTTCTGGGGGGTTGAAACGACATACATTGAGCAGGTCATACTGAATATAACATTCCTCAATAATTCATGATTCTGTCTTACTTGGAAGCACAAATGCTTACGTTTTTAACACCATCCTTTCTACATCTCAGAGTAAAATAGTTTGTAGAAAACATGCATTGTCAACAGAAAACAAGTCTACAGGAACATAATTAGTGTAAGAAAAGGGGCATTTTTTATTCTGTGCTTTTTAGTTACGTCTTAAAATTATTTGACTTTAGTTTCGGTTTACTTATTGTTTTTCTATCATGCCTCTGGAGCAATTCTTTCTAATGAAAAACAGCCTACAGGACGGAAATGTATGTTACCTATTTATGATTTAAGCATCTCTCAAGTAGAAAAAGTAAGATTGATAATAGTACATCTTAAATAGAGGTGCAACATGTTTTACATCCTTCATAAACTGCGAGTCTCCTTGAAATTACTGCTGTTTCAAAAACATAGTATGTGTGATGTAAACTTAAATTTGGATGAATAGTTAAACAAAATATTTTCATGACAGAGAGGAACATGCTTTCCTCCTGACTGAATTACATATAAATATATAAGCGTTTTATTTCCTGCTACAGACAAAGGTTCATATTGCAGTCCATCAGTGTGTGCCGTTAATATCATCTGGAAAGCATCCTTTCTTCTTTGCTGCCTGAAATCAGTAGTCAACTGAAAAAAAGACTAGTTCACTTTCGGAAAAGAATTGGTACTAGGTTGCCCTACATGTGTACCATTTTTTGTAACAGTTATCCTTTTGAGATAGAAGCAATAATTTTATTAAAGTCTGGAAATTATGCAGCATGTGGTGGATTATGTGACAAATTCGCTAAACCCATATTAATGTGGAAACAATGTTGCTCTACTTCTAATGGTGTAAAAGATGATTTTCATTTAATAAAAGTGTGTCCTTAACATTATGAACTTCATTTTGGTTCCACTCGCAGCCATGATGTACGTTTTAATATCTCTGTTCACTGCACATCACAGAAATGTGCACTATGAAATGTTCTTCATTGACGTGCTGGTCTCAAAGAACTACAGAGGTAGCATTTCGCAACATTCAAGGATCTTTCTGTTTGCATCACTGTAGGTCTATTAATTTATGAGGCTTCAATTGTTTAGTGCAGCTAGATAGGCACTAGCCTATCCAATCACATTAGGGAAAAATAGAGCAAATTAATATTTATTTAGGGGCTGGTGGCAACAGATGACGTTGTATAATTCTGTACTGTGATTTGTTAAGCTTTGCTCGCCTTATGCTGACTGTACGCTTTGCATTAACCTTTAGTGTGATTTTTTTCAATAAAAGATGGCACATTTTAGAGGTGACCCATACTTTTGACTTCCTGACTCTAGAGATTGTATCCCTGTCGGTTTCAATTTGCCACAGACTCGTTAGTGCTTATTTCCTTCAAACGTTAGTTATTTCATTTTGTGGTTGGGTGCCGTTTAGGGGCATATTGCCTCATACATGCTTGAGGTTCAACACCATCCCCGATCCAGTGTAGGCGCTTTATATTGATTATCTGATAAGACAGCATCGACAATGGTAAAAAAAAAATCCTGCAAGTCGCAGAATGAAAAACACTTTTGACTACAAAGCCAAGAATCTATCATGACAGGCGGCCATTTGACAACTATATAGACAGAAAGTTGTTGCATGTAGTGCAGACAATTTACCCTCCTTCTGCTACTCCTGCTACGTTGGTCAAAAGTCCAGGTCTCTGAAGCTGTTTGAAACTTATGAGGAGCTTTCCATCAATATAATCCACACACAAGCACACCCTTTAAAATGTACTGAGGAAGTGTGTACAGCTCGGAATATTGACTGCACTGACTGTGAGCACGGCGCTATGTAGATGCAAGACACGAGAACAGAAGTTGTGCTACACAATGGACAAGTGTTCACTTGCTTGTTCAGAAATTTAAAGATTTCATCATAGCATAGTCTTCTTCTCAATAGCCCAGATCAGAATTGATTTGAACACAACCTCAAATCCAAACCTCCTGGCTTTGGTCTCCCCTCAGTCCCACCTGCCCTGCCTTCTGCTGATAACCTGGCAAATATAACTACTTCCATTTGGCGTAATGTATTTCCATTGTGTTTTTATGGTGGATTTTTCTGCAACAGTTCTGCACCTGCTGTAACAATTTGCAGGGCACTGGTTGTGAAAAACGTTTTGCAGAATTCCAAACCATGACTGAGTGCCCCTTGTGTCGTATTTAGGATATTGTAGCCAGCTGCCTAACACCACCAGAAATAGGCACAAATGCTTAATAGATTCTGCGAAATGGCATAAAAATGGTCGTTCCTAGAGGAAAATACAATTTTTCATAGGGCTTCCAAATCATAATACATATCTGTTCTTCTGTCTTTCATAAAACGCAGGGAACTTTTCACTAAAACATTGAGGTGGTAGATTGCTTAGTGACACCCAACCTCTTTTTGGGTATATGTGGAATGACCTGAATGCAGCAGAAAATTATGCAGGTGGAAGGACACTAAGGGCCTGATTTAGAAATTGGCGGATGGGTTACTCCGTCACAATGGTGAGGGAAATCCCGTCCAATTAAATCTAAATCTCTTTTGCATGTACTTCCATATGAAGCAGTTATTTTCCACAATAATACTCAAATCATAAAATGCAGCTGTCCGCATCAAATTGTAGCTTATACCTCTTAAATTCACATTACACACATCTGCTATGAGGGTTGTCCATCACCTGCACTATACAGACAAAAATTCAGCCATCACCAATGAACAGGCATAAAATAACCCGAAGAGATCTGTCACACAATACTGGACAATTTGGAGGACTTTAAAATAGTTCATCACTACAGGTCCCAAATATCTATCTAATATAATCTCACCACTTCTTTACATCACACAGACAGTCAGAAATGGGATGATAATAAAAAATGCCCATCCCATCAGATCTCTCCACTTCTCTCTCCCTCCAACCATGCAAGCTCAGGACCACAACTATATACAAAATCTCAGATTGGACAACCCAGTGCAGTAAGCAGCTAAGCAGACTGTATCATATGAAATACCATAAAAGGGGCCTGCAGAGCTGTCCAAAGCGACCAGCACACTCAATACCAGAAAACTGTGTGCCTGTCTCTCACACTTCATCATCCAACACACTGCTACATACTACATCCCATAACATGATACCCGCACCTCGATGGTCATCACGCACAACATGGAAACACTTCCAACATAGGATCAAAACAAAAACAACATCCTTCAAACTACACAACCTAGATGCTGTAGCACACACAGGAGTGGGAGTAGTAAGCGCTATAAGATAAGAAAAGATGAACAAGTACAATTCAAGAAGTAGTTGAGACCCTTTCTGCTGCTGGAAACCTTTCTGGTAATAGCCCTATCTGTACTGTATGCTTTTTGTAGCCTGTTAACTGTATTTGCTATGTATCTGTGCTTATTTATTTTTTAGTGAACACCTCAGAGCTTATGTTCTTCTTTGCCCTGTAGCTGTGATTGTCTTGGTTAAAAATATGTGACAAGGCACCTCTTGATTACACTGATCCGGCTCAAATGTTGAGGTCAGTAGGATGCACAAGGTAAATATGAATATATAGAGTTTGTATTTCAAATTGTTCTGTGAATGTTACTCTTTAGCAGAAATGCGTGTAGTCTAGATAGCGCTGAATCGGTGCTGCAGAATCATGAATACAGACTCCAGCATGATTCAGTGCTGAAAGGGCCACCAGGTCCAATAGTACGACGGCTGCAGGCTACCCTGTGTTTAATGGTTGCAACATAACCAACCACACATAACAGTTCCATACCAGGAGCAAACAATTTTCTCCATCAAGATGCAGTTGTGCGTTACCACTTTCTCAGTAGCTTTGACTGAGAAATGTAGACGAGAAACAGATTAACTTCTCTTAGTCATAAGAGCCAGTGGTAAATCAACATGGTGCCTTCCTTTTGCATACGAAAGGGCTTCTGTTATGCTGCCATGTGTTTGGATCTAGCATTCTATGCTCCTTGAAGGCAGCTACATGGTGCAAACGCAGAGCACTGGAATGCTATGTTGATGGCACGTTGGGGAGTCTGATTAGTTACAAGGGCTCATAATAGAAACTATTGACTGATTGACTCAGTACGCATACATAGCACGATTAAACCCCATTTAGATGTCTAGTTAAGGAGTCAGTAATCTAGATCACTTTTAATAGTCTTGTGTGGGCGAAGGAAGAGAGTTAGGATCCCAGTGAAAGGATTGCATCCGGCACTTCACCAAGGACAATATCGAATCAAGAATGGAAAACAAACTAGACGCTGATGGAGGCAGCCTCAAGCGTTATGTGAGCCTGGACAGAAATGAATATATTTACTCTGACGTCAATACTCCGTTGCTGTAGCAGTCTCTGTAGACTCAGCCTGAGATAAGTGGCTGGAAGATGAATGAGATATTTTGGGATATGTTTAAACAGTTCTAGTCGTGAGGTTTAGTCATGATCCTCTAGTTGTGGTGAATACAAAGGTAATTTGAGTCTGAAAATAGCTTTACAAAACCCCCTATTTTTGTTGGGTCTCAGATTAAAGACCCACTTTCCTCGAAGTCAGCAGAGAATTAGTGAAAAATGAATCACTTGTGTTTTTAGAAGTTTTAGGTTTAGAAAGTATCAAAGTTGGGATGGCCCCTACATAGCATGGTAGAGAGTAGAATATTCTAATGATTTAGTGTAAAACGAATCTCCATTTCACTCATTAAAAGTGCAATAAGAGGTGGAAGAGATTAAAGCTGAATAGCACCAGGAAGTGGAAAGCCCGCCCATGAATCACCTGGGAAGTTATTCCAGGGAAATGTAAGGATTTTGACTTTCCTTGGAATGTTGATTTGACAGTGAAATTTACACACTAAGGCAGCAGCTTTTTTGTTGCAGAAGGAAGGCAAGCGGCAGAGGCAGGAGTGCTGAGGAGACAATGTACATTGTGTGGCTTCACACTTTACTGCCCCTTACTGCATAGGCGGTGTGCTCTCTAGGCAGAAATGGACTCTGTTCCTGGCAGGCATCTGAAACCCACCTGTGAAAGGCAATGAGTCCCACCAGACCACCGGAATATAGAATGGGAAATAGTTCGCCCTGCATGTGTCACCCGTGACTGACACGGTCACCTAACAAGTGCCGCCATGTGACCTCTTGCACTTTACTTTTCTCCTGCAGTGCCCTGCACCACATATGGCAGGCTTTGAAACACGTACAGCCCAAAAAGGGAATGGGGTATGTTTGAGGCGTGTCAGATGTGGGAGGCATGGACCTTACGAAGCAGGCGAGTGGAGAAAGCAGGAACCATATCCGGAAATGCCTTGCAACTCAGAATGTACTTATTTGTTTTAATACCGCACTACTGCACCAAAAGGTATTAGTGTGATTTACACAGAGTGGTATTCAAGATAGTGTGGTACTTTCTGGAATGTTGAATTCGTAGGGTACATCAAGGCATGGGGCTGGGGCGAATCTACCACGTTACTCATGGGTCGTTCACTGAACTGTATTGTCTCCCACATCCTTTGAGAGAGCTGAGTTCCAATGACTCTGTCAGCCTCAGAATCTGTCAACAAATACTCTCCCCATTAGCAAATTAATGATCACAGAACAAACTTTTACATTTAGAGAGATGGGTACTGGGCTTATAGAACTAAGTTCCAACTCTACACATGGCACATGCAGGTCTCTGAAGGGCTATTTTGTTGGGCGAGGTATTTCTAACGTGAAACGTTTGAGAATGTTTTGGACTCCTGCTGCTAAGGTATGAAGCCTGTTACATACTTGCAGGCTGCTATGGAAAACATCCATTGTAATTTGCAGCAGAAAACATGCATTCCATAGGCAATAGAAAAAAATGGAAT
The DNA here is from genome assembly GCF_031143425.1 of Pleurodeles waltl. Taxonomy (NCBI): domain Eukaryota; kingdom Metazoa; phylum Chordata; class Amphibia; order Caudata; family Salamandridae; genus Pleurodeles; species Pleurodeles waltl. Next base: position 195,737,666 of record NC_090440.1, on the reverse strand, counting down.
TTCTCTTTTTGCGTCCTCCAAATTTGTGTCTCTCTCCAAAAAGGCTTCTCTCCCCCTCAACATTTTTCAACGAGTGACCTCTTTTTAGGTGATGAGTATGGGCACGCAAGCGCAGCTTTCCGACGTGTTGCTATCTATCAGTGAGCTTTAACCACACCCACCTTACACCCATCACTTTCATTCGTTTGTGGGTTGCCTTTCAATAATCCCTGGATGTTGTTGGTGAATGCTTTACGTTTGTCCCACCTTGGGGAGGTTTTGTTACCATCTTGGGGACCGACCCTGTTACATGGATAATTACACAATTGCCAATATGTTTTACTGTGGGTGAACTACTTGTTTACTTTGTCTCTCTCCTTCTCGCTCATGCTCATGGCGCTTAGAAGCTTCATACATCGCTAACTCAATCGGCGGTATTGAAGTGCTTTGCCTGACTACTAGGTACGTCACATTGTTTATTTTTTCACTTTACTTATTTTTTGTTGTATATGAACCTGTTTCACCACACATCCCTCTCCAACTCCACTCCTCTGCCAGTCTGAAGGTGTAGATCCTTGCCTTATAATGAAAACTTGGGGTACTTAAAGGGCGCGCTGATTTATCACTCCACCCACCCCATTCCCAGGCACATCAGCAACCAGGACTCAAGAGAAATGCAGCGCGTGCCCCTGGTGACACTTCCTGGGCACCTCATGGACCCAGCTTCCTAAACTCTGGGGTTAAGTGGGTGGTTGCGGGCAGTTCATTACAGAGGTTGTCAGTGCCTTAGTCAGGGGCCCCTGCTGTGGCCATTCACACCCAGCCGTTGGCCTGCTCAAGTAAGCCCAAACAATTGTTGAAGTGCATCGATAAATTAGGGGGCAATTTCCCTGCTTCACTCCACAAGTGGCCATTCTCACTCCCTTTCTACTGCCCCCCTCTAGCTCCTACCCACTTGCACCTTTGGTTTTTCGCCTCCACTCCGCCTTTGAACAGCAGTGGAGACTGTGAAGACACATACATCTCTTGCAACAAAGGAAACGCATTACCATCTCTAAGGCAGCGTTGATTTAAAAAACTTCTGCTCTCCAAATAGCAGATTGTTGCCATTTACTTGCAGTTTTAAGCAGTGTTGTGCGAGCCGTTGTCCCCTCCCTCATGCCCCACATGAGACAACTAGTGAGCAGGAACGTACCAGTGATGCAGCCTCTGGTAATCTTTCCTCTGACTTGTTTGCGAGTTCTTGGTACATACTTGAAATGTCTCTCTGACTTCAGAGATGCGTTTCACTTAACCTAGTCTTCATTTTACGTGTTAGGCTATTGTTATTGGACATAAAGGCCACACCTAAAAAGATTGCCATTCTCCTGTTTTTGTGACGCATTTAGACTTTCTGCTACATGCTGTCCGCCTTGCAATATGCACATAGAGGTGGATTGATAGCGCTTCTGTATAAGCGGGGCTTCCTGGCGATGGTCTTTTTACTCAGATATAGTGCACGGAATTTTGCTTCATGTGTTCCTTGCGTTTTTTCAGCTCATGGTGGTATTAACAGGATAGAGGCATACCACTGTTTACTGAAAAAAAGGAATGCACATTCGACTTATGACCCAAGTCATTTACTAGCCAAAGGCTTAAAATAATATTGTTAAGCACAATGCACTTCCTTGTTGTGACTAGTGCCACCCTACACTACATTGTAATCAAATTGACAGGTAAATAAATACATTACTTTTCTTTAGCTCTACGATCGGTCCCCATGCATGATTGGAATATAGGCTGTCAGCTCTTTATTTATGATACTTAATTCCAAGTAACTACATTATTGTTTGGCACAGTGCACCTTCCTCACTTGCAACATTTTCATGTTTGGATGTAGATAGAAGAAGGTAAATGGAAGTGCTTTATTTATATGCAGGGCCACTGGAATTATGTGGCAGGAAAAGACCAGATTATGAGGCACGGTTGACCAATTGATGTGGCAAGAAAAGTCCAGTTATTAATTTACAACGCCAATAGCTCTAACTCAGCAAATGCGAGAACAATTACATTGCAAATGCTTGTTTAGGTCAGGAGTTAGCCAAGACCTCTTGATTTTACTGAAATTATATGTATTATCTACTCTTAGAGTCTTTCATCCAGCCCTCTTCAACCACTGGGCTGCTACTGTGTCTTTCACATTTTTTTCTGGCCCGTACAGAACGGGCCAGTATGTCAGCCGTCTTCAGCCGTGGACTCACTACACTGTGAGTGATAGCATTCAGTTCTTTCACAAGGATGACATGCATTCAGAAAGTAGTTCCCTTCAGTGCCAGGGACCTCTATGAAAATATGTGCTTTTCAAGACCAAAATGATATAAGCCAGTTTTGTTTTAGATTGATGAAGGCACAGGAACTTCCCCAACAATCATTTTTTTTTAAAAACACAAGAAAACAACCACTGACAAAGATAAAAAGCTGATTGGCTGTGCCAATGTTTCTTTTACTTAGTCACTAGCCCAAGAAAAGCCCCAGATTAAGGCAGTTATACTTTAAACATGACTCTGACTGCCAAAAGTGGTAAGCTCACAAAAAAGCTAACAATCACAGATATGTTTCACTCCTGCGTTTCGAGGCCTAATGCAGTGGACAGGCATGACATAAAGACTATGGAGTGTATTTCAAGTCTAGTAGATGGGCTAATTCACGCAAATCATGGCAGAATATCTATTCTACAAAACTTGCATGCCCAAACTCTAGGAACATTCAGTGAACCGCCATGTTTCTGACGGCGAAACCTATTCTTGATCTGCCCACTAAAACCTATGAGCGACAGTGGGCTGTAAGTCAGTGGACATCAGACTATCCTCTACCCATATCCCTACGGAATTTTCTCCTTTGCGAGACTGCCAGGAAAAGCCTAGAGGTTCCAAACAAGCAATACGATTAAAGACCCCCACGCAATGTGGAAAAACCTCCAATAGCATTTTTTTTTTTTTTCAACAATAAACTCAAGCCTTGGGAGTTTGTTTTTGAAAAGCAAATAATTTCTGTGCATGCCCCGTGATCACAATACCCCACAGCAAAGCCTCAGTGCCTTTAAGAGGCACTGTGGCAGGAGCTGTGCTGGAGGCACAGAGATCTCCATCTGCACAGTGAAGATCTAATAAGGCACTCCTCCAGCACAGCAGAGCAGAGTACAGCGCGCCAAACACTAAATGTGCACCTAGATCCTCTTTCATCGACAAAGTAATAGATACGTGACCCATGGAAACAGACATCACATGCAGCTCCCCTCCCACAGAAATAAACACATCACATGCAGCTCCCCTCCCATGGAAATAACCACATCGCACACAGCTCCCCTCCCATGGAAATAAACACATCACACACAGATCCCCTCCCATGGAAATAAACACATCACACAGAGCCGCCTACACTCCCAGTGCAACATCCATTTATGGAGAGATCTTAGTGGCCATTCCTCAATAAAAATATAAAATACGAGTTGAATGAATAGAACATTTATAAAGTGCAACAAATATCTACAATAGGGTTTCCTGGGCTCCTGGCTTCTGCCCATGCCTGGATTCCAGGGTGAAATCCTTTTATCAAAGCCTTCGGGGGTTCAGTGGTATGAAACTCATGCTTGGAAATCAAAGTTTTATTCTTAAATGATCAGAGAAAACCGCGCTGCTTGTTCTTTCTTAAAAAAGATCCAGATGCCAAAATGATGGCATTTCTACAGTGGCAAAACAGACTGGGCTTAAGTCGCTGCTTTATGGTCCCTTAGTTTGAGCGGCCTTGGGAACTCCTGGATGTTAGCAGAGGGCCAACCACATAACAGCCAAGGCTAAATGGCCCTAAATTCAAAGTGCTGTTGGCTAAAAAGTCGGAATTCGCTGCAGGTGTTACAGTGTAAGGAGGGCCCTTGGCAGCCGCGAGGGCTTTGCGGCATCAGTGAACACACAAAAAAAGCTCCTAGCGCGTGCTCCTTGACAGGCACAAGCTGGAAGTCAAGGCGAGGACGCCCTCGAGGATTCTTTGTTTTTGTTTCTTGTTCGACCCAATCCAGGCGTTGGGGCTCTAACACGACAGGCCGAGTCCATGATTGCTTCATTTTGCGAGGTAAACAAAAGACAGCCTTGTCCCTCCCAAGAGCCGCGCGCATTCCTGCTCGGGGCACGTTGGTGTGTGCCGACTGTTCACGTCAGTGGCGTGGGAGGAACGCCCTGGCAGTGCGGCAGCCGGTGGAGAGAGAAAACATTTGATAAAGTTCACTGCAGCGACGTGCCGGGCTTTGTTCAACAGACAGGGACGCGCTAACAAAGGGGAAATGGCAAAGACCATAGGAGGCTCCGGATTAATTTTTATTAGTTTACTTTTCCGGCCGCACTCCATTTCTGGTGTTACTAATAGTATCTTCCATTCACGTGTTTTTGTCCGAATATTCCACATTACAATTTTAAAGGTTCATAGGATGAATAGTTGACCTGCGATTGTGCCACGGTGGCGCCGCAAAGTGGCCACATAGCATTCTCCCTGTGGTCTACCCAGGGCGCAATGTTGGGCCATGGTTCCCTGACGCCACGTGGCGCTGGCTCTAAATAAGCCCCTGGAGTACCACAGCAGACTGACTGCTTCTATACTGCTGCCCACAGCATGGGACTGCAGCCAAGAGTGAGAGGGCAGAGGCTGTGCTCAATCACCAGTGCATCCTGATCTGTCCATTATCACAGGGAGTAGTGGTGACCACGCCTTCAGGGCCCTGCCCCACATTTATACAATACCTCTTCTCTCAAACCATGTAACATCACCCACACGGACACCTTACCACTGCAGAATAAGAAGTCCTTTCTTATGACCCATACCAGGCAACAGCCCTCTCCATCCCAGAGCGATGCATGACTGTACAACACATGCACTTTCCACACATACCTTTACTGTGCGGTAAGTACAACACATGGTCATTACCATGCATGCACTTACCACAAAATGTTTTTACCATGAATAAGCTTTTACTACGCATGTCTTTACCACAAAAATTACGTAGTAAAGACATGGTTGGTAAAGGCATATGAGGTACGTATAACATACATTATATATATATATATATATATATATACACACACACACACATATACATACACACACACACACACATATACATACACACACACACCTTTCCACCCAAAAACCCTACCTGCCCTAAACCCTAAAAATGACCTTACCACCCCAAATTCCATACTCACCCTAAAACCTAAACACCCCTTACCATCCCAAAACACATGCTCACCCTAAACAATAAAAATGCCCTTACCACCCCGAAACTCATACCCACCCTAAAACCTAAAAATGCCCTTACCACCCCAAATAACATACCCACCCTAAAACCTAAAAATGCTTTTACCACCAATAACCATTATCCACCCTAAACACAATAACAATATATATATATATATATATATATCTCACTCAACCCATTTACTACTTACCTGTACTTACCTTTAAAACCTTTCCCACGCATACACCTTTACCATTCATGCCTTTATAACAAAATTAATTGTAAAGGCATGCGTGGTAAAGGTATATTGGTGGTAAAGGCATGTGTGGTAAAGCAACGCGTGGTAAAGGCATTGTGGTAAATGCATTGCGTTGCATTTGCCGCATTGTAATTAATAGTTCCCTCCCAGACCAGCCTATCACCACCTGTTCTGGATGTCACTTTACCTCGCAACAGGATGTTGGGCCCACCACACCACCATGCTCTACCAATTCAGCATCTTCTTCGTAGCTCTCTTTTCTCTTGTCTCACTTTTTGTCACCCTCCCTTAAACATAAATATATAAAATAACCTTCTAAAACTGTCCAATATTTCCCCACATTTGCAGCTTTCATCACCTCAAAATATACCAGTCTGCTGACTCTCCCCAACACTTACAAGGTCTATCTGAAAAAAGACAACCTTCACCACAGACCTCTGTGCTTCTTCCACTCCTCAAATTATTTTTAACCAGGACTGATAGCTGGATTCAGTGAACAACATTGCCATTCTGGTTACCCTCTTCCAGACCAGCATAACATCACCCTAGCTTTCTGCTGATCAAAAGAAGAAAAGACGATAAGTAGAGAAAAATGTCTAATACAGAAACTCCCTGTAGTGTTTTAAATATTGACGCAGACAATCAATGTTGTTAAACCAAACCACTAATTACTTACCAATATGAAAATATGAGAATATGAGTATTCTTATGACATTCCCCTATTAGGCATTTCCTTGCCTAACATGTGATCTTGAGAAGACCTAGATCTTCTACATTCCCTTTTCAAATAAATTCATAAATTGAGGGTGCACATCCTTAAAATGCCACCACAGCTAAGCTCCACAACATCACAAAGACGAAATGTTGAAAAATGTATATAACTTCAGTAGTGTGTTAACGTTCCTGCAGCATCTATATTTGCTGGATTTGTTGCCCGCTAATTTTACTTCTAAAGCCTTCCCTAAGGTTATACATTTTGGAAAGTTCCCAAGTTTCACACAAACACACAGCACTGCATCTCTCGTCCTCTTGGCTCTATTCTCACTTCTGCCTCCCTTGAATGGGTCCACTGCCAGTCACACTAAGGTGCTTTTATCTTTACTTTGGCCCCGTTTTGTTTATTTGTAAGAGGGGAGCCTTGGATCTATTTGCAGTCTTATGTTGCTAAATTGTTATTTTAACTCAAGTGCAGTGCTGTTCCGTTATTTGAAAGCGATGTAATTTTACTATGTTATTTCTACTGTTTAGTTTAACTTTAATTTGATTTTAAAAAAAGACACGTTTGTCCCTAGCGGCATCTCTTATGTTAAACCGTGCTCCAACTTTGATGCCTTTTAAGTCACACACCCTAAATTTCTCGCTCTTTAATCTTCGCTTGAGCGTGAGGACGAATGAAGCGGGGGGGGGGGGGGGGGGGGGGGGGGGGTTGTAACCTTCCTTTTAATGGTTCGACGACTGGGAAGCCAGTCAAGTGTGGGGCAAGGGGTGGGGGGGGGGGGGGGTGTTCGGAATAGCAAATAAAGGCTCTCTAGGAGAGATTCCAGTGAAATCTTTATTGGTGTCTAGCGTAATCTGAAGTACATTGGCTGGTTGCATGAAGAGTGACCTGCACTTCTAGCTAAAACGGGTTCAACTTTACCACGACCCTGCAGCATCAATGTCCACCCACGGTTGTAACATTTAGTATCATTGTAACCAGGAGCAACAAGTCGTGAAACAACACCACTGATCACCGACTGCTAGACATTATGTAGCATCACTACAAATATATAATAATATCACGATTCGCCAGCAGTTACAAGTTCCAGAACAACACAGCTGCTCACCGGAAGCTACAAGTTGAAATTTGATCTGAGGATGCGAATTCAGTTAGATTTTTGGCATGCTTTTATAAGCATTGATTGTGTATTGCCAACCGTATCTGACTCTTGTTGGATACAGGCACACTTGTGCTGTGATCTCTATGTTGGTTGAAAGTATTTGAGAAAACAATGGTTCCAATGGATTAACTCGACAAACAAAATATGCAGCAGCGCCACTGATCACCAGAAGCTACGACTTGTGCAATATCACCCATCACTGGCAACTACAAGATCATCAGCATTTGCATGTTATGCAGCATCACCACTGTTCACCCACACCTACAACTGACGCAATATCAACACAGCTGAAACTGGCACAGTATGTAAATGTAAAATGTAAATTAGCACTTGTATAGCGCACTACTCACCCGTTAGGGTCTCAAGGCGCTGTACTCATACCGCTATGGAACCCCTCCTGGCTTTTCCCTGTGAGGCGCCCACTCCTGAGCACCCCCAGGGTGAAGCCAGGCATCCAAGCGCTGTTGGGGCCGTTGTGGAGATTAAGCAAGCTATTGCCCAGAGTTGCAGAGTGGGACCCATGAATTAGATTAGGCACCGAGGCGAGAATTATCTGGTCTAGGGGAATTGAGCCCAAGACCTGCCAAAGCGGGACTTGAACCCTGGTCTTGAGCCAGATCTCAGCAACTATGACTGGGGCAACCCCCCGTGACTACTTGAAACCACACGTTATGTAGCAGTCGACAGTTACTTAAACTGGTTCAATACCACCATCATCGCAAGCAGCCCAATGATGCAACCTGACAACCAGGAACAGCTTCACCTAGTGCAACGTCACTACTGAGGCATGCATTGCAACTTCCCCTGTCTACAAGGGTGGAACTCCCTGTTTTGGACGAAAATCCTACATTTTTTCAGGGTTACTAAAACATGTTACCGTTCGCTCACCAAACATTCTCGGCCTCCAGGTTATGAATGGAGTCGCCAAGAACAGCAGTGAAATATTAAGACACGGGGTGAGAGGCTCCGGCGGACGCCATACGTGTTCCTGGATGCACCTTAATGACTGCTCCCCTGGGCCCAGCCGTGTTTACCTCACCTGCACAAAGCCCGTGACCACACCTGGCAGGGAGCCACCAAACGCAAACAGAAACCTGCGGATAAGCAGCTCTGTTCACTTAGAAGACATTATTACCATGTACCTGCGAGAGGAGCTTGCGTTGCTCTGTTACTTTCTTGTACTCTGGCCATGGAGCCGTGATCGGATTTTCTGCCTGCAAATAACAGCTTCTGCAAGGACTGCCACCGGTGGACCCATGGTTGATCTATTGCAGTGTACATTATACTATCGACAACTCCCTTGCTCTGGTGACTTCTACACTCGAATTTGTTATTTCTAGTATGCTTCAGTGCTTGCTAGCCTTCCATCTGAGCAATACTACCCCTGACGAGGCGTCAAAGCGCTTTTCGCTAGATGGTTTTTAACCCGGCATCTGTACCATCCACCCCTACATCAGTGGTCTCTTAATCGGTCTTTGGGACTTTCTAACCCTGCATCGGTGACTGTAAAACTTGCATCTGTGCCTTCTACCTCTGCCTCTTCCCACGGACATTTAAACCCTGAATAGACACCTTGTGACCCTGTATTAATAGAGTTACCCCGCCTCAGTACCTTTTAAGCCTAGATCAGTGTCTTGTAACACTGCATCTGTGCCATTTACCTCCACAGTGGTACCTTCTCAGCATGCACTCAGTGTCTTCTAACTCAGCATATCAGTCAATGAGCACCTATTAGCCCTTCACCTGTGCTTCTGACTGTGCACTGATGCCTTTCAGCCCAACATGGGCTGGTGTTTTCTAACCTTGCATCGCTTGTAATCAGCAACTACTAGACCTTCATTGATGCTTTTAACTCTGCATCAGGGACCACCAAATCTCTATTTGCCTTTCAACCTTGAATTAGGGCTTTCTAAGCCTGCATCGGGGTTCTTTTAACCCCGTATGAGTGACCTCTAACTCTGCATGGGGGTTTTGTAAGCCTAAATTTAGAAGAAAAAAACAATGTTGGGGCTCTAAATTGCGAAGCACTGTAATGATTATGCACAACTTATTCCTTTTCAATCCTATGCAGTCAATCCAAGGAAGTTACATTTGCCGTCCTGAACAGTTTCATTAGTGCCAGGACGGTACCCCTCACTCACCCTGGACAGCATGCTTCATCATAAGGCCTCCTTCACCAGCACCACATTAGTGCAAGGTGGGCCTGTCTTTTGATAGGTGTAATCATGTATACTGCAGGCATTAAAAATGGCATTTAAATTGTCTTAGGAGAGAGAGAGCTCTGACTAGCTTTACTGAATGGTACCTGCCCGATATATAACATTGAAAACAAAGAGGAGGGGGGCAAGGTAGCTAGCAGGGCTCCTCCCTCACTGCCCTTTGAAAACCGAAAAAAAACTGGAGTGACAACGAAGGCACTGGAAATATATCAGAGGGAACAAGATAAAGGCAGAATATGGAAGCTGAAAAAGAAGGCAAAGAGAGAGGTGCTTAAAACAGACTGAAGGAGAAAGAGGTTAGACAGACAATTGGTGCCTTAAAGCCATTCGTCTCAGTCTAAATCCCTTAATCTTTGCCTTTTAACTATTTGTCAGTGTCTACAAAGGTCGCCTTCTAACCCTCAAACAGAGCTTTTTTGACACTGTAACGTCCATATTATTATACTGTTCCACCTGTCCTTAGTACACAGGTGGTGGCTGTTCTCAATACAAAGAATATGTGATCTATCATTAATACAGGATGTGGTTTATCCTTAGTACAAACACTGTGAAACACGCCACATGACCTTAATGTAGTCCCTGTGCCTTCTCTGCTGAACACATAATGTGCCTTATGCGTTTAATAGAAATACTGGCGCTTGAGTCCTCGGTTCCAAGACTGCCTCTTCTATATGGTACTTAGAGCATATCCAAATAAACAAGCTCAGTAGGGGTTTCTGTAGAGCAGCCCTTAAGTAATGGGGTTGTTAGGTTTGTTTCTCTTAGCATGTGCTCCAAGCTTGCCCTGTCTAATTATAAGCCCTCTCCAATGGACCCTTTGTGTATGCCTGCTAAGAATAGCATATAGGTGCTAGGTGCCTTTCTCACGTCTATAAACTACACTTACAGTACTACCTTTCAAATACAAAAAACAGGCCCTCCTATTTAGCCCTGCCATACTACGTGTTCACCAGGAAAGTTAACAACTCAGTTGAAGGAAAATTCACCAGCACAGACCAGTCTCCCATCATACCCCTTATGTCCGTTGCAACCTATGACATCCGGGCTTTGGGTGGGCCTGCATCTTTATTTCTCTGTTTTCAAGGACCCAAGGATCAAGCTGCAAGTTACTGAAGGCAGGTCAGTGAGACTGTTTCTCGAAAAAGAGCAAGCGAAGGGAAATACCACAGCCATAGGTGGTGATGGTGAAGGGGGGCATGTCATTAAGAAACTGGGGCTGCTGGAACATGTATGTGTGGCGACCTGTGTCTCAAATCAAGGCTCTCCCACAGTTGTGCCACAGGACCCAAGCCACATGACCCAGGCTCTGCAAATCTATCACTTTTATGCTACAGAGATGTGCAAGCCGGAAATCGGTCTGTGCTCAGGATACTTCACACATCTCATAATATGTCCTAATTGATCCAGGAGCACAAGGTAAACCATACTGAGTTCTTGATCAGTGAAAGCCTAGTCCAGGTCACACAGGAGCAGGTAAGAGCCAGGGAAGGCCTTCAGCACCGCGTACCAGGCTGCTATGCGAACCCTGGATCTTCTGCCTTGCGAGAACCCAGTGGAATGGAAAAAATGTACCCAGTAGCTCGTCAGCTGTCTCCATTCTGACCCACTCTAAGACTATAAATCTACAGGTAAATTTGTCAGTTTGCGAGCTGCAACGAGACAGTTTGCAGGATGCAGGCATAAGCTTCTAGATCACCCTCTGGCTTGCAGTAGTGAATATCTAGCTATCCACCTATTTATTTCACTCTTTTTTTACTATTGTCGCTCTCTAGCTCCCGCACTGCAGTTCCTGCTCGCACCTTTCAAAGCAGGGAATGAAGTGTCTATGGTAAATTTACCAAAATGCACCTTAGATCTATTTGGTGAGCCAGAGGCATTTTGTGGAGGATGCCTTCATTCAAAACATACCTGTCAACTCATCCACATTTGGTGGGTGTCCCCCTCTTTTTAATGCCATTCAATGGCATGATAAGCAAAGTACCTCTATGGACTGTTGTTTTTTTTTCATCGTTTTTGCAAAACTCGGTTGTTGGGGAAGCTGTGGAGCCCTCGTCAATCTAAACAAGCATTTGCAATGCAATGGGTCGCGCATTAGCGTTGTAAACTTCTAACCGGACTTTTCTTGCCACATTAAATGAAGAAAAAAAAAAAACGAACGCAATCACGCTGTGTAAAACACAGCACAATTGCGCTGCGAAATAAAAAATAGTCCAGAAACCATACGGAAAACATGGAGCCTCATATGTTTCCAGTAGTTTACCGGTGCTCTCGAGGAGGGCTAAACACCGGAAAAGGCATGACGTATGCATGCCTTTCACGAATGAAAACAAGCGGATTTTAAAAGGCAAGCCCACAAACCAATGAGTGATGTAAAATGGGTGTGGTTAAAATCCGCCTAAAGAGAGATTAGAAGAGGGACGGAGCACTTTGAGGTCGCCCCTAAAAATATAATTGGCTAAAAGCAAAAATATTTTTTGGTTTAAAAAAAGAACACACTGCTATAGTAGTCCCTGGCACTGAAGGGAACTATGTTGGGAACTATGTTGCGTATGGATGTCCTCCTTTTGAAACAACAGAATACATTCACACACAGTAAAAACAGCCTGTGGCGGAAGTGGCCTGACACACTGCTCTATGCTGGAAGCTGTAGTGGGCAGATGAAAAATGTGAGTGATACAATAACAGACCAATGGATGAAGAGGGCTGGCTTAAAGTCCCTATGAGTACATAATACATACTGTTCTCCTAAAATTAAAAAGGTTTTAGCTAAACTCAGACCCAAAAAGTGCTCATTCTCCATTCACCTTAATGAAATCACCCTCTTAAAAACTCTCATTTTTCAGTCAAGAGTTAGCTAACTATGCAAAAGCATCCACTTCACACCCTCTGCCTTGTTCCCTCTTTCCCCTTTCTACTCGTTCCTCATTGCCAGCACTCCTTTTCCCCTTCAGCAGTTAGAGGAGGCCTTCAGGCTTAGAAATTGATATAGCACAGCTTGAAGTTTAGCACTTCATGAATGCTTTCTCACCCTGTAACTGCGGGTTGCACCTGTACATCACTGTGCCACGACCATCGCAAAAAAATACAAAGAGTAAAAACAATATATGCTTGGCAACTGAAACTTACCATGCATTATATAAATAAAGCAGACAGGTGAGGTGTCTTCTCTAGGCGGGCTGCAAGTTTTATTTGGATTGTTTACTATGCTCAGGTTAATCCCGGTAGGAGGGGAATGTTTATCTATTACACAATGCAGAGATCACCTTCTCTGAAACCTACACCCTACCAGACATCTCAAGTTGCTCCATGTTTGAACTGATCACCCATTAGAGTATTGTAGGTCTGTTTAGAGATAGCTTTGACTGGGCCAGACCTCATGCAATCACAAAATAAGGAAAGAAGCAGAATAGACTGAGGGGCTTTGAATCCATCCCTTTGTCGATCTTCTTTATGTGCATTTGATTGGATATCAATTGTGTTAGCCTGCCCGTAAAGAAGTTCCATGGTTATAAGTGATAGACGTTGTTAACATGGACCTCATGTCAAATACTGTCGGAAGGGGATTTGCAAGGTGTAGGCCTATGACACGTACAGTAGGAAGGGGTTTTACATGTTAAACTCTCTGTCAAATGTTTTATGTTGTGAACTTAGTCACAGATACAATAGAAGCTATTTTACAATATAAACTCTGTAACAAACACCATGAAAGGGGGCTTTACTTTAACACATGGAGACCTTACACAGGTTTACAACTTAGGAGGGACCAAGTAAGTGTGCTCTTCATAAAGTGCATTAGTACATTTATGTTTAGTATATAGTTGTGTGGAAATGTAAGTAACTTTTAAAAGTTAAATGACTGGCCTGACGTAGATTAGGTGTTATTGTGTGATTTGTGGAGTTTAAGGTTTTTGACCCACACAAAAAATGTGAGTGAGAATTGGAATGCTTTGCCATACTGCACTGAGGGTCAGGTGCTGAAAGTGTGTTCTTGATGCTCAATGTGAGCCCAAAAGTAAAGTAGCCCCAGCCCTCCCCCCCCCACCAATTTCTTGATCATCTTCTTTACAGCCATTTTTATTGACTGCGGGTTTAACCCACCAATGAAGTATTTCCATTACTCTTACGTGATAGAGACGTTATTAGTATGAATCCCTTGTTGAATACAGTAGGAAGGGCTTTGCATGCTGTAACCACATGACAAATGTAGTATGAAAGCATTTTACATTGTGAATGCTCCTGACAGATACAACAGGAAGGTGTTTTACACTCTGAACTCACTGACAAATGTAATAGGAAGGGATTTTGCATTTTCAACTCAAACAAATACAATAAAAAGAGGCTTTACATTGTGAACTGGATGACAAATACAATAGGAGAGGTATTTACATTGTTTAACGCAAAGAGACCTTCTTCCACCAGCCATGGGTTCCAAAGAGGCGAGAGAGTCCAGTTTTTATCATAAAATTTTGTGTTTAGTACTTAGTAGTATCTGAATTAAACTATATTTTAAAGGAAAAACGCTGTATATAGTTTATGAAGTGTTAATGTGTGTTTTTCAGAGTTCTGAGCCCCTGCCTGAGTAAGACTTGAACATCCGAATATTGCTTTAATATATGTAGTAGTGCCACATCCGTAAGGGCGGAGGGGCCACGTCCACCATCTTTTTCCCAGCAAGAAGGGTGTCTTTCCGGTTACACGAAGAACAGCCTGACAGGCACTCTTTTTGTTGAGGTCAGGCAGCCAAGAACTCAAGCTAAATACGTAGGCCCCTGGCTGTCCGAATTGTACTTGCCAGGGTGAAGATTTCACAGACGTATGGGCGTGACCTGATCAGTCTGGCAAAAGTGTCTGAGGCCCTCCCTCTCATGATGACAGGGAGCGTCAGCCTTGGACCTGGGTACTTCAGTTTTAAGCCCTGAAGTGCCCAGGGCTGAGTGTCACTCAGTGATGCCTTGTCACAGAGTAGGGTGGGATCAGCAGTCGCACTAACCCATCCCACGAGTGAGGGACTTCTGCCCTCCCTCTTTTGGCTGGCCTATGGTCAGCCAATGAGAGCACTGGTGACCTAAGGTCAGCTGATGAGAGAAGGCAGCAGTCTTAACAATCCTCGAACCTTTGAGACTTTCCTCTGAGAGCTGTAGTGAAGGTAAATTTTATGGGTTTTTTAAATGTTTTTTGCATGCATGTGTTAGAAATGGGGTTTTTGGTTGACACTCAGCTTACCCCCTGTTCAAGCAAGGACCCTCACTCTAGTCAGGGTAAAAGAGAATCACCCTCAGCTAACCCCTGCTTACCCCCTTGGTAGCTCTGCAGAGCAGTAGGCTTAACTTCCGAGTGCTAGGTGTAAAGTATTTGTACCAACACACACAGTAATTTAATAAAAACACTACAAAATGACACAACACCAGTCTAGAAAAATAGGAAATATTTATCTAAACAAAACAAGACCAAAACGACAAAAATCCACAATACACAAGTCAAGTTATCAATAAAAATGCAAAAAGAGTCTTTAAGTAGTTTTAAACACACACTAGCGCTGCTACCGTGAAAATGTACCCGGTGTGCATCAAAAATAACCCCGGACGGGCGGGTGTGCGTCAAAAATAACTCCGCACGGCGGTACGCGAGTCAGAAATCCAGCCAAACGATGATCCGAAATCCCCGCAGAGCAGGTTGTGATCTCCCAGCCTCCGTCAGCGAAGCTGCGCGTCGTTTCTCCTGCTCCGTGCGTCGATTCTTCGGTCGCGTTTCCTGCGAGCATCGTTTTCTCAGCTGCGGAGCCGGCGGCACGTAGTTGTTTCAGCCGCAGATCGGAGTCGCGTCAATCTTTTCCCCGCACGGCGCTCTGTGCGTGGATTTTCTTGTCTTTTTAGGCTGCCAGCTTCTCCTTTCAGGGTCCCAGGAACTGGATGGGCACCACAGGGCAGAGTAGGAGTCTCTCCAGAGACTCCAGGTGCTGGCAGAGAGAAGTCTTTGCTGTCCCTGAGACTTCAAACAACAGGAGGCAAGCTCTAGATCAAGCCCTTGGAGATTTCTTCTCAAGATGGAAGGCACACAAATTCCAGTCTTTGCCCTCTTACTCTGGCAGAAGCAGCAACTGCAGGATAGCTCCACAAAGCACAGTCCCAGACAGGGCTGCTCTTCTTCCTCAGCTATTCAGCTCTTCTCCAGGCAGAGTTTCCTCTTGGTTCCAGAAGTGTTTCTAAAGTCTGTGGTTTTGGGTGCCCTTCTTATACCCAATTTCTCCTTTGAAGTAGGCCTACTTCAAAGTAAAGTCTCCTTTGAATGTGAAATCCTGCCTTGCCCAGGCCAGGCCCCAGACACTCACCAGGGGGTTGGAGACTGCATTGTGTGAGGGCAGGCACAGCCCTTTCAGGTGTGAGTGACCACTCCTCCCTCCTAGCACAGATGGCTCATCAGGATATGCAGGCTACACCCCAGCTCCCTTTGTGTCACTGTCTAGTGTGAGGTGCAACCAGCCCAACTGTCAAACTGACCCAGACAGGGAATCCACAAACAGGCAGAGTACCAGAAATGGTATAGGCAAGAAAATGCCCACTTTCTAAAAGTGGCATTTTCAAACACACAATCTTAAAATCAACTTTACTAAAAGATGTATTTTTAAATTGTGAGCTCAGAGACCCCAAACTCCACATGTACATCCGCTCCCAAAGGGAATCTACACTTTAATCAGATTTAAAGGTAGCCCCTATGTTAACCTATGAGAGGGACAGGCCTTGCAACAGTGAAAAACGAATTTAACAATATGTCACTGTCAGGACATATAAAACACATTACTATATGTCCTACCTTAACCATACACTGCACCCTGCCCTTGGGGCTACCTAGGTCCTACCTTAGGGGTGTCTGACATGTAAGAAAAGGGAAGGTTTAGGCCTGGCAAGTGGGCACACTTGCCAAGTCGAATTTACAGTTAAAACTGCACACACAGACACTGCAGTGGCAGGTCTGAGACATGATTACAGAGCTACTTATGTGGGTGGCACAACCAGTGCTGCAGGCCCACTAGTAGCATTTGATTTACAGGCCCTGGGCACCTCCAGTGCACTGTACTAGGGACTTACTAATAAACCAAATATGCCAATCATATCATAGATAAGCCAATTACATACACATTTTGTAAAGGAGCTCTTGCACTCTAGCACTGGTTAGCAGCCCAGAGTAACAAAAACAGTAAAATCAGAGTCCAGCACACATCAACAACATGGGGAAGAGGCAAAAAGTTAAGGGAGGCCACGCCAAGGATGAAAAGTCTAACAGGATGCATGTATGTATGAATGTATATATGTATTTGTGAGTGAGTGTTGTGAATGGGTGTATGTGTGTGGGTGTGCATGCATGGGTGTGATTGAGTGTGTAAGTGTGCCTGTATGGTCCCCCTGCCCACTACCTGCTAAAATTACCAGCCCCCACTGATTATATGTCAAGTGTTAAAGGGGTGTACTTGCTGCTTAGTTTGGGTCCAGTATTATTGTGGTCTTATGACACCACAGATAAAAGATCCCAACAGCCATAATTGGACCCATGACTGCTGAGACCCCCCTAGGGAACCAGTTCCCACATAAATTGCAACAGAAGTGCATTATTATTGCCAGCTGCCTCATGAGAAACCAGCACTCCTACTGTCCAATTTTCGAAACGCCCTTGGTGTTGCACTGCAAGTTCTAACAGCAGCAGGAGCAGTCACTGCTGACAAATCAGCAATAGCACAATATGCAACGTGTCAGCAGCAGCAGGACATGTACAAGGCAGCATGGTGCGCTGTTGATTCTCTGCTCCTAATATAGCCGATGCGCTCAAATGCAATGACCCGGTACAGAATGCAATGGGCTCGCTCACGTGTTGCAGTAACCACAGCCTGCTCTGGTGTGCTCCATGTCTCACCCAAGGTAGTGATCGCTTTATGTATTGCTTTGAGCGTTGCTTGGGCTACCCCAAATCCTTTGCCGTTCCATCGCAATGGGCAAAGATAGCAGAATGTGAAGTCTATGCTGCACTATGCTGGTTTATGTAATGCATATGTATGGTGTTCTTTGGTGCATGTGTGAGTATGTGCTGTTCGACACCTGCGTAGGATAGTGATCTTGCCTGGTGGTGAGTCAGCGTTTCCCATCAAGCTCACTATAAAGCATACACATCCGGTGCCTAGTGAGACTTTCCTGCACATGCACTGGGTGTGTGTGCATGTAGGGGAGAAGTGGCTTCAGATTAATCTGTAGAGGGTGAGTGATCATTAAGCATCTCAATATGAAGGGACTGAGATTAGTCACTGGAGCGGGTGGTGCTTGGTGGCACCCCTAACCACAAGCAGGGCACATGGTGTGGGGTCAGTGATCGGTGTGAGGGTTTGGTAGGCAGGAGAAGGCTACCAGCTAACACTGGGCGAGGATTCTCAGAAGTAAATAAAGCCACTCCAACACACTCTTTTGGCTTCATTAGGTTAAAGCAGACCAACAAAAAAGAGAAGGTGAGATAAAGGAATCTGCTTAGGAACGATTACTGCACAGGTGTTTAAAAGCATTACCTCAGTTGTGAAAACATAAAACACCCTAAATACCAATAGCACTCTCACACCTTTTACAGGCTTGCAGTCACACACTACCAGGACTCTCACATTCCTCACAGAGTACAATTCAAACACAGTCTTACACTTCAGGTACATTCATGAAGACCTCTCCACCACAAGGTAGACTCAACCACAAATATCCTTTGAGGTAAGAGACTGCCTCTCTGAGATCGGTCTATTTTTGAGTCAGTGTTCTATCCAGGGCACAATCCATTCTCAAAATGCTAATTGTATGTCTCTGAACACCAAAACGTGGTAGAAATTTCAAACCTTATCTGCATCTGGACCTCGACTTTCTGGTGTACTTGAAGTCATTGAAGGCCAATTCCCTCGTGGAATTATTGTTGTTCCCCAACAGTAGATGATAAGGAGGCAAGATCATCAAATTGGAAAAAGAGAATGAGCACGGTCATTTTTGAGTCATAGTTTTTAGTATTTCCCACAAATGTTGAAATTTTGGAAGCTGAATTGGTGGTCTCTGCTCAGTGCTCCACTAATTTTGTCATCCTTTACTGACCGACTCCACACAATGACAAATGTACTGAGGAATTCAGGGACCTAATGGCACCTCTATTGCTATTGTCCAATCAGGTGGTCCTCATGGGGGAGTTTTAATGGACGGAGAATTCCTTTGTGGGACATGCTCATGAATTCCTGGAGTTTATGCCCCTCCTAATACCAACTCAGTATGTTAGTGGCCTTTACACATTCTGAAGGACCTAAATTTGACCAACTGTTTGGCTCTCCTGGCATCTGCATTGCTCTGACACACTACTTTGTACTATGGTGAGTAGGGCTTCTCTTTTGCTTCGGTCAAATTGAAAAGGGCTTCTTCTTTTCTTCCCTATTTACACAGTTGATTAATGTACTGATGTTATGAGATAATCCAGGAGAAAGGCTTAGTATAAATTTGATCTTTTCATATTTCAGTCAATGATGAGCCGTATGCCATCTCTCACCACTATTTGCTTGTATGCCTATACCAACGTCACCAGTTGGTTGATAACGGGTCTTTACCCGACCGCATTGAGAATGCAGAACAAACTTGAAAGAAGAAAATCTGCTCAAAAGTTGTCACAGGAGGTATCCTTAAAGAAGCTGTTCCTTGCACACGAATTATGTAGATACTGTACATAGGAAATATATAATTTTACTCCATACTATACATCTACCCTCCAGAATGCTCAATAGAGGCACTTTACTAATTTTATAACCACAAACATCCAAAAGAAGGTATTCGAGATTGCTAGCTCTAACGCTCCCTCTCTTTCTAATGCATCTAACACAATTTATGGGACAATGCTGGCAATTTTTGCTAAAAAAAATTTATATCAGGGATGCAGTCGTGGAGGAGAATACCAATTGGGCGATAATACAACTGCGCTCTGAGTCACTGGTAAATTCATGACTAATGACAGGGGTGGCTTCTCTGCTATGGCGGAGGAGTATCGCCCCCCACCAGCAGAGACAGCTGCAAAACTTTAACAAGAAAACCATAAGAAACTATGTTTATTATTGTTTTCTTGTAAAAGGGGCAGGCCACAGGCACTGAGAGGGACGGAGGGGGAGTGCACCAGGTTCTCTCCAACCCGGCGTTGCCATGTTGGAGAGAGCAGGCAGAGACTCTCACTTGCCTCGGAGTGCCCTGGCTGGGCGCTCCGTCCAATCCTAACGCTGCCTTCATGCAGCGCTAGGATTGAACACAGGGCAGGTTGGGAGCCTGTGCCTGCAGTGGAGGACCAAAGAGCAGATCGGAGCAGTGCAGCAAGAAAGGTAAGTTGTTTTCTAAAATTATAATATATATTTTGTTTTGGTCGGCCCCTCCCCTGCGCCACCACTTTTCCCTCCCAAGAGCCCCCACTGACTAATGACACTGTAATCTTGCTTGACCCTGTCTGGCCAAAGTCATCTAACATAATGGCTAATTTATTGCTCTTTCGTATCAACAAAACTCTCAACCCATCACTGGAGTCTGGCCCAGTATTAGATGATTTAAAACATGTTTTTGTGACCCAACTCTTGGAGAATGCTTTTCAACTATCAACTGCCTGCACTTATAAAAATCACTCAGTCACTTTTTTGCTTTCAATTAAGAGCATACCTAGAATATACTGATGTGAAGCATGATCGCCAGTTAAGATTTAATCTCTACCAGGGACAAACTCAGTCTTTACAATAGTCTAGGGTGATACGCATATGGCAGCTGATTGAAAATGGAGACAGCGTCTTGGTCTCATTGGATCTCTTAACTGCATTTGACATGGTCAACAGATACATCTTACTGCACAGATTCCATGACTTGGGCTCTCATAAGGTAGTCGTGGAAGGGTTCCACTCACTAAGAGACATACTGAAGAGAATAGACTGCCCCCTTATTCTTCAAGAGTAAATAGCATGCGGTGCCAGTTCCTGACACCTCACCCCGAGTTTATTTGATATCTATATGAAACAATTAGCAACTGAATAATACAACCTTATGGTTTACTCTTCCACCTTCAATGTATGCTGATGATACTCAGCTATTCCTCCTGGTGGAGGGAAACCGTAGGGAGATTGCCAAGATGTTTTCAGAATTGCAGTAGGACATAAGCAGGTGGATGTAGTATAACTGGCCCAAACTCAATTCTAACAAGATAAAAGTGATACCAGTGATCTGGCTACAATCAAACACACAAACATTGATGGGCGGATGCTTGCAATAAATCTAGCCACTGGCTCCCTTGCACACTGTGTTACTGGAATCAAGCAACACCCTACTGAAGACAGTGCGAAACCGGTCTTGGGTTGCTTGTATTCCGGTTCAGAGAGGACCTGGCTTGGCAAGTCAGACTGGACTGTTTCTATTGGAGCAGGATAAAGACTGATTTCCTTGTGGCTCAGCGTAATCTGAGATGGCATGGTGGACAAAAGAACGATGGGTGAGAATGCTACCTGAGCAATTGCCAGTGGTTAGACTTCTTGCAAGTATCCTCCTGTGCCCTTTTGTGTGTTTTCGTTGGCTCTAATGCCTCGAAGTGTACTTCAGGTGGTGAGCAGCTTGGGTTTTAAATTTGATCGCAACATTCCTGGTCCCTCAATTTGTACTCTCTTATGGCCTCCTGCTTGCCCCCTTAGACTGCCTTGTCAGCCTACTTCAATCATTGCACTGTCATCCTCACTAGTAACCTGTCATGTGCTCTCTTGTTGGGGAAGAGGTGGAATAAACTGACATAGAAGCATAGAAAATGTGCTATTAACCCTCATAAAAACCTGGAAAATGCACCACCCACTTTCCAGCTGTATGCAGAATTCAGTGGGCAGCTCACACTCTTGGATCCCAGTGGCGCTGCACCAGGTGCACTATCGATAGCTACAACCCTGCACTGACTTAAGTTTGAAGTAAAGTGATGGGTAGGTGGAGGAATTTACAAACACGTGTAGGATGGCGAAGTGGTCTATAGAGATGATGTTGGATGCGCAGGGCCAGAGCGGGGGCCAAAATCAGCCCTGGCAAAAATGTTAAAACCAGCCCACAGTGCTCCTTGTAGGACAGCTGACTAGAGTCTCCGTCTGACAAAACACAGGCTTAACTGCATTTTTCAGCACAGAATTTTAAATAGGTCGGCTACACAGACATGGTACAAGAGGGGCTTAGTAAATATTCCAATATTTCCTGGCCTGTCCGAGTACTACGAGCAGTGTTTTTTCCAGATAAAAAATCATATATGAATCAAAAAAGATATTGTGTCAGGTACATAAAACCAGGATGCACTGTGGAAAATATTTATGCCGCAACAGGTATAGTGGTTACCTGATTTAGTGTGCTGCACTCAGTAAATGCTGATTAAAGGTCCTGCTGTCAGATTGTGTCAGCACATGAGGCCCATCAATGTCCCTTTGCTGGTTCAAGTTTAAAATCCGCCAGAACTTTATGTGCTGCTAATAATTTGTGCTAAATAAATCAGTCTTTCAAGAGTACAATTCAAGTGTACCAGAGTACTTCTGAAAACTTTAGTAGATTACAGGCGGCCACTAATAATCAAAGGCAGTGTTGTTCATTGTGACAGGAGATAGCCCACTTTGTAGAGGGCTGATAAAGGTGCGAGGTCTCCCATTCAGGGTGGCAGTGCTGGGATAGACTATTATTCTACAAGCTCATGCCCCTGAAGAGTTGTCCATTAGGTTGCAAATAGTGCTAGGGTGCCAGTATCATCATTGCCTCAAAGAACACCATAGAGTACTGTGGCAGAAGTTCTGATGCCTGTAAAGAAAAAGCAACTGCTGTGCCATAAACCACATTGTGGAGGGGTCTGTAAACTACTACTACCATGTCAAAAACTACATTGTACTAGATTGAAAACACAATTTTCAAGACACGTTATTTATGTATGTACAGCACTATTTTCATACCAGCAACCAAACTGTCCCAGTATGTAAAGCACCATTGCAATGCAGTTATCCCCGTTGCCATGGTTAGTACAACACCGTTATCATTCCAAAATCCACATTGCCCAATAATGTACAGCAACATTCTCATGGCAGAATCCACATTATGAGGTTTTGTAAAGTGCCATGCTGATGCCAGTAATCAATTTTCATTATTGCGTAAAGCACTAGTACAAGTACCATTTTAAACAAAAGGCCCATCCACCTCCTCACTTTCCTACTCACTGGAGCCTAGGCAGCCTAGATAGGGAATGGTGCATCCCACAAGAAGTTTTCCAAAGAAAGCTGTATCCTTGCCTTTGACCCTATATTGCGCTCTCCGTCCAGGCTAACTACTCTCGGTTTCACCTCATGCCTCTTTCTTCTAGCATCGTACACTTCATGCTTCTAAACTCACTCTTGCTATTTCTTTTTCGCCCTTTGTTACTCCCTTTGTCGCAGTTCACATCATTCTCTTCCTCATTCTTTCTCCCCTTTCTGGAGCAGCAAAAGAGAACCAGTCGACCGGTTGAAGCTTAGCGATGATGGGTTCCCACCATTTTAGATCTCACTACCAACCAGGATCATGCAAGCTGAACTTGGACGGGTTAGATTGTGTGAATGCCTCATACACCTAAGAAGTTCAAGGTCCAGAAATTTGCAGCTGATCATAATACTTCCTATAAAAAAAAGGATTCTGCAACACCCTTCCACTGGGACAGGATTTTGAGGTCGTCCAAAGAGGTGTCTCCATTCCTGCAAGTAGTCATTTTGCTGGAATCAGCCGCTGTGTTTATTTCATCTTAGCGAGGCGGATTTTGGACCGGCAGCATGTCTGGGCCACAGGCCAAATCACACAATAGTAATGTCTCACCACTGCACTTCTGACATGTTGAGTTGGCGCTACACTTTATGCGTGATAACCAGAAATATACATTTTACTTTTTGACAGTTCATCAGAGGTCGTGCCACTGATGGTGATTTCATATTCAAACATTTGCCTGTAAGGCTCTGGAAGCCCAACTGTTCAATCACTGTAAATGGGAATGAGGCACATATCAGATCTCGTGACCTCATAGGCACTCTGCAACAACTTCTTGGAGGTGTCCACGATGACAGTGGCCCAAATGCATCCTGTATTTGGAGTTCCATGATACCACATAATTTTTCAATAATCAAGTACAATTCGACCATGACGTATATTTTTCACTCGTCCACTTTTTTTATCAAAGTTTTAATTAAGTTGTTGGTTTGATCTACTAATGCTGCTTCAGATTTAAAGCACAGAAAAATACCTCCCTGTGCAGAAACTCAAATGCTTCAATCACTGCAAAAAGGTAAACTTGAAATGCCCCCTTTGCACCTCCAGAATCCCAGCTGGCCAGCACAGATCAGCTTTCCACCAGCACTGCCCTCTAGCTCTAGTATGGACTGAGGAATGGTCCGCCAGGCCAGGAACCACAGCTCAGGTGAGAAAGCAAACAGAAGTCGCATTAGTCAAGATGGGATAACATGAGCGCCAGTGGGAGCCGTTCTAACGCGATTCAGCTTGAGAACTGGCCTTTGTAGATCTGGGTTTTGACAGCATAGCTTTCAAACAGTCCTATTATACCAATATACCTAGACTGGGCTTCGTGTTGTCTCTTTTCAATTATTGGCTTTTGTTTATTGGCATAAGACTTTGTCCATCATGGTTTGGCTCAGCCATCTACAGTATTTATCCCTCATAAAATGCCACTGGCTATTTGTGTATATCTTTTTGCCGCCGATCAAGTACCTGCATTAAACTGCATGAGGTACTACTTTAGAACTACAATGCCATCTGTCTGCTCCTGCTGGCTCTCTCCTGTGTGTCTCACTCTAACAGGCTAATACTACCTTTGTTAGAGCATTAGAACCAGACCTATTGGCTTTGCCAATGCTTGTTTCAGAATGCCACCAGCTGCAGCAGGTATTCTTGATATGCTGGTGATAAGCAAGATGGGATTTGAATGAGACTCAGGCAGATATGGAGACTGAAGTCTGAATAAGTGTAAATTGGGGATAGCTGCTTAGACTGACTAGAGGATATACTAGGATACATGTTGTTCAGGTGTAAAGCAGGCTAAGGCTGTGGACAACAACATCCAAATGCATGGGGTGCACCGATGGTAATCCACGGCTAATTGTGGTCTAGTATTACATATTTCTCAAATAACTATTCATAAATGTGCATACAATGGTTGTGAATATTTAAACATTCTTTAAATATACTGAAACGTATCTATGCGTTGTGCTCACAGAACTTCAGCGAATTTCCAAAATCTTCTGTGCATCATTTTAAGATGCAGTGGAAAAGTAATTGAGAACAAATGTGAAAAGAAAGTGAATAAGAAAGGAACTAAATAGAAACAGAAAGAAGGAGAAGAAGGAGGAAGACGGTGGCTTTGAAACAAGAGAGAAAAAAGGATTTTAATCTCTTCTGCTGAATGCGTGGTCGAGGGACAGGAAGTAAACATGACCCTTAGAGAGCCAATCGCTTTCCATGGGTACCACCGGAGATATGCCTTTTATATGGCGAGAGCAATTTCCCTGCCCAGTTCTGCATCTTCATCTTTCTTCAATACACCATACTAATAAATGGGGCAGACAAAGATCTCTATGGGCCGGTTTAACCATACATGTATACAGACACGGGGCATTCTGGTACAAACAACAAAAAAATCAGTGTCCCATATGGATTTGTTTAGCGAGAGCCTATATGATGTTGCAACACTGTTTGCCCACAGTAACTAAGCATCAACGAGAATAAATGAATAACCAACATCACACCTACCTGTAATTAGCGATACATAGTTTTAATTTGTCTGACTTTAGAGCCAGTGCAGTAATTTTAAGGATATCAGCTAGCAAACAGAAATAAGAAAGTGCTGGTGGTTGGTAAAGTAACGATGGTGATTTTCTCCTTAGTCGCTGTCCCACAAGGAGGTACAAAGGTCCCTGGGATACGAGTCAAAGACACAGCTTGGGGCGTTGCAAAAGCAAAGGCTGGTGCCCCATAGTTTATTACTGTACAACTGATAGCCGATTAGGCCATCTCTAGTTGTGCTTACACGTGACTAACATGTCTAGAAACCCTTGTCCGGAGTGGACTTTCTTCTGAGTTAAATCAAAAGACACAGACAGAGGTTCAGTCTCAATGGTACCTGGACTCTTTCCCATCTCTTTCTGCTTGTAAGGTGGATTTCAGATAGCTTGGCCTACGACTGATAAAACATACAAACCAGATCTTTGGTTTTGATGTTCCTGTCCAAATGCCATGGGTAGGCTTCCTTTTGGCTTGTGCAACCCTTGCCACTCTGGTTCAGTGATTACAAGGGCCACGCCAGTGATGGAAAGCGAACAGCTCTCTAGGAGCCATGTTTACTTCCTATGTAACTTCCTGTCCCTACACCCGCCATTCAGAAGCAAATAGGAGGCTGTTTAGGAACTAAGGCCGATGTAGAGCAAACAGTTGGAACTCTGACCCCTTGTCCCTGCCTCGATTTGCATTTCATCTCGACTTATTTGCTGCTACAGTGCTTTTTCTCCTATAAAATACGCAAAATCCTGCCTTTGGTGGGGGGTGATCAGGTTCGGCTCTGGCGCTGAAGACCTACCTTTCATTTTTAGGCACTTGGTTGAAATTTTGTGGTGGAGCGAAAGGGGTTTAGGCGATGACAATTGATTCGTAAGTCATGCCACTGTGAAGTGGTCCACTGTGTCACTACACAGTGACGCTGCGGGTCACTGTGTTGCATCAACATGAAGGTGTTGTGTATTGCTTATGAAGAGTATAGAAATCCCACCCTTTTCCTTGGGCACTGGCTCACTGCCCACAATGCTGTCCATGCTGGGCTGGACATTGTGAGGCTGCCCTGGACATATAAGGCTTTTGCTGTGTATACCACTGTGCTCTGAACATATGAGGTGCAAACTTTTAAGAGGCAGAACTGATTTTATGAAGCTGGACTGGGAACTTTGTGCCAGGGCATATGTTGGTAAGTCTGGGCATGTGAACCTGTGCCTAGATATTTTAACTGGCGCCCAGGGATCCGAAGCTATATCTAAATATATGATGTGTTTTTTTGGGAAGTATTAATCCTCATGGGCGATTAATTCTCATGATGCTGTTTATAGGTGTTATTTTAATTGAGATTTGCGTTCTTAAAATATGAGAGTTATCGCTGATTGGCTTTTTTATTTATTTTACTAGTTGGCCCTTCCGGATATTCATGCTACTCTGCTCCTCTTTAAGATTTACATTAGGAGACGGCCGAATCGCTATATCCAACCCCACTCTTCCCTTTTCGTTTCCGCCTGCTTAATCATTAAGCTATACTTAACACCCATTCTAACCATACATCAAACTCCCCTCACCCTGGTCCCATCATTAATCCTTTTGGGTACCCTTCCTTCATCACACTTGGTACCTTCAAGTTAACCCTTAGAACCGTATTCCAAGCGCCGGAGAGTCGGGCTGAAACAGCGTTTGCAAGAGATTACGAGTTGTGCAAAATTACCGAAATTTCCCTGAACGATTTTCCCGGTATTACCAGAATTCATTTGCAAGGAGAAAACGAGTAAGTAATGGGGAAAACGTGGATTCCTGGTGTTGTAAAATCATAACCACACGTTATTCTTAATTCCTTCCTGAATGGGGTTGTAAAAACCAACTGTTAGATAAAATGAGCAAGGTGCTCTAAGAAGCTAACCCCAAGGGCAATTCTTGCAAGGTCAGACACTTAGGCCCTCATCCTGACCTTGGCGGGCGGCGGAGGCCGCCCGCCAAAGTCCCGCCGTCAGGTTACCGTTCCGCGGTCGAAAGACCGCGGCGGTAATTCTGACATTCCCGCTGGGCTGGCGGGCGGCCGCCTTCAGGCCGCCCGCCAGCCCAGCGGGAAAGAGGCTTCCACGATGAAGCCGGCTCGGAAGCGAGCCGGCGGAGTGGAAGCTGTACGACGGGTGCAGTTGCATCCGTCGCGTATTTCACTGTCTGCGCAGCAGACAGTGAAATACATTTAGGGGCCCTCTTACGGGGGCCCCTGCAGTGCCCATGCCAGTGGCATGGGCACTGCAGGGGCCCCCAGGGGCCCCGCGACCCCCCCTACCGCCATCCGGTTCCCGGCGGGCGGACCGCCGGGAACTGGATGGCGGTACGGGGGGTCGGAATCCCCTCGGCGGCGCAGCAAGCTGCGCCGCCTTGGAGGATTCCAAGGGGCAGCGGAAAACCGGCGGGAGACCGCCGGTTTTCCTGCACTGACCGCGGCCAAAGCGCCGCGGTCAGAATGCCCTGCGGGGCACCGCCGGTCTGTCGGCGGTGCTCCCGCCGACCCTGGCCCCGGCGGTCTAAGACCGCCGGGGTTAGAATCACCCCCTTAATCTTATGGTTAGCTCTACTCCACCCTTCCTAAATTTCTTCATCTATGTTTTTATTCTACTGAGTTTCTTAAATTAACATTTTTATATACCGAGATGTTTTTTAACCCATTCCCAAATAAATGTCCACAATAACTTTGCCTGGACATATGAGACTATAAATTGGCACAGAATGATTGTGCCTAGGTATTTGAGATTGTTTTGGGGCATGTGAGCCTGAGTCTGGTCATATGATGACTCTGCCTGTGAATATAATGATTGTATCTCGGTATCTGCGACAGTGCATTGTAATTTGAGGCTGTGTCTGGCTATTGCAGATTGTACCTGAAAATTCAAAACTATATATGGGCATATACGTGGGTGCATTTCATAGTTATAAATGGGTATCTACAGCTGTACCTTGGCATTGGATGCTAAAATAGAGCCTCCAATGCTGTGCATGGCATTTTGTGGTCTACCGGGGCATTTGATGCCATAACTGAAGATTTGAAACTACCCCAAAGTATATAATGGGAGGACGTAGGCAATTCAAGTTTTGCTAGGCCATGTAACTATTTGTAGTAGAGAGTGTCTGGTTATGAGAGGCTGTGACAGGGAAGTTAATATTCTGTTTGGGTATTAGCAACTATGCCTAGAGATATGAACTTTTTATGACGCACTCTGTTATTTTGCCTACATACAATAGCGGTGGTCGAGCAGTCAAGGACTATGCAATATAAGAAAGGCTTTCAGGGTGACAAACAGACAGAGTATAACATAGATATCACCGATGTAAGAAAATAAGAACGTCTAGTCAGACGTATTTACTTTAAAAATAAAATATGGTGAATAATGCGTCAAAAAAGTAGAATGCATAATACAATATTTGGGGAAAATTAGGTAGGTAAGAAATCAAAAGCCTCTAGTCTTACACCTTCCAAAGTTACAATTCCACCAGGTTTGTAACACAGGCTGGTAGTTTCAAGAACAAAAGCAGCATGGGGTGAATGTCATCCTATGAGCTTTGTGCAAGTCAGTGGAGTATTGTTATCCTACAGGAGGTTCAGTGGCATGGAGAGTGCACATCTGTCTTTGGTACTGAAGCTCTTCCTCTGTGTTATACCACCGGGGAGACTACTGGTTAGGTGAATGGATATTTTCAGGTTGTAGTGGTGCTGTTGTAGGTCTGTATCACTGCGTTGAGAGTTTATGACATCAGCAGCCCTTTAATGGTTGAAAAGGAGCAATGGGATTCATTCTGCTACTTCTAGTGCAAGGAGAGACTGAAGACAGGACAAGGGAGCCGTGGACAATAAAAGACTGTACACTGTCAAGATCTCTACTAAGGTGGCAATCGCAAAGGTCTGTCACCCCACATTGTACAGTCAGTCGGCAAGACAAGGACAAAAAGACAGCACACTCCATAGCCGGGCAGGAGAGAAGGGCTGTAGGCACCACAGCATTGCTCCAGGCCACACCAGGACTACAACCCATTTCTACCACGGGCTGCAACCAATAACATCAGAAGCACAGATGGGTAGCAGGCATTACGCCAGTGTGCTGTTCTCAAACAACAATATGGACCAGCTCACACAGTGTGCACAGTTTTTTGCTTTCCCCGCAATGTGGAAAAATAGATGTAGTGAGATTGTAGAGGGCGCACGTCAGGCACATATCACTATTCATGGTTGCTTTGTGGTTGAGTTTCAGAGAGTGATTTACCTTGCAAGGCAGACTATCTGGTCTCTTCTCACATCTAGTGGGGCACTGCCTTCTCTTGCTCAGATCCCACAGCATGAAACTGCTGGGTTCTCACCCTTAAGGGTCCACTTACTCAAGGCTTTTGGTGGACAGCACACAGCAGCTAGGAAACACCAATGTCAGTAGCTCTCATAGCGCTAGGATACTCATTTGCTGACTAGACAAGCAAGGAACCTTCCAAGGCCAGCAGGAGGCAATGGCACTGTCTCTGCCTACTGTCTGAGGACGTGAGCCCCATGGCAGGTTCAATGTTTCCTCACAGTTCCTTGCTGCGCTCTAGGGATGTTCTAAGGTACTGGTGATGAGCTTTTGAATTGCAGGGAATTTTGAAGCTTTTTTTGAAGTAGCATCTCAATTTTTTTGTTGCTTTGTTTTTGATAATTTCATATGTTCTTGGCCACTCACGGCTAGATAAATCTCATTTGAGGTTTTCTTGAGCAAGATGCAATTGAAGTTCAGTGACAGGATATTTTTTTAAGTCTGTCCACTCCCTAAGAAATTCCTAGCAGTCATATGCCACCCTTTCTTCAAAATCTATTTTATCTGTTGGATCGTAATTCATTAGTGAGACCTCCTCAAAGCACTACAAAAGGTCAGGGAATGAGGGGGAAGCTTTATGAATAGAAAGAACATCCACAGGAATTCAGGCTTACACCATCAGTTTGTGCAGGAACACTGTTTTGCTTTGGAAAATATCCCTGGATTTTAGTGGAATAGCAGTTCATCATCATTCCCTGTAAACACTACACAGTGTGAAACTGCTTCCAAAACTATTGTTGACTTTCTGACTTTGATGGCTCTTGGCAACTGGAGATGAGATATAGCCCTAGCTCTAAGTATAACATTCGTGTTTTATTTCAGACGTTTTAATTTAAAGTATTTATGAGATGAGTGCAATGACTGAATGCACAAACACTGCAATATTTGTATGCACTTCTATTATTAAGCAAAAACCCTAGAACATGTAACAAAAAATGGAATGGCCTAAATACCTGGTCTATGTGGTGTCGGGACCAGCTGATGGCCCCGACAGCTGATTGTGGCAGTGCAGTTGTTTAAATAACTCACGCGACACAGGCTGTACAGGTTTCACAGTCACGTGGTCGGGTCCGGCCTAGGCAGCTCCAATTACGGCAGCGCGGCTGTGCTCTGATCACAGCGCCGCTCCCTCTGCCGGCCCTGGCCACGCCTCCTTTATTATATAGCTCTGGGCCAGAGGCCTCGGAGCAACCCACAGCTACCTCAACAGGAGGTAGGCTAACTCTGTTACATTCGGGGGATCCTCCAAGCGAACGCGCTTAGAGTATCCCCCCTCTTGCTCAAAGGTGTCGGGTGGTCGGTTACGTCACCGACCAGCGACACCACAGTCTAAAGGGCTAGCTACAAAGGTCAGAGAAAGTGAAAAAGCATAGGAGTGAAGAAAAGAAACGGAGAAGAGAGAAAAAGCAAAGGAATTACAGAAGAGCAACAGGTAACAAGTGGAGAGAGTAGCGAGGTGTTATGCAACACTACGGAGAATTGTTTACATCTGTTGAACAATTTCAGCAAAAGGTGCTACTACTACCTTTGCAGACAGGAGGCCACCTTGCACCATAGCTTCTTACCTGGAAACTTTTTGAAGTGTGAGAAGTTTAAG
The DNA here is from genome assembly GCF_031143425.1 of Pleurodeles waltl. Classification (NCBI taxonomy): domain Eukaryota; kingdom Metazoa; phylum Chordata; class Amphibia; order Caudata; family Salamandridae; genus Pleurodeles; species Pleurodeles waltl. The sequence continues at coordinate 195,706,302 of NC_090440.1, read as the reverse complement.
AAGGTGGCCTTATAGAGCATACCGAAGTTCACCACGAACAACGTGAAAGGCCGTCTGCATTTTCCAATTAGAAAGAACGGATTTTGAAGCAACAGCAATGATAGGATCAAGGAGCCTTAAATCATGCACACCATTTAGAATGGTTTGTGGGCATACAATAAAACCTAGAAAGATCACTAATGGATGGTGTTTTAGGCCTACATTGAAAATCTTTTTAATTTCATTCCCATCATTCAACCATAATGATATTATCATGTAATAGTGAAAGATCATTTGTAGTGAGGTACCTTTAGAAGAGTTGAAATGCCAAGAGGAGGCCGAGGTGTCAAGGCCCATTTTATTTTTTTCTATTGGAGTCCAAGGGATGCGATGAATTAGCATAACTCTGAAGGTGGGGATTTCTGACGGGAAAGGAGATTCTACATTAAGACTCACATCTCTTATTGAGGTAGATTTGAGCTTAGCTGTGAGAGCCAATTGAGACTCACCAAAAATCTTATGCATCTTGGCAGCCACGTGTCCTTTGTCCTAAAAAAGGAGTTATTAATCTAAGTCAACCTTGATCTATGCGGAAAAGACACCCCATTGCGGAGATCTGATCGATTTTCCCAGCAAAAACTGCCCATGCTGAAATTGGGCTCTGGGTATGAAAATATATCCAAAATTGCAAACAGTTTATTCCCACAGATGGAAATCGCTTAAGGGGAAAAGAGCGGAGAGAACGCATTAAGCAGACATCTTTGTTCCCAAAGGCCAAACCACACGGAATGCGCTTGTTCCAACCCAACAGATTAAACTTCTGTGGTGTTCCGCTTCTTTAGGCAAACATCTTATTATCCACTCAGACTTAGCCCTCGATTTCAAGTGTGATGCGAAATGTATAAAATACAATCAGACTCTTGGGGGGTTCTAAAGTTTGGTGGAAATAAATACCACCTATTCCGGGTTTTGCCCAAAAAATGGGTATGTATTCTGGGTTTTGGTGTTTAATGCACCAAAATCTGCATGTCCGCACGTTTTAACCATGCCCTTTTTGCTGAAGAATTTAGGCAGAATTAACCTGTTGAATTAATCCAGGGTTGTTGGTTTTATCACACCACTAATAACGGGTGCCTTAAACTTTGCACAACTAGTAATTGCGATCCTTGTGCAAACATGTTTTTGCAGTAATTGTAAAAATACGGACCTTGCAAAAAAAAATGGAGGGCTTACAGTAAATTAAAGCTCAAATAACAGGGGTTACTTTTTTGACTCACCCCATCAGGCACTGAGGACTAATTAGTGAATGACAGGTGATCATAATGATATTATTAATAGTTAGTACACATAGAGGTCACACTAAAATGGAATACTCTGTGCAACTGACTTTAGTGAGGATATTTGAGGTGGGGAAGTAAAGAACACTAGGGGAGGGACAGGATAATAACCAGCGCATGGGGGGTGCGGCGGGTTTCTGATAAGGATTCTAGATTAGTTCAAGGCATAAAAAGAAGATAAATGTTTTGAGCTCCTTGAAGAAGTTTGTGTTTTTTTCTGCTCTTACGTCTGAGTTGAAGACATTCCAGCCTTTTGAAACCTCCGACTTCCCACATGCGCTGGTCTGCTTTGTGTACGGGTTTCAACATACGTAATTTGAAGCAGGCGTACACGGAAATGTCATTTTACAGGCAAGGCAGTCCTCCCCGCCAACAAGCGCAAATCATGTGTTTCACCTCCAGCCCCAGCCAGCCTTCCCGGGCCACCAAGGGGTCATAAGTCCGTTCCCAGCATCTTTAGAACATATCTGCACACGTCTGCATCTGCCCCACCCTGGGAGATGTCAGTCAGCAGCCGACGCCATGGCAGGTGGCGGGAACTGCCTAGGCTGATCGAGGCGAGGCAAAAAATGCAAACCAACACCACTAAGTATGCTGTACTTGCGATGTATGTCATAATCATAAGTAATTTCACTGAAACACCCTCCGGCAGCTTTACAGAGGTTGAATCTACTGAAGAAAAAAAAAATCAAATGCACCTTGAGGAAATTTTGTTAGATGCAGAGCATTGCTCCTACGCCCACACCACAAACCTTCAGGATTGGGTGACGCTCACAGAGCTCTCCGATGGCTGTCCTAAACTGCGCTTAAAGAAGGCTTTCTAAGAGGTGCCAGAATGCCAAAAAGTCATGAATACACAGTTGTGCTACCCATGGACGTCAATTCACAAAAATGGCAGGGGGAGCGGAAGTGATATCACGCGCCCTTTGACCTCCACCTTCACTCACAGACACATACAATTTCACACTTAGACACATTCTCTTGCACATAAACACTCACCCGCAAACACGCACACAGCATACATTTACCTCAGCTGCCATGGAAGGACATATTCACATTTTTATTACACTAATAGTGAATTATTTATTATGATTCACTATTACTGTAATAAAAGATGTGCAAAAAGCAAAGGGAGCGGAGCCCTGACTGACGTCCATAAGGACAGCTGCCACTGTGTCCCTGCACTGAATCTGCCACCTATGAAGCCAGGAGTAGGAAAGGGTAAGCCAGGGGGTCGCAGCTGCTACCCCTGGTGACCCCTAAATGAAGTCCATGGTGCTAACTAGTTCGGTCTTCAGAGACTAAAAAACATTGGGCTGATTACTTTATTAACATGTTCAAAAAATACCACCCCTTGCCACACAGAGAAATACCAGGGTTCTCTACAACAGTGGTTCCCAACCTGTGGTCCGGGGACCCCTGGGGGTCCGCAAAGCCTCCTCAGAGGGTCCGAGACTGCTTAGAAAATTAAATAATATTAACAGATTAGGTCCCCAACTTTCAGTAATTACTCAGCAAGAGGTCCGTGGATTCCAATAATGATCCAGTGGGGGTCCCGGGTTCCAGTAGTGATAAAGTGGGGGTCCACAGAAGTCAAAAGGTTGGGAACCACTGCTCTACAATGTTGAATTACCTATCTTTCTGTACCTACGTAACACTTCCATAGCCGATGTGACCTGTTTTAGGTCTGGCCAAGACACAGCTTTAGCTATCTCGCCAGCCTCATGTTTTCCAAAGTACTCATAATTAAAGTATGACTTTCATTCAGCCCTTCATCTCTGATCTGTTCACATGTCATTCACATTTTCTTTAATCAACCACAGCATACAATATGGGGTAATGTCTCAGCCCATTTCATCCATTGGCTATCTTGAATTGGGTGATAGCATTTTGCCTCATCAAAAATAGAGTGCATTTCAGTCACAGGGCTTGTGTCTCTTGGCTGCTGGGACACTCATTTTTATATGTATGGCAAATGTTTTTTGCAAATTATGTATGTTTATAAAAATTAATTAAAAAAATTATACGCTAAACAAAGGCAGATATATCAGCCTGGTCGGTGCTTGCTTTAGTAAGCATGCGGATAGTTGTGTATCAGAGAACTGAGTGGCTGGATGCCTGAGAAATTCTGAAAGGTGCTAGGGAAGATTTCTTCAAGGAGGTCCCTCTAATTTCACAAAAGTACTGCAGTTGCAACAGAGAGCCAGAGAGAGAAAATGGAACCTACTAGTTCATACATGCTCAACTTGTGGAGTACGGGCTTCGCTCTTCATTTGGAAAGCCAAGTCTAGTTACTGTGGCTATGGATCTCAATGATCACAAAGCTATTGCTCACTCACTCAGGGCAATGGAACAGGAAAGTTTCCCTCAGCAATCCCAGGCAGAGTCTTATGGAACACTTCTGACAGGCATCATAAAAAGCGTTTTGTCAGTTGCCACATAAACAAGACAGAGGGCTCTGGAAAGCTAACTTGAGGACAAGACAATGAGTATTATCTTGACGAGACCGCCACTTTCTAGAATTAATCTTTAAGATATTACATCTGCCAGAGAATAGTCCCTTTCAACAGTGGAGGATCTCAAAAGAACCACTTACTGCCATGGCATCGAGACATACCAGACAGTAAACTTTGTAATAATTAGATACACTTCATTGACATAACCCTGTCCTCCAATACATCAAGTGATATGCTTTCCATGGTTGAAGTGTTCTCTGATTCTGAAGCTCTGCAAGTCAGTGTTCCTACATCTTTACAGTTTTGCAAAGATCTTTCATGTTTTAAAGTAAAATTACAGATAGTCATTCATTTTTGCTGTCTTACAACAATGTTGACCTGAATAGTGTGTGTCTTTTGGCATTTCCTCGCCCTCATGTCCTTTTCCCTGGTAGCACATTTCAGCAGCTGGAATAATGTCCCATATTCCAAAAGGTTGTGCAACATGTGAGATATAAGTGTTAACGATGTTAGGCTTGTCTTCTTTGTCATTAATTGAACGCGTTTCACAAAAATATAAGTGTAGCAAGCTAATAGGTTGTAATATTACAAATGTTAAAACAGCATGTTAAAATATTTCATTAACCTGTTCATTGTTGTAACTTGTTGCAGTTTTTACTTTGCTTTAATTTAAATGTATTGTTGGCCTTAGTGAAGGCTTGTAAATGTAAATAGAAACTGCAAATTGAAATTGCAGGTCTACTTAAGTTCTGCCATACTGGTGGGCTTTCATTTCAAAAGTATTCCATGTGCTGACTTGGTTCGACTTTAATGAATTTCCAACTTTCTTGCAAGTCAAAACTTTAAAAAGTAACTGTCGACTGACCTCCATAACACGAGGACAGTGGGCCAAATTCACAATAGTTAATATGCATGCCTATGTATACTGACATGAATATTAACTCCAACGCCTATGGTTAACTCTCCACTTTTGTGGTAGTCACCATTTCGGAGTGAAAATTGCACCCAGGTGTAGAATTACATGTTTCCACTCCCTCCAACGAGTGGATGGAACCTGGGGATGTGTACGAAAATGTAATAAAGTTAATTTAAAAAAAAAATTACGTCGACCTATGGAGAAGGAAAGTGCTGATCTCCAGAAACTTCAAATAAAGATCTGACTTCAAACACAGGTCGGGGTTGAAAAGACAGGACTCCTTGGGAAGAGAACAGCCAAAGCAGAGTCGGAAACAGCCAGTGCAGGGAGAGGAGAAAATATCTGAATTCCATACCAGGTACGGTGGGAGCTGATGAAATGGCGGATAACGATGTGCACTGTGATGGAGCAGCATTCCTCCGAGCTCCCCATCATCAACCAACCTAGCCAGAGTGATTCTGCTCTGCTAAACATTCCTGTGACTGATGTCAGACTTTCTGTGATGACTTGTGGAAGGTTGTGGCAAGTCTAAAGTGACTTGGCTGAACTGAGCCCGGTATTTATTTGTAATGGAAAATCTCACACAAGAGACTGGACAGAGTAGACTGATGAGATTTCAATAATATGCTTCCCTTTCCTGATCCATTACTTCATAAACTTAGGAGGTCTGTAAATTCTGCTTCTTTGCAGAATATTACCAGCTTTGATGAGGGCAGCAGTTGCATAATTTCTACATATGGAAATATTGAATTCCACCTAAATAATATAACTAGACTGAACAGATAAAGATTTACATTTCGCTCTACATGCATTCACTTCTTTGGAGAGAAATGCAGATGAGAAAGGAAGCTGAAAAATTCTTGGGAGCTTTGTGTATTATTCCTGTACGTTTATTTTTAGCATGAATTTATACACAGAACGTGAATGCATAAGTATTACACCACATGAACAGCTACCTATAATTACTTCTACTTGGACACATTTGTATCAGTTCCCCTTCGGATCTTAACATCCAGAAAAGTGTCATTAAAGAAATGAATTATGGCACAAGGAGAAACTCTGTTCTCCTGCCTCTGCTTCAAATAACCGACCCCAGCAGTGAGACCTATTTGGGCGAACATCACTGGCTTACTTACCAGATGAATTGTATGATTTCACAAGCTTGGGCGGTGAGAAGACAGCTATGTTGTTAATTAAATAAGGACTAATGGGTCTGTCTTTGCATGACTACAGGGATATGGGCATTGTAAGACTACAATTGTAACCCATTTTCCTTGGGGTTTGCTAGTCGAGACAATATAGGAGCACGGTACACGTGCTGTAATGGAGAATGTAAAATGCTGGTGTAGAAATGTTTTCTTTTCCTCATTAATAAAGGCTAAGCTATGCTATGCTACACTTAACTAAGCTGTGTTGCTGGGACTATTTATTCAGTTTTTATGCTCCACGTATATTCAGAATGTGAGTCCATAAAACTTCACATACAGTGAAAAACACGAATAACGAGCACAGACAAAGCCAACAGGTTTTGCCTCAGCAAACTGGTGCTGTGGATAATTATTACATTTTGATTGCAAGAATATGCCACAAAATTAAAACGAAAAAAACAACAGAAAGCAAGCTGTCACCTAAACTTGGTGCCATATTTCTGTATTAAAAATGTTAAAATAAAAATTGCATACAATGTTAATAGAACAATGGGAGTGCTTCGTAGCAGGAAGGGATAATTGGGACAGGTAGAGTGCAGATTTCATGTTTCAATCCCTCCCGAAGTCTCCCCCTCGCCTGAAATTATCCCTAAACTGTGGCCAGCCTTCCTAACAAACTATTAAGTTTGGATGAATTTGGGGCGGAACAGTGGAGACTGATAGGAATCTCCGTTAAGGCCCTCTATCAATTTCTCAGACATCCGCTCACTAAAAACTAAAGCCTAATTTGCTTCACCAGTAACTTTATGCAACTCTCCCGCACTTGATCAAGGATCTCAGTTGTTGAAAGATATTCCCCCTTTCTGAATAGGAGGGGCTGGCAAACTATTAAGCAAATTAGTGAGGAAAAACAGCACCTTTGAGGGCCAAAAAGAGAAATGGTGCCAAATTGCAAGTTAGATATGTTAGGAATTTATATTAGGGAATTTAGGGGGTGACAAAGACTAGATTTGGTTTGGTGTTGGTATTAGAGGCAGAACATGCACCCAAAATATACAGTGAAATGAGAGGCACATATCAGGGAGAGAACCCAGATAAGGGGTGATGCGTCAATGTGACTTTAGTTTCTAAGCAAGTACAAGGGACTGTAGTTTGGTCAATAAGGTAAAGAATTTCTAAATTAGAAACTACATTGGAATTATCATCATATTTAGGATATACAGACCATAAATGAATTGATTTACAGACTGTCATCCAGCTCCTCCTGGGAGTTTTTGTGGTAAGATTAAGACTATCAATAATGCAACAAGAGACTTGCTAACAGAACGGGGAGGGTCACCATGAGATATCACTGTGTGACCTCGGCTAATCGAAGCTAGTAAAGGATAACAACATGGCAAAAACAGATGGTCACAAGCTGAGATTTTGTGCGGCCTAACAGTGTTGTCATGTTTGACTTTAAGTGAGGTTAAGGGTAACCTAAGAATGAATCCTTTGATTTTCACCTCACTTTTTTTCTCTGTGACCTACCAGTGAGGGCATGCACAGCCGCTTAGTGATGTCATGACTGACCTAAACTATGACGCTATAATAGGCTGTGTCGTGATAGGACTGTTGTTTAAGGGAAAGTGAGGAAAGACCAAGTGGTGGGTGAGAAAGGTCCAACTCGCAGGCATGTTTTCAGAACCTGCTGGCCTGATTCAATTTCACAAAGCAACACAACTAAACACTTTCTTAGCATAATATATGTAACATTACCTTTAAATGACTCAACTGTAGCCATTTATAACAAGTTGTCCGATGCACCTGAATACTAATAATGATGATGATGATGATGATAATAATAATAATAATAATAATAATTGTAGTTTCCCAACAAGGGTTCTTAATTCAATTCAGAAACACTGAATAACTCTTGCAGGAGCAAATAAAATGCTTATTTAAAGAGAAAAGTCTATTTCAAAGCTACGGAGTATAATGTTTCCAACCTAAATTCCAGATTTCCCGTTTTTAATATCAGCAAATACAATTAAGAAGCACACTGAGAAAATAAAAAATGAGCAGTTAACAGGGATCGCTCATCTTAATATAAATAAATAAAAAAAATGGACCTAGAAATGCAGCAGCCTCAATAAAGAAGAATTTGCTACTGTCACTTTAAGGCACTATGCTACATCACAATCCCACAATGCAGTGTAAAATGTAAGTAGGTGGGCACAAGAATGCCTTCAAGAACCCTCACTGTGCCCCTATTCTGTGGGCCTAATCCTCATCACTCATTCTCCTCCCTTTAGCTTTCTCCAAATATGACACTGTCCTTTCTTCCTCCTTCTCCGCCCTAGTCCCCATGGACTTATCCTGATGCATTATATCCCAGCCACTACTGTACATTGCTCTATCGCTCTGTACCTAAATGTACACTCTGCAAATTTTCCTACATACATCCAGCACAACGCCAACGGGAGTCCATTTTCTGTTATGCTCAATTAAGAAAGGATTAATAAATTTAGGCTCCGCCCCTAATTTAAATTTTTCAACAGAAAATGTTTCGTTTTCAGAATTAGTTTGTTTGCTAGACTTGACATTGTATATACACCTCTAGTCCACTTAAATTTGATGGAACACTCATTTTGGAAAAGTACGTTCATGTTAAAAGATATCACCGTTTTATAAAGTATACAACTTGTTCTGAGGTGCAAGGGAACATCAATGACAGAGGATACCTGAAGCACCCAGGACAGAGATAGAAAGACCTCAAGATAATCCTTTTAGGATTGGAAGCTCTTTGACTCTGTGCTCCTCTCCCTGTAAACATGTAGGTGCAGGTCCTCTACAACCATTTATTAACTCACAAACTGCTGAAGCACTCAGCTACTTACTCCTTCATTCATGATTTAACAAACCCTTTCAGGCATTAGCTAGAAGTTTCCACAGTGATTAAGAGGGTGGAACTACATCTGTTTACACTCAACAATATATTGAAACATGAAGGGAGTCTTTGACGGACCCTTGTGGGTAGCAAATGCAAAACAAAGTCCCTTTGCAACTGGCACCCTTCTGCTGGAATTTCAGGCAGTCAACACCTAAAGCCCTGCGGGAGGGGTTCCATGCTCCTTCTACTCTGAAGGGTTGCACCAGAATGCAGAGTGATCAACTTCACCCTTCAAGGACGAACGGCGGGACAAATTGTGGAAAATTACTTCTTCATGCCTAGATACCTTGTCTAATGTCCTTATTCTCAGCAGCAGTACCAGGAGACCTGACTAATCACGAGTCCCTATTTGACATATTTTTGCGATTCATTCAGAAAACATCTTAACAAGATCTAGTGTGGTATAAGAAAATGCACATTTGCATCCTGTAACATCTGGCTCTGAGCTTGATCATTCAGGGTCAGATTGTCTGTGGTGGCACAAGCCGAAGGCCCAGCTTCTGGTACGCTGCTGCTTGGTGGAACAGATGGATTGCAGCTCTTCCCAAAAATATCTTCAAATTCCTATTACAGAAGAGCTTATTTATGTAATCCAGTGTTTCTCTTTGGATTTGCACAGTAAGGCAAGCTGTTTCCTATGAATGTAAGCAGTTTTAAAATCTCTTTAGTGGTAGCATTTTGTTCTTCACTTTTCAATTTGTTAAAAAAACCTGATTTTTGACATTCGTCATCCTGTCTCTAGCTCTCCTCCTCCCTTACCAGGTATGACTCAGACATTCCTAGCCAGGTGCTATCAGGAGTCTCTGAGCCCCGCCTTTATGACACAGCCATCTCAGGTATCCCTTGCTTTCTTCCGCACATTTAGATGTTAAGACTGGAATGCGCGCCAGCATATATCCTGTTTTCTACGAGCTTCAACAGTATATTAAGCATTACCCAGGAGCACGGCGTCCACACCGCAGCATCAAGCCTGAATGCCCCGCAGGTCTGGCTGCAATCCAACATTTTCAATAGGGTCGGGGGGGGGGGGGGGGGGGGGGGGGTTTGTGGGGGTCACGTGGAGCATGAGCAGATGTGTATGCTATTCGCTGTCCCTCTGCAGAATAAGATGGACCTCAGCCAACCCACGATACTGGTCTGATACCTATCTGCCCAGACCATAAATGGCAGATGATATAAAATGGGTCAAGAAGGTTGCCAGATAGAGGCATAGCAGAACAGATTAGATTGAATGCACTAGTATGAGTTCCTGATTTATTTGAACAGTTGCCATGTAAGCGTGGCCAAGAAGAGATTGCTCAGATCTGCACTGTGGATGTAGGGATGACACCTATCAGGTACTTTGTAAACTTGATAGCTCTTTTAAAGTCTGGCAATACAACATATAGGACCATCAGCAACATTTTGCTTTTCTACATGTTCAACAAAATAAATAGGAATTGCAAAAGGAAAACACATTGAGAAGTCTCGTAAGTGAGTAGAGAAATTTCCGCCGCTTTATATTTATGAAGCCATGGCATGGCTATTTCAAAAACTTGATGTAGCAGGGCAGGCCTTTTCAAAAACTCATTTCGTCAACAAATAGGCAGTGTTCTTTCCCTTATAAAAAAAGTACAGCGCTAACGGTAATCCGAATAAACACAATTTAGGTTCTTCTCTACAAAGCACTGCCACCTGCACCTGTGCTCACTGTCCCTTCTCTCCCCGCCTGTCACTCTCCCTCCCTTCCGGTTCAGCTTGCTTGTAATTTCCCCATCATCACTGTCTGTTTTCGCAAATGTCACTGTTTGTCTTTCTTGATCGGCACCTCTCTCACCTGTCAATTCTTAGCGTTTTGCCCCTGAAAGACAGGATTTTCGGTCTTTATTTAATATGATTGAGTTTAATAACAATATCTGATGTAGTAATGTGTTTCCATGTAACTATGAACATTCCTATAACAAATACTTTAAGAAAAATAAATATTTCTTGATATAGGATAGCATTTTCATTCCAGTGAGCCAGCACCTGTAGTCTGGTCACTATTAAGGCAGTACCCAGGCTGGGAGAAGGAAGGGACAGGAAAGTGTTCCAAGACACAGAAGCCTTTACAGCATAGTGTAGGGACTGCCCAGATAATACATCACGGTTGATTAAAAGGAAGAAGCAACGTGTATACCTTTATCTAGTTACCTCTTTGGCTTTGCAATGCCAAGTTAGAAGAGCCCTGCAGTAGTGGGGATGGACCTATTCCTTCCTTGCGTAGACACATATGTTAACATGCATTCCTACCCAACGACGTCTCCATAGGAGAAACATATCGGAGTACTGTGTTGCTGTATGCTCCTCTGCGTCCTTTCCCCTGCCAGAGGAACACTGTTGGCTCTACCTGCTCTGATGCCCATCAGGTTCAATAAGTGCTAAAGCGTGACACACCCACAAAAATCATCACATGTCACGTATATTGGGTGACAAAGAAAAAGATTACTCCAAAGAGAGAAGGAGATCTTGCAGGTTGCTTTCAGGACTTTTCTAACGTTTTACCTTCCCCATACACTATTGTTGCAGTTCATCTAGCTCTTCTGACCCCTTAAGACAACCTGAAAGTCACAACAGTCCCTCAGAAAAGTAATGGGTCTTCCAGCTTCAAGTCTACACATTTGGAGTCATTCACAAACCTAAGATAGATATCAATCGTGAGCACTACCTTTCCCCTCATCCTCTTTTCAAACTCAACATAGGACGTCTCATCAAAGAAAGATGCGTCAATTATATAATAACCAATGACACACCAATATCTGCAAATCTGAAGCATACCGTAACATCATTCTGTTGCTATCTACACTTTACACTTTATGTTGCTATTATTACCTTATTACTGCTAGTTTTGAATTTGAGGACAATTTATCATTGTTGCTAGTTTTGGTGGCTATCTTTTAAATTTGCTTTTAGAACTATTTTATCTAAAGCGTGTTGGCATTGGTGTGTTCAAACTACGTCAACCCTGCAATCTTAAAGTAGGGAGCATTTTTGGCCTCCATTTTCGGGTAGAGGTTAGCAGTCTAGTCATTCACTGCCTGCATACATATAAACCTGGGTGTTGCGTGGCTGCACCACCGGCGCACCAAAGGAGCACCAAAGGCAAGCCATCTGTGCACGGCTGTCACCAGTCACCAGGTCCCCTGCCCGTTTCACTCCAGGTAAGCAGGCAAGGCTTATGTAAACATGTGAGACTGTACTAACACTGGGTCAGAACTATAACTCAAGTACAGATAAATGCGCTGTTGGGGAACCGGTTATACTGAGGGCCCTTTTGATTGCGCAACTGCAAGCAGGGAGGCTGGCCTTATAAGTAGCCTGACATAGTTGCCCATCCCGTAACCAACACTAATTCTGAAGTTTTGAATTTTAAATGTCTATACTTTGATGATAGGTCCCTTCTCAAGCACTGCATGGAGATCCGGGACTTAATTAACAATGTCAACCCAGAACTAGGGCCAGATGTACAAAGTTTTTGTCTTGGCGTTTGCGACAAGAAAAAAGCATTTTCCGATGCACAGACCAAATTGCGCAATTTGGTAATCTATTTACCAAATCGCAAAAAGGGTTTGCGAGTCACAATTAGGAAGGGGCATTCCCTTCATAATTGCGAGTCGCAGTGCGATGTAGGATTGTTTTGTGACCGTGAATGCGGTCACAAAACAATCGCAGTTAGCACTAATTTCAAATTGGTGCTAAGCCATTCGCAAATGGGAAGGGGTCCCATTCCCCTTTGTAAATGGTTGTGAAAATATTTTTTCAGAGCAGGCACTGGTCCCACGGACTACTGCCCGCTCTGAAAAAATGAAAATAAAAAACTTTTCATTTTTTGTTTTTTAATACATCCCGTTTTCCTTTAAGAAAAACGCGATGCGTTAAAAAAAAAAAAAACACTACTTTATTTAAAAGCAGTCACAGATATGGTGGTCTGCTGTCCCCAGCAGGCCACCATACCTGTGAGGGTGGCCATTCCCAATGGAGTCGCAAATTGCAACCTACCTTATGAATATTTATGAGGTAGGTAATTTGCGACCCCATTGAGAATGGCAAACAGTGTCATTGACAATGTTGTACATCAGGATTTGTGGCTCGCAAATTGCGAGTCGCCAACCTGGTATTTGTATATGTGGCCCCTAGTTTTATCAACGACATATGGATTAGCAGCTGTGCACTGCTGGAGGTTACTGCAGCAATGCCAGTTGGTTATAATATATAGAAATGCGATAGAGAAGGCAGACGAGGGTAGGTGTTGCTATAATCTTTACAGATTCACATCTTTGCACTGTGGAAGGTGGTTCCCCGATGGAGGACTGCAACATTTCAGCCTTCCAGCTTTCCTGAAACTCACTGGTGCTGTTTGGGGGTGCTATTCTCTACCGACCGACCAGATATAACTCTCAGTTAGCATCTAATCTCTTTACCTGGTTGCCCCCTCTGGCTCTAAAATATGATTATTGTTTGTTAATTGGCGATTTTAACTTGCATTATGATGTCTCGGAGGACTCCCTGTGTAAGAGGCTGGAGAATGAGATGCAGATTCTTCATCAAAAACAATGGATTAAGGGCCCAACCCATGAGGCAGGACATACCCTAGATCTGCTGTTTTCCAATACTGACACAATTAGGATAAACAATATCCACCCATTACATAGGTCAAAGCATTTCTTAATCAATTTCTTATTTACGCTGCTAGAAGATATGAAAAAACCCAGATCCTTCCCCGAGCCCAAAAAGACCTTGAAGAAACGTTGATGTCGAGTCTTTTATAGGTCACTTCTGTCCTCCCGAGCAAGAAGAAGCTGTGCTTTTAGAAACCTATTTAGAAGATTTCAACCCAGCCTTAAAAGGGCTCTTGATGGCTGTGCTCCTTGGAAGTTAAATAGCTCATGTAGACACTTCCCATTAGAGAAATGGAATTCCATAGAATTGAGGATCAAAGTGATCAAAGTGAGCCGAAGACTGCCTTGCACAGAGACAGCAGAGCTGAAAAATTACAAGAAAGTGCTAAAAAAAGTAAAAAAAGACTACTTTATAAAAAAAATTGGAAGAAAATAGTCGTTCCTCCAAATAACTATTTAAAATTGTAAAATAACTGACACACCATACTAGTTTAAATCAAACTATCAATGCCTCGGCTGAGTACTGCGAAAGAGATGGACAGATTTTTTTATGACAAAATAGAAAACAATGACTCGACTTTTGAAGCTCAACTCCCTCTACAAGAGGTCTCATAGGAATACCAATCCTCATGAGAAAGTGGTGGCTCATTTAGGCAATTTTGAAAGTTTTTCAGTAGATCAGGTGGAAAAGATCATGTCAGAGCTAAAATCTGGCTCTCATTTTGACCCATGTCTCCATTTTATTTATTCCCGCCTGGCATCCATTTTAAGCCCCCATTTTACCCCGATTTGTAACATTTCCCTCACCAATGCTGAGTACCCGGCTACATGGAAGAAGACTGTGATTTTACCCCTGGTGAGGAAGCAGGGATTGATATCTATGTTATATCTACTTATAGTCCATTATCTCTGCTGCCATTCTTGGCTAAAGTATTTGAAAGACTAGTTAATGCCTAGCTGACGTTTTTATTAGAAAACAATAAGTTACCTGATATGTCACAAACTAGTTTGAGAGCCAAAAACAGCATGGAGTCCACTTTACTGGCCATACTGGACTGCATTAGATTAGAAGTGGATAGGAGAAAGGCTGTGGTCGTGATCCTATTGAATCTGTCCGCGGCCTTCGACACGGTCTTGCATAGTCTACTGATAAAGATATTACATGAGACAGGGTTGCACTCAAAAGCCTTACAATGGTTTGGCTCATTTCTAAATAAAAGAACTCAGTCAGTTCAGATGTCCACTTTTAGATCCACCCCCATGTATCTTAGTGTGGGGTTCCGCAATGTTCCTCGCTTAGCCTGACACAATTTCAAGTTTATGTCTCCTCCTTGGCTGGTATCGTCAGATCCTTGGGATTTGAGATCTGATCCTATTTGGACAACACTCAGCTTATTATTTTCGTAGGGGAGAGATATAGGGAGACCAAGTAGAACCTCACTGGTTGTCTGTCGGAGGTAGCCACCTGGATAAAAGCACATTATCTGAAGCATAATGAGGAAAAAATGGAGCTCTAACTTTTTGGATGCACTGCACCATCTTGGAAGCTTCATGGTGGCCAGCGTCCTTGGGCACCGCTCCAGAACCAAGAAGAGTACCAAAGGATCTTGGATTACAGATAGACAATTTCCTCCCCATGCAGGATGAGGTCAAAGTGACTTGTGGCAAATGTTTTGGCCTAATCAGACTTCTATGTAAACTATTTCACTGGATTCCAGTGGACAGGTGAAGGACAGTAGTCCAGGCATTCATCACGAGTAGACTGGATTATGACAATGCCCTATATCTGGAAATGGAAGATTCTTTTCCCCACTAGGCTACAACCTGTCCTAAACGCGGCAGCTAGACTCATCTGTAATATCACCCGAAAGAGCTCAGCAACACTCTGTTTAAACTTCTCTTGACTGGCTGCCAGTCTGCAAGAGAGCTAATTTTTAAGCTATTATGCCATATCAACAAAGCACTTCACAATACTGGCTCCGCCATTTGACGTAGCCGGGTGGCTTTCTATAGACCTTCAAGAGCTCTGCACTCAGCCAAATTAGTGCTGGTCAAGGCCAAACATATTAAAAAAAAAACAGAATGGGTAGTCGCTCTTTTACTCATCTAGCAGCCGCTAATGGGAACATGCTACCTGCTGATCTTCATCTGACATCGGACCATGCCAGGTTCAGGAAGAGCTTAAAGACCTGGCTATTTTCCTTACAAATGAGTGTGAATTAGCTACAAGGTTTAAAGTGATCTAGCGGCAGGATATCCCTGTGGGGTTGGGTGTTGTGCTGTACAAATAATTTAAATTACAAAAATAAATAAATAATCAAGAACAGCACACTGTCAGAGCAGTTCACAAGGTGATCGAGAAGCAGTGATGGCAACATCTCAACAATGCCGTGTTTGCTGACAACCGAACTGAAATAAAGTTTTCCTGGCAGGTAAACTGTAACGTGTCTTTGAGTATCGATGGCATAATCCTGCATGGGACCTGTATTGTGTAACCGGTGGACATGAAGCAGTCATTGTGTGAGGTGGTGCACAGAGGTCACAAGGCAGTAGTTACAACCATGAAAGAGGATGAGGGGGAGGAAGGTGTGGTTCCTTTCTCTCAGCAAAATTTAGATTAATTTAAATGTATATTGCTTAGATAATAAAGGCCAGCTCAGATTCTAAAAAGTTAGTTGTAAAAGGAGATTAAAATAACCTCCACTTTTATAATATTGTTCACCATCCATTGGTCCGACAGTTAGCATTAGAACTGGATTACTGGTTATATGTAAACATTCTTTTACCTCTACATTCCCAAGTAGCTTTGTATTATATTTCATAATAGTCCAAGTCAGTCTATAGACATAAACTCAAAATGTATCATATATTTTAAAACAAGATCCCTGTGAGGCGATAACCAGGCTCCCAACATCACTTACACACATGAACCTGGGCCTGATAACAGAAGCTAGGAAATCATTAGTCACAAGTTATGTGGTCTGCAGAGCTGTCACTGCCTATTGATGCCTTTCCAGATAGGGTCCATTAGGATTCATGTCCAATATTAATGTTTCATCAATTTGAATAAATGTAGTTGATCTTCCACCCGTCATTATGTGGCCGATTGCTTCCGTACATAGGGGAACGCCTTTTTTTAAATAAGAATAGGGGTTCTCGTTTTCATTGTGCTAAACAGTGCGCATCATATACAAAGTATGTGCCGGACTAATTCTGAATCAATCCTGCACAATCTAATTCTTCTTTTGGGCCAAAAGGGTGGGGCTCGTACACAATATGTGCTAAAGTAATTCTGATTCAGTTCCACGCAAACTGCATTCTTACCAGTTTCCAAGAAGGATCAAACTCCTTGTTGTTAAAGAGGACAAACTTTAGTTGTAAACACCTGCTTTTGTAGACAACAGGAAATGGCTCTGAAGTAGCCCTAAGGAGTCTCAGATAGGTAACTATCTAATATGCGGCGACCCGGCTTCCTCTTAGCAAGTGCACACTTATCTTTTTTGAATGACCGAGACTTTATTTAAATTCACTTTCAGATATATAGCAGTCCCACAGATAGTTTTCTTTGATTGTGGAAATTGATTTATTTGAAAGGGACAACCAGAGATTGTCTTTTGGGACTCCATGAAGGGGAGCATCTTTCCAAATGTGGGCCTTCAATGTATATGTGTTTGCTTTTTCTATTGTACACGGAAGCTTTGGAAGTGATGCTTCCACTGCACTATGCTGTCACATGTAGCTAAATTCTAAACTTATTTGACCCAGGGGCACGTTTCTCGGCAGTGATAATATTGCCCGAAAGATAATACACTAGGCAAGACCAAACCAGTTTGTGAATCAGAAATGTATTGTCTGCATACTGTAGGTAGCCCACTTGTTTCATACCAAATTCTGGTGGACTACACCAAGGGTATCATCCAGATACCCATTCAAATCAGTGGGAGAGATGATCAGTATACAGGGGAGATTCCCTCAATTCTCCTAATACTATAATTAAATAGCAATAAGGAGTGATCCTTTTCACCAGCATATTGTTATAGTTCTGAGGGGAACATTCTTATTTTTTTCTAAAAGGACTCTCATCTACATATGTCTATTTGGCATGCTTCATCATCGAGCCCTCACTTGGCGTAGTTTTGGAGAGGTCACTTTGATGTAACTGAGAGGTAGGGGCTGAGGACCAGGAACTGTTAAAATGCCCTAAAGAATCCGTCAACGGTGCTTTACTTCAGAAACAGTCTGGCACCCTAGGCAGATTAAAAACAACAACTGGGAGATGTGAAGGGAGGGTCAATGCTCACTCTGGTCAACATATTTCAGCCTATAATATTGCCAAAAGGTCATTTCTATGGGCAGGCAGGTCTCATGTCACACCTGCATCAGAGGGAGTGCCCAGTACAGTACTGAATGATCTGAACTGTTTCTGAATCATTTAGGAGTTACGAGACTTGAATGGGTACTCCACCGGGTGCGCCTGCTGATGCAGGTGTGACATGAGGGCTACCTGCCCGTAACCTGGATTCCCTATCATAATGAAGATGCCAGGAAGACTCCAGTTAGGGTAGAAAAACAGTGCCTGGAATCAGGTAAAAAACAAAGTATGTGGTATGAATGATTTAATGGAAATTTAGACTTGTCAACAAAGATCGATGCTCCACTAAGTACTGAGGCAAAGAAAACAATCAGGTCAATTCTGATGAAAAACAAGATTGACCTTTTTGGCAATATTATTAGCTGAAACATGCTGAGAAGAGGATGAGGGAGGCACTGACCCTGCCTACATGTTCCCTGTTGGTGATTTTAATCTGTCTAGGGTGCCCAACTATTCCTGAAATAAAGCACCATTGACAAACTCCTTGTGACATTTTGACAGTTCCTAGTGCCAAGTTCATACCTCTCAGTTACATTCAAGTTCTCCCTCGAAAAGTGGGGTTGGGCCCATACAGTGGTATACAGCTACACTGGGTGTGGACTCAATGAAACATACCACATTGTGGGTGGGAGTCCTAGAAGGAAAAAAAGGAACTGTTCTCCTTAGAACTATGAGGATATTCTGGAGATGGGGGGTCCTTCCCATTTGGCATATCATCCAGACCAGCCTCATATAGACTGAAGGGAAGGGATGCTAATATGCATCATCATAAGTCTGTGATTTGTATGATTTTTGGGAGCAGCCTGGTATTATTCGCTATTTTTATCAGCAGCCACATATCTGTGTATACTTTCTGAATTGCACAGAGAAGGGTATGTGGGATGCCCTAACCATTACATTTTAACCAAATAAGCTTTCTCTTTACCCCATCAAATGCAGCTTTTAAGTCAATAAATAATGCACAAAGAGCTTACTTAGATCTCAGTGCCCATGAGACTGAAACTGAGAATCCATTAAGTTATCTTTTGTACCACAATCTTCTCTTGACAATCTAATAATGAAGTCTCCAATAATGTCACATCACTCAAAGCACTGATGTCTGGGAAGTCCCTTGCTAAACAGTTCAACTGAGGAAGCAGCCATTAATTACTGACTGCTTTAGACCTTTATGATCAGGGCAATACCTTTTTGGATAGTAATTGATAAATTCTCATGGCATCATTGCAGTTGTTGCTGCTGTGATTCCAGCACTAGACAAAATATTTTTCAGCTTACATCATATACTCACGCGGGACAGTGTCCCTATCAGCCAAAAGAGAGTGTGTGATGGAAAGACAGTGCATGCAAATCTCCTCTGGAGGCCTCTGTGATACATGACAGAGTGGTAGTGAACTGAGAATCCCTTCTCAAGGGTAACAAAGTAATGAAATATAATTATGTTGTCTATTGATAATTGCCTTCTTCGTTTGCTTGTCCTGATACATGTATTCCAAAACATGTATTCCTATTAGTGTCATAATATTACTCCATTGTAAAAGTGCATGAAAACTTTCAATTTCAATGTGTAAACAAGTAGAAATATGTTTCCCTCCAGTGAACTATCAACAGACGGATGGATTAGCTCATATTCCAATATTTAGGGTAAAGCTCTTTTATTATTTGAACTATATAATGCCCTGGGGAAGTGATTGTTGATCACCAAATATATGTGGGCATAGAGTATCATGTGCGATGAGGCTTTTATGCTCATAATAGAAATCAAAAGATGTAATTCAAAATTAATCTACCAGTCCTTTTGCTACCCTTAACAAGTGCCTCAAACTTTTGTTTATAAATGCATTGAAGTACAACATGGGCAACATATCAGTATGCTGAGAGGACACAGTGAAAGGTTGATTACCATATCGCCCAGGTAAAGATGTCAAATCTGCTTAGCTCAATCTCCATCAAATGCTTAAATTGTGAATGACCTGTGGAGGAGGTAAATTTTGTTTGTTGTTCAGTTCACGATTGTTGGACACACTGCTTACAAGCTGACTTTTAACTATGCCAAGCATGTTTCTATTTGTCGTTGTTGTCAAACGTCCAGCAGTGGCAACGGAAGGCTCTATATGCCTCATCTCAATATAAGTGCAGAGGGAGACAGACACAGAACCCAAAAGAGAAAACACAGTCGTGCACGGGTGTTGAAACCAGAAAATGGACATCAACTAGGGGGAATAAAAATACTGGACACACCACTAACTTTTGGTCCAAAATGCCCAAAGGCACGCTAGATTTTCACAATAACAACTGACCAAATTAATGATTTATATTTAGATTTATTGTTTGTATCTTCATTTTGGGAATATACTGAGATGCTGGCTTGGTACCTACACTGGGGACCCATGGACATGGTTGCGTAGTAACTTACAGTACTTACAGAAAGAACCATCTCTCACATGACAAGTTATTAAAGGAATTAGAAGAAACATGTCACTTGGCAGGTAGTCCTGAGATACACAGCTTAGTCCTCTATGGGTGATTGGCAGATGATGCAAACAGCACAGTGTTAACTGTGTGTCTGGCTGCACTAGACACGTGATTAAGACACATGACTAAGTCACACTCATAAACAAACAAATGTGGGTACAAACCTTATTGTATTGTTGACTTTGTCAATGTTTGTTAACTGCCTGTTTATCGGTGAGGCATGAGTCTTTCCTCATGCCAGGGAATAGCCTAATAACACCTGGTACATTGAAGACCAGGTCTCAGAAAAATTGACATATTATTTTACCTGCTCTGCTGTAGCTCAAAGACAAATCAATTGAGGTGCGCGTGCAGATATTGTATACTTGTGAGTCAGGTGATCAGCTATTCTTTTGAGAAAGCAGATAGCTCGGTATTAAAAGGCTAAGCAGACACCTGACCCATGAGAACTGGAGGCTACAACATTGTGCAATCGCAGGCAGAGCAGAGGTATACACAGAATGCCACAATCATACAGTGAAAGGCTAAGACGGCATCTAAAGAAATCTGCAAGAACACAAGACAGCAGCCAGAGGAGGCTTGGCAGTGACCCCACAGCAGCCCAGACAGCAGGAGACAGCTAGAGAGTCTTAGTGGGGTGGGGGCAGGCAGGGGAGGCTGAAGAAGGGTCTGAAAACAGCTTAAGAAAAAGAGGGAGTGTCTTAAAATAGAAACCAGTCAAAGCGAGCTGTAGAGGGCCTGAAAACAGCACAGAAACCGTAGGAGGACGGAAAGAGGACTGAAACCAACATAGCGGCCATCTACATCAATCAGTCACTGATGTAACAAAGGCCAGTGGTGCGTGGGGGGAGTGTGGGGGCTCCGAGCTCCAGGAGGCATCCTCAGCACAGTACCCTGACCTGAGAGCTCCTGAGTGAGATCAAAGGGGGGGCTCCATGTACATTGCAGGGGCCTCTTCAAGCTTCGTTACGCCGCTGCCATCAGTTTTCTCTTTTCGCTCACATTGACTTATCAGAAAAACAGCATAGGTTTTCCGTAAGCGCCACTTGTATGACTAGCATTTGGTAGTTTAGAATTGGTAGGGTGGGGGTTCAGGGAAATTTGAAAATCGATTCCAAAACATGTTCTCTGCCTTCGAAAAAAGCTGCATGTTCTTTTCATCATAACAGTTTCTGAGTAGCTCATAAGATTTTGAGACTTAAATAATTCATTCACTATTACCAAAACAACTCAATAATTGTCTCCCATCCCACAGGAGCCCTTGCCTGCAGAATGTACCGTGGAATGAAAGATGTTGAAGTTAACTTAGGGATGTGCCTATGCACATATAGAGAGTGGGTCACCTGCAGCCATTCTAAGGTAAACATTTATTTTTCTGCGTTGTCATTCAGTTGATTTATTTAGTACTGACCTATGAGCATGTCCTTGTCAAAGCATTAGCTAGTCTATGGAAACTCAATCCATCTTGATGGTCCCCTTCTGGTCAGTTGAAGGTTGTAACAGGACCGGGATGAGTGCACCGGTGTGTAGGAGCCAAACTTCAAAGGAGGTCAGGCAACCTTTTTAAGGGGTTTGTCCTTCGTGGGTGGGAGTAATCCCAGCAGTGTCTGTGGGGAGGAGAAACCTCTGATAGGAGGCATGGCCTCAAACCTCTTTTGAAAGCTGTCAGAATTGGCTGGTTCCCCAGACCCTGGGGTAAGGAGTTCCAGAGCTTGGCACCTATGACCTGAAAAGATTTCCCTGTGTTGGTTTTATGGTTACATCTTACTTTTATGATCAGATGTGTTGTGTTGGATCTCAGGCTACAGTTGAGGATGTACTACATTGCCGGTTTTTGAAGGCAGACACGAGGTGAGCTCCACTTGCACCTGCTCCAAAGGCAAGTAAGCCTGTGGAAGACAATACATTCAGGAGTGGAACATTATGTACACGACTCAGAGTGTGCAGGTGCAGCCCAGTCTGCCAGACAATGCAGTTGCCACACCTCAAATGTTTACATCCATAGAGGAAATCAAGCCCATTCATTTGGGTGTGTTCATGTGTGGCATCATCCAACGAGTTATACTGACAAATGCACCACAAAGAAAGGTTTGGGGGGAGAAAGGTGATTGAGGTTTTACCTAAACAGAGAAAACAGTATTACAGGTTCATGATTTACAGCTGGCAGTCCTTCCATGCACTTACATATATTACAATTCTGACAGCAATATGACACATACCAGGACTCTCAGGCCACCTACACCTTTACATGGGTAAATATAGCTTATGCTCTATAAATTGTGTCCTGCAGGACTATATATACATTTTGACACATCTTTGGCTGTATGAATGCGATAGAGATGGATCAGACTTACCTTTCTGGAGGTGAATGATATCTGGGAAGTTGGAAAGGAGTCCTTGGTACAGAGAGAGTGTGTCAAGCATGTGGTACAAGTCATTTTTCGGCTGCTCTGCAAACATCTCCCCAACAACTTCGTACGTCTTGCCTGTGTGAGAGATGGCACCAATGAGCGTGTCCGAGCTATAGGGTGGGTCCAGCTGAAAAGAGCTACTAATGGCCTGGAAGGCATTGCCCAGTTTCTGGAATTCCTTGCGGAAACCACCAACATGCTTGCGTACCAGTTCAGACGCTACATTAGTGAGCTGCAGGACACTGTCATCCATCTTCTTGCTAAAAGCTTTGAAAGTATCTACCCGGTCCTCCACATCTTGCAAATCCTGGTGCTCAGTGGGGATCTGAAAAGTCAGCAGGAAGCTGGCTCCCACCATCTCATCCTTCTCAGCACGACGCTTGCCCATCTTCCACTGCTTGTCATCGGAACAGGTCAAGAAGTGCTGAAAGCCATCATACTGGGACAGCACTGGGTGGCTGGTCATGTGGTCCATCCAGAGTACTAGTCTTCGCTTCCGCTTTTCAATAAAGTCCTCTTCAAAGCGGCCTGTGGCTTGCTTTTCTGGCAGATGGGGTATGGAGATCACAGTGAACTTGTGCAGCAGGCGGTTATAGAGCCAGTCAAAATGTTTGTACCGCCGATACACAGGTGTGTTGGTGTGGCCTGGAGTCAGCCTATAAGAAATGTAGCTCTTAATTCCTTTAAACTTGGTCTGTTTGGTTGGTTCTTCGACTGAGCAGACAAATGGTTGAGGACTGGGCTTCCACTGAGGGCCCTTGGGGCCCATCTCTATGCAGTAGGTCTCAGTGTTCTTAGACATCATAGGCACATCCCCCAGGATAAAAGCCTCCACTCCTGAGCGCACAAAACTTGAGAAGCGGTTAAGGTTTCGCCCAACCACGCTGCCTCTCTTAGAGCTGGAAATGCTATCTTGTCGCTCCAGAGGTGGCTTGGTTCGGTAATTCACATTGGGATGCAGATAAGGCTGGTGATGTGTGGGGTGCCCGTTGGTGCCTGGTGTGCTCCTGGGTTCATCCACCACAGTGGCATCATCCCAATCATCCCAGTCATCATCATCGTCGTCTTCAAAGCTGCCCTGGTGGGAAAAGCTAGTATTGGAGGTGTGCTGGTAGAAAGAGGTTTCGGTTGCTGGAGAGCTGGATGGGCTATTGGAATAGTCTGTATGACTAGAACTGGCTCTAGAATAATCTGTGCGGCTAGAGCTAGCCCTGGAATTTTCTGCATGACCAGAATTAGACCTGGAATAATCTGGGTGACTGGAATTAGACCTTGAATAGTCTTGGTGACCAGAGCTGGCCCTGGAACGTAGAATCTCCACATAGGTGGCAGGGAAGAGACCTGTCTCACCGCGGCTATTCTGGCCCTGAAGCCATCCATCCAGGGTATTCTCGCTGAAAATGAGAAGCTCTTCGTTCTCCTGGATGTTGATCTCTTCCTTGTTCTCACTCTGGAAGCTGTAAAGTGCTCTCGCCTTCAATGCCATGTTCATTTCCAGGAAGCTAACAAAGGATATTATCAAGAAAAGAGTATGAGTATCTCGAAATCTTACATAACACACCATTCACTGACCCAGACCTCTGTGTAAGCGCAAGCACACTATTTGACATAGATTTGAGAACTACAACTGAGTTTATGCTTGTAAATTTAACTTATTTTTTGGTACTTCCATCTATTTATTGAGTGTAGGACTCTGCATAGGTGCAATGATCCACATATACTTCCCTACAAAATATCACTCACCATATATCTTTGCACTTCCCTCTAACAGAGGAAGAAATAAACTTTCCACAGACAACAATATTCTGTTTTTACAGATCTTCCTGTCCAGTCAACATTGTTTACATTCTAATTCCATATCATATACTGAAACAGGGATATAGAAGTGATGGAGTCGTATGAATCACTAAACTTGATTTAGCTTCTCTTTGTTATCTAAGGCAGATCCTCGCTGATAAAAAAAAGGACCAATGAGATTGTGTATTCTAGTCAGCTACCTACATATCTTCATACGGCCCCTGTCTTCTATCTATTGCTGTACAGTTAAGATCTCTACTTGCTTTCCACATAATTTTTTCAAAGGACCTCCGCTTCATGTCTCTTTCTTATGCTCGTGGGGCTTCTACTTCTTATCCTCTTCATACGTGCACGTGTCCTCCAATTACTTTTTCCTTCATATATGTATAGGACCGCCACCTCCTGTCTTCTTCACGTGTTTACAAGATCTCCATTACCTGCTCCTTTCCTCCGATTCCTATAGCTATATGTCCCTCACTTTCTGCCCCCTCAATATGTTCCTATGGCCTTGATAACTTCCATTAAATACATGCATAGGGTTTCGGATCTCTTGCATTTCATTCCTGTGGCCTCTATTTTATGTCCCTTTCATATGATCATAGGGCCTCTAATTAATTACCTTCCTCCCCCATAATGATAACGCCTCAGCTTCCTGCCCTCCTATCAATGCATAATACATCAAGTTCCTGTTTCCTTCCTATATTCACTGTGCCTCAACTTTCTGTTTTCTTCTTGGGTCCAGTGGACAGTCACTCAGTTGGGCAAACTTTCCATATTTCTGAGAGATACTTCCTATTTTGAGCCAAACTTTGTTTTTCCCCTCAATTTACTTTTATTCAACTTTAGACAATGCAGCTAGAGTTCACTTACAATACCACGTAGTCAAGTGAGTGCATGCAAGAGTTACCTGCGGATGGCTAGAATGCAAATAATGGCATAGCACTGTAACATTAAGTTGCAAACAATCAAATGGAACAAATATAAAATGAGAAGAGAAACAAATGAAAGGTGAAGATATACCACGCTTATAAGGTTACATGTCCTATTTGCTTTGGGTATGCAATGATAGCTTCAGGATGACTTTCATCTTTGATAATGTAGTATTAGATGTATCGTCCTACTGAGGCATGCAGATCAAGGCTGCTGCAGGCCCCACCATGTCAATCCGTGAATGAGGAGACGTCACAGGCAGCTGCAGCCTTCCAAGCTGACAGGCTCTACCTGGAAAGCAACACTGCTTCTTCCTCTGTCGGCAGTGGCAGCACTAGATCGTGTGTTGCAGTGAATACCAGCTGGACAATAGTTGTTGAATTTGTGCAGTCTTTTGGGTGCACTTCTCAGCTGAAACATGGAGAAAGAATAGGACACACACTCAAAGTACGATTCACTCCTGGCTTGGCACTCTCAAGTAGTCTGCTATCGGTGGGTGTTCCACGAACCAGGAACACACTAGGCTTCTCCCCCTTACAGTCGCCCTTCCTGAACGGCTAGGTAGACTCCATTCCTATTTAGGCAGGCAGACTTCTAGGTACTAGAAAGACCCTCAGCTCCTCCAGCAGGAGGGGCCGATTTCAGGTGATATGCAGTGCCGTTTGTCAGGCAGACAACAGCACTGGTCACACAGAGTCCTTCAAATACTCTCAGTGGCACTCTCTTCCTTGGTCATGAAGAACAGGGAACTGAAAGAAGGTGGTGATTTGGATATCACATTTGTGCACCTTATCTAGACAAGGGATGCAGTTCCATTGTCTAATGCTTGAGAACCAGTTTAGGTCGGTATCTTTTCAAATGTAATTTCCAATCTGCTCTCTAGACGCAGTCTTAGTGTAAATGATGCTTCTCACAGCAGACAGTAATGGGTTTGGCTCCAATAAAGGAGTACCAAAACAGGGGCACAATGAAGTGTGAGCTCTCTGTACCTCATCAGCCTTCTTGAGGCAGTAATCAGGGACAAACAAAAAGGCAGGCCTGAAAAGAAATATCCCTAAACTTGAAAAGAAACTATAGTCCCTCACTTCTAACCCCTACCACCAGCTAAATGGCAGTGCTCAGGAAGAACTTATTAGCAAACTTCCTAGCAAATTCCTCATGAAATTTCTAGCAGACGCCCTGTCTCACTTCACGTCACTATAGTGTCTGGATATCCACCGTCCAGCCATACGAATACAGGCAATACACTTCCACCGTCTGGAAAAGCTGACCATGCCAACATGGATCATGCCAAATCTATGGCCAAGTTGAGTCCCGCTGACT
The DNA here is from genome assembly GCF_031143425.1 of Pleurodeles waltl. NCBI lineage: Eukaryota > Metazoa > Chordata > Amphibia > Caudata > Salamandridae > Pleurodeles > Pleurodeles waltl. The sequence continues at coordinate 195,679,592 of NC_090440.1, read as the reverse complement.
TCAGTACTCAGACTCACACAGACAGAGAGCCCAATGACAAAACAGGCATCACAAGCTCACTGTACATATGCATTCAACATGCACACAGGATGTCAGCTCAAGGTTCTGGGTTTCACATAACATCGGAACTTTACACAAGAGGGATCAGTGGATTACCTTGACACTGACGTAAAATAACAAGCACTGGCACAGGCAGTAGGTCTCGCCTTTGTACGCTATTTTCTCTGTCAGAAAAATGTGCTAGTACGTGGCCTATTGCTTTATTTGCAGGAGAGTGGGGTGGAAGCATTTCAGATGGAGACAGGGCGTGCAACACAAGGATGTAGAACCTTCTGCTATGCCCTGCTGCCAGCAATAAAAAAAAATGCTACACTTAGTAAATGCTAGCCACATCATAGAGCTTTAACAACAAAAAAAATTAAAAAAACTTCCAGCCATGGTGCACCGCAGCTATGTTGCTGTGCAACATAGCTAAAAACATTAAGAGTGGTGATAGGTCACATAGCAGAGACTTATTGGATTTGCCAATGCTTTTTTTCTGTTTTCTGGAGGGATGGGAGGGTTGGAAGCAAGGATAGAGGGGGCGGGAGCAATGACAAGAGGTCAGGACCAATGACAGGAGTTTGGGAGGTTGCAAGCAATAACAGGGGGTGGTATGGGGCAAGAAAAAAAAAAGTGGGATGGTGGCAGGAAAGCACCAACATGGGCAAGCAACAATGTATGGTGGAAGGGGATAAGCAACAACGGGGGCAAGCAAAACAATGCAGGGTGGTAGGGGGCAAGCAACAACACAGTGGGGAAGGGACAAAAAGTGTTCCAGTTTCACACTGTATAAAGAAAAGTCCAACACTGAGCAAAATGGAGGGTTGAAGGTGGGGCCTTGAACTGCAAATACATGCGCTCTTATGGAGTGCTGCAACTACAGGAAAAAAGTACCTGCGGAAGGGCGAGCAGTGGAAGGCACTGGGTAAGGATACAATACGTAGACCATGCTCCAGGGGAGTGACAAACACATGAAGAGGAAATTAAGCATGCACATGCAAGAAGCAAGGATAGGAGATTGATGAAGAAACCAACCAATGGTTAGCAATGGGTGGGCTCTAAGCCCCCATAAGTAAACATAATCTGTTAAGTATGTTGCTGCACATGCTGTATCCGGCGAGCCCTTACGAGGTCTGTCAAACTATACATCACAATACAAAGTATGCTGCTGCCACTGTCTTGATACTGCCAGGATGGGGAAAGTAGTTCACTGTCTTTGTGAGGACACGCTTGGTGTGCCTATCCAGGTCACAGGATCTCACATTGACATTGACAGGCCTGGGCCTCTGTGCACATGCTAGATTAGCATGTCACCAGGGCTAAATTAAAAAACGATACCAATTTCATATTCAGGTGGGCGCCCATCATCAGAGTATACACCCATTCTTCATGCATGGGACATTCTTGTTTCAAAAATCCCAAAGTCTCTAAACTCAAGGCTCATTCGGAGAGTGAGAAACCTTTCTATTTTTCAGCGCACATTTCCCACTTTGAAGATTTCAAATGTTAACAGCTATATGTCTCTTTCCATTGCACCGTTTAGATTCCTCTTAGTGTGTTCTTAGAGCATCAACATCTACTCTCATTCATTGGTCCCACATTCAGCACCTGTCATCTGCTCATAGAGACTTTACTTCCTGCACCCATTACATATTCATAAAACCTCAACATCCTGTCCTCATCATGTGTTCAAAGGGCCCCTTTTCTTGTCCCCAACATATATACATTGGACCTCCATAGCCAATCTCCAAAAAGTTTCCTGAGTGTTTATTTTTCATCTTCTTTATTTCATTTTGGTGCTCTTCTCTTTTCTTGCACCATTCCCTCTTTATTCAAAAAGAGGGCAGATACTGTAAGGCGGTGCAGCTGGACCTTATCTGTGTCGCTTTGTGCAACTGAGACCAAATACAAGCATATTTCACGAACAGTGGTAGCTGAACAGCATTTGGAATTGCGCTACAAGCCTTCCATCACCAGGTCCACTTGTTTTATCCTGACCCTTCACTTGTGGTGCCCTGTGCATGTACGTGAAGCGAGTGTGAGCATCAGTAGGAAGGGCTCCTTGGGCGCTGTTTTCCAGTTTGGGATAGGAACGCCCCATATGAAACCTAACTCACCGATTCAGCACTCTCATTAAATCAACTGGCTTGTGTCTGTGAGAGTAAGGAATACATAGGCCGGGAAACTAGTTCAGTCTTTTTTCCCTTTAAAGGAATCCATCCATTGCTTAGTCTTCTTGGCAAAAAAATAAAGCCAAACGTAGTGGGTCGCTTGCCATAAACACTAGAAGTGTAGAAAACCCGTCCTGGGAGGAGGTAAAAGTGTTCAGCCCTCACTATATAGTCTTTTTCAGTGCACGTAAAGAGTCTCACCTGACCTTCATGTTCGCCCCCTTAAAAAAAAAAGGTTCCTAAATAAAAACATCTCTGAAAAAATTGGGCATACTTCTTCTAATGCTCAAAGGACAGACGGATAACGACCACCTCACCCCTACTGACTTGCATATTGCACAGCAGCAAATGTGAGAAACTCAGTAACTAATGTGAGATATAAACGTGCTCTACACCACGTACACTTGCAAAACAGCAGGCAGTGTGTCAGGGCGTGTGTGTACTCAGCGCCCAGTCAAGCGACCAATCAGCCAACGCTGAGTGGCAGTCAGGAAGACGTCCTGGAGCGCACCTGTTCCGGGAGCCTTTCCAGGTAGCAGCCGGTCTCCCTAGAAACCGTAAGCCATGAATTGGACCCGAGCTACCTCTTTTCACAGGTGTCTCTGCTCTGTTGTCTCGGTAACAGGGAGTCCGGCGCCTCCCCCAGACTGGGGTGTGTCTTCCCCACCTGGGGTGCAGCCTGGCGTGCGCTGTGCGCGAGACGCACGCCTTCCGCACAGAACGCTGCCCTTTGAGATGAGTGTTGGCAGGTCTGACGTCAGGCCCACATTCCCTGAGACAGTTTCTGCAGACCACAGGTCCTGAACCTCACTACAACTCGGTCTGCTTTTAAAGTTTAGGCGCGCTTTTCGGGGCCTAGGCGCTAACCATGAACACAATATCGCTCCATGTTTCACGACCCTTCATATGGCCACTTAGCCGCACTGTGATTAGGTATGAAGCTGTATTTGAAAACAATAGTATAAACATAGTGTGGCTCGAAATGCTGCCGGATAGGGAGCGAATGTGACTTTTTTTTTATTATAAATGAAAAGCCCAATGCTAAAGCACGTGGCTCCATTTGGCACAGAGCACAGAATAACCCCACTTGACCTCTGAGGAAAGCTTGCATTACTACGGTCCACGCTTTGCCTACGTTGTAGGTTAGGAAGGAAGTTGGTGTAGGGGAAGAAAAATCTATACTGTTGCTGCCAATGCTGAACTTGATTTGCATGTGAGCTAACCTTCCACGGCCAAAGCCTTTGCCGTGCATATCCTGCATTTCTGAGGAAAGTTTTTACTGCCGCTCTCCACATTATGCAACTGAAGCGTTGCCTGTTGCCGCCGTATTTTTACATGGATGTATTCATGAACTGAAACAGTTCTGACAGGGGCTCTTTACATAGTGATGCAGCACAGATGAAGCATTTGTCTGTACTTCAGCTGCTTGTTCGGTGACGAGTCTTTCTTTGACTATGAGGCCGTCTTTGGGAGGAATTGCTATGACTGGTTCATCAAGAAAAGTACTCCCATACTATCTTGTAAGATTGTTACAAATAAAGCTTGTGTGTCACGTTTAAGTGGCGAGAAGGACCAGGAAGAGCCGGTGTTCTCTCAGCCCAGACCAAGAACAGTGTACCCCTAACACTTCAGACTGAGTCGGACCCAGGTCTGAGGAACCTCAGAATTGCATGAGGAGTCCTGCCAAGAGCGCTGCACGGCCATACTAATGGCAGAATGTGCACAAACCAAATGCCAAAACCATTACATCAGAACACAGGATACCCTGCGGGGTACAGATTGTGCTCAATAGCGTAGTGCACTGGGCATAGAAGGGCCTCCCAATTGTTCCCTCACTTACCCAGAGGTGCCCCGAATCCTTTTACACTCGAAAGGTGGTGTCACCCTCGAGGGCGTTGTCCACGACTCTGGCCGCTTTGTTGACACCTGCCATAGAAAACAACAGGTTGAAGTTATGTAATCTCAAGTTATCAGACAAAACAAACACATCTGAAAAACACCTCAACAATTCATGAATAAAGAAATGAGCATGCATCAACACCAGACAGCCATCTGAGTCCACTGACAGATGTCACGTAGAAGCATGGAGTGCAATGTCATCAGTATGCAATGATGTCCATTTTTAAACGTGATACTTCGACAGGCTAAAAAAGTGCTTTCCCGTGGATGGAAATACTCTCACAGTGTGCAAGACAAACTGATAATCGTGTGTTCTTAGAATTGCTTGGGTTCATCCAGGATATTTACCTCCGGTTTACACCACAGATGCACCAGATAAAAAAAGGATTTTATTTATCTCCTCTGGCTCCTTAGACACATTTTCTTTCAGGCCACCATAGGACTGCATGCACTCCCATCAAAACAACAATGGACTGTATCTTGACACAAATGAATACCTTCTGCAGAGCCTCCAGGGTGTTCAGAATTTGGCTGTAAGTCTTCTTATACATTTCGATGCTTGGCATCGTATCCGGTCTGCCTTGCAAACACTCTATTGGCTGCCAGATTCTCGGCATATTCCACTCAGTGCCCTCTGCGTTGCACAAGGATATCAACAGAACAGGACCAACATTCATCCGGCAGAAGTTGTGCAGCTAACAGCCTACCCTAGACCCAGCTCTAGATGGAGATACATGAATTCTTCAAACCAGGGGTGGAATGCCAGTCACAGCTATGCCAAGTGGCACGCCTCATGAGTCAGTTTAGTGCATTGTGGAAAACACACTGAATCCCCGCAAGCATTTGCGATTGCCAAGCAATTATTCTGAGCAGCTTTTTAATCCTCAGTGTGCTCGCACTGGGGGGTCCATGCATGATCTCCCTACTTTCTTATATTTCTTAGCAGCAATGCAATAGTGTCAGTAACACATAGGAGAGTGTTAACGCTGGGAGAAGACGGGCGATAGCTTTCATTACCTGCTGTCTGTGTATGCCCTTCCTGGAGGTGTGTTGGTCCAGCCCCACATGCATTGCAGTCTGGGGATCTCAGGGTAAGGGGTGCAGCATTGGGAAAGTGCTTCAAATTTGACCGAGTGAGCACTTCTGGCCCTAGGAGCCTGTTTGCTCACCAATGTCAGGCTGGCTACGACACCAATAAGATCTGTTTCAGCCGCAGCTAAGCACATTACAAGTGAAGACAAGAAGTTCCGAGGGCTCCATCATGATTGGCAACCCTGGTCTGGTGACGCCGGAGGGTGTCTGACAGTGTGTACTGTGCATTAGTTCACCATTACTCACTTGGTACCTCCCATATTTTTATCACGTCTTTCTGCCTATATGTATTGTTCTCTTCCCATTCTTCCTTCTTTTCTCCCATTCACATCTTCCCTCATTTTGTTCTCCTCTTTCTCTGGCTGTCTGCCTCTGTCTTTTACTTTTAAAATAATTTATTTCCCATATTGTTTCTCTCACGCTTGTACTTAATTATCTGTCTGCCTTCTTTGGTATTTTATGTCTCCCTGTATCTTTCCCTCTGCCTGGCTTTCCCTCTCTGTAGCTCCCCGTCTCAAGCAAGAAAGGCATCACTAGTGTAGCAGGTGCAGTGGTACCGGATCCCAGAGGTGTGAGGGGGGCCATTACACTGCTGTTTTGGTTGTCCTTCACTACCCAACAGGCAGGGGGACGAGTCATTTCTCCTTGCTGGCATTAGGGCCTATGGTAACCTTTCTACACCCCTGCAGTCTCACTGTGTTGGGCACCACCCTTCCCTCACTCTGTTTGTCACTCTCACTATCTGATTGGCTGTGTCCCCTCCCCCAAACACACTTCCTTTTCTTTCCTCCCTTTGCTCTTTCTTTCTCTTAACCATTCATTCCCTGTGGCCCCTCCGCTCACTTTTATTCTCACTTTCAATTTTGTTTTTATCCTTTTGCTTACAACCTCTGTGTCCCCGGCCCTCAGTTTGATTTGAGACCAGGTAGCAGTACCTGGCTAGAGTTTAGGGAAATGTCATTAATGCACTCAGAGTGAGATCACAACCTCCATCCCGACCCTCTTTGTGGATGGAACCTATCTGCACTGTCAACAGACAGAGCAGCTGTTAGCAGAAGACCTGTAGGGAGCGGTTCACGTCTTCCTCCCACAAAGGGTTGCGGCTTGTACTGTCTAGTTTTCGAGGCTGACAGCAGGATATGTAGTGAGGATCCATGAAATGGAGACAGTCCGACCCCAACGTCAGAAAAATTAAGGCTTTGCTGGTCTCGTCTCAGTTCTGTTAGCAGATTGTGTGCACGTGCTGGGGTCCCCAGTCACCAAGGGATGGCTGAGTGTTGTTATATAGTGGCAAGGAAGAGGGGTTCATTTTGCACTCATTATCTAGCAGAGTCCCCAACACGGGGTCTCAGGTATGTCGGATTACAACTGAACATGTTATTAATATGCAGCATAAACTTGCAATTCAGTTTTCCATCCAGTAAGCGCATTTTGGTTGTATTCCCTTATTTACAGTTTTTCTGGTTTCATTAAGAAAATCTGAGTAACAACATTCAAAGCAGGAAAGTCACTGAGCATTCCCTAGGTTTTATGTTCAGCTGCTTGCGATACAATGTCACTGAAAATGTCACACTTGAGGTATACAAATGTCACACAAAGAAACACTGCAGACAGAATTGTCACACATGTGCATACTGTAAACGTGCCAGCTATGCAGTCATTCTTAGTAACAACTGCTAAATTGCAGAACTTCATACATACAAAACACATCTTTGAAGAAATCCCTTTTTTGCAGGGCTATTACAACGTGGTTATTTCTAAATCCTTCTGCTTATCAGAAATATCTGCAAGATAAACTGGATGTGTTTCAAACATGGCTATCCATTAGCACTAAATCTTAGAAGTGACAATTCATATGTGTCACAAGGGCTCACAAAGCTATGCATTTATTTATGTACCTGGCTTTTACAACCTAATACCCCTTTTGGAGACACCCACATGCATAGTCGCTGCGTCATGTTCACCGCAGCGTGATCAGGGGTCATTTTAGGCCTTAACTTGACGTCCAACTCGGTCCGTATAGTACTCACCCCATCCTTGTGCCTTCTAGCCATACTTGCCAGTTCTAGGCTACCTTCTATTGGACAAGCAGCAACACACAAAGACGACACCATTAGTAGCCATGTAATTTACAACGGACCATGACAACTGTGCAAATTTCATAGATGCAGCCATTAATTCAAGGCTAGGCCTTATGATGATGGCTTGCGCTCCAGGCAACAAAAACGTGTTGGTCATGTTCTAAATGGGTTTAATTCTGGATTAATAAATGTGATTCCTATGTCAGAGTCTCACTTAAATGGCCAATAAAATTAGATTTAGATTATAAATTCTTCACAAAAAGGCAGTACTATATGAACTGGGAAAGGTGCCTGTAGAGTTTTCCACAAAAACTTTATTTGTGGTGGTACAAGGATGAACCTTTTCTTAAAGGGTGGGAGGCATTTAAGTCCCCAAGCAGCTCGCATCTAAAACAAAATATTGCCAAACCTTTACTCCATCCCATCCAAATGCAGCTGCAATTGATGCTATTCCTTTGAATTACATAAAACATTAGTGCAGTGTGCTACATAAATGTGCAGTCAGTTACTCCGTTAGAAAGTGTCTCTACTTGATGCACTCACTCCTTGGCCTATGTAGGCACCTTTGAGGATTCCAGAATAACCCAACTCTGCTACCAATGCTCACGACAAATGCTAAACTGTGCACTCACTCAGACTCCAGGGTCACCCCGAATCATACCTGTTCTACGTGTTAGAGGCAAAGTTTTTGTAAACTCTTGCTCACCTCACTACAGGATGGCTTTGTGTAATCATGACACACTTATTGCCCCTACTTCTATATGTGATATATTCACAACTGGTAGGCCTTTGAAAACCTTGCCAGTTATGCAGTACACTGAGTCCCAGTCAGTGCTAGGTCAGACTACCTGCAAGCGCCAAGCAGGCCCAACACCTCCATGTTGGTACTTAACCAGGCTCCGGGACTCAACTATGCTGATGGATGCAGTCGCTCAGGTCAACCTTTTAGGTGAAAGTTCATGCGAGACTAGTGGCTACTACTTACACACTAGTCTTCGTCTGTGCAATCTTCCATGGTAAAATGTTTGTTGGAAAATGATTACAATAAATAGTTTGGAATGCATTTGCCAAGAGAAGACAATCCAGGGTTCTAAAGCTGCTGGATCAAAAGGGGAGGAATGCAGTCTAGTTAGACCTGCCATATCCGGCTTAGAACAAACCAGTCACCCACAGCAACTTCATCAACTCTGCCGCCTCAAATGGTGGTGATGCCAAACTCATGAAAAGCGCAAGGGTTGTGTATCTTAAATAGGGAGCAGTAGGGCTTCCCGATGGAGAGGCAAAGGTCCTGTAAGAAGAGGTGGAGGAAGGCCCTAGAATGAGCCAGCCCGGGCGAATTCAGAGCCCCCACATGAGGGCTTCATGCAAGATCAGAGGAGCAAGGATATACCTCAGTGGCACTGGACAAGGTTGTTCCATTTATCCAAATATTAACTGGAAAGCGGCTTTTTTTCTATCAGGCATCCCCAGTAGGAAATGGACAGAGCACTGGCGGTTGCACCTGTACTCTCCATCTTCATTTGCTTCTACAAAAAGTATTCAAGTTGTATATATTTTTTGCTAATAGACCATCAAGATCCTTGTAAACAGCTCGCAATATTATAGTACTGAAAAATGAGCCCTGAATCTGTCACTCTTGGCGGTCCACAGACTACACACCTTGAACCATATTTAATCAGACCCACCTCAGAACACACCACACAACTGCAGCTATGCCCTGTACACCACTAGCAACACTTCCCACAGGCTCAGTCGTGATCTTTGCGGCCTTGCTATGCTCCGTTACAGTCTGCACACATGACGTGTTAAGTGTGAGTGCCTGAGCTCTCTAAGCCACACTGTTCGCGCCTTTAACCCTGCTCTGTCCACTCCCCCCTTGTCAGTTTCAGTCCGTCCCTGTGCACTCAGCTGCGCTCGCCACGCTCACCTGCACTTCAACGGGCAGAGGGTGATGCATTTCTGTACTCTGAGGAGGTCGTAAGAGTGTGAGAAACTGGATATCCCCCAGACGTCTTGGAAGAAGCAAACAGGCCCAAGGAGGCGGGAAGTGGCTTTGACGGGGGCGTGCAGAGAGGTAATGAAAACAAGGTCCCTCTTGTTCCTGCCGGAACGCCTCTGGGAGCCGCAGGAGGTCACAGGCTGTCCGACAGACTGCACATCTGCCCAGTACACGGGAGTTTCTAGGGAGTTCCACGGGCACTGCTCAGCGGTACAATGAGGGAAGCTCTGAGCTGAGAATGCTCGCTCTTCAGCCCCTGGCATCCTCAAGGCAGAGGACTGGCGTGGCTCGCACGCCTGAATCACCCAGCATTCCAAGGTAGGCAGGTCACTCGGCAAAGGTCAGAGCCCCTGATGCTGTCCATACAAAGGGTGAGTTGCGCTGCCATGTCTTTCTGTATGGAACAGCCTCTGGGAGCCTTTTAGTGCATGACAGACCTTTGCAATACAGCAGTGTTTAGGCTGGACTGACCATCACACCTAGAGCATTGTAATGAATGGACAGAACGGTCAGTTCAACCTCAGAAAACTGCAGTATATTGACCACCAAATGGGTCAAACTGCCTGCGATTGCTTCTAGGAATCAGTCAACGATGATACCCAGGTCATAACTTCAATTCGGATGCAATGCTTGGCCAAAATAAAAATTTGGTAATGGTGGCTCTGGACAATCTGCTCAAACGAGGAGCTAAAACTCAAGTGCTAGATCTTCTAGATTGGTCCAAAGTCTCAACTTCAGCTTTCTCAGAGCTATAAAAGGGGCTGTGTGCCACACCGTACACCCAGGTCCTCTGCTGTCAGCCTTCAGCCACTTCTTGTGCCCAGTGCCCCTAGCCACCAATGGGCAGTGCTCTGAAGCAGAAAACAGCAAATAAGAAACACAGGGTATTGTCTCTGGTCATGTCTGTGCACCAGCCCATGCCATAAGAGCCCGTGTACCCCATGGTCACAGGGCACAGGACGTGTCCTTTGGACACACACAATCTGCCCATTACACCCTTCCAGAGGATGCGGGCCACAGGATACGGCCTCCTGCCAAGCTCTTTGTCCAGTGCCTCTCGAGAGAGCACCCCGTGGGCACTGTTTTAGTGCTCAGAGTCCCGTCTTCAAAAATTGAATTTGCGAAATTGAATGGAAAGTGCAACTTTGGAACCCCACTTACAATTTCACCCTATCCACCGTTATGTAATCTACACACAACTTTGATGGCAATATTTTAGTTTTGTGAATTTCATGTACATTCGTCATGTGGGCCAAAGTTATATGTGATCCATTAAATGCTTTTTAGGTCTGGCGTCAGCGAGTACCTTTTAGTTTTACTAGAATTACTTATATAATATACTTATGTGCATGCGCTTTTCGCAGGCCATCTTCGTTCTTTGGTCTGGTGTTGTGTCATTTACATTTTTCTCCTGTCTAAAGTATACAGCACTGGGTAAAGTGTCACTGCTTGCTACCCAAAAAATATTTTTTGGTCTGAAAATGCAAAATATCACCCTGGCAGTCCCTGGCACTGAACAGAACTACTTGTGTGTGGGTGTGTTCGTGCGAAAGGGTAGAAAAACCATCACCTACAGTGAAGTTAGAGAATAGCAGACCTACTGCTCAGTGCTGTGCTGTAGTGGGAAAAAGAAAAACTGTGGATTAAGAGGGCTGGCTGAATGCCTCTCTAAGTATATTTGGTATAATTTCAGTGAATCAAAATGTAATTGTGATGGAATCCGGGGTCGCAGCCCCCAGCCTTATACCCGACCTGTAAACGAGTGGCATACGTGAATAAAATACCTTCTGCATTGTCCGTAAATAAGTCACGACGCTGCTTCCTATAGTGCTCAATTCTGTGTGATTGAAGCTTGCCCCGCCCCCCATGAACCAATTCACATCATTATTGTAGCAGGGGAGAGAAAGAAATATGAACTATAGAAAGTTTAAAAAAGGGGGGGGGGGCGGTAAAGGAGGCCGCACTGGATGTGCAGTATGGAGCAGGGGCTCGGGCGCTTGAGATGTGCCTGTTGTGCGTAAAACCGCACGTGCGCGCTCTTCATGAATGCCTCGTGTGTGCCGGTCCCAGCTTAATACAGTTGGAGACAGACCACAATGCTAGTCTTTTTACTATCTTTTGTAAAAACTACCCGAAATTAACAGCACAGATAAACTCCCAATCAGCTCTACTTCCTGTTTTACACAGGGAACTGGGACACACACTCTTCTCCTTTTTGTTAACTTTTTTTGTAAAGTTTTTTTTTCATGGATTTACACAGGTGATAAGAATGAGGAAGAAGTTATATGATACGAACTATTCAACATGCCATATCATCGGTCCCTTATGATTAGTTAAATGGAAGGTGGACTGGGAGGTCAGTTTTAGAATATCTCACTCGAGCTGGCACCTGGGCAGAGTTGGATGGCAGGAAAATACAGCTCTAGGAAACCGGTGCGAATTCCAGGCTCCAGGTCAAGCAAAACTCTGACCCGTTTACGGTCTGGGTTTAGCAGACGCGTTTTGTTTGTTTTGTGTTTTTTTTACATACTATAAAAAATACATACGTAAATACAGACTTTCAGTCTGCACTTTTCATCCATGGGCCTGCTGTTGTCTCTCTCAAATTGTGCTCACCTCAGCATTCCGCATTGGGCAGTGGGGTCTGCCCACTTCAGCTTTAGGCTGTATTGATTGTCAGTGACTGCATTTTGCTTGTGCACAATGTGAATGTGAAAAATAATCCCACCCAACTCACTGCCTGGAACTTGTCTGCTTTTTTAATTTATGATTTTTTTCTTGAAGTTGGAAGGTTCAGCCTAGAGACAGCATTAACTGTCTTGCCAGCCTCTTATTTCTCAAACTCCTCATAATAAAACTAAAGATGTATACAGAGGCATTGAAAGGCTTTCTGTCAACTGTCTTCATCTACTGGTTGGTTCAGGAGTCATTCACAATGTACCTCCACCCACCTCAGCCCACAGTAGAGGGCAATTGTTTAGGCCACTTCATCCATTGGCTCTCTTCACTGTGAGTGATGCCATTTTTTCTCTTTTCTCTTGCACTTGTGCATATCTGCCTAAAGTGCACTCCATATCAGGGTTGGTAGGCCAGTCTCTGCCTGCACCTCTGCTTGTATTTTATGTTATTTCATTTATTTTTATTACGTTTTTTTTACTTACTTTTTTCTCCATCATATGATCATATGTGCACGTACAGGCGGACATCTTTGAATGGGTATATATACAGAATACTTGAAGATGTACCCCGAGTACTATTAATTTGTATGTGTACATCCTGGGCACGAGGCACACAAAGCAAGTCAAGTGTCCTAATGTTTCTTTGCAAAAAGGAATTGTCTTGTACAGGCATGTGCCTATGCCTGTGATTATGCCACTGTTCTGTTGGTCCAGCTGTGATTCCATCTCTGAAGGCAGAACATCTGTTTTGGTGTCAAATCTTTTAATTCTTAGTGTTACCAAATAGTTATTGTTTTTTACATTCTCTGCAATCCTTCAGCTTCCAGGGTCTTTGTGACTTCACATTAAAACATTGATCAATTGCTCAGCTCTTCTAGAAGGCATTCATCCTCTGTACCTCATTGTAGCATTCAGCATGATGTATTTGGAGGAGTAAGTGGAAGGATTCCGATCTGAAACAACTGTCCAAAGAGTTCCGTCAGTTCAGTGAACAAATTCATACATCGCCTATTCAAGACTACTGACTTTAGAGAAGATCATTCAGTTGATTTAACCTAGGGTCTTTCCTTACCGGGAATCAATTTAGTTGATTCAACTTAGGGACTTTCCTTACCCGGGAGCACCTGGAAAATGCTTATCTGCATAGGTGAATTCACCAGCAGCAGTAGTATTTTCATTTTTATGTTAGGGCGGAGATCAGTATTTCCAATGTAGGGTGTCCTTGATTAGCCTGTTGCTGCCATTGTAAGCCTTAATAAGGCACTGGTGCCATTGATCGTTTTATTGCTCAGGCAGGTGGCATAAGCATTCCCATATCTAGATAGTTGGATTTTTTCAAGTTTCTTTGATTCAGGCAAAGAATGAATACGGCATACAGTGGAGCCATATGTTTTGATCAACTTGTTGCAATCTCATCTGACCCCATTCCAGCATTTGGACTTCATTAGAGTCTGCTTCTGCCCTCTAATCAGACGGCTGTTCCCCAGTCCCACAGCCCAATAGAACAAGCTTCTGCAGTATATAAACATTGTTATGTAGACGTTACAGGCCACTTCTAAAGATTGACTGTGAATGGAAACACTTCCACCTCACCCAGATATACCATGGAATAAGACGCTCAAAAATTCCAGTGAACTAGGATATAGATGTAGGCATGGGTTGGTGGTTGGTTCAAATTCACATGGAGACTACTTTGGTGTTAGATCCCCATCCATTTTATCCACACACCGTTTATACTGAAGATCCACTCTCACAGAATGGAGGGCAACTTGGCCCCTTAAGTGGCAGAGGGGCAGTGGGTCACTGCACCAACAAGATAAAGTTGAAATCTGTCTTTCAAGAATATGCACTAAATTGCTAAGGATTTGGGTTGTATTAATCCATAAGAATATCAAGGCCACCACAGTACACTGAATGGCGAGGACAGCACTGTCTCAATATTTTTCAAACCAGTACTACTCCATACATTCTTATAGTTATATGTGGTGTATGTTACAAGGAGGACGAATGTGAGGGCTACCCTTCTGGGACACTATCCTTTTTGGAGAGCCCAGGCTCGTTCAACCACCCAAGAATTCATAATGCTCCCATGTACAGATGATGTTCGAGAGAACACAAACTATTGTCTTAATTCAACCAATCGATCTCCAGTTTATCAACCACCTCAAAAGAACTCTTTGGGATATTCCTGGTACAACATAAATCAATGAAGTAAATACATTTATCAGGTCTGGTGGTTCTTTCCTTCATGGGAAGACAGTGTTCTCTATCTTTGAACACACTAAATATATTCTAGTCTGCCTATAATCAATCTGATGGCAATAGTTACACCTTTCTTCAAATGTTTTGTTCCAGGGTTCTGTATTGAATGGCATGAGTGATGGATGGTCAATTGGTTCTTTGTTCAAGGACGTTGCTATATGTGTTGTCTAGATTCCCAATCATACCCCAATGTGTTGGCCTAAAATCAAATAAAGAGGACAAAGTTGATTCTACTTGTCCCTTATTGGCCTTAAAGTGGTTCCATTCATTTACACACACACACATATATATATATATATATATATATATATATATATATATATATATATATATATATATATATATATATATATATAAATAACATCTGTACCTAACCACCCATACTGTTCAACTGTATTATGAATCAATAAATGGTTACTGCGAGCAGTGGTTATGTCTGAAACACATCTGACCCTAAATATATATATATTACCTACTGGCAGTTGCCAGTAGGTATTTATAGTTAGAAGCATGTTTCCATAGAAAAAGTGTTTTTTGACTTCCCTATATCTTTGGCACTGTTTGACGAATCTTCACGAAAACGTCCCCCAAAAAATGTGTACAAGTGATTCTTGTTGCGCATGGAAAGTTTTGAGGTGATCTGTCAAGCGGGGCATGAGAATAAAGGGGGAGGGGTTTCAAAAAAGTTGTGTTTCCCATGTTAATTTCCAATAGACTCTTTAGACACTCCTGCAGCCTGAGCCGCTGGACTGAATTAGACCAAATTTGGCAGAAAGGTAGCTTTTAGTGTTCAAAAGGCCCTTTTTGTTATTTGGTGTAAATCCATTCAGTAGTTTATGAGAAATTAAGTAAAATTCAAATTTGTATATCAAGGGTCACGAAAATTCGCGAACGCGCATGCGAATAGAAACGCTGTAATTGGCTGGCCACAACCTGAACAGAAAGTTGCCACTGCCATTTTAATGTCCTGAGACATGGTCCCCAGGACCTGAAACAAAACGAAAAGTAGCATAAGGAGTCAGAGTGGAGGTACCTTGACCCCAAAGGTGTGATATAGGGGTGTTTGAGTGTTAAAATATGGGTTTAAAATGATTTTTCTTCAACATGCGCGATATCAGCGAATATTTGAGAACTTTCAAGAATATTAAGGAATAATGTAAATAAGCAAAAAAAAAATGGTTTCAAAAACATTCACACACGAATTCATTCACTCATACATGCACTCAGAGACTCATGAGCCCACTCACACACCCACTCAGACATTCATGCGCCCACTCACAGATCCCCTGACAGAGACAGGCCCTGTGGCCAATCCCTGCTGTACTCGGCGTGGGGTTGGGTGGTTATAACCCCCACAGCGCAAGGCCAGAAGCTGTGCACAGCAGTGGTTAGATTAACATATAGTAATTAAAATTACTTTATGTTAAAAAACTATAGAAATTCACTGAAAAAAAGAAAGGTTACATGAACATTACAGTTAAGTTCTGAACGTACTCATAAAAAAACTATAGAAATTCAGCAGTTATAGTTAGAGTTATTTCAAGTAACTATAACTCGCACCCTATGGTAACTATAACTCGCACCTCCTCCATGCACAGCTAATTACTACACATATTGTATCATTGATGATAGCTTCTATGGAATCTTTGATATTATCACTGCAACATCTGCAATAAAATTAGTGATGAGAAAACTGTGCATGGCGAGGGCGCAGGTTATAGTTACCTTAGGGCGCAAGTAATAGTTATGTAAAATAACTCTAACTGCTGAATTTCTATGGTTTTGCACGAGTAAATTCAGGACCTAACTGTAACCTTTGTTTTTTCCAGTGAATATATAGATAGATAGATAGATAGATAGATAGATAGATAGAATGTGCCGACCCTAATGAAACTTGTTCAACTGTACTGTGTATCAATGACTGGATACTAGGAGCAGTGGTTATGCAAACATCTGTCCCTGCTATATATATATATATATATATATATATATTTTTTTTTTTTTTTTTTTTTTAAATCAGGGACAGATGTGTTTCAAACGTAACCACTGCTCGCAGTATCCTTAACCACTGCTCCTACCATCCAATCATTGATACATAGTACAGTCGACCAATATAGGTAGTTTTGTATAGATGTGAAGTGTCTGAGGATGATAGATGCAACAAGCAACAAGGAAAAACAATCAATATGAGACAACATGTTTACTCATCAAGTTTCCATAGGGTCGCATTTTGTGCATTATGAGCGGGCCACTAGAATTACGACATTACCAGCTACTGAGTTTTCTCCATAATTATTTGCTACACTTTCCACATAATTCAACAGCTGCTGCATGATGTACAGATTTCAGCAAAACAAATTAGTTTGTAGCGTACATGCACGAAGAGATACTTAATAACATACCATATGCAAAGATTAACGGTTCAGTAGATGATTGCTGTATTCTTTTATTAAACTCTTACTGATGAGGTGAAACTTATGCTCAGGCATTGAGAATGTGTGCTAAAATGACAACATAACACAGAATCTGCCACATTACGTTACGTAATTTTCAATTTCTTACCGCATAATTTTCTCAACCTTGACGAGTAATTCTGGAGTGGGGGGGGGGGGGGAGGTGCAGCTGGCCTAAGCAGAAACAAGATAGAGAAATTGGGTCTTGGAGTCAGAAAAGATGTGAGAGTTAGTAGGGCGAAGTGCGAATGCGAGTATATGGAATTCACAACATAGTCGGGGTAAGGGAATGTTAAAAGCTACAACGAGAGCGTACACTTGGCTCTGTTGCCGGCAGATCGTCACCATGTCTGTCACCTGTGATGCTAAGTGAATTATGAGCCATTCTTGCTGGGGACATGAAGCGTGAAAGGAAATGAAAGGCTATAGGATGTCATTTTTTTCCTAACACACAATAAAACTGTACACATTGAGCAGTTGTAATTCTAAAGTGTGACGGAAAGAAAGATTTTAATAGGATCAGAGCAAATCAGAATACTTTAATTGGTAATGCGCAGATAATAAATATTTGTAGCAGCCTAATTTCTACACATTACCATTTGTGAACAATGTAGGTTTATCTATAAAACTATGTTTGTGCAAATTTAGTGACCATTTCAATGGAAAATGTGCTGTTTGCAAATAACAATGTGCTATCACACGATGAAATCCCTGCCTCATGTCCTTAAAGCCAGGTGAGTCACACAAGTTTTTCATACTAAAAAGTGGGTCTTGGTCCTAAAAACTTTAGAACTATATATTATGTTATGTGGATTTGTAGAGCGTGGTTTGAAACTTCAAATTAGAGAAAATAATCATTTGAAAAAACTAAATGCTTTAAAAAATAAAGTCCAAAAACGGAGTGAAAATATAAATGGTACTTAAAGTTCTAATGCTCTGTACGATTATCTTCAGTTGTGGAAAGGGGAAGGTTAGGAATAGGCTTGTCTTTAGGGGAAGAGAGGGGTTAGAGTAATAGTAAGGATCTCTGTGTCACAGTTAGAGATAGCACACAGTTTATGGATGAGCATAGGGATAGGGTTGGGCTGTGAACAAGACTCTTCATCCTGGACCTAATGTTCTGTCTGCGGCTCATGATCAGCAGGATACTGTCCTTCAGAGAAGGTTCTACTCCATTGACTTGATGCACACCAGGTCGTGCTGACATACTTTGACACACAAGTAGATTTTTGTGAGTCCACTTTGTTTGAGTCATTGAATAAAGGAAAATAATTATTCCAGAGAGACTCTGAATCAGTAGATAAGAACTCAAATTTCTCTGGCCTACCATGGTCTAGCCCAGAGTTATCCACCATAGTGACGTACACAGTGTTCAAAGCAGGGAATGGAAGCCTCTTCTGCAGAAATCTAAGAAGGACAGCTGTGTTGTGGCGGCTTTTCTTACCCCATATATCTTACGTGCAACATTATAAATTGTTAATAGAGTTACACATTCTGATGCGAGCATTATAACAATGCTGGATTACGTATCAAAGTTGCAGGCAATATTTTAAAGCCAATTACTCACAAGTGTCACAATTGCCTTCTATGACTCCAAGGTTGTAGGGTGATATGGAATATCATCAACTAGTGAAGATGGGGAAAAGGGTGGGGTGGCGGTGGCTCAAATAACAGAAATCTACTCTTCTTCCCCACTATCCTTGTATTTCCTGCTTCTCCAGGCAGAGTTGGGATTGACAACCAAACCAGAATGATGTCTGGCACTCCGTGTAGGACGGCAAAGTGTGTAGGTCTATCTCGATTGGGGGAGATAGTTTGAATGTTTATCTTCTTAAATGGCCAGGTTTAGCTGTTGCCTTTCGGATACAGGCTCATCTTTAGTTTACGTTCTTTATATAGTGTCACTAGAACCTCTCGGTTGACAGAGTACTTTACAACACTGAGTACAGTGTAGGACATGTATATTTGCTTATTGAGCCGATAGAGACAACTCCGTGTATACATTAGTAAGACAAGCCTGTAATAAGTACATCATTAACTACAAACCCAACAGTGTATTGTATCATATGCATTAATAGATACATGTAAAAAAAAAAATACAAACCGTATTCAGCAGGTAATTACTGTGAAGGGTTCATAAACCTGCAGGGTGTAACAGACTGGGGCACATTCGGTATTTGATTTTTCAGCCAGGATTTGAAGTGATAGTTTAATTTTAATATAAGCGGAAAGAGCATTCCAAATTATAGGTCATTACTTTGTGATTCATGTTTAATTACATTTTTGCTTTGAAGAGGGGTGTCCCTAGGAATAATGTGGAATCGCTTCTTTGAGCTCTGGATTTGCTGGCTAATTCTAATTTACGTATGACTAGGGCCACTGTAATTATGCGGCAAGCGAGGGCCAAATTATGCGGCAGGTTTGAGTAAATTATGAAGAAAGAAAAGGCAAATTATGCAGCGTAATGAGACACATTTTGTGATAATATTACTTCATTATTTTGTCATTTTAACACTTATTGTATTGTATTGTAGTATTTATAGGGCACATTCAGGCCATAGCATTGAAGCGCTAGGGAGAAAAACAGTAAGTCCAAGGGGGTCGAGATCCGAAAGAAAGATCACAGAGAACCTACGGGGAATCCTACTGCCTAATGCGAAAACAGCCAGGTTTTGAGTTGTTTCCTAAAACGGAGGTATGTCTCCTCCCGCCTAATAGGGGGTGGAAGAGTGTTCCATAGTCTTGCTGCCACTGCTGAAAAAACTTTGTCCCCCCACTGAGCCCGAGGGCAGCGGGGTACTGAGATCAGCTGCAGGTTAGCCGATCTGAGCTGGCGGCACGGCTGATAGGACTGTAAGACCGAGCTCAGATAAGGGCAGCCCTCCTGGTGATAAGCCTTATACTTACGGCACAGTGTTTTAAACCTATGCCGTTTTTCAACAGGTAGCAAGTGGAGTCGTCTAAGGCGTCTAAGGCTTATTAACACTGTCTGGGCATTCCTGGCACCTCATTAATACCAGTGTAATACCCAAATATAGTAATAAGCAGCAGAAAGGTGACCAGTCAATCTTTGCAAAGCGCCTTCCACTGCTCGGCAGCTCGTGTCCCTGAACTCTTAGTAACACATGAACGGTTTGATCTTAAAATCTGCAAATTATGCAGCAGATGATGGATTATGTGGCAAATGCGGCAAATCTATAGTTATGCGAACAACAGCACGGCCGCACTATTGCATAATTCCAATGGCCCTGTGTACGTGATTGATGAAGTATATGGCCTTGGATGTGAGCAAGGATCTGTTATAGGTAGAGCAAACTGTGGGAGTAAGCAATTTGAGGATTCCGAGAGATAGTGGGGCCCAGTCTCATTTTATGGCGTTTGTAATCGTCTAGCCTGCAAAATAAAGGATATCTTTCAAAAGTTCTTGTTGTGACTTAATTAGACTGGTATGTAGTCAGTGGTGGCCGGCAGATTTAGGAGGTAGGGAGGGGGTGGGCGGGAAGCACACTCACACTCATTCTTTCACACACACGCACGCACATCCATTAACAACACTCATCAACATTCAAACATGCACGCACCAAACATTCATTTAAAAAGTTCACACACACACTTACCTTCAGCCTCGGAGGTTCGAGGAGGGTTTGGACTTCTGTCTTCCCTCGCTGGCTGACCTTAGGTCAGCCAATGAGGGAAGGCAGCAGTCCCAACTTCATCACAGAGTGGGAGGTCAGTGAGACTGCTGATCCCACCCCACTCTGTGACGAGGTGTCACTGATTGACACTCACCTTGGGCGCTTAAGGGCTTAAACCTGAAGTGCCTAGGTTGAAGTCAATGGGTGGCGCTTCCCTCATCACCTGGGGGAGGGCTTTGAGGCACCTTTGCTGAGCCGAGGATGTCACGCCCACAGGAGCTGTGACCTCTTCAGCCCAGCAAAGTTCAGCTCAGGCAGCCAGGAGTCTATGCAAATCGCACGTGTCTCACTCCTGGCTGCCTGACCTGAACATGAAGAGTGTCTGTCAGGCTGACCTTTGTTCAGCCTGACCGGCACTCTTCATGAGGGGCAAAAGGTGGGGGTGGCCCCTCTGCCCTAAAGGACAGGCCGCGCCTGTATGTAGTGTGTTCCCATATTCAGTTTGAATATCACCCGAACCGAGACGGGAAACCTGAACTCCAGTTTGTGGGTGACAGGTTGTCTCAAATAGTAATGAATGATAGGAGGCAGAGTGGGACTCGGTGTAGTGTCGATTACTGACAAATATTCCAAGACAACTGAAAATTATCACTGGATATACGGAGCAGACTTGTTTCAAAGTGAAGGCAAAGAAAAGGGCATCTTATGTTCCAATTCGTGAAAATCAGCAAAAAAAATGTTTAGGAAGGGATAACAAATATAGAGGCGGAACCGTCAAGAGAACAATCAACTCACAGAAGTGGGGAGGGTCAGGAATGAATATTCTCTGGGGCCCGATTAGCTTGGCTGGTGGACGAAACATGGTTGAAGACAACGTGAGCGCAGAAACTGATAACTCTGCCAAGTGGTGGGCCCACTCAGACTACGATAGAGGGTAGGGGTGCCTGGAGCACAACTATATCCCCAGAACTTGTAGTCCTGTGAAGGCCATGTCACACTGTTTGTAGTACGTAACAAGTGTTGCCAACTTCCCCGGTGGATCTAATGTAGAACTAAATGTTGACAAAGCATTTGTCAACTCCTCGGCAGGCGAAGGACACTTTGGAGTTCCCCTACTACCAGTGCAAGAGTGGCAGCGTCCCTGCCCAGGGTATGGCCTTCCAGTCCGGCATTCAATTATCCCTCTCTGCCAAGAAACAAAACCTCTTCAGAGGTCGCAGCCAAAAACAGCAAATAAAAGTCCTTGAGCAAGCAGGGCGGATTCACAGAAAGCAGGCTCTCGGCCGAGCAGGATGTCCATCCGCTTCAGCCATTATGTCACTGTCAGCATCGCCTTACTTTATTAAAACACAAATTGCTGAAGCAGATTTGGAGTGTGGTGCCGACCACTTCAGTCTGTCCTCTTCCATGTCTTTTCATTTTTAGCTTTATTCTGTCGTGCACAGCGATACTGTTCCGCCTCATTATGCCCCAGGCTCTGGTAAGTGAGTTTACTTCTTTGCCTCGCCAGTTCTACTGGAAAGCTATTCCATGCAGTCAGGGTCTTTTCTGTGATGTAATATGTTTAATACTGCTCTTGGCCTTCCTTATTTCTGGCTGATTGCAAGTTGAAGAAGTACTCTCCCCGATGAAAAAAAACATTCTCCCCTGTGTTTAAGCCTTCTAGGACATTGAATAGTTCCATCATATCTCTGGATCCCTCGCTTATCTTTAGATTTGCAACCTGAGACACACAAATTTAGATTCTGCAGTCCCTTGTCCTTTCCACCATTGTTTGGGAGAGAGGAGCAACGCACACATGAGTGACAGCTTTCTTGTGTGAAAAGGGCTGCTTTATTTAAACAGCTGAACCATCACAAACGTTTTCCTGGCCAACTCCATCACAAAATTAGAACCTCAGTATATATCAAATAAACTAACCAAAAACCACCCCACCCCTAATGCCCCACCCTGCAACTAACTCATTTAATTATAGTACATTTCAACATTTTTCCAACTTACATTTTCTTCTACTGCCAATGACTGGATGTATAAACCTCTAAGCAACCAAACTTCATGACATTAACCTTGAATTTCCTGCTTACCCTCCCTTTGCACATGGTTCACTAACCGTCAACGTCAACCAAACTTCTGTCAAATCCTGCAAAACATTCCATGCCACTGCCAAGCACCCGTCTCAAGCTACAACTTACACAAAGGAACCCCTGTGCACCGGTCTTAATAACAAAGCCCTAAAAACACCCATTAAATGCAAACGCCAAGCCCTAATTTAAGAAAAAGAGGGAAGGGGGTGTGGGAACAATTGCTACCAAAATGCCCCCACTGCCACCAGGTCACCTTAACCTAAAATGGTGGCAGGGAGCCCAAGGGGACCCACTATTGGATCCTGGGCTACAATGGACTATAAATGTAGCCCAAACAAAATGGCAGTCATGGGATGCACCACCCTCCGAATATGCCTGAAGGGGAAGGGGTTAGACCTCCCTGTGGTCGGTTGCCTCCAACTCCGCCCCCTGCAGCAGCACTTAGACAGCTCTCCACATTCACCAATGAGGTTCTGCTGCTTTTTGGCCCGCCTCTATGTGATCCAAATAGTTTTGCTTCCATCATCGATTTACCACTCGCCCCCTAGCACTCCACATTTTCCAGTCATCCTTATGGACATCCTAAGTTTTGGCCACACCCATTTCCTACTCCTTAAGGCGTCCCACTTCAAGATAGTACTAAACAGTCTTGCTTCCATCATCAGTTTACCATCAGCCCCTTAGCACTCCAGATTTTCCAGTCGTCTTTATGGACATCCTGAGTTTTGGCAACACCCATTTTCTACTCTGTAAGGCGTCCCGCTTCAAGATGGCACCTCACTCCCTAATGGTGTCTGTTCTCGAATCCTACCAAAGTCTGCTCCTTCGCATCCTACTGTTTTCCTCGGAAAGCAACAGCCCTTTCTTTCCATAATGACAGTGATGCTCCTATTGTCTTTGTCCACCATGACGATGTCCAGGTGCTGACTTCGCTTTTCATCTCATAAGTTTCTAAGCAGCACATGTGTGGGAGTTCCAGGGGCTTCAACAACAACCCTGGCCAAAGAGGTAGTCCGCGATCAGGGGGTAACTGAGGGATATGCCTTAAGGACGTATATTGGCCTTGTTCTCTTTTTTGTTGAACTATGGGAAGATGTGAAAACCTGTTCAAGGTGGACCTTAATTGGTGCTCCAGTAGAGACCCTTTCATAAAGTAAGAAAACTCCTTCTTCACCATACCTCTGGGCTCACACTATCCTATCACTTCTCCAAAAACTGGGAGAGGGTGTGGTGCCCTCTGTCTGGGAAGAACACATTTTTTGGAGCCTGACTATGAGAGAAGAGAGTTGCACCTCCCTCTTGAGGTTCTCCTGTGGACTCGGCATTATGAACATCAGAAGGAACCACACTGGAGGTTCACTTGGACCATGGAGTATGATAAAAGGCGAAGATGGTGGGTCTGTATCAGTTGATAGAAGTACCTCTCCAGCTAGCCTTCAGTTGCATGTTTCATAAGAGGAGTTTGAATGAAGAACCCACTTCATCTGAAATCAAAGCCTTGGTTATCTTTATTTACCAACTCCCTGCACTGCCTTCTCCAACAACCATGCACAAGTTGGCTGTTCATCTCTTGGATGGTGTCAGGCAGTTAATCCTGGATGAACACTGCACATTCTTAAGGGCAGAGAAGAGCCGCCACCCTCACTCAACAATAGTACTTCTTCCAAATCCAGTGCAAGATAAGGAGAGGAGCAGCCCAGGGTAGGAGCACTAACAAGAGGGACGATCACGTCCAGGAGACTGGGGAGATAGAGAGTAACAGCACACAGAAGAATAGAAGACTTAGGAGACCAATAATGATCACCACATTCTTACTATTCAGTTAAGTGTTAGTGAACACAGAGTCTTGGTCAAAGCGGTTGAAAACTCCCTTGTTATGACATGGTTTTAAGATTATTTGCGGTTATACGTAAGGGTGGTCCCCTAAGGGGGTGCATACGTTTGGTATCTGTGCCATCTAAGGAATACACCTCTCTCCGAGGACTAGACATCATTAGACTGCTGCTTACATCATGAATACAGAGAATTGTTTTTCTCCAAGCCAAAGCGAGACTGAGAAAGACTGATGCACTCTGCTATTATTCAAAACACAATTTCCAAAGACCAGAGTACACTTAACTGCAGGAGAGCTCACTAGATAAGCTACATTTCTAGGAAAGGACCTGGCTTTATGAAGGACACTGATATTGCTCTGCTCGACCTGGAACAGTGCATGGAAAGAGAAGGACTAGCTACTTGCTCAGGATTCACATCTGTGGTCAAATGACCCAGAGACCTTGCGTAAATCTTTCACAAGGGAGAATCACCACTTCCTGGATTCTGACGATCTGCGGACCTCAGTTAAAGTGAGGTCTGCATCTTAAACTATTTCGGATACGTTATTTAGTGATACTGTGCTTCTGGGAAGGGGGGCATGCCTGCCTGCCACTTATTTAGAATCAGGTAAGACAGTTTCTTTTTCTCTCTCCTGTGCCATCTGGTAGGGCACTGGGAGAGTTACTCACCATCCGTATGCTGTGCATAAATTAACCTGCAAGACTGAGTGGATCCCCTCACACATTGTTTTGCTTATGCACCCTTTTTGACTGTTTCCTCATTTTGTGTATCCCACGTATCAGTTCATCGACAACATTAGTTGCCCCTGACCCTTCACACTTAAGCATCTCAACTAACTGCAACACATCCTCAGAGGGCACTAACGCATGCCTGCACAGCAAGAAGAGGAGGAACCCAACAGCAATGAGGCGCACGCGGTGGGCTTCTGGTCCTGTGAGTCTGTATCTTGAGCTGAACCATTGATCTTTCCCTTTCGAAGAGAAGTAAACACGGTGTATGCATTGTGTCTGAGTAATGAATTTGCTAAGAGTGTATCTTGTGCTACGTGGTGTCTCTCTGTAGATGCTTGCTGGCCACTGGCACCTATTTCTCGACGGCTTTCCTTTTACAATAGTGAGGCACAAGGACCACAAGCGTGGTTTGACCCCAGCCAGTCTATCTCTCTTGTAGGGACAGTCTTCAGGCATCTAACACCATAGTGGGGAGCCCAAAGCAAACTCCTCCGGAGGCATCGTGCTTCCTAATCCTCTTGTCACACCCTAGGATTCCTGTCCCTCACTAAGCTGAAGCCATCTCCAGCTGGTGGGGGTGACTAATGCTTGCCCTGGACTGTTCACAAATAAACCTGTAAATCGCCAAAAAGTGAGGTCAGCAACTGGTCGCAAGTAGCTGGAGCCACAGGATCCTGTCCACTAAGGCAGACTCCAGATGTGCCAGCTTCTTACTGCAGGTTACAGATCCACAGGGCCACTGCACTGTTGCTCCACATCCTGATGAACCCTTGAGCACGTTTACTGATGTTATTATGAAGGTTGAATGTGAACCGTAAGTATGCAGACAGGATGCCAGTCGTTATGGATTGTGGAGTGTTCCAGTTCTGTCGAACAGACCTCAGAGCACAGAGTCCACTGAACTTGGAAGGGCCACAAATGGATGCGGCGTACACCATTTACCCGAGGCACTCATCCTTCTCACCAGTGGCTAACATCTCCTCCAGTGCCACACAATCCAGGGTAAAGAGCACAATTGCAAGCCATGGTGGGGATGAAGAGAACTCCAAGCCTGTAGGAACTGCAGGACAACCATCTGCTCTCTTTAGAATACAGCTTCAATAAACTGATACAGTACTCCAGAAAGCAAAATCAAGGCATTCAGAACTGGACACAATACTCCTGGTGTGACCTCGGAAAATGGACACAGTACTCCAGGGTACGACCTCCCAGTGCTCCGAAT
The DNA here is from genome assembly GCF_031143425.1 of Pleurodeles waltl. Taxonomy (NCBI): domain Eukaryota; kingdom Metazoa; phylum Chordata; class Amphibia; order Caudata; family Salamandridae; genus Pleurodeles; species Pleurodeles waltl. The sequence goes on along the minus strand of NC_090440.1, from coordinate 195,653,407 downwards.
GGGGCCTCCAGAACATGCTATTAGACTCCAGAGCGGTTTCCAGAATTGGACACTATAGTTAAGAGGCCTGTGGAACTGGACACAATACACCCCATTAATAAAATCTGATTAAGATTACCGATGAAGAAAAAAGATTGCTCAGTGAAGATGTGTAAATATGTACAAACTTAGACCTATTCATCTTTCGATTCTAACGTGGAAAGATAATTTGCTTGTGAAAAGGGAGCAAAATGATGCACAAAGGTTGTATTGTATTATGCCTAGTATACCATCTTGAACATATAGTGCAACAAGAAGCGAGGTTTGCTTGATAGAATCACAACTTGTTCTATCAAGATGGAGTGTCAAAACTGTAACAGTTCAGTTAACAATAAGAAAATATCTTAAAACACATACATACCTTACAAAATCTGTGAGGACTTCTTACAATTGTCTTATAAGATGTAAAAATAGAACATGGTGTGGTCTCCAAAGCTTATCACTTGCCATTTTGGCCCAAACCATACTGGTAAAGTGTTTAGCTCAGAGAACTGAACGCTGACCAGTGACAATAATATGTTCTAAAGGTTATGAGCTTGAAATGTTTAAGCTCTCAGAGGTCAGTACACTTAGTACAATAAAATGGGTAATTGAAATATCATTGCTTTCATATAGAAGCAAGTATTTGTGATTAAAATGTTGTCCAAATCAGGCTAGCAAGGTCCATCTCGTCTACCCATACACCTGAAACACCTTCGGTTCCATGTAGTCTCCAGCTTTGACTTTGCTCTTTCACCATGATTACGCGTAATGATGCATGGCCATTCAGACTGGGTGCACCAGACCACCTGTCCATTCATTTCACACAGGAGATTCTGGTTTTTCTCCAGTTCTGTATCTTCTCATACCTTATGATTTTACATAATTACATTGATAGTATCTATAACGATGCCCTTTTATTTACCACGTCTACCCCACTCCCTGCCTTTTGCAAGTAGGTGCACCCTGCACAGACTCCAGCTCGAGTTTTTCATTCCATTATCTGGGTGGGACCGGTGCTTTAAAGGGCCAAGTACGGATGACCTGCACTTCTTTCATTTAAAAGGGAGGGGGCAGCACTTCTCAGCAGGGACGCAGTACGGGGACTTCTCGATAGCAAACGTATTATGGGGTCGTTCGTGTCTGCACTTCTACATTTCCATTAACCGGGTTGAGAGTGCTCCAGGTGGCTGATGTGTCGCGAGTTAAAAGGGGGCAGCCATTTGGCAGATGTGCTGGATGTGCGTTGCACACGTTGTCGGGAATGGCTGCTGTTATGTGCTACATTTATGGACGTCAGTTGCGACCCCGAGCATTGCCCCTTTGCGATCCCTGGCACAGCCTCTGCGACCCCTGTCCTCGGAGGTGGTAAAATCAGAGCCAGGAACACAGTCAGCTCGTCCTTATGGACGTTGCTTGGGGCTCCACTTCCTTGTTTTCAATCAGTTTTTTTTATTACACTAATAGAGAATAGCATATTATTCGCTATTAGTGTCATACAAAATAGTGTACAGTTAGCTGGAAACTGCCTCTCCTTGGTAGCCGAGGTAAGAAAAAAAACACTTTTAAGTGTGTGCATGCTTTCGGGTGAGAGTGTGCGTACATAAAAGAAAGTGTGTGTATGAGTGTGTATTTGTGTACACATATGCGTGTGAGTGAAAGTACAGATGAAATGGCATGTGATGTCACTTCCGCTACCCCTGGCATTTTGGTGAATTGGTGTCCATGGCTACATTATGTTTTAAGGTAGGTTGTTACAGAAACGGGACGCTGTTGAAACTCTAGCTCCTAGGCCCTGATCTTTACTGTAATGTTATTTATCTATAAATAGTTCGACGATTTCCTAGCAGAATGTATATATATTACACGGTGTGTGTGGGGGGGCAACGAATACAAAGCCGATTTTACAACTAGGGTACACATTGTAACTACATTGTACTATTTACGTGCGTTGAATTTAAGTTTTCTTATGTCAGCTTAAGGCTGTTTCCATTTTTGCATTCTGGTAGTCATAGCTGTGAATTTCCTATTACAAAGCAGTGCATTGAATTGACACAGATACTTCGTGTAGGATGCCTGTACTTTTATAGTGAGTACCTGTACTACTGCGTTCCTATTCCAGGCACTGTGTACACGTGCCAGGATGCAATGAGCAAAATAACGCTTCGTTCACCGACATGGAACAACCTGTGCTCCTTGTTTGCAATGTGCAAATTACTAAATAGTATTAGGACATAACCTTTGCAGTCGTCGACTTTCTTTTTACAGCCCAGCGCAAACGAATATTTTACTGCAACAGAATCAATTAAAAACTGTACCTCCCAGAATGCATCAGCAAGTTAAAGTCCAACTCGGTACCCACACTCCTGGAGACGTGTAATCACACGCCAACAGTAATTTTAAAAATGTAATCGTTCATGAGCCTGAGCACGATGCAAAGGTATTGTATACATATACAACATATGACCACATTTTAAAAAGCTGAGCAAAGGTTCGCCTCAAAATACATGCAGACTAGGAAGCCCGAAAGTGAAGTCACCTCACGCGCTGGGAAAACAAGGGAGAGGAGATATAGCCAACTCACCAAGGAAGAGACAGATTCCGCCTGGGAAAAGCGGGTTGATTTAGTTCACGAATCTCTTCTTAAATTGCTTCCACAAGTTTGACAGCGATCACATGGCTCCCGGATTTAACCTGTTACCTGCCATTCCACCGGCAGCTTGGGCAACTGGTTTGTTTCCATGGACTTGGAACCGACAACAACACGAAGGGGAAAAAAAAAAAAACACTGAAACGCCTCGGAAAAAAATGACCAAGTAAAGACAACAAAAAAAGCACAGGGATGTTTTTACCACAGACTCTTCGCAACGTCCACCAAATGTGATAAAATGTACTAAAAAACGGAATAAATATATTTTACTTGGTAGATCGCAGGTTGGTGTCCTGAAAAACAAGCAGAACAGGAGCCACAACAGAAACTGAGTTCCCTCGGGGGTTAAAGGGCTCCAGTAAAATATGCAATCCAGAGACCTTCTGTCCAAAGGGAGGTGGGGGAGGGGCACGCTGGGAAAACCTCAGGAATTCAACTGCAAACAAAAGTTCCCTTTGGGGAATAGAGAAGGAGATCTGGGAGGAGGGCGAGCGGCGATCCTCTGTGACCCGGGGGAGGGAGAGATCCCTGTCGGTTGCTCAGATCCCCTTAGGTTGGACAGGTTTTGCCACTTTCACGAGGACCTGCAACTTGCCTCCCCGTGGACTCGCTGTGATCTCTACCTTCAGATCATGTCCCATTCCAAAACTAGGGGAAAAGTCTCCAAGTGTCCCCCAAAGTCCTCCGTGAAAAAAGTCACAAAAGGACACGACAGTCGCTTCTAGTATCGCCCACAATCCTTGCGGGCAAAGTTGTGGTTAAGCCACAGAGCCAGTCATGGCATTCCTTTCCCAGAGTGCGAGGTGAGCAGAGTGCACCCCCTTGTACCTGGGTACCCCGTGACTTCAGCTGGTGTCAGTCGCCTGCACGGCATGGCACGAAGACTGCACCATCTCTTCCTGCTGCCGGGACCTCCCCGTGTCCCCCGCTGCCTTCGCCTGCACAGCTGGCCTGCCCCCGTGGTGTCACACAATGCACCCGGAGCTTTCCATGACGCAAGGGCCAGCCTGAAAGTTTGAAAAGCCTTCAGGCACCACCAGGCAGAAGAGAAACAAAACACTCTTCCCTCCTCCCCGCCGCTCACCACCCCATGATCCACAGCAAGGCGCGCTCCGCCACCTAGCGGCAGAAACACAGCGCATCTTCCATAGCTATCTAGGTCACGGTCACATATTTATAGATGCTTTTCCTTCAGCCAAAAAGTTCATACACATATAACCATAACTTGCCCTTTTGGAAACATAACCCTCAGATCTGTTTTATTGCCACTTTTCGCTCAGAACACTTGCCAATGAAGTGTGAAATCTTTCAAGAACTCAGATTGTCTCGAGTTCTCTTCAATGTACACGTCAAGTCCCCAGGTGAGCAGGCTGGGAGCTTTGGGTTTCACGCGATGCCCTATGCTGACGACACTCCGGCTTTCTGTCAATCAATACGAGTACGTTTCCTTCTCCTGCCAAGGAAGTGAAAAATGTGGGTTTTTGGAAACAAATTTCTTCCTTAGCGCGCATATACAGAGAATCTGTACCACCCACCCACCCTTTTCTCCTTTGGTAAAGTCAAACGTTAAGATTCTCCAACGCCCTTGGAACAATTCGACCAGAAGAGGGATCAGGTCAACGAGGCTTTCACATTTGTATCACTGAAACACCAGTTGCAACGTTAGATGAATGTTCGGAATCACTCAGGTAAGTTTTTGAAGCTGAAGTATATTTGGACCGAGTAGTGAAGAACATGGAGCCCACAACCAGCGACCCCTCAGCGGCAACTGAGCTTACCAACACCCAATGCGGCGCGGGCCTGAACGGCCCATGTTCAATAAGTAACAAATACATCAAAAGTTAATGAGCACGAGGAATGTCTCATGCTTCAGTAAAGGCACGGATAAAACAAACATAAACATTCCCCAATTAGAATACTGCATAAGCAGAGGCAATGGCAAATAGAATAGCAAGCTTGAGAACGCGGGCTCGCTCTAACACAACACTGAGCACCTAACAGGTACAACAACACCTTATGTCTGGCCTTCTCTAACCCAGTCCCAGGAAGATGTTCTTCATCACTTACTACTCCCCGACCAGATCCCTGAAATCAGAAGCATTGCTGCTCCTTCAACCTTCTAGTCATCGTCATGCTCATGTGGGTGTCCCATCATTCAGATTTCTTGCCCCCACTCTTTAGAACAACCAGCTATTGGAGCTTCACCAAACTACCTCACACCCATGGTTCTTCAAGCTGCTGGACACATTTGTATTCTCTTACATTTTGTTTTTCTGTGAAACCTTTTTATGCTCTTTGATTTTTTTTTTTTTGTCTTTGTGCTAGCGCCAAGATGCCCTAGGGTGATAGCCATCATACCTTCCCTTCCAAGGGCACTCCATACTTTTTGCTGAATGTGTTGCCAACTTCGTTCCTGTTGGCTTCATCCATTGAAGCCCTGAGTTCATATTAGGCTCATGACATGTCACTAAAGTTAACCTGTGCATTTCTTATCACATGAATACACTTAATGCACCATGCCTTTATTGATAGAGTTCACAATGTATACTTGCATAATAAGAAAGGCAGATGTCCACTTCATGATGGGCACTGGGACCCGTGGCCTTTTTGCTAACTCTAGTTCCTCCGCTTTATATTCCTTTTTTGCTTGCTAGCTGTCCTCATTGAGGCCTCTGATACAGCCCCCACCCATAGATTTTTATTCTGCCCCACTCTAGTTTCCCCCATCTGATTTTCCATCTTCTTCATTCTTCGCTGGCCTCTTGTCCTCTTCCACACTGCCTCCCTCTGCTGCTGCCACACCCTCACCTCCATCTACAGCTTAATTGCACAGCTTTATGTCTCCAACCTAAAAATACCCTGTCCACAACCCTCTAGGTGCAGTGCCTATTTCATCTCTCCAACGGCAACCAGGGTATTTGCCCCTATGTCACTATACTCTGCTCTGGGCCACTCTACTCTAGGCCATTCTACACTCTGGTGCTTCCTTCTATGCCACTTTACCCCACTCCACTCCACTCTTGCCACTCTACTCTATGCCACTCTGTGCCAGTTTCTCCACTCTTCTCCACTCTTTGGCACTGTACTCTACTCTGTTCCATGCCATTCTATGCCACTCCATTCCACAAAATGGCACTCTATGCCACTCCACTCTACTCTACGCCACCCACTCAATGCCGCTCTACTATACTCCATGCCACTTTGCTTAACACCACTGTATTCCACCCCATTCTATGCCACTGTGTGACATGCCACTCTATTGTATCTCACTGTACTCTACATTACTCTACAACTCTACTGTACTCTACTCCACACCACTCTGCTCTACCCTCTATGCCACTCCACTATATGCCACTGTACTCTATGCCACACCACTTGATTCAATGTCATTCTCCTCTACACCACTCCACTGTACACCACCCTACTCTACGCCACTTACACCATGAAACTCTACTTCACCTCACTGTGTGCCACCTTACTCTATGCTACTTTACACTATTCTATGCTTCTCTACTCTATGCCACTCTAAGCCACTCCACCACTCTACTTCACTCCAGTCCATTCTACTCCACTCTACTCCATGTCACTCTACTCTAACACACTACACTCTACGCAACTCTACTGTACCCCACTCTATGCAACTTTACACCACTCTACAAAACTATACTGTACCCCACTCTATGCAACTTCACACCACTCTACACCACTCCAGGCCACTCTATTCCACCCCACTCTATGCTAATCTACTCTGTGCCACTCCACTCTATACCAATCTGATCTACGCCACTCTATGCCATTCTCAGCCACTCCACTCCACCTCACTCTGCTCCACTATAGCCTATGCCACTCTGCACCACTCCACACACTGCAACTCTACAGCACTCTAGGCCACTCCACTCTACTCTGTGCCGTTCAACTCTATGCCACTCCACTCTTTGGCACTCTCATCTATGCCACTCCACTATGTGCCCCTCCACTGTATTCCGCTCCACTCTACGCCACTAACTTTTAGCCATGCTGAACAGCAGCCACACTGCTGCACATTGTAGCAAAAAGACATTGGCAAAGCCAATAGTTCTCACATGAGCAAGACATATTGTCTTTGCCAATGCTTGTTTATAAAGAGGTTTATTTATGGAAACTTTCCATGAGTCGGAGATCACTCCATTCTGCACAATCCATCTATAAAGTGGCCACAAATATTGTGCCCACAATTTAGGATTTCTCCCATAGATACATGTTGGAATACAATCAGGAACAGGCACTCTAGAAAGCTTGATAGACTTGATTCTATTAGAAAATGGTTTTACTATTATTTGTTTCAGAATTAACTTGTCAACACTGTATTGAGTAATCTGACAAGGCGGGTCCATGGTCACATACATAGAAAAAAGGTATTCAGACCAAAAAAAGTCAGGAATTCTACATCCAAAGAACAATAAAAAATATGAATACAAATGTTTATTTTATGCCAAAAATAGGAGAGATTCTACTTACTGAATAATGCTTAGCATCTCTTCAAAACGTTTTTTTGGTAAGAGAAGATACTGCTGTATGTTTTTTATATGATTTTATATTAACATTATTTTCCCCTTAGGTAATAATGTAGAGGCTTGACCTTTAACCATTTTTAAAGTTTTTCAATCTTTATCAAACCGAGAGTGGGCAGCATTGCCATATGTATCTTCCGTGGAATTTTATGCTAGATGCTTCTGGAGGCATTTTACAATTTGTGACACTGAGGGCCACATTAAAAGGGAAAATGACAGAGCGTGTCGCTGTGCCAAATTTGGCAGCATCACGCACCATCATTTTCACAATGCAGAGGTGCGCCGTATTTAATTCACCAGCACTGAATTTGCAGCCGTGTGCAAATGCAGCAACACTTGCACCATTGTGCAAGGATGGCTGCGTTGAGGGGGAGTTTGTTTTTGTGCAGGAAGGAGCACCTTCCTGCACAAAAACAATCTTAAATGACGATTTGCTCCTTCTATGTGTGCTGCAAAATGCAGCACACATAGAAAGAGCAAAAAACGAGGAGAAATGAAGGCATTTCTCCTTGTTGGGCCCTGCTAATGCCACCCTTGGGGTGGCGTTAGATTTTGGAGCTGTGTTAGTAATGGGGTCTCTATTTGGTGGAGGATACACCCTTTTCCAAGTAGGAACCACAATCCTAGTCAGGGTAAGTCACACACAATCCAAACTATGCTGTGTTCATCCTCTTAACTTAGAAGGAAATGTGTAAAGTATTTGTGCAATAAATCATGCAATAACACAGTGAAAACACCACAAAAATACACCACACAGGTTTAGAAAAATATAAGATATTTATCTGAATGAATTAAGGTCAAGAAAATCAAGATTTGATAAGTACAAGTTGCAATATCACTTTTGCAATGATAAGAAGAGTCTAAAGTCTTTAAATGCAACAATTGTCTTTTGTGTGCACAAAGTACCTGGTATGCGTACGAATTACACACACGGGACCCCAGAGGAGGAGATGCGTGAAAAACCAAGGATGTGCGTCGGATTTCCGGGTGCACACAGACGATGCGTTGATTCTCTTCCATGCGGCAAGGACTATGCGTCGAATTACGGTGCGCAGGATTGAATCCTCTTTGCGATGTGGGGTCCTTTGACGCCCAAGGACGATGTTTGGATATCCTGGGCATGCTGGATGAAGTCACTGGTGCTGCGTCGGTCTGGTGGGTGATACGGCAGAGTTTCTGTTGCACAGCCGGCACTGCTTCAATTCCTCCTGCAAGAAGTCGGGCTGTGTCGAAAGGCTCTCCGATGTATCCATCCGGTGGGCTGTGCGTCAAAGTTCCGGTCGCAACGCTGGCGCTGCGTCGATCTTCACTCGGGGAGCTGGGCTCCTTCATTCCGGAGCGGTGATGCAGTGATTCTTTCACCACTAGGCAGGCTGTGCGTCGATTCCAGCAGGCTGTGCGTTGATTTTTGCTGAAGAAGGAGTTCCTTTGAAGAGAAGAAGTCTTTTTGGCCCTCAGACTTCAGGAAAGGGGAGGCAAGCTCAATCAAAGACCTTGGGGAGCACTTCTCAGCAGAGCGAGAGGCCAGCAAGGCAGCAGGACAACAGCAAGGCAGCACTCCTTCACAGGAAAGCAGTCCAGGTGAGTCCTTTGGGCAGCCAGGCAGCTCCTCTTGGCAAGTTGCAGGATCTGGTTCAGAGTATATGTCCCAGGAAGTGTCTGAGTTGGTAGGGTCAGGGACCCCATTTATATACCCAAAAGTGCCTTTGAAGTGGGGGAGACTTCAAAGAGTGGTTTTGAAGTGCACAAGAACAAGTTACTTACCTTCGGTAACGCTTTTTCTGGTGGATACAATAGCTACCTGTGGATTCCAAACCTTATGAATTCGTCCTTGCGCCAGCTTCCAAAGGAAAGTCTTCTTCCCAGCTCTCCACGTCGACGAGGACGTCACAATTGCACGGCTCCACGCGACTCAGTCTGACGTCACCGTGCCAATAAGAGGTCCTCGCCGGCGTGCTGACGTCAGTTTCACCCATTTTTTACGTGCCTTTGAGGCAAACAGGTGAGAACTAACTTCCACAACAACTCCAATAAATACATATTTGCATAAAACCTTCATGATGCAACATAATCAAAAACCATCATTTATATATACAGGAAAAAATATCAATATATACATATATCTATACAACCACTTATCTTAGTGCAATCAGACAGGCAACGGGGAGGCGGGTGGGACTGCGAGGAATCCACAGATAGCTATTGTATCCACCAGAAAAAGCGTTACCGAAGGTAAGTAACTTGTTCTTCAGATGGATACAAACTACCTGTGGATTCCTCACCTCATGAATAGAGTCCCAAAGCAGTACCGCACTCGGAGGTGGGTGCCCGTCTGATTACACCAAGAAATCCTGTAAGACAGATCGTGTAAAATGGCCATCCCTCCGAACCTCAGAATCCAAGCAGTAATGCTTTGCAAAGGTATGGAGGGACGCCCAAGTTTCCGCCTTGTAAATGTCCACCACCGGGTCCCCCCCTTGCCAGGGCCGAAGTGGCCGACTTAGTCCTGGTGGAGTGGGCCCTGATACCCTCAGGAGGAACTTTCTTTGCCAGTAAGTAGCAAACTTTTATACAAAGAATGACCCACCTGGAGATTGTTCTTTTATGGACTGCTCTGCCCTTCTGTTAACCGACATACCCCACAAACAGCTGATCTTCGAGGCAAAAGTCTTTCGTCCTCTCCATATAAAAACTGAGAGCCCTTCTAGGGTCCAATCGATGGAGTCTCTCTTCCTCTTTAGAGGGGTGGGGAGGAGGGTAGAAAAAGGGAAGGGTAATAGTTTGCCCTATATGAAAAGGAGTGACAACTTTTGGCAGGAAAGCCGCCCTGGTTTTCAGTACCACTTTATCAGGGAAAAATAAGGTAAAGGGGGGCTTTACAGAAAGGGCTTGAAGCTCCCCAACCCTCCTAGCAGAGGTTATAGCGATTAGGAAAACAGTCTTAAGGACCAAATACCTTAAAGGACATGAATGCATGGGCTTGAACGGTGAACCCATCAGAAATGTTAAAACAAGATTTAAATCCCACTGAGGCATATGAAAGGCTGTGGGAGGAAACTTATTAAGCAAGCCCTTAATAAATCTATTTACAATCGTAGATTTAAATAAAGAGGGCTGGTCCGGGAGGCAAATAAAAGCCGATAGAGCAGCCAAATAACCTTTAACTGTAGCCACTGCACAGCCTTTCTTTGCTAAATCAAGAGCAAATAACAAAACATCTGAAAGGTGGGCATTCAAGGGATCTTTCTGGTTCTCTCCACACCAAATCACAAATTTAGCCCACCTACCGGCATAAATGGATTTAGTGAAATGTCGCCCGGACAATAGAATAACATCCACTACATCCGGTGGGAGAGAAAAGGAACTCAGGTTGCCCCGTTCAATCTCCAGGCATGAAAGGTGCAGGCTCTGGAGGTGGGGGTGTAGAATCTGCCCCTCCGACTGCGAGAGGGGGTCTGCCCTGAGCAGGAGACGGAGCGGAGGGCACTTTGAGAGTTGCAGAAGGTCTGTGTACCACACCCTTCTTGGCCAATCCGGTGCCACCAAGATGACTTGGGCCCTGTCTTGGCGAATCTTCCTCAGGACCTGAGGAATCAAGGGTATGGGGGGGGAACGCGTAAAGCTACTGGCCGTCCCAGGGTATTTGAAATGCGTCCCCCAACGCTCCTTGCATCGGATACTGGAGACTGCAGAATGACGGGCAGTGCGCGTTCTCCTGAGTGGCGAATAGATCTACCTGCAGAGATCCCCACATCCCGAAGATGTACCGGACCAGGTCTGGATGGAGACGCCACTCGTCATCGGCTGAGAAGTGCCAACTGAGACTGGCCGCACGTACGTTCAGAACCCCGGCCAAAGGATTTGCTATCAAGCAAATTTGATGGTCCTGAGCCCAGGACCAGAGCCGCAGAGCTTCTTCTACAGAGAAGGTACGACCCTACTCGTCCCTGCTTGTTTATGTACCACATCGCGGTAGTGTTGTCCGTGAGGACTTGAACCGACTGACCATGAAGGGAAGGGAGGAAGGCCTTGAGAGCCAGGCGTATCACCCGCAGTTCCAACAGATTTATATGAAACATCTGTTCCACCGGAGACCAATGACCCTTGATCTCCAGATCTCCCAGATGAGCACCCCACCCTAGAGTGGAGGCATCCGTTACAACTGTGGCCACTGGAGGTGGTAGTGAGAACAGCCTTCCTTGGGAAAGGTTGCCGTCCACTGCTCACCATTGGAGATCCACTGCAGTGTCTCTGGAGATCCTTATTGAATCCTCGAGATCTCCTTTGTGCTGAAACCACTGCCTGCGGAGGCACCACCGAAGAGCCTTCATATGCCAGTACGCATGAGTGACCAACAGAATGCAAGAAGCAAACAGACCAAGCAGGCGTATGACCTTGGGGACTGGAATAACCGCTCCATTTCGAAACATTGGAATCAGCACCTGAATGTCCCGAATCCGCTGAGGCGGGGGATAGGCACGATACAATGTTGTGTCCAGTACTGCCCCTATGAACAGGAGGCATTGAGAGGGCTCCAGGTGAGACTTGGGCACGTTTACCGAAAACCCCAGATCGAATAACAACTGGGTTGTCACCTGCAGGTGATGTAGCACCAGCTCTGGAGACTTGGCGTTGATCAACCAATTGTCCAGGTAAGGGAATACCGCTATTCCTTTCCACCTGAGATGTGCTGCAACCACTGCCATCACCTTCGTGAATACTTGAGGTGCTGAAGTAAGCCCAAACAGAAGGACCGCAAACTGGTAGTGTTGCGACCCCACCACAAACTGGAGATACTTCCTGTGCAACTTGAATATAGGGATATGAAAATACGCATCCTGCAAGTCGACCGACACCATCCAATCCTCTTTGTTCAACGCCATAAGTACTTGCATTAGAGTCAGCATTTTGAATCTCTCCTACTGGAGGAACCAATTCAAAATCCTCAGGTCTAGGATCGGTCTCAGGCGACCGTCCTTCTTGGGGATCAGGAAATATCATGAATAACAACCCTGACCCCTTTCCTGCTCTGGAACCAACTCTACCGCACCCTTTGATAACATGGCCAGAACCTCCTGTTGCAACAACAGGAGATGGTCTTCTGAACAAAACGAGGAACAAGGGGGAAGGGAGGAGGGAACTCCTGAAAGGGGAGAGCATATCTTTTTTCCACAATATTCAACACCCAGGAGTCTGTTGTTATCAACTTCCACTCGCGCCTTCCCCCTACAGGAGAGGCATGTTCGATAAAGTGGGGAAAACTAGGGCTGCTTCCCCTGCTGTTGTCCACCAGAGGAAGAGGATGAAGATGAAGGGTGCTGCTGGGCTGCCTCTCTAGCTCTAACCCTCCCTCGCCCTTTAAAGGATCGATAGGGTGGATTGGCAGGTTGTTGGGCCTAATACTGGGGCCTCCGAAAAACTGCCCCACGACCAAACCCTCTGAACCCTCAAAAAGGCCTATAAGGGGCAGCAGGGGTAGCCTGTAAGCCTAATGACTTTGCTGTAGCCCGGCTCTCCTTAAAACGTTCAAGGGCAGAGTCTGCTTTCTCCCCAAACAGACTTTCCCCATCTAAGGGCAAGTCTAGTAAGGTGGTCTGTTAATCCGAGGAGAATCCGGAGGACCTCAGCCAAGTGTGCCTCCTTGTAGAAACAGATGTCCCCATTGCCCTGGCAACTGAGCCCGTTGTATCAAGGCCAGATTGTATAATCTGCTGTGCCGCAGCCTGTGCGTCCGAAAAGAGTGTTCCAAAAGGCCTCTGTGCATCCCGTGGCAGATCCCCGACCATAGCCTTGGCTGAGTTCATAAGGGCGTGGACATACCTGCCCAGTACACAGGTAGCATTTGCAGCATTGAGCGCCATGCTGCAGGACAAAAAGATCTTTTTCGGAGACTGTTCCATTCGTTTGAACTCTCTATCAGACGGGACTACAGGAAATGAACCAGGAGCAGACTTTGTGGAGCAAGACGCTTGAACCACTAAGCTCTCCGGGGTTGGATGACGTGAAAGGAACCCAGGATCCCCGGGTGCTCCCCTATGCCTCCTTGCTACAGCTCTATTCACAGCCGGAGACGAAACTGGTTTCCTCCACAAGTCCATAATAGGCTCCAACAATGCCTCGTTGAAGGGCAGCAAAGGATCAGCGGAGGACGTAGAGGGATGCAGCCCCTCAGTTAGCAGATTTGTCTTCACCTCTGCTGCAGATAAAGGCTGGTCTTAATAGTCTGCTGCCTTTCTAACGACCGAATAAAATGTTGCTGCCTCCTGCATAAACTCCCCTGGAGATGAAATGTCCCATTCCGGGGAAGTATCCAGCCCACTGGCTGACCCCAATCCTTGGTATTCATCCGAAGGCTCTACAAGCTCACCCTCTTCCAACTGCCGATATTCTTCCTCTTCAAGGAGACGCAAGGCCTTCCTTCGAGATCTCAAGTGGGATTCTAGCCTCGGTGTCAACATCTAATCCACTGACGCTGAAGACACCGCTTCCGAATCCCGACCGGGCACAGAAGAGGATGGATGGATCCGGGAAACACTCGGACCCGGCGCCGACACGGACTCCAACGGCGCCTTCTTCGGAGTCGGCTGGCACTCAGGTAATGGAGCCGGCTGGCCAGGGGATAGCATCGGCGTCGGCTGACGCGGTGATGGCAACGGCGCCACGGATCTAGATGGTGACGCCATAACTTGTGGAGACATCATCTGCGTCGACCCACCACCCTCAACCGGGCAAAACGGCATAAACGGCCTCATCTTATATGGAGCCGGGGAGTCCAACGAAAATGCTAATGGCCCCGTGGGACCCGCCGGTGCACCAGCAAGGGCCATAGACTGGAAAACAGCATACATAGCATTTAGAACTGCCGCCGGACCCGCTCCTGGTGCCGGGAAGGCAGATATCTCTGGTCTTGATCCTGCTGCTGCACATCAGGCTCTTGCGGCGCCGGTAAAAACTGAGGGCTATGAGAAGCCACCTCATAGACTGACGGCGTCAGAGATATTTCTGGACTCTGGGGCTGCGGAGTCACAGTAGGGCTCACCTCCCAATTGCTTCAACGTCTATCAGATGGAGACCTCGATCGGCTCCGTGTCGAACGGTGCCGTGAGTCATGACGGTGCCGTGAGTCATGACGACGACGCTTCTTGTGCCTCTTGGAAGAAGCGTGAAGCCCTCTTATGGCCCTTCTTCTTAGCCTTCGCTAAGAAAAGCTTGGCCTCTCTTTCTTTTAGTGCCTTAGGTGTCATGCTCTGGCACGATCCACACCCCTCGACATCGTGCTCAGAGCTAAGACACCAAAGGCAGGCCCCATGCAGATCAGTGACCGACATCCGACCTCCACATTCATTACAAGGCTTGAAACCCAATTTTCTCGGGGGAGACATTGTAACTACTAAAGCAGCAACTCTATCCAACGAGCCAGGAAAAAAAGGTTAGCGTCAAAGGCACGGAAAAAAGGAAACTGATGTCAGCACGCCAGCGAGGACCTCTTACTGGCAGGGTGACGTCAGACGGAGTCGCTTGGAGCCGTGCAATTGTGACGTCCTCGTCGACGTGGAGAGCTGGGAAGAAGACTTTCCTTCGGAAGCTGGCGCAAGGACGAATTCATAAGGTGAGGAATCCACAGGTAGTTTGTATCCACCAGAAAGTGCCCTTTCAGTACAGGTCTGTCTGCCAGGGTCCCAGTAGGGGAGTGTGGCAGTCTGTAGTGTGAGGGCAGGCCACTGGCCTTTGAAATGTAAGTGTCAAGCCCCTCCACCCTTCCAGCCCAGGAAGACCCATTCATTATGCATATGTGTGCAAGTGTGACTGAGCATCCTGTGTTTGTGGTTGTCTGGGTGAAATGCACAAGGGAGCTGTCAACCAGCCCAGACGTGGTTTGGAGGCAGGCTGTAAGGCATAGATGTATTTTAAGTGCAGAGAAATGCTTACTTTCTAAAAGTGGCATTTCTAAAATAGTAATATAAAATCAAAGCTCACCAGTCAACAGGATTTTGTATTACCATTCTGGCCATACTAAATGTGACCCATTCACCCCTTTCTGACCAGAATCTACCACTCAAACAGTATATAAGGGTATCCCGGATGTTAGCCTGTAAAAGGAGCAGGCCTCACAGCGGTGGAGAACGAATTTAGGAGTTTTCCACTACCAGGACATATAAAACACACAGGTATATGTCCTGCTTTTTACCTACACAGCACCCTGCCCTATGGGTGTCCTAGGGCCTACCATAGGGGTGACCTATATGTAGAAAAAGGGGAGTTTAAGGCTTGGTAAGTACTTTTAAAGGCAAAGTCGGAATGGCAGTGAAAGTGCACACACAGGCCTTGCAATAGCAGGCCTGAGACATGGTTAAGGGGCTATTTATGTGGGTGGCACAACCAGTGCTGCAGGCCCACTAGTAACATTCAATCTAAAGGCCCTGGATACATGTAGTGCACTTTACTAGGGATTTACAAGTAGATCAAATATTTCAATTGGGTATGAACCAATGTTACCATGTTTTAAGGGAAAGAGCATATGCACTTTGGCACTGGTTAGCAGTGGTAAAGTGCATAGAGTCCTAAAACCGCAAGTACAGAGTCCAAAAAAGTGGAGGGAGGCAGGCTATAAGCTGGGGGTGAGCACCCTAAGGCTGTCAGGTCTAACACACTGCCTCAGGTTTACGAAAACTCGTAAATGTGGGGCAGCGTCAAAATGCAATGGGTCTTGCTGTGGCACGCCCATACCAACACCCATTGCACCCCCCTTCCATACAGTGCTGCGTGTGAAGGGGCCATATTTACAAGGTGGCGTTAAGACACAGTGCAGCGCATAGCACCATTGGAGCATCACTAAGGGCCAGATTTAATGGAAAATGACAGTGCATGGTGCTGCGCCAAATTTGGCAGCTTCGTGCACCGTCATTTTCACAACGCAGGGATGCGCCATATTTAATTGCATACGGCACACCCTTGTGTTTCCCCCTGCAATAGCGCTAAATTTACTGCCTTTTGCCAACGCAGCCAACCTTGCACTGTAGTGCAAGGATGGCTGCGTTGAGGGGGAGATCGTTTTTGTGCAGGAAGGAACACCTTCCTGCACAAAAACAATCTTAAGTGGCGATTTGTTCTTTCTATGTGTGCTGCAAAATGAAAGCATTTCTCCCCGTTGTCCCACTCTAATGCCACCTGTGGGGTGGCGTTAGATTTTGGCGCTGCCTCAAGTTTACGAAAACTCGTAAGTCTGGGGCAGCGTCAAAATACAATGGGTGTGGCACGCCCACTGCAACACCCATTGCACGCCACGTCCACGCAAAGTGCTGCGTGTGAAGCGGCCTTATTTACAAGGTGGCGTTAAGCCACAAAAAGTGGCTTAACCCAATCTTGTAAATACGGCGCAGGGCATAGCGCCACCGGAGCGTCATGAAATGTGACGCTCCGGTGGCGCTAGGGACTCTTAAATATGCTCCTAAAAGTGACGCTACGGTAGCACTAGGGGCTCTTAAATTTGCCCCTAAGTGCTTACACCAACATAAGGGATTCAAGACAAAACAATAATTTCAATTGCAATCATTTTCGGGAGTGGCGTAATTTATTCAATGCTAGTTTGGAGTATCTTGTAGTCAACCGCTTAGGATATTCCGCTGGTAGCTTTTCTGCGTATGGGAAAGAACAAAGAGAAACATGCATGTGGAGAATGCTTGTGCACATAAAATCAATTTCTCTTAAGACACTATTGATATTTGCAGGTGAGGCACTTACACCCTGATAAGATCTTTCAAGTCCTGAGGGAAAACAAAAAGTGCAACAAAGGCAGCCCACAGTCGGTTACAGTAATCACAGTAATCCATCAAAGTGTGGCACCTGTCACATAATCTTCTACTCATGTCGCATGTGTTCACCTTTCCTCCCCTCCACCTTCTGTCGACCCCAACTGCAGAAAGTTCAAGTGTCCACCAAAAGAAACAAGCTCACAGTTAACTATGACATTTCCTTGCCGACTTCATAGGGTCCTCCTCGCCTCACTTCAGTGTGGAATGATGATAGGGGCTCGTTTTCCCTAAATCAGTGAAAGAGATCCAGGGCTTTCCATGTGGGGAGAGTGTTGAGCTAGGTGGCCCTCCGCTTAATTGCAGAAACAGCGGTTTCCATTTAACTACAAAAAGTACGTGGGTTTCTTGCATATTACTTGTCAGTCACTCCATGGCAAGTGTAGACCATACTCTAAGGTACCACTGTGTTAGTGCTAGGCATTCAGATATTTTTTTTCCATTTGTGTGCTGTCTTCAGTTTTGCAGCTCCTAGGCACTGTAGGTACGCGTGTCACTAATCTTTGGTCATTTGTGCCAGATTTAGAGTTTTTAAGCCTAGGAGCATCACCTCTGGCGTTATGGGCATAGGGAAGGTCAAGACCTCACAAAGCAGTTTGGACGCTTCCTCTCAAATGGGTCGGACCACAGGGCAGTCCCACCATATGTGGAGTACTTCTCACAGTGCCCTGATATGACCTAGTATGACACATACGGTGTAGCTTGTGGGGGGCATAGTGCCACCCACACCAGACTTTTTAGTGTATTTCCCACCCCAGTAGAGGAGGAGTGTATGTCCCCATGCAGTTTATCCCACTGTTCAAGTTCACTTAAGTTCCCAGAATATGTTCCCATTCCCTATTGCGTCGCCACATCTGTGGGGTCTCGCGTGCTAATAAGAGTTTATACAATGTTGAGATTGTGCTCGAGTGCCAGTCAGTTTAGGGAACTGGAGTTCAGTGGGAATCTTGGCGTTGGTGGCTCCAGCTCAAATGGGGGTGCATGCCGCAGTGCCGATCTGGGCATAGTGCAGCTGTAGCCTCTCAGATTCAATGATGCGATAGGCATCTTTACATTGCAGGAAAGGTTTGGGGGTCATGGTATTGTACATGTCAGAAATCATTTTGCATACTGCCCTCCCTTCATCCATGGAACGAGTGGCCCTAAAAGACAGGTGCAAATGCTGGATTGTAATGGAGGGGAGTGTAGGGGGATGGGTATGACACCAGGCCTGGGCGCTCACAAATCTGGCCCACGTCTTTAGGGTCATGGCTACCGGGATACTGATGTAGGCGTTAGGCAGTCTATGGCATTTCTCCTACCATAATAGGTCCCACAGTCGCCTTCTGACTATGGTCTGGTCCATCTGCCACCAATTTTTCACTGAGACCATTGTGGACCAACTACTAGCACTCGCAGCTGCGCTGCTGCATAATAGTGGGAAATGCTAGGAATTGACCAACCACCTCTCAGACGATGAGGAAGTACCTATGTAGAGGTCTTCATAGAAGTTTTGAAATTCATTTACTTCTCCCACGTCCTCCACTTGTCCGGTCCTGGAGTCATCAACAATTTCTCGTATCAATTAGGGTTCATTCAAGGAGAGCATTGACTTTGTTGCCAGCTACATGCAATTGTTTTTTAAATGGAGCAGGAAGAGCTCTGCCTTATAAGTGTAGTACATTTGTAATTGGCCTCTGCCTGTCGTAAGGGCTCTGGTAATTTGGCTGGATGACTGTTGTAGCCGCTCTTCCTCTAAGTCTCGGAAATCTTTCTCAAACTTCTGCCTTTTTCCATTCTGCGAAGTCGTACATGTTCAATAGTTACCGTTATCAAGTGGCCCTGTATAACTGCTTCAGACACATCCCAGACCCCAGTGACAGACACCTCCCCACCCTTGTTGTGTTCAAAATATTTATCTATATGTTATCTTATTTCATCTTTAGAAACCGGGTCCTTAAGTAGGGTTGGTTAGATCCTTCAATTTCCTGAACACCTCCTCACTCCCAGATCCAGCTGGACAGTGACCAATGCATGATCCAAAACCCAAATAGGTCTGATGTCTGATGTGCTTAATAGTACATGATCAATCCATGAGTGATTGCGATGAATGTGGAAGTAGAAGGTAAAGGCATTAGTTGCTATGTTTATCTCCCAGCAAACATCCCACAAAAGTGCACTTATTCCTGAAAATGTGAATTGACCGCTAGTACAATCTAAACCATATTACAAAAACTGAGCATCAAAGTGATAAAGAAAATAATTCAACACGGGTGTCATAGTTGGACTCGCTCCTAGGCAAGACTGCTGATTTAGGGATGACAGCACTTTTGTTTGTAGGTGACTGGACCAATCCTACAACAAATCGCAACTATCGGCCCAACCCTTCCGGCTCATAAGCAGTACCTTTACCAAAAACCCAAACAGTAAAAGGTTATTTCTGGCAGCCTCTAGAGTGCGTCATCTCAGGAGAGTCTTAGTTGAACGGAGGTTACCCTTTTCTCATGTTAGTAATAAGTCTCAGTCACACACAAGCAATAACGGAGATGCAGGAAAGTTTCCAATTGGTTTATTATAAAGACTGCAATCTACAAATGCATGAGCTGCAATGATTAGGATAATGAACAATGCAAGCAGCAGAATTGTAAAGATGAGAGTCGTGAACACAAAGACCCCCACCATCTTGCAATAAACATGAAATGTAAAATGTCCCTAAAACCCTAGCATAGAGAACCTAGGGCCAGATGTAGCAAAGTGTTTGCGCCTCGCAAACGGCGAAAATCGCCGTTTGCGAGGCGCAAAAGCCACTTTGCTATTCAGAAATGCATTTTGCGAGTCGGCTCCAACTCGCAAAATGCATTTCCGACTCGCAAATAGGAAGGGGTGTTCCCTTCCTATTTGCGACTCGCAGTGGGATGCAATTCCATTTGCGACCGCGTACGCGGTCGCAAATGGACTCGCAGTTACCATCCACTTCAAGTGGATGGTAACCCACTCGCAAATTGGAAGGGGTCCCCATGGGACCCCTTCCACTTTGTGAATGGACCCAAAAATATTTTTTCAGGGCAGGGAGTGGTCCAAGGGACCACTCCCTGCCCTGAAAAAATACCGAAACTAAAGGTTTTGGGTTTTTTTTAAGTGCAGCTCGTTTTCCTTTAAGGAAAACGGGCTACACTTAAAAAAAAAAAAACTGCTTTATTTAAAGCAGTCACGAACACGGAGGTCTGCTGACTACAGCAGGCCTCCATGTTTGCGAGTGCCTATACTCGCTATGGGGCCGCAATTTGCGACCCACCTCATGAATATTCATGAGGTGGGTCATTGCGACCCCATAGCGAGTTGCAGTCGGTGTCTGAGACACTGTACTGCATACCAATTTGCGAGGTGCAAAGTGCGAGTCGCATGGACTCGCACTTTGCACCTCGCAAATTTTAAATTTGCTACATCTGGCCCCTAATCTCTAACCTGAAGAGAGCTAGGTGTGATAAACCCAATTTGCCTGTAACAGGTCCATGAGATGCGCCCCTCAACCCTTGTTACCTTGGAATGAGGTCTCTAGACCAGACTCCGTGATGACACAAAGGTTGGGTCTGCATCAAAGCAACGTGCAACATAGATGGCGTTGATAGCATCTGGTAGGAGTCCCTCTGATAACCTTGTCTGCGTGAGATGTATTTATACAGATCTTGTAGTACCCCTGATGCATGTATGTTCCCAAACAATAGGTAAGGAGCCATGCCTGGGGCGGCATTTATATAAAAATTTCTCTCCAAAAGTACATTATGTTCCTGTCACACATAAGTGAGAAAGGGACATGATATGAATACCTACGTATCTCAATTAACTTTGACACTGATAGTTATGCTTTTACAGAGTGGCACTGATAACGTAAAATCAAAACATTTCACTAACTATAAACATAGTAGCCATTTTGAAATAAATAATTAAATAAATAGGCTAAGACAGAGCAAGCTAAATAGATTAAAAGTCACTAGGGGGCACAGGCCTACAAGCAAGAAGATTAAGCTAAACTCCTGATTTCCGTTAAAACTAAATAGGATCCACTACACAGGCGTATACAAGAAAACATTTATTTTTTATTTAAAAGGTTAAACAAAAGACACAACCAGAAATGAAGGGTTACACAAATTCCAGCATTTAACACACTAATAACCCAGAATTGTGTTATCAAGTTCATATATAGGGCCAAAAATACTGTTGGTCCAGTCTTATAAGAAGATAGTTTGATTGAATCCATTGATAAGAAATTATTTGTGTGTTGACAAAAAACAAACTGGTTTCAAAGAAGCAAGTAGTGGACAGACGTTGACGTTTCAGTCTCTTGTATACTATGCAAGACCATTGATAGGACAATGCTTAATAACAAAACAGACCACAGATTTTATAATTTTGTATTATCTGTCTTTGGAACATGCAAAAAATGCACATAGTGATCACAATTGGATTTATTTTAAATTTGAGCGCACCACAATTCTTGATATTGCAGCATGACAAGTAACAATTTAACTTTGAGGAAGGTTCTCATCCATTAGAACACAAAAGTCAGTCCCATGGCTATGTTCCCAAGTACCGATATAAATGGCCTCTGGCTGCAGTCAGTCAAGCTACCTTAAACACATCTAGAATAAGAGTTATTTTCTCATTAATAAAAACGCTTCTACACTTGCCTCTCATCCAGCATTCTTTTCATCAGAAGTCCACAGAAGCCTAATCAAGCTGGCTTCAGAATTTGTTTCTTTAACTTTAATGACTGTCACTTTATAAGGCAAACAAAGCCAAGGGTGGCATCGACATCCAAAATCTCTTCAATGATTAAAGCAGAGTAGAGCATCATCTTTGCTATTCTCTGCCAGATTTAGATTTTACAAAACCCAATTAAAACAAATTCCTTTAAAACTGGGATATGGCAAAACTGTTGAAGGGTATGTTGTCTATTTATAGATTTTAGTTAATTTCCCTTCTTGCCTGTATGAGACATAACCAAAGAAATAATTTTATATTTAAAAAAAAAAAACTCTGTGCCGGTAGTTCAGGATCCCCAGTCTTAAACTTTGGCTCCTTTCCCGACAGAGGTACCTAGGAATCTCTCCGCTCCTTCCCATTCTTACTGTAAATTGTGATGGAGGAAGTGGCTGTTTCCAGTTCAGGATTTAAGTTTTGTTTTTGTTTGAAGCCAACTCTTCAAAATCTGCCCTAGGCCATAAAGGCATAGGGTTTGAAACATTTCCAATAATTTCACTCCAGGACACCAAGCTTTTTCTACTCCAGTGTATTCTTCTAATTATCATGCAAGGTTGCTGGGAGCTAAAAACAGATTTAATATCGACCTGCTTTACACGGTCGTCTGAGATGCTACTTGGGTCTGACAGGTCTGGATCTAAGCGTATAAAATGAAGATTTATCTGAGTGCCCTTATTTGAGAAGGCACTGACATTATTTAGCTCAGTACCAATGTCTGTCAATTCGATGTTTGAGTTTTTTTATGACTGTTGACAGAAAAAAATGTTTCTAGACCCACCTGTAGTGTAGTCTGAATCAACACAATACACTTTAATATCAGAGTAGTTGTAGTTAAATTCAAATCAATGGGTACTGATACTACCTTCATTGCCTAGTAGGTCTTGTTGAGGAATCTTGCAAGGATGGGCTGTACACTCTCTTCCAACATCAACAGACAGGCACGAAAATACATATGTTTTTTTGTAACCATTTTTGACCTTGTTTTGATTCTTTGCCTCCAAAAACCAACAGCTCGAAAACTCTGTGGACTCTGTGAGGTTGAATGTTGCAAATCTCAGCTCTCTGTGTAGGTATTTAACTTCAATATGATTTCCATCACCAAAAACCAATCATCAAGCTAGTGAAAGGTAGATGATACAAATACGTAACTAAAATAACAAACCCTACTTCCTGTTTCAGAGTGTCAAAGCCAGGAAGATAAAACATAAAAAAAGAATTGAGAATTAGCCAATATATGGAATTCCCTCCCCTTGGAACTCCAGCTAGACAACTCTCAACTCTCTTTTCGTGGAAAACTGAAGACTTTATTTTTCTCAGCACAGTCCCGTTTTGGTTCTTCCTGGTCCTGCATTAGCGCTGGGATGCCTCTGGGTAGCCATGCGCTCTATAAATCCAGTAAACCAAACTCAACCAAACCTCGACTGATTATACCATAATGCATTAGAATCTGTATGTACTCTCCCCTGCAGCCAAATCCATGGCCTTTATTGCATGGCAAAAAGATAAACCTGAGCATGGAAATGTCTCAACTGTGTCACCTTCTATGTTGCAACTTAGCAGTGTTGCCTAACAACTTAGCAATCTCAGTTCCTCATTTCCATCACTGACTGACATCAGTTGTTGACAATATCATCCCAACAAAGACCACTACAAATTCCCATACCATCATAAAGTTGGTTGGATATCACCAGAGCTGAAACCACTCAAATACACTAAATATCATTTGAAAGACATAGGGAAAAGACAAACAACCCAATTCACAATCTGACTCTGGGTACCACTCTAGAATCTACAAAGCAAAGGTCAGAAAGGTGATAAGGCTCCGCTACTTGCCCAACCAATGAACTTGACAAAATATACACTGAACTCCTTTTTCTGTGTGCAGATAGGTCAACTTCCAAAGCCACACACACACAAAAACTAGGTGACATCCTGGCTGATAATGCAAAGCAGCAGAGGAAAGCAGCATACGGAAAAGATATCTTGATGAGAAAACAAATTCACGTTATGCATCAGCACCGCAACTCAGAGCAATATGTTATCTTTCAATTATCTATCTACTGATGACTTCATCAATCTTACAAAATCCTGTGGGACATGGGGATCTCAAGTGGGCCCTGACTAGCACACCCATTCAAGAACATTATCATCAATAGCCAGGATGCCATCCCAGCCATCTACTTGAAGTGTGGACTGTGCCCAGGAGGAACTCAAAACTGCCCACATCAAACTAATGCTATGATAAAACAAATTAGAATCGACTCAATGCTCCCATCTATCGCACAATTGGCAATTGCCATCTCCTAGGCAAACTGACATCCACCTATGTATAATTGTCAGCTTAGTAGAAGAGAATAACATTCTCTTTGACATCTAAACTGGATTCAACTCAAGTGAGAGATAGAAACTGCACTTATTGCAACACAAGGCACCATCACAGTCACAGTGAACTCTAATGGGGTAACAGCACTTCTGCTACTTAATCTTTTTAGAATTATTCATATGATCTACAACAGCACCTTCTCTTTATGTATACATGACACCGCTACCAGAACTGATCTCCTTCAACCTCAGCAGCTACAATTATTCATACATCACAATCATTATGCATAAACCTAAAACCCAAGTCGAGTTAGAATTTGATGCCATGATCAAATGCCTTCTACCAGTAGATCACTGGATAAAAATGAATGACCTCAAACTAAATACATCAAAATATAAAGCACTACCCTGTGGTAAATGTACCATCAACCACCTTTTTTTTAACCATCTGGCCAAAGCCCATTCATCAATGTAAGGAATCTAGGAGAGATCCTGGACACAAACTTCGTCCTAGTTTCCCAAGTGACTCAAGCTGCAAAAGGAGATTACATTTTCCTTTACATGGGATTCCACCAAAAGCTACACCCACCTGTTTATCATCTGGCCAAAAAAACAACCTATTTAACGCATTTAAAAGCTACAAGCCACCCTCAACCCAGTACTCACCTGTGTATAGTGAGCCAACAGTAGGTACTCTAGAGCATTTCATGAAGTGATCCAGAAACTACAAAGACCCCACAATCGATGCGCTTATCAACTTCCTAAGGTTTTTCATTTCACAACTATCGTATTCAAAGCAATGGGCATTGCTGATTGTGTCATTCACAGCATAACCCCCACTTCGTACCCCAAAAACTCTATATTCACCATCAACATTCCCCCTTATTTATTTCCTCTGTGTATGGCAACACTATAATATGGGCACACTTTTTTCAACTGGGTGAGGAATTGACAGTAGTGATAGCTCGCTCACCACTATCAATCACATAGTGGCTATCACATTTATGGGATGTTGGGAGTGAAGGTGTTGTATGCCAGAGGAAAAAGTCTAAAAAGGGCCAAGTCAAAATGACTATAAAACAACTGTCAGCAAAATAAGAATGTTCTCTTCTGTTTCTATAAGTGATCCAGTTGTAAAATATATATCCTTATTTCAGGTAAAATTGCTTGTCTGCACTGCGTCCAGATCTGGGTTACATAAAATGGGTTATGGTTTTCATTAGTAAGTTCTATTCATCCAACTACTGGTTAGTTAATTAAGCAGTTATTGAATGGTTAACAAATGTATTAACAGTCATAAATGTGTTAATTGAATGCACAGTTCTTGTGGAGAGTGCTTTCCTTTCTTTTAATCTTATCCTCTCATTTTTACTTCAAACTTTGTTGTCACTTTCTATCGTTATGCTTTCTCCCTTTCACTCTTCATTTCCCTTTTCTCTTTCTGTCTTCCTCTTCATTCTCTTGCACTCCATTGCTTCCTCTATCTCTAGCCCTGTCATAACCTTTCTTTTCCTCTTCCTTCTCTTCTTTTTTCTCTCTTTTTATTTACTTCTGTTTTTCATCTCTTTTTTCATTCTTCCTCTGCATCCTCCTTTCTACTCTTCTTTCTTTGCTTCCTTCCTTTCTATTAGCGCCCTTACCCTGTCGAAATAATCTCTTCATGCATTCATTTGTGCATCACAATTGCCTAGGGCACATCACCCACATATCACAAGACACACACTCTGCCTGTGCACCTCAAACACTCACTGCAGCAGCAAAATAACATATCTTGTGCTTCTGGTATGTGTACAGCTCTACTAATGCACCTGTATCTGTTCACTATGCCAACAGCGACTTCAGACCTATAACAGGGAACACAAAGCACTCTGCCCGCGCAGCAGCAACATCCTTTTTTATTATATCACTGGTAAATTCACAACTATGCTAGTGCACCTCATCTCTTCTCAGTTGCTTCAGCACCTCTGCTGCTTCACCAGTGTGAAAATATAAAAGTCTGCCAATGCACCTCACTCCTTCCATGCCATGGGCATAACAAATGACTGTGCATCCTTTGCAAGGGGTGGGATGGGTCATAGACCTGGGCTCCTGGTCTTTGGGGTGTAGGGAACTCAGCCACCTATCATTTTCACCCAGAAAGTCTCCCTGGGTGTGGGAGGCATACACATACTTTGCAGGGTGCAGGTTCTCAGGTTGTATTCTGCCATGTAGTAAAGTGGAGCTTTGCAAGTGCATGTCAAGCCTTCTCCAGAAGCTTTTCCTCCTATTACGCTAGTGGGAAGTACAAAGATCTAAAAAATGCACAAGAAAGATGGTGCCTTAAGAAGCATACATTTTATGTGGGCAGTTTCACATTAGGTGTGAAATACGTATGGCACTTAGAAGAAAAGATGATGGCATGAGGTGTCATTTGCCACGTTCTTCTGTATATTTAAAAAAACATGCATTTCTTCTTCTTTCAAAAAAATCTGCATTTTTATAGAGTCAACTAAAAAGCACTGGAGTATTTCGACAAGGTTTGTTTTATTCAAGTTAAAATTGAACTCTTGTGTTCTGGCAGATTTTTGGTGCTAGGCAAAATCAGTGATGTGTGAGGAAAGCCCCAGCTCTACAGGCTGCCTAACGCCCTGAGTTCTAGTGAAATTGGCACATAATGTAGATTTTCCTATTCCCATGACGGAAAGTCTTAATTTTATTAAAGACTCGGAGGCGAGTATTATGTGTTTCTTTTCTTACTTTAATAAATAGCAGCAGTCAAGAAACATACTGCAATTCCCAGAAGGCCAGGGAACCAGAGCCAATGGGAATAAAAACGTAGTCTAACTACTATTAACCAATCACATTACATACATATGCATTATGACATCACTTGACTGCGAACAGCCCTCTTTTCTTGCGAGAGAGTCAATTATCATTAAACAATGGAAATATGGTAAATAAAATAAGAATTGCCATAAGGAAAGATAGAACATCAGAACAAAAGTTCAAAGTCTGAGATAACCACAAAGGATCCTGGAAAGTTCGATCCACAGCAGCAGAAGTGGAGAATGGCATCTTAATAGCTTGACAAGTAGAGGTCCAATAGCAAGTCGAAGCCCTAGGTAGAAGGTTGAGTGATGGCCAAAGGTGCTAGAGAAGGGGGGAAAATGAACAAAGTTAAAATAAGTGGAGGGATAATACTCGCCTCCGAGTCTTTAATAAAATTAAGACTTTCCGTCATGGGAATAGGAAAATCTACATTTTATGGCAAGACCGGAGGCTCCTATTATGCAAGTTTAAAGCATATTAATTACATTTAATTAAACATTATCGACAGGTTTACAGTAAAAAACTTTAAATATATTGTCATTAGACCAATCTGCAGACTTGAGAATATCCTCTAAACGGGAACCCGCCCAAAAAGCTTTAGAAGCCATGGCACCCCTGGAGGAGTGAGCTCCAAACATAGAAGTATCTATGCCAGCCAAGGACATTCGCCATTTAACCCATCGGGCCAACGTAGCGGCCGAAACAGGGTTGTGAGGTTTCCTGAAGGAAATTAGTAATTGAGAATGAGAGGGAGTTCTCAAATCTGCAGTCTTTAGTTCATACGCTTTTAGACATTGTCCAACACATAGTTTGGGATGGTCAGGAAAATATGGGTAAAAAACTGAAGATAAATTGGTTTTGGTTCGGCGAACCACAGTAAACAAGACTCCAGATGGAGTAAATTGACGGTTAGAAATATCTAGCGCTTTAACGTCTGAGAGGCGTTTAATAGAAACAAGGCACAATAACATGGTTAATTTTGAAGATAACATTTTTAGAGAAAGCATGAGATTATCAGGCCATGACAATATTAACATCCCATAATTTACTGTATTTAGGTAGAGGAGGATTGGAAAATTTTACTCTCTTTAATAGACGGCAAATGAGAGGGTGTTCTCCAACTGGCTTCCCATTAACAAAAGAATGGTTGGAGGAAATAGCTGATCTGTACAAATTGATAGTACAGAAAGCCTTATCTTTACTTGCTTCTGCCGCTAAGAAAATCACTATAAAAATTACATCCGCTGAAACGGGATCGATGTGTTTTCCCAGACACCAGCTGTGCCAAAAAGACCAGGCTGATTGATATGCTTTCTTTGTACCTGGGGCCCATGACTGAGAGATGTATTGTGAAGCTTCTGCCGAAATGCAATGGAAAAAGCGGGATTGCCCGAGACTTTCCATGCGGAGAGTGTCAACACATTGTCCAGAACAAGAGGATGAGGACGTTCTAAGGGGTCTAGCAGGAGAGTCGGGAAGGAAGGAATCAATACTGGGAAATCTATTGACAGCTCTAACAGGGTTGGAAACCAAGCTTGTGATTTCCAGAAAGGGGCTATGAGCACTAAGGAGGCTTGTTGGCATCTGACCTGAGCCAATACCCTGCTGATCATGAGGAAAGGGGGAAAGGCGTAATTGAGGGAAAGCGACCAGTCCTGTAAAAAGGCATCGGAAGCTAGAGCTAGAGGATCTGGGCGCCAACTGTAGAATTGGGGAAGCTGAGCGTCGAGACGGGATGTGAAAAGATCAATTACTAGAGGACCCCAGAAGTTCTGAAGGTTCTGAAAAATGGAAGGGTAGAGTTTCCAATCGCTTGAATCCCAAAGATGGCGAGAATGCCAATCTGCCACTGTATTGAGAGATCCTGGAAAATACTCTGCATGAACTGAAATGTGGTTTAAAAGGCAGTATTCCCAAAAGCCCTTGGTTAATTCCGCCAGCGGTTTGGATTTTGTGCCTCCGAGATTATTGATATATCGAACCGTAGAGATGTTGTCCATTCTGAGAAGAATGGCGCAACAAACTTTGCTTTTTGCAAGGCTTTTGATCGCAAAGGAGCCTGCAAGCATCTCTAAACAATTGATATGAATTTTGGACTCCTCTGACGACCATGTGCCTCCAGTCGAGATTGGTCCACACCGGGCCCCCCAACCGGTTCAGCTTGCATCTGATTCTAATACTAGATCTGGGGTTGATGCGAAGATAGTTCTTCCGTTCCAAGCATCTAAATGGTCTATCCACCATTGAAGCTCTGTGCGTGCATCTACGTCTAAGGGAATGACATCTGAATAGGAGAGGCCTCTCCGCAGATGCCGAATCTTTAACCTCTGAAGAGCTCTGTAGTGAAGGGGTCCGGGGAAGATGGCCTGAATTGATGAAGATAGGAGACCTACAATTCGTGCTAACGTTCTGAGAGAGATCTGAGAACTGCGTAGAATTTGAAGAATCTCTGACTTTATGGTTTTGATCTTTGCGGAGGGAAGCATGAGAGTGGCTGAAATTGAATTGATCTGAAAGCCTAAGAATTCTATAGTTTGAGAAGGTATGAGTATGGATTTCTCTTTGTTTATGATGAAACCTAGCTCTGATAAAAGGGAGCACGTTATGGATAAATGAGTCGAGAGAGACTGTGGGGATTGGCTCATTAATAAAATGTCGTCGAGGTAAATGATAAGTCTGATCCCTTGAGCTCTGAGAAAGGCTACTACCGGTTTCATGAGCTTGGTGAAACACCATGGGGTCGATGACAGCCCGAAGGGAAGAGAGGTAAAATGAAAATACTGGTTTGCCCACTGGAATTGGAGGAACTTTCTGAAATGAGGGTGGATTCGGATAACTAGATACGCATCTTGAAGATCCAATCGGACCATCCAGTCCCACTGGAGGATGGTGTCTCTTAGATGGAGGATGGTTTCCAATTTGAAGTGATGATATACTACGAAATGTTTGAAACCTTTGAGGTTTATCACAGGACGCATCTTTTTGTTTTTCTTCTGAACCAGAAAAATTGAGCTGGTGAAACCTGAGGGGTCGGGAAAGGTGGGAGAGATATGGCCTGTTTTTGCCACAGAGACTGGACTTCGGAAGAGATGAGGAGAGCCATGTCTGAGGAAAAACGAGGAAGAGGAGGGGAGGAGGTTTGGACTGGTGTTAGATACAGCTCTATGGAGTAACCTTGAATGGTGTTGAGAACCCAGGGGTCTGCCGTGATTTCCTCCCACTTTATTAGGAAAAAACGGAGACGCCCACCTATGGGAATAGAAGGAGGTAAAGGACTTATTTGGTTGAGGAGACGACCTTGCATTCCTGAAGTCTCTGGAGTGGAAACCTCTGCCTCTTTGAGGATAGATCTGCGGCCGATACTACTGGTAGGAGGTGTTATGGTATCCTCTGGAGAACGGCTGCAAAGCGGTTCCTTCCTCTGCCGGCCCTTGCAAAAACCAGTTGGGAAAACATCTTCTTCAGCGATTGCTGAGCTTTGTCCAATGACGTGAAGGTTGCTATATATTTACCTAAATCTTTGATGGAAGAATCTCCAAATAATGCACCATCAGTGTGGACATTGGGCTGGACAGATGCTAGGTTAACCAGCTTCAGATCGAGCTTTAGAAGTAAACCTTTGCATCTCTCGTGGGTGAGAGCGGAATTCGCATTACCCAGGAGGCAGAAGGTACGTTGGACCCATAGTGTGAGTTCTTCAGGGTCAATAAACGAGCCGTCAATTCTGGCTGCCTCTGCGATGTCGAAAATATGGGTTAAGGGACCCAAAACATCCAGCAATTTATCTTGGCAGGAGGCCCACGCCTTATCCACTCCCTTGCGTGGATCTTTGCCCATTTTAGTAAAAAATGTCAGGAGGGGTTGGTCTTTGTAAGAGGTGACCGATAGTTGGTGGGATAAGGAGGGGCGGGGTCATTCAGATTTTAATTTAGCTCTAGTTTGCTTGTCTAAAGGACAGTAGATTTTGGTGGAAACATATTGGGCAACGTGATCAGCGGGGACCCATTCAGTAGAATTGGGATGAAGGATATTTGAAGGGTCAAACATTGGGAAACCTTCAGGGTCAAGGAGGGAAATAGGGGTAGAAGGCCGGAGAGAGGTCAATTTAGATTTCTTTGGGGGAGGAGGGGAGACAGTAGTGTCGTCCCCAACATCCGAAACATTGGAGTCGGAGTCCAAATCTGAAACATCATCGTCCGAGTCAGGGATGGACGAAATAAACAAAGGGGTAATAATATTTTTTGATTTAGATTTATGTTTTAAACTTGATTTCCCATTGTCCAAATCTTTATACTCCTTGGAGGGAGCCTTTTGAGGAACCGCGTCCTCTGCCACATGTGAGGTAGACTCACATCTCTTTTGCGCCATTTTACGTGATATTTTAGGATTTTTTGGGGGGAGAGAGGTGCTGACTGCATTCCCCCGCAGCCTGGGCCGATATAGATCGAGAAATCATCTCAGAGAATGAAAATTCCAAACTTTTTGTAATTTTTTGTATGGATGAATTTACAGCCTGTTGGACAGAAGATTTTATAAAGGCAGAGATCTCCTGCCTAATGTCATCCACCTCCTGTAAACAGGGGGAGTTATCTGGATCCATAATGAGGAGAAAAGAAACTGGCAATTATGGGGTTAAAGAAAACAGGCTTCAGAGAAGCCGAAGGCCCCGCCTTTGGGCGCCGATGAAGGAGGAACCAGGAAATTCCCGGCTTCGTCGAAGGAAAAGAATGGCACAGCCGGACGTGCTGAAGGCTCCGAGGTGAGCAAACAAAATAATATTTGCCTCAAAGTTATAGAATAATAGCGCGCTGTACGAGACAGACGCCCAGCACACCGGACGAGGCCTCAAGCATCTCGGACCAACCGCCTTATGAAGAAAACTTCAGGTGTTTGGAAACGAAGCGCGCGAGGTGCCGCGCACCAAACCGATGCGGCAACTTGCCGACTGGGGAAATACAGCAGAGAAACACGCGAGCGCAGCGCGTAAAGCGTATTAAAAAGGAAATAAAATAACATCAAATAACATCGAATATCCACATTAACAAAGGGATAAAGTCTAATAATATAATATGCATAAAGACAAGTGAAAAAGGGTACTTAACTTGACTGCGAGCAGCAAGAAAAGAGGGCTGTTCGCAGTCAAGTGATGTCATAATGCATATGTATGTAATGTGATTGGTTAATAGTAGTTAGACTACGTTTTTATTCCCATTGGCTCTGGTTCCCTGGCCTTCTGGGAATTGTAGTATGTTTCTTGACTTCTGCTATTTATTAAAGTAAGAAAAGAAACGCATAATAGGAGCCTCCGGTCTTGCCATAAAATTTCACAAACGGTCAGTGCATCTTGGAGGTTGAAACAAACCTGTTGAAAAAAGTTTAGATTTTATTTTCCTCCCACTACGTGCTGTAGTAGGATATAATGAGGGCGTAATTTATGTTACTCGCTTTCCTCCTCCTAATTTAAGGAAACAATGTTTACAAGTTTGCAGCAGCTCACACATTTCACTTTTCCTATGCAACTAGGTCAGTACTTAAGGGAGAAAGATATGCATTAAGGACATCATCTACTGCTTCTTAACTCAGGCATCATTGCGCTTCATATGCTCACTCATCAATTTATATGATAATCAAAGAGCATTATAAAGCCATTCCAAACTATTGTAACAATGGCCCAGTGGTGAGGAGCTTGATCAAGTTAATGGTCAGTTCATACGTGGGGGCATATTTAAAAGCCCCTAGCGCCACCTTTTCACCGCCATAGCGTCATTTTTTTTAATGCTAAAGTGGCTGTTCTGCTGTGCCATATTTACAACAGGTCACTTTGTAACCTCTTTGTTACCCCTTGCGCACGCCTGCGGCAGGCATAATGTATGCAAGGGGGCATATTCTGGCGCTAGAAGGCCTGCAAAAATGGCGCAATGAAATTTGAAAGATCTCACTGCACCATTTTTGGCATCATTTTTAATGCCTACTGAAGGGCAGGTGTTAAAATGACGCTCCCTCAGTAACCCAAGGGTCTCTTTCCACTTTGCTGCACTAGCATCAACATTTTTGACGTTAGTGTAGCAAAGCACCACAATAGCATACAAAATGTTGATGCTATTGTGCTAACGACCGGCATGGTAAATACGGCGCAACCATGATGTTGTTAGATGCCGGTAGGGAGGGGGGGTGCAAGAAAAGTGGTGCATCATAGCTGATGCACCACTTTTTCTTAAATATAGACCTTGGTGTGATCATTGTTCTCCTTTGATTCCCTTTTCAATCTGTCAGTTTTTGTAAAGCACAACTACTCTCCCGTGAGGGTCTCAAGGTGCTGTTAGTGGGTCTGGGCCTCATTCAAAGAGCAATGTTTTGAGGTTATTCCTGAATATGGTGAGAGATGGGTATTGTCGGAGGTACGTGGGCAAGTTGTTCCAGCTCTTAGCTGCGATGTATGCGAAAGATCTTCCTCTGGCAGTGGTTTTCCAGATCCGTGGGACAGTAGCTAGTGCCTGCTGGGTTGAGCTAAGGGATCTGGCGGGGTCATGGAAGGAGATGCAATGGTTCAGGTAGGCCGGTCTGATGTGCAGGGCCTTGTAGGTGTGGGTGAGTAGTTTGAAGTTGATTCGCTTCTCTACTGGGAGCCAATTGAGTGTCTTCAGGTTTTGGGAGATGTGTTCTTGGCGGGGGAGGTTCAGGGCGACGGCATATTGGATGAGTTGTAGTTTCCTGATGTTCTTTGTTCTGGTGCCGGCGTAGAGTCCGTTTTCATAGTCAAGCTTGCTAGTGACTAGGGCGTGGATGATTGTTTTGCAGCAGTTGACCGGGATCCATTTGAAGATTTTGTGGAGTTGATGGAGGGTGTGCCAGAAGGAAGAGGTGACTATGTTTACCTTTCGGGTCATTGATAGGGAGGAGTCGAGGATGACTGCTAGGTTGGGGGCGTGGTCAGTCAGAGTAGGTGGTGCATTGAGCGATGTGGGCCACCAGGAGGCTTCCCAGGCTGAGGTGGAGTTTCCGAAGATGATGAGCTCAGTCTTTTTCAAGCTGAGCTTGAGGCAGCTCTCCCTCATCCAGGTGGCGACAGCTTTCATCCCAGTGTGAAAGTTCCTCTTAGCTTTGTCCCGGTCTTCAGTGAGGGATATGAGGAGTTGTGTGTCATCGGTATATGACATGATGTTCATTTCGTGGTCTCTGACGATGGCTGCCAGCATGGCCATGTATATGTTGAAGAACCTTGGGCTCAGGGAGGATCCCTGACAGACTCCGCAGCTGACTTCTGTTGGTTTGGATATGAAGGGTGGGATCCTTTTGTGCGTGATCTCAGTCCCTTCATGCACGGCAAGAAGACAGAGGCTGCATGGGCACTCTAGCGTACACCTTAAAAGTAACACAGCTCACCACCAACGTAGACCACTTCAAGTTAGGCTGGCTCCATTCCCACCATCCCTTCCTTCAATAAATCTGATACTGAAGGAAACTGTTTCTCAGTGCAATCGCAAAAATAAGGAACTCACACTCTGCAATATTAATAGCAGGGTGCATCCTCCAAGTCTGAGGACCTGACCTGATGCATCATCTGACCTTTACTGCACATTCAGGCCTTCTCTGGCATTCAGAGACCTATGTGGCAGGTTCAGGCCTCCGGAGCAGGCTGTGACTCCTATGACTGAGGCCTTTTAGGCAAATTCTGCCATTTGCTGCAGGTTCAGACCGTTGCACACAGACTGAGGTCTCAAAGGGAGGATCGCTCAGGCTGTGCTGCAGGTTCAGGCAGTCACTGATAGGTTGACGCTCTGGGGCACGCTAAGACATCTCTGGCAGGCTCAGATCTTCAGAGTAGATAGAGCCTCTATGGAGGTTCAGGCATCTACAGCTGGCTGAGGCCTGTCCTACAGGCTTAGGCTTATATGGTAGGGTCAGACATATGGGGTATTTTCAGGCCTCTGGAACAACTTTGCTCTCCAGCACAATGCAGTCTTCTTACTGAGCCACACTGCCTCGAGTGGCAAATCAGGATCAACTCTTGGAACCACCAGTATTTCACACTACCTCCACCACTAAGACTTGTAAGGTCTAAGGTACTTCACACATTTACTGCTCAGAAATGCTGGTAACTGTACTGTTTGTGGCCATTGGTGTATATTGCTGTCAGTGGGCACTGAGGCATATTACTTTTAGGGACCACAAATGTAAATTATTCCAAATACTGTTAGAAGCTAATGATACATATACTTGGTGAAACCATTACTGCTCTCTCTGCCTTATGGTGATTTTTATTTATGAAGCAGTATTATAATCTGTTCATTTTGGGCCATAGCATGAGTTGCACAAGTGTAGGATGTTTAAATCACGGGATCTGAAATCACTAATTCCAGCTGGTAATTGCATGCCTACACTATGAAATTATGAAGTATTCTGCCTCTAAAGGGGAATAAATGTTGGACATGTTCTTACCAGGTTAAAACATGCATGTGAATCCCTATTCACCCCACTCCCATATACCACCAGCTTTGAGCAATTGATCAATAGAAGTAGAGGCTTTGGTGAGGGACAGGGTGGCATCCTGGCCTAGGGAAGGCTGTTGAGAGGTGGGGGATGCATGAAATGTTTCTCCACTTTGTGAGGGGGGGTCGGTAGGTCCTGGGCAGTGCTTATATCAACAGTTCACCTGCCCAGATCCAGGTGTGTTTCCACCCAGTAAAATCAGCCCTGGCATTCCCAGACAGAAGAACACTAGGGCACATGTGATTGGGCAGAGTTGTTCCCAACAGAGACATCTGTGCCTCTGACTTGTAATCAGGTCTTAATGTGGATGCCTTCATGTAATATATATTTAGTGGCATGTTTTGCAACATGTTTTAGTGGGATAGTAGTATGATTTTACTAATAATATCACTTACACCAATGTCATAACCTGTAATATATTGAGAGTCATAAGGTCTTATGATCTAAAATTCTGCTATGATCGATTACACAAATTATTACACACAAGCTCTGACTTAAACCACAAAGGATTCACAAGACTTTGTAACAACAACCCAAGACATTTCTTGGCACAACATACCAAGTGTTCTGTTATCAATGCCTATCCCTCTTGCATTGCATTGTAGTAGAACCTTCTTGAGGGGCCATGTGTTTATTTAAAGTGGGGGAGTTCCAGGTTGGTCAGTTGTTCCAATTGCTCCAATAAACGTTACTTTTAAGTTACGACATAAATGCGTAACCGCAACTTATTTACAACAGTTTGGCAACAAACTTGCAAATGGAAAAGGTACTGTGTCCTGAGGTAGTGGAAGAAGAATCTATTAGTACCCGCAAGGCTGCGTGATCGGAAATTGTCAGTGCAACTTGAAGGCGTTGTGCAGCAGGAGTGACAGTGAAAGGTGTCCATCTGTAAGACATTGCAAGTACTGTATAGCAATATTTGTGGGAGTAAATCACCAATTGGTAAATTGAGAGCAAGAGTGCACGTGAGTGAGCACAACAGACTCTCCCAACATTCTGAGTCACTCTGATGCATTTCGCCAAGTTACACGGGTGAAACATGCATAGTAACACAAATCAGCCATCTTGAGTGGTGCAGCATAATGTAGGCCTTAGCGTACGGTGATACGCACACCTAAACACAGCAGGGATAGACCTCCTAGGTCAGTTGCTGCACTTATGATCCTGTGTTTAATGACAGCGTACTGTGACACGCCGATGCATTGAAAGACCAAAGCCCAGTATACTCTGCACTCGCGCATGAATTGAGGACATTTTTATAATGCATCCATGAGTACTGATGTGCACTCCATGTTCTATATATTGTGTTGGGTAACTAATTATTGCTGGCTTGTGCTGTAGGAGTCGCTTTAGCGTTCTTATCAAATTATTCTGTGCTTTAACAACCTTTGTTTTCAGACAGTGTATTGCAATAATGCATACAGCACATCTGTCAGTCATCACTCTATCTTGCTTTTTGTTACAAGCTGGTACAACACCTGTTCCAATGGAAGATTGTACTTTAATGTTTGGTCAAGACTTTCGAACCTCAAGGAAGAAAGCATTATTATTGAGTCTTTGGGTAATGAAGGGCACCGCATTTTTAGATATTTTCCACAAGATGTAGAACCAAATGGACAGCCTATTCAAGATATATCCCGGAAGACTAGACACCCGGACGACTACAGATCCCAGAGTCACTAGTTGCAGGAGCCGCGGTCCTTGGCGCCATCAGGTGTATTTAATTCAGCAGCGTTGCCCGCTGAGTGGGACACCCAGATCGAGGAGGGGGCCAGGAAGACTACAGCCCCAGAGTCACTAGAGGCAGGAGCCACAGTTCTTGGAGCCATCGGACATATTTAGTTCGCGGCGTGGGATGCACCCGGGCATGGCCCAGGTGAAGACCGGGCCAAGAGCAGGCCCGTCTTCGCCCGTCATCAGCCGGATGAAGCTAGGCTGGGACACCCCACAAACATGTTCATTTATTTACAAAATCCTGTCATTTATAGTAAGTGATATTTTATTTTGATAAATTGGATCGCTGCCTCTAGTTGGCGTTACTTAGTGTCATTATAAGGGTTGAGGTCATACTTTGGTTTATCGTTTACTGCACCTGTGGAAAGATGGGCAAATGGAAGACAGTACATTAGATGGCTTCTTACAGAAAGCGGTTGGAGCCATAGAAAATGAGATCGAATCGGCCAAGCAATGACTGTCCATTTCAGCCTCCTTGTCTAGCTCTCTCTCTCACCACCTCTGTTTTTGATGTTGCCCCAGTCAGATTTGAGGGCTAACCAACAAACAGGGGGTTAAGTGAGATGCTTGTCAAGAGAAATCGGCCACCTGCTTAATTGATTTATCTACAGCCGAGTCTCCATTGGTTTCATCTGGTTCTGTTGCCGGAACAACTGAGGATTCGTCTGTGAAAGGGAAAAGGAAGTGGGTTGAAAAATCCTTAAAGAACAAACGCCCACATATTGTTGGCCTCTCTAGCCTCAGATTTGAAGAAGAAATGGTTGAAGGGGCCCAGGGCGTTCATGTCAACCAAGCCACCCTAATTATGGGGCATATTGTGGAGGAGCTAGCTAAAAGACTGCGACCTATTGAGAATCGGTTAACAGCCATTGAAGAGAAGATGGGGAGGTTGTTTAACTACTTAACACCAATGAGTTATTGTCCACAATCTCTCCCCTTCAGCTCCAGTCTCAGAGGAGTACAACATTGTCTGGACTTCTGGATGGGGTTCTGCCTTGCCAAAAGAGGCTTCCATAGCACACTGTAATCTTGACCATAATGATGCCACCTCCGGACTGTCCTTGTGTGAGGGTATGGTTGGTCCCCCGGTCAAGTTCTGGAGGATTGCCTATTTGGTCAGTTAGTCCCCAAAAATTTGGGAGAAAGAGGTGCAAATGTAGTGGTCAGGGATGTTAGGGAGGTTATTAATTATCAAAGAGTAAATAATTGGAAGGTGGTAAGAAGTAGTGACAGACATCCCGGGGCACTAAATCTTCCTCCTGAGGCTAATCCATTTGTGGCAGTAATTACCAATGTTCCTAGCTTACAGGCAAATAGTTCAGAAACTTTCACAGAACCGAAAAACAAGGTCATCCAATGGTTACATGCTAATGCTAACTTTCCATTTTCAACAGTGTCCTCAATTTTAATGGTGAGGAGGGTGGCTTGGGTGGGTTTGTTGAATAAGTACTGTGAAGGAGACTGTATTGTTGTTGATTTTAATTCTCCTGCCATAGTTAATCAGATCTTTTTATACTGCTGCAAAATTGGTCCTCTGCCCAGGAGGCTTTCTTAGTGCAGACTTGTGGCTTTCTATCCCCGCACAGGTTTTCCTTTTACCAATAGTTTGAAAACTGGCTTAGGGGGTCTTGCCAGTACTTGTGCCCATAATAGTGATCCCCCACCCCAACAGAGTACATGGCGGCGGACCCCATCTGCATTGTTTGATGTGGACTGACTCAAAGACGGGGTCAATCAGGGCCCATCAGGTTCCTTGGGGGGAGGTGGTCCGGAGGTTGCTCCTAATGCTTCTGGTACATCTAACTCTGGAGATGCCTGCCCAAAGGGCAAACTGATACAAACTTTAAATCTAGTGGGTATACCGCTGGTACAACCACAAGCAAAGCCCAGGAAGCCAGTTAAAATCATCAGCTGAAACACAATAGGGTTGGAAGCTAAATTGTCCAATCCAGACTAGGGTTTTTTATAGATGAGCATATGATCTGTGTATTACAGGAAAAATGGGCCATGGAGCCGAAGTACAGACCACGGTATAAAACCTATTGGGTTCCGGTGAGCAGGGTGTCTTCCGGTAGACCCTCAGGGGGGAGGGATACTAATTTGGATTAGTGGCTCCCTCAAGTGTCAAGTGAAGAGTTGGATATGGGCTGTGCTGATCTACAGGGCCTAGTTCTGTCCACTCACAGAGACCAATCGCTTCTATTGGTAAACATCTATAGTAGAAGTGTTGAAAGAGGCTGCAAATCTGAAATGTTATGTGTTTTGAATAATATGTTAGCAAGTAGTAATAGCGCCTATTATTT
Source organism: Pleurodeles waltl (assembly GCF_031143425.1). NCBI lineage: Eukaryota > Metazoa > Chordata > Amphibia > Caudata > Salamandridae > Pleurodeles > Pleurodeles waltl. Next base: position 195,613,983 of record NC_090440.1, on the reverse strand, counting down.
TCTAATTGCTGGGGATTTTAATGCCACCTTTGATCCCTACTCATTGGCACAGGAGCTCTACTGGGAAGAGGGCAGTATATGGGGCCTTCTGCAACTAATAAAGATAAATGGACATAGACTGACTAGGGCTGCACTTCAAATTGTTAACATTACTCTAGTCCATGGTCTCCAAGCGTGTAATGGGTGCTCTCATTCAGATATAATTCCCTCCCCAAATTTAAACCAGGGATTTACAGTAGCCACATTGATTATCTATTATTAGATATACACTTGTGAGGTCATATGGAAGATATGATGGTAGTGGAGCAAGAGAAAAGTGACCATGATCCACTTTCTATCAGGAGTTTTCTCCCCATAATTGGGGTTCCTGTTTTTAGGAATTTCGATCGACATCTTTCCATGGCAAACAACAGACGAAATGTCAAGTAGGAAATGGTAAACTCCTCCCTGTGCACCACTGCAACCACATATAGATTATAGGCAAACCAAATGGAATCCATTCTTCAGTTTGGGCAGGATCATGCGGCTGAGCATTTGAAATTATTTGATGGTCTGAAAGAGTTACTTGTTGAAGAATTTAAAGGCAAAACGAGATATAAGCGAAAAGATCGATGGTACAACAGATCTTGTGGAGATGCTAAGAATAGGCTATTGAGGGATCTCAGAGGAGGGAGTAGAGATTTGATCAAACAGTCAAGAACAATCTACAGGTTAGAGCTGATTAAGGCATGGAGAAGCATTGGACAGCCCTTTTAGAGGCAGCAAGGAACAAGGACTCCAGCAAGTTCTGGAAGTTGGTTTCAAGTGACGGTGGTGACTCGCAGCCTCTGACTGGGTCATCAGTTCTTCTTGCTGAATGGGTTCAATACTTCAGTTCACTCTATACTAGGAGAGACGAATCCGAACCCAAAGAAAAGAGTGTTTGTAGGGGAGAGACAGAATCTCCAATTAAGTTTACCGTAACTGAAACCGAGATAGTGATATCCACCCTCAAGTGGGTCAAAGTCCCCAGCCTCAACAAAATTCCAGTGATCTTTATAAGTCAAACTCTGACATTTGGACAACCTACATTAAATGGGTTTGTAATGCAGTGGCTGCAGGTGCGCCCATTCCTCATACTTGGAAAGGGGCAGAAACTGTCCCCCTTTTCAAGAAGGGAAATCCCAGCAATCCATCTAACTACCGGCCAATAAGCCTGGTAGAAATTTTCCCAAAAATGTTTACAAAGAAGATCTTGAACCAACTGGAGGATTAGATTGAGGAGAGTGGGTCATTTCGAGTTTACAGCCTGGATTTAGACCTGCAGTTAGTACAATTGACTAAGTACTGAGGTTTATGGCAATCAGATGGAAGAACATGGATTTCGGAGGAGGGAACTTATATGTTGCCTTTATCGATCTCCATGCAGCCTTTGACCTGGTCCCGAGATACAAACTGTGGTGTACATTGAGTAAAATGGGAGTTCCAAGTGGACTTCTGAATCGGATCAGCCATGTCCATGAAGGCAGCTTTGCCTGAATTAGATGTGGTAGCAAGGGCGGCTCCTCCACTAAGGCAGAGGAGCTTCGCGCCCCCTCCCTCCGCCCAGCCAGCAGCAGGAGCTTCAAAACTTTTATAGAAAAAAACATAATAAACTGAGTTTATTATGTTTTTTCTATAAAAGTGGGTGGGGCATGATGTGGACGTACTCCCCCTCAACTATTTTTGGTCAGCCATCTAAGGCAGGCCAAACATACATGCGTCCTGTGGTCTCTCCAGCCCGGCACCGTGTTGCCAGGCTGGAGAGAGCAGGCACAGGTTCTCGGTCTGCCTGGGGGTGCCCTAACTGGACGCTCCCAGCCAATCCTAACGCAGCTTTGAGCAACATCATGATTGGCCGCAGGGCAGGCTGGGAGCCTGTGCCTGCAATGACGGAGCAGAGCGGCTGGACAGCACGGGCGGGAAAAGGTATGTTTTATTTATTTATTTTTTGGGGTAGCCTGCCATTCGCCGCCCCACCCCTTTTTCCTCCAATGAGCCTCGACTGTGTGGTAGGAATGGCAAATTGACAGATCCAGTTACAACTGAGAGGGGGGTGCGGCAAGGCTGTGTTCCTGCTTCTACCCTCTTCATCCCATGTATTAATAATTGCATTGAGTATTTAACCTACTGTATGAACGACTCACCATGGTTGGCTGGTCGGAATATTCCGGGGATGCTCTATGCGGACGATACAATTATCACGGTGAAATCACCTATGGGTCTCCAGAACTTAGTCAATCAATTTTGTTTGTTCTGTAAAGACTTTGACCTTGAGGTCAATGTTGGGGAAATTAAACTAATGATCAGTTGCCAAGGAAAGAAAAAGGTGAAAGTTAGTATAACAATTAATTCTGTCAAGTTAGAAAGAGTCACCAAGATTGATTTCTTAGGGGTTAGATTGATGGACTCTGGAGAATGGGATGCACATATTAGCAAAAGAGCACATGTAATATGTCATGGGGGGGGGGCTGGGCTGAAAGGCTAAAGCTACAGTAAGACTTCCATTAAATCCCATACTGGAAATATATAAGACCCAGGAGAGCTGCCCAGAGCAGAACTCTGGGGCTTCAGTAACCAGCAGAATATCTTGCAAATTAAGAGAAAACAATTTTATTAGAAATATCTGAAGCTGGGGAAGGGCACCCCATTAGTATCTTTAAGATTGGATCTTGGGCTAAACAACATCTTAGATCATGTAACTCTGTAACTTCCCCCTATGTTGGAGTTGTCTCTGGAAGACAGTGGAATTGGAACCTTTTAGGGTGGGAATCAGAGACTTATTAGGGTGCTCGTACTGCCTGGATAAGGTCAAATTGCTCCGGTAAATGAAATCAGCTTGGGTTGACGATCCCAGCTGATGCAGCCACACATGTTAAGTTAGGCAGAGATATTGGGAGAGGGTCAACAATCAAATCTCCCAGGGGAGTAGATTGGGTTGTTTAACGACTGAATTTCTGCTTGTTAAGCAGGAGCCAGTGGCTGAACCTCTTTTGGATTTGCCCATACCCGCCTATGCTCATTCCCTATTCCTCCAGATTAGATATGGTACCCTACCTGTAAATGCCTATACCGCTTAATGGTTGTGGAATAACCCTGGTGATAACAAATGTAAACTGTGGTGAGAAATCTATTGAACATTTCCTTTTCTTTTGTCTCAAATATATGGTTACAAGAAAAAAATGGATTATTCCACTTTGCAAAATTCTGTCTCTTCATGACCGAGCTAATGCTTATAGAATATGTAAAAGTGACACGTCAACAGTGGTAGTAAGTGCCATTTCTAAATATTTGTTGGCTGCCTGGTCTACCCGTTGCAGAGCCCTTAAAGCACTTGGATGAGAAAGTTTAGAGTAAGAGCCTTTTTGTTGCGATGTTTTGCACATGGCTATTGGTCTAGCCTAAAGCATGGAGGGATTTTACAAGTTTGAAGTCTTGGTCTTCATTACCTCTTTATTATTTCCTCTTTTTATTTTAACTAAAACTTTTATTAGATTTTAAATATATTGATACATATTGCTTTTTATGGTTTTTAAATGCTGCAGATTTCATGGGTGGTTTGTAAAATTAACTACAGTTTGTACCACCTATTTGATTATCTATCTCTGACCCTATTTAATATAACAAGTTGTATCGCACATTGCAGTTTGGCTTTTGCTGCAGTAGATTTATAAAGCTGTTAGTACTACAAACTAGAGGAGTTATTAACTGAGTTTACTGATTGAGTTGTACATATTATAGGATATGATGTATTTTGTATAATGGTATTTGTAATTTTAACCTTTTAACTGTGATTTTTGTTTGTTTGACTACGAAATTTTATGTTTTGATATGTCAGTAAACTACTACTACTACTACTACTACTAGATGCCAGCTAGAAAATAGAAGAAGAGAAACGAGTCATGATGAGATACAAATTTTATATTCCACATCAATGTATTGAGGAGTCAATTGATGAATTTGTAGCCAGGCTAAGAGAATTGTCAAATAAATGTCAATTTGGTGGGATGACAGAGGAACTGGTCTGAGATCAGTTAATTGTGCTGTGCGAAAGTAAGAAAATTCAAATAAAATTATGGGCAGCTAAGAATCCTACGCTGAACAATGCTACTGACATTGCAAAAGTTGTAGAAAAATGAGATTTGTGTATGAAAGAAATGGAAAAAAATATCAGGGGCATGAAGTCCCAGAGGTAGGTGTTGTTGCTAAAGGTGAAGCTGAAGTGGAAGTGGGTGTGGTTGTAAAATTCTCAAACCGACAATTTAATAGCAGTATGTTATCTAAACAATCTAGTAGGTGCAACAGATGTGGGAGTTTGGGTCACATGTCAAACTCAAAAAGTGTAAGAAGTGTGTTTCTTTAGGACATTTTGCTAGGATGTATAACAAGCATTTGCATTTCTCTGAGTTAGAGCTGTTAGCAGTTGTAAACTCTAAAGCAGACTTTTCTTGCCTCATTAAATGGGGAAAAAACGAGCGCGATACGCTGCTAAAAAATGGAAATGGAGATAGAAACGGTCCCAGGGTCGATGTCATGCAAAGCGCTCGACTTCTGCCAAGCGAGATCGGGCTAAAAAAAGATAAAAAGTAGTCCACAAACCGGACGCAAAACAGCGAGCCTCGTATGTTTTCAGTACTTGGTTGCTGCGCTTGAGGAGGGCTATCCACTGGAAAAGGCATGATGTATGCATGCCTTCCACTAAAGAAAGCAACCAGATTTTAAAAGGCAAGCCCATGAACCAATGAAAGACATGATATGGGAGGGCTTCGAGCCCTTTTCTAACTGCTACAGCATCTTGCAAGCAATACGCATGCACAAGCACATGCTATCCCAGGCTCGACCCTAAAAATGGGATTCCTAACAAAGTGGCTTTAATATCGGAAGAGTCATCTTTAGCCACAGAGGGGGAAGATAGTGTTTTGGGCGTGGGTTGTGAAGAAAAGGTGATTGACGAAGACAAAAAGAGAAATAGGTTTAAGGCCATTTTTTAAATAAATGGATGTCAGATCCAACCTATGTTAGACACTGGATCTATATACACAATAATCCCTAAAGAAATGTTCGAACGGGAGTAGGGAGGAACTAAATTAAAACCCACGGACATAGTTCCTGGAGAGTATCAATAACAGACTTTTGACATTCTGGGTTAAATGGAGGCTCACATTTCATTTGAGAAAAGATACATACAGGGAAAGGTGTATGTAGCAGAACATGATCCTCCAATTTTGGGGTGGTTACATCAGTATGATTTGCACATCATCATTATTCCTAGGACCCTGTCTCAGATCATGGCTGTGGAGGATGAATCCATTCAGGAAATATTGCATGGGGTGAAAGATATATTTGGTGAAAAACTAGGACAAAGTAAGGGGTATATACACAAAATCATATTCAGAAAAATCCAGTACCAGTGCAAGACTGTTCAAGAAAAGGTTAAAAAATGTATACTGGCTATCAATCAATCAATCAGGGTTCTTATAAAGTGCAACTACCCACCTGTGAGGGTCTCAAGGCGCTGAGTGGGGGGGGGGGTGGATCTGCTGATTAGTTGAATAGCCAGGTCTTGAGGTCCTTCCTGAATTGTGGCAGCAATGGTGATTGCCTGAGTTCCAGGTCTTGGCAGCAAGGTAAGAGAAGGATTTTCCTCCAGCCGTGGTCTAGCGATCCGTGGGATTTTGATCAGGGCCAGTTGGGAAGAGCAGAGGTGTCTGGTGGGAGTGTAGAAGGAGAGGCGGTAGTTGAGGTATGCAGGTCCAACGTTGTGGAGGGCTTTGTAGGTGTGCGTGAGGAGCTTGAAGGTAATTCTTTTGTTGATAGGTAGCCAGTGAAGGTCTCTCAGGTGGCCAGTGAAGAGGACTACTCCGTACCAACACCTGTGATGCAGGATCCACGCAGCTCAGCAGGAGAGGGAATCCATGCACCTGATCGTCGCTTGTTGTAAATGCCTGCGGTTGCAGGGAAGAAAGTCCTTCACTCCAAGGGAGATTCCTTCTTCAGGCTGAAGAGTTGCAGTCTTCTGGGGATGCACGGTGAGGGAAAAGTTGCAAATCTGGCAGGAACCCTGGAAACAATGTTGCTGAAGAGTCCTTTCTTCTTGGAAGCAGCTTGTCAGGTCCTGGAGGTTCCAGTCGCAGTTCCGGAGGCCAGAAGTCGAACCAGAGGTTGCAGAGGAGTCCTGCTGGAATCTTGCAAGCCGAATCTGAGGACCCACCCGAGAGAGACCCTAAATAGCCCTGAAAGGGGGATTGGTCACCTAACCAGGGAAGCACCAATCAGGAGGGGGCTCTCATATCACCTGCCTGGCCTTGACACTCAGATGCTACCAGAGTTCCCTGCCAACCTTGGAAAAAAGATGGCAGAACCCAGGGACCCTCTGGAGGAGCTCTGGGCACCACCGATAGAGTGGTGATGGACAGGGGAGTGGTTACTCCCTTTTCCATTGTCCAGTTTCGTGCCAGAGCAGGGACTGGGTGTCCCTGAACTGGTGTGGACTGGTTTATGCACTGAGGACACCAAATGGGCCCTTCAAAGCAAACCAGTGGCTTGGGGAGGCTACCCCTCCCAAGCCAGTCACACCTTTTTCCGAAGGGAGAGTGTGTTACCTCCATCTCACAAAGGAAATGCTTTGTTCTGCCTTCCTGGGCTTGATCAGATCAAGCAACAGGAAGGCAGAAACCTATCTGAGGGGTGGCAGCAGCTGGGCTGCTCGGAAAACCCTGTAAGACTGGTGGTCCACTAAGGAGCCCCCAGAGTGCATGAAATCATACTACCAATACTTGCAAAATTATTGGGGTATGATTCTGACATATTTGATACCTAACATACCAAGGTTCAGAGTTACCATTATGTAGCGGGACATAAGTACTGACCTATGTCCAGTACACGCTAAAATGTCGTCCCCGCACTCACAAAGTCCAGGGAAATGGATCTGAAGTTTGTGGGGGCACCTCTGCTAGTGCAGGGGTGCCCTCTCACACAGGTACCTGCACCCTGCCCTCTGGGCTGAGAGGGCCTAACATAGTGGTGATTTACAGTGAATTGGAGTAATGACCTGTAGTGAAAACAGGTGCATGCACCCGTTTCACGCAGGCTGCAACGGCAGGCCTGCAGAGCCCTTTGCATGGGCTCCCTATGGGTGGCAGAATAACTGCTGCAGCCACACTAACAAACAGGCAAAAAGTGGTGGTAAACAAGCTAGAAAGACGCTACTTTCCTACAACTACCCAGCAATATGCCTCAGGTAGCTTATTTTCGTGGCCCCAATGTCAATTAAGCCATCTAAATGTCATCAAGCACCCCTTCCCACCACTTTAACGAGCCCCGTCTCCCCACTGAGCTTCAGTTCCCATAGGCATAGCCACTCTGTATGACCAATGTACCACTATTACAGGGCTGTAATAACTGTCCTTCAGTATTAAGGAGTTCACCACCTTCTCCGTTTCTGAGAGTGGAGTTCTCAGGTTTACCAAGACCGTGTGTCAGTAGCTGGACCAATCCAGGAGTGTTCTTTGCATTGTGCTACCCGTGCTGGTTTTATGAAAGGCTTATGACTTAGATGGGAGAACGTACACTGGACCTTTAACCTCCTGGTCCCTCCCCCCCTGTTGATTTTGTGATTTATGAAAGGCTTCACAGGAGCACAAGCCCCAGAGCGAACAAGAAAAAAGTGGTTCAGAGTCAGAGGTCAAAGTTGGCTGGAACGATGGATATTGATGACGCAGAAAAAGAAGGACCAACATATATTCATATATCATGTAACCAAAATCGTATAATGTAGTGTGATTTTAGCAAAGAAAAATAATGTACGTGGGAAATTGTGCCCTCGGAGAAGTTTGCCATTATTATAAACAAGCTTAATTAATCATGAAGAATTGACAAATGTAGTAATCCGTCATAATTGCAAAAATGTGCTATGATTTCTTGTTGAAACTGTTTTATGCTTAGCTTAAATTTAGTAGAGGCTTTAGCCTAGTCTCCTGGTCTCAAATTCAACTGCATGGTTTTCACTTGCATTAACAAAATATATTATTTCACTTTAAAAGTTGTATTTTTCCAGCAGAAATGACTAATACACTTATCTCCAAGGTTTCGTACTAGGCCGGTCTCATCCACTTTGATACAAGGTCAGTCTCTGCAGGTGCGGACAATAAAAGTACTGATACCAAAATAATTGGCAAACCTTGTTGCAACTTGTGTTCCAAGGCTCCAAGGACAATGTATGCATAACTGAGTACTAAGAGAAAGACACTATTCATTGGTCAAATTGAAGCCACCCTATGAACCCTCCAATGGAAGACCCTGCAGAATTTGGAATGTTTCTTACTTATTCCCACTGGACAAAGAGAAGTCAGCCATTTTCCTTGATGCCATCTTTGAAGCCAAATGCCAGACGTCATCTCGGACGACATCTTGATGCCCTTTTCTCTATTCCAGAGGAAGAGACTTTGAGAATTCTCACCCTAGAGACTTTAACTTTAATTTGCCCCATCTTGCCCATGCAGTAACTTTGCCCCATTCTCCTTGCTGCTGCAAGGAAACTTGCCCTTAACTCTGCCCTTTGAAATCTTCCCCAGGCTGATCGAACCGGTACCTGAAGGACGAAGACTTTCCTTGTATGCTTATTGTATTTGGTAATTATGAAAGGATAATTGTATTATGCATTGTGTTTTCCTTCTTAGGTACCAACTGCTGTTTTGATAGGACCCAAGCTAGAAGTTTTCCAAATTTGTGTTGACTAAATTCGTTTTGCATGAAGCCCCACATGCCAATGCTAATTAGAGGTTAGTCGAGGTATTCACTTGACGCACCATGTTGAATTGAAATCTTGTTATGCTGACCGATGTATGCAATTAGTCAAATTCAATTACTCATATTAGTGATTTGCATTGCCGTAACCAAGTGTATTATGATCCAGATTTTGCGTAGACTGCGTTTCTTCCGCCGTTATGGACAGCTAGTAATGTTCGTATACATATATCATTTGATTTTGAGACTCATATATATTGTTTTAGCTTTGTTAATATAGGGAAATAAACTCATTAACTTTTAATAAACTGGTGTGGTTATTCATGACTGAAAGGTCATGTTGCGTCAAAATACCGACTGTTATTGATTCCTGATGTATTATTCTGACCTAGAAATAGAGTATTGGATATCGATTACAATAATTATTGATTGTTGGTTTAAGCGATTCGACTATTCTAGGATGAGGAGAGCCCAACTCGGCTAAAAGGTTCACCGACCTCCAACGTGTCCAGTTACAGGTAATTTATAAGGGCTGGACGCGTTATCAATATCAATGTCCCAATGGTGATTTAATTCAACAGAACCCGTTCATACATTTTTCTGGAAAAAACACACCCCGGGACGTCATTTTTATGAGATCTTGCTGTAAAAACGTCTGGTCAACAGCGGTCCAAGAACAAAAATCGGACATTATTAACCTTTTACCCTTCGCTCCGTTGACCTGCAGTTCTGTTGGCTGCTACCCATTCCTGCCTTAACTAGATGTTGTTATCCCTGCTCACTCTCACCTGCTGCAACCCTCACCCCCTTCTCTCTCCCTCCCCTCATATACCCATGACCGCTTCCTCCCTCTGACTAGCTGCAGCTCAGCCATGCCTCCTCTTCGCCTTCTCGCTCCTCTCTGAATCTCCCTGCTCTCTCACCATATGTGGCTCCCTCGTCCCTTCTCTTCCTCCCCTCGTGTTTTCCTGTCCCCCCATCCTCTCATTAGCTGTGGCTCTCATCGCCCTTCTCTCTAAGCTTGCCCCTCTCTTCTTCCCTTTGAATGCTGGGACTTGTAGTCCTGTTTTAGAATCGAAGACAACAAGACCCAGAATTCAAAGAAAAAAACCTGGACTGGAGTGGCACATGCACCTGATAAACTTGGCAGGGCTGCATATCCCCAATAATACCCCCAAAACAGACTAGAGGGCAATCGCTGATCATGTACATTTCATAGAGGAGACTGTAGAGACGGGCAGTCCCAAGGCTCTCCTTAATACTGAAACTGGGTACAGCTGCTGTGGAAGTCTGCAGGGAAATGCAAATATAATCTAGACATTCGCCCATAGACCTGGCCTAACCTACAAGGACACTTGCAGATTTGCCCACAGACATGGAATCATGGACTTTTAGGTGAATGTGACTACTCAAAATGCCTGTAACGCGTACATGGAAAAGGGGGCATGGGATTAACTCACGGGCCTGACCTGGTCCACAGCATCAAATGGGTAAATTTGGCCATCAGCACTGACTGGCCTATCCAGTGATCGTGAGTTTAACCCTCAGGGCTGGCTAGTGTACAAGCAAAACAGGAGGGTAAGAGAGAAACGTTTATTATACTGTGAATTTATATAGTGATTACTACTTATAATGCATCGAAGCTCTTTACAGACAGATAGCACACTATTCTGTAAAGTCCAGAGTTAGTTTCTAGTGCTAGTTATGAGTATTTCAGTTAGTCGTATATTAAGCCACGTTACTGGAGATTGCTAGTTACACGTTACTGGAGATTGGAGTTACATGTTGTTTGTAGTCTACTGGAAATTGTTAGCTGATGCAGATATTTCAGTATTTTCACATTCTTGATGGTGTCTGTGTTTTGGAGGTAAATGGGGAGCATGCAGGCAAGTATGTGTGCCCCACCATAAATAGTTGTCCTAGTGCCCTGTGCTATCCAATGGGCATAGTGTTGATCTGTGCATTTTGGGAGATGCTTATTTAAGTTGGGTAATTAAAACTAGGGGGGAGAGTTCAGTGAGAGTTAGCAAGAAAACATGAGAATGACAGGGCAAAAAACAAGGACAGACATAGGTTCAAGTTTTCATAGGCATAGGACCAGGCCTGTGTTATAAGATAAAGTTGATATGGACTTCGGTTCAGTTAATCGTGAAGGACCGAAACTGTTACGCAATTCATGTGTGATTTGGGAATGGTTGTCATGCACAATGAGCAGAGGCACTTCAAGATTGTTTTGGCTTTTGTTTTGAGAGTTGTACCTTCAGGTCTAGTAATTTAAAGAAAGATGTCAAAAGTTTCTATGTTGATGTTCACAGTAGTAGTAACTTGGGTCGACCGGAGTCTGATCAATGGAGACATCATGGTTTCACCTGGTCTGAGAGCTCTGCATAGGAACAACTATCCCATAGCAGGTAGGCATTGGCTGTATACAGGAACAAATATTCCCTAACACGAAGCTCCGGCCTGTAATCAGGAGCACATCTGGCCCAGCAGATAGCTATAGGCTGTGCCCAAGAGCACCTATACTGCAGCAGGTAGCTGTGTTAGAGGAAGGGAGATGCAGAGTTTCTAGCCTGTGACCCTTTCCAGACACTAACAGGCCCAAATAGGCAATGCCTTTAACATGTTGCCCTTTGGCTGGACGTCCAAAGGCGTCAGGTTAACTAGAAGAGCACCGTCAATACCAAATTATCAGACCATATACTCTTTAACTCAAGTCATTAACTCAAGCCAGGTTAACTAGAAGAGCACCGTCAATACCAAATTATCAGACCATATACTCTTTAACTCAAGTCATATATATATGTGACGTGCATTACAATGACACTTTCATACATATGTATGAAAAGATATATGGTATTATTTATTTATCACGTCACCTCATATAATCATAAAGTTTCTAAAGTATCATTATATTTCTTTAAAATATTCAGGAGTCATTCACCCCTTCATAATAATATCAAGCTCACACAAAAATAATCTCTAAATACGTAGATCTCCTTCGCAAACACAAAGTGACAATAAACATTTTTTGCAGTACAAACAATTGTGAAATATGATTATATGAGATATGACAAATAAATAACTCTATATATTTTTTCATACACGTCTGTGTCATTGGTAATGCACTGCACGTATATATCTTGTTTGAGTAAAAGAGTGTATGGTTTATTGTCGGTATGCCCAAGGCACAGGGGAATTATATTTTGACTGGTAAACAGGGAAGAAACCTCAGTGATCACATGACCAGTGCCCGATTGGAGCGTTACATGTCACATATTGGGTGGACCAGCTGCAGTCAAAGCTCACTCCTGACATACAGGCAGCTTGAGTGCAGCCCTGTTGCCTAGAAAACCTTAGCTGCCTTAGGAGAGGACAAGGGCGAAAGCAGGAATTTGTACAAAATGTATTTCAGACTATCACAACAAGTTTTTAAAACTTTTGTGATGCTGTCTCAAACTAATAAACTTCTAGTAAAACAGTAGTTGAGGACGGGGGACAGGAAGGAAGCCGAAAAAAGAAAGAAAAAGAATGTGAAGAGAAAAAGAAGGCAAAGGAAAAGTAGCAAAAGAAGAAATGGCGAGAAGGCAAGGCAAAAGAGAAATAGTATGGAAAGAGAGGAGAAGGAGAGCACAGAGAGAGAGAGAGGGAAAAGGAGAACATGGCAGCTGAAGAGCAGAGCGCCTAGACTCTGCCTGGGGTGCCATGAAGGCTGGGTAGGAGGATGGTAGAGGAAGGCAACAGCATACAAAGACACATGTGGTACAAAGTTACGAGACACAGCCTGCCAAAACAACGTTCTAAAAAGCAGCTGCACACAATCAATCAATCAATCAATCAGTAATTTGTTAAGCGCGCTACTCACCCAGAAGGGTCTCAAGGCGCTGGGGGTGAGGGGGTGAGGGTGCTACTGCTCGATGAGACAGGTCTTGAAGGTCAGGAGGTCCTGAAGGTCAGGAGGTCCTGGGTCAGATGTAAGTTGACGGGGAAGGAGATCCAGAGTTTGGCAGCAAGGTGGGAGAAGGATCTACCGCCGGTTGTGGTACAGTGGATGCGGGGGACGGTTGCGAGGGCAAGGTTGGCGGAGCAGAGCTGACGTGTCGGGATGTGGAAGTTGAGACGCTTGTAGAGGTAGACAGGTCCGGCATCGTGGAGAGCTTTGTGAGTGTGGATCAGGAGTTTGAAGACGATCCTTTTGTTGACGGGGAGCCAGTGGAGGTCTCTGAGGTGGGCTGAGATGTGTTCGCGATGAGGGAGGTTGAGGATGAGTCGTGCTGAGGCGTTCTGGATGCACTGGAGTTTCTTCTGTAGCTTGGCTGTTGTTCCTGAGAAGAGGGCGTTGCCGTAGTCCAGTCTGCTGCTGACGAGGGCGTGGGTGACCGTTCTTCTGGTTTCCACGGGGATCCATCTGAAGGTCTTGCGAAGGGTGTTGAAGCATGAGGATGAGATGGCATTGACTTGCTGGGTGATAGAGAGCGAACAGTCCAGTATGAAGCCGAGGTTGCCTGCGTGGGTGGTGGGCGTTGGGGCCGACCCCAGAGTGGCAGGCCACCAGGAGTCGTCCCATGCTGATCTGTTGGGGCCGAAGATGATGATCTCGGTCTTCTCAGAGTTAAGCTTGCTTCCATCCAGTTGGCGATGGCGTGAAGCCAAGTGTGGAGGTTGGTCTTAGCGGTTGCGGGGTCCTTCATGAGACTGAGGATGAGCTGAGTGTCCTCTGCGTAGGAGACGATGTTGAGGCCGTGGGATCGGATGATGTTGGCAAGCGGTGCCATGTATACATTGAAGAGGGTGGGGCTGAGTGAGGATCCCTGGGGGACTCCGCAAGTGGTCTTGGTGGCTTTAGACAGGAACGGGGGGAGGCGGACTCTTTGGATTTTTCCAGAGAGGGAGGATGTGAGCCAATCCAGGGCTCTGTGGTGGATTCCGGCATCATAGAGGCGTATGCACAGGGTGTGGTGACAGACGTTGTCGAAGGCTGCGGAAAGGTCAAGTAGGATGAGGGCAACAGTTTCACCTTTGTTGAGCCTGCTCCTGATGTCGTCAGTGCAAGCGATAAGGGCGGTCTTGATGCTGTGGTTCTTGCGGAAGCCAGACTGGGAGATGTTGAGTAGGCTGTTGTCCTCCAAGTAGCAGGATAGTTGGTTGTGGACTATCTTCTCGATGACCTTCGCAGGGAAGGGGAGTAGGGAGATTGGCCGGTAGTTTGTGAGGTCTTCGGGGTCGGCTTTGGGCTTCTTGAGCAGGGCGTTGACTTTGGTGTGTTTCCAGCTCTCCGGAAAGATGACGGTCTCGAAGAAGCTGTTGATGATGGTCCGGAGCTGGGGAGCGATGATTTGGCTTGCTTTATTGAAGACGTGGTGAGGGCAGGAGTCAGCGGGAGATGGTGACAAGAAATGTCATATTAGGTTAATGGTCACTTGCTGTGCACTGACCAGGTACTACTAGTCCAAAGAAAGGGTTGAGCTGAGGCATCTGGGCAAGAAGGCCCAAAAGCAGGAGGATGGGAGATCCCAGACCACACTAGAAGAAGTATTCCATGTAGTTTGGGACAAGAGATAGGCAAGGAAACAGCAAGAGAGTGAAGAAAGAAAAGGGGAAAGGAGAGGATGAAGACTTTAGTCACTTCAACACGGAAATGCTTGAGTAACTCTTTAATCAAGTACCCTAGTACGTGGATGCATGCATACTGTCTGCCTTCTTGCATCTTTATGTCCACCAGTACTCAAGCCTAGAAGGCAGACTGAATACAACGGAGCCAGCACAACACATCTTACCCTTAATACAAACAAAGAAATAACAAAACAATGGCTTAACTTGCTATAACAAAATAAAATGAAGAGTACAGAAGACATAGAAACAAATAATGTGGACAGATACTGTGAATATAGCAAAAATTTAACAAAGGAATATTTCATTGGTTTAGAGTGTAACACGCTGAACCATCATATTTGATTGTTATACAGATCAGCCTGCCAGACTATATTGCAACCCAATCTACAAATCAGTATCTTGCCTGTTTGAATTGCCTAGGAGATTTGAAATACGTCCAAGATCGTCCAGCCATTCATAGGTGTTACTCCTAAAGTTCGTGGAGTTAGCATTTTCTCTGACTCTTAGGTTGCTTCCATTACATTTGGATAACCACGACACATGCCACACTTTACCATCACTAGCACAGAATTAAACTTAATTTCCCTGACACATAACAGTTGAGGGTATTTAATTTCTTATTTTCCCATTTTTCTTTACTTTGACCTTATCATCTTTCTTATGATTTATTTCCTTGTATTGCTATACCAGTTCTTACTTCTGTCCTGAGCCTTTTTTATATTCAGTGACCAACTTTTCTGTCTGGCTGGAGACATCCATTCAAGATTTCCGTTAGTCAAAGGAGCTTTTCCTTTCATTAAACAGACTGTGACTAATGACTTCCCTAGGGGTAATTAATTCTATAAGTCCAAAATAATGTCATAATGTCCTTTTTCCTTTTAATGTAATCACTATGTGCTAATTGAATAATACCTTTCAAACCTCTATTGAAGCATTCTACGCAAATGTTGCCTTTAGGGTGCTGTACTGAAGTAGTATTGTGCCTAACACCATTCCTTTCGGAAATGTTTGGAAAACTTCAGATGTGAATTGCTACCCATAGTCACTGACTTCGACCTTGGACAGGCCTTCACGCAAACACATTTCATTTAGAAATAACAGACCCAACAGCTTCACTGTCTGTGCTGCAAACAATTTTAACTCCCGGACACTTTGGGAAGTGATCAATTACTACAATAAGGTACTTGCATTCTTCAATCTGTGTAGGCCCCATGATATTAATACCAATTCTCTCCCAAGTCATACTGAGACTCCTTATAGATTATAAGGGTGGTCTAAATGTGGTCTGCGAATGATCAGAAATGTTACACTTCTTACATTCTCTAACCAGATTTTCTATTTCCCGTTTCACAACACCAATACGTTCCTTTAACTCTGTTTTCTTTTTTAGATTTAACAATTCCAGGTGTCCCTCATGACCGATTTCTAGAATTATGTTTCTCAATTTATCTGGCACTATATCAATGTCATTTCTAAATAGCATATAATTCTCTAAAGACAATTCACAGCACACCTCCCAGAAAATACACAAGTTTTGTACAATGCTATTTTTTCTGGCTACCCATCCTTGGTTAACTGAAACACTTGACACACCAGACCATCAGCTAAAAGACATTCTTTATGTTCTTCTTTACTGATGCCATTCTCACTTTTGTCCCACAGCATAGCCGCACACAACATATCATTTCGTATATTATCATCAACTTCAGCAGGTAGTGGCATACGACTTTAAAAAATCTGCTACTTTGTTTTTACCAGGTACATATGACACACTATAGTTATAGTCCATAAGTTATATTGAAATACGTGCAAGTCTAGGTCAATCTATGAGTTGTCAAGTGTTTGGTGAGGGGTTTATGATCAAATCGTACTGAAACAGGTCTTCCTCATATATGCTGCCTAAAATGTTGTAATGCCCTTACACAAGCTAAAGCTTCTCTTTCAATAACTGAGAATTCCCTTCAGCAAGTATAAGGATGCGAGAAGCAAACACAATCACTACTTCTCTGCCAGGCCTCAATTTGTGTTGGTAGCACTGCTGTCATGCCTTTCCTACTGGCATCTGTCATAATATAACATGTACAATGCAGATCATAACCCTGCAAGAAAAGAGCAGAACAAATGCAATGCTTTAACTTTTAGAAAGCATCATAACAGTCATCAACATATAAACATTTATATTTCTTTTTGAGCAATTACTTGAATGGGTGAATTATTTGTGTATAATTGTTCAGAAATTTTATGTAAAATTCTACAAAGCAAGGAATGGCCTTCATCTTAGTTTGTAGGCATTGGTGCATCCCTTACAGTTTCAACTAGTTCTTCTTTTGGTTGTATATCTTCTATTACAACTACATGTCCAAGGTATGTCACTTTATGATTAAACCTCTCATTTTTTGTACTCTGCAGTGAGGCCTTTCCATTCAAGACTAGTAAGAGCCCGGAGGACAGACTGAACATACGTGAACTGACACAAGAGACTGGAGAGGAAAAGGAGGAAGAACAGTCAGAAATGGAGCGAAAAGAGGAAACGAGTTAGAGAAAGAAGTGAGACAGTGGTCATCCGAGGCACTTTAACCATGTGCCAGGTCAGTGTCTCCTAAAGGCTGGAGGGATTAAAATGCAGGATGTGCCACAAAAGAAGGGACAGTGAAGGAAGACAAGTAGAAAGAGCAGGGACACAAATCACTATTCCGAAGAGAGAGAGCTGTGGGTCTTTTACTCCAGTATTGACTTTTCTGTCTGGCACTTCTGGCAGAGCAGCCAAAGAGTTAGTTGTCATGATACTACAGTAAGAGTAAAGTTTAGCACACTTTAAGTTCATGCATGTGTACCCATTTGTGGCTGTGCAGTATGATCAAATATTCTTTTTTCATAAGCAGCGTAGAAATGAGAAGGCGGGGTATCTTAAATAATGTTTACTGAGAAGTTCCAGTCACATACTACAGCTATAATGGTTCACTCCCTCACCAAACCTCTGGTTCACATTTGATAATGCCATCACATGGAAGAGCCACGTGCACAGATACAAAAGGAAGGAAGTACAAGGGACAGGCATGAGGACGGGCAATGCAACACACAATCAGGGCATATGTAAACGACCACATATACAATTACATAGCATATTACAGAAGCTAGTTGTCAGTGAAAAGCCAAGATAATATCAAAAGCCATTACAAAGTGCTTTTGTAGCCATGCATTTGTCCCGCCTTACTGATCCAACTCTAGGAGTTACAGCCCCTCATCCTCAACTTTTGTGCTATTGTTCAAAGTTCCTATACATGTTTTTGCATTGTGTCCACAGACTGGATTGGTTAAGCTACAGAGGGATGAACTTAATCAGCTTAAGAGCACTGTCCTAATACCCTCCCTCCAAGCGTCACTACCCACCCAAATTGATCCCCATTGGTGCTCTAAAGGCTGTGTCAAATTACCACCTTTCAAAGGTTCTTCCTTGGAAAATATGTATGCTGTTATTTACACTCCCCATACTGACTTTCCTGTGATTGTCACTTGATCTTGAAGTGAATGTGAGCAACTTTTTTGGAGGAAATTATCTCCCTTGCTTCTGGGTCAGCTAGTCTGTTTTGTTTTTTTCTTAAACCAAATGGTGGGATTTTTGTGCCATGATAATGCTGAAATTCAAATAGCTCTTCAATTAAAGGAGGAGTCAGTCATAGAAGGTCTTCAGATTGATTAAAAAACTGTTCAATTTCGTGTGAGTGGCTGCACAAAACGACTTTGTCAGAGGTTCCCTTTGAACCCTGATAACACAATATTGAGCAAAGCAACAGATAAGCATTTCCTTAGTGATCTCTGAACCATGGAAAGAACATTCTTTAATGGAAGGAGTTATTTGTGTACGTTCTCCAGCTAACATTTCCATGACTCCAGGCATGTTCTAATACGGGTAAACATATTTGAATGGGAGAACAGAGCAGAAAGTAAAATGACTTCCTTATGAAAATAATATGGCTTCCTAAATCTTCCCTTTGAATGTCCTGCTAACACAGTTATTCATTCCAATTCTATTTTCATTATTTGTATGAGATCAGGTTAGTTTGAGTTTGTTTGAGACATCATAGTTTTGCTGATGTTTACCTGAGCCTTAAAGATACAAGCTGAGATACAGGAGGGTAAAGCTTGAATCAGAAATCAACAGTAATTCAAGGCTACTACTAACAGTAACACGTCCTTTGATTAACCAACCCCATCTTTCAAAGGAGAGACCCCATTTACAGTTTCTACTTACCTGCCCTTTGAGGGTTTTTTTGTTTTGTCTTTGATTGGAGCAGTTATATTTCTTTTCTTGTTACAAATCCTCATAATGCATTTATTTTTCACTATTCCACATAGCCCACCTTCCGCAGCCACTAGGAAATCTAATGCATCCCTGTTTTGTTCCAAGTAGGCTTTCATGCTTTCTAATTCTAAAGTGATGTCTTTAAGGCAGAGATGGTGGAGTTACACAGGATCTGAAGGTTGCACAGAAAATATTCTCTAGCTCCTTCTTCTCTTGCCCCTGCCACACCACCTAGAGAGAATATTGATGGCATTATGTAATCAAATGTTTTCCCATTACTGTAATTATTAATTTGAAGATCTGAAACTCCATCACAGAATTCAGCAGTAAGCGTTCTCTTATACCATCTAATGTGAGGGTGGAAGTCAGTACATGGTAACCCGGGGGGCTAAACCATTCCCTATGCCACATCATCTGTACCACTGTAAAAATTTTAATAGGTACCATTGGACAGAAAGAAAAATCCTGTTTCAGCATACATTGGGTACGCTCCCCCACAATGTACCGAACTGTATCTTTTGTTTTTAGTCACATTTTCTTTTGTCATAGACTTCGTCATGAAATTATAACATCTTTGTACTGTCCCTAAACAATTTATCATCAAATCTGTGGCATTCATAGTTATGTCACATAGTTCCCTGCTGCCCATGTTACTCTTATCTATTCTGTATAAAGCCCGGTCAAGGTCACATTTGCCCTGTCAAAATATATTGAATTACAATATGAGTTATTATTACAAACGTGAACTCCTATCCATTTATGTATCTTAATGTAAAGGCAGGAGCCTGGGTAGGTGAATTAAAACAGTGTATCTGGACTATTATAAATCTGCTAAATTTTCTAGCATCCCATGGTCATAAAACATCTCCAAAGAAATTAAACTTTTGTAGAAAGCAGGTGTCCTATCTAGGTCACATGATTTCTAAAGGGGCAAGAGGAGAATATCACCCGAATGCATTTGTGCAATAATGCAATATCCTGTTCCCACAACACAGCAGGAAAAAAATATCATTTTTAGGAATGGCTGGTTATTGCAGACGATGGATACAAAATGTCTCCCTCATTATTAAAACTTTACAAGAGTTGACACAAAAAGATGTTACTGGTCCTGTCCCCTGGATCAGTAACATCTTTGTGTGTCAAACCTTGTATTTCTTTGGCATTCAATTGCTCTGTGAGGGGTACATTTTGTAGGCACATCAGGTAGGCAGTCCATGGTGCACTTGTTGAATGTATAGGGTAGCAGACTAGTCCTCCCTTGAAAAACCTTTCATGTGGGGTAAGAAAAACATTGGCGGGGATACAAGTTACGAAAGTCAGTACTATACATATCATCATAGTCATTTGGCCATGGTAGGTTCCCGTTGGTTGATATTTGACACCAGATCGTACCTTATTGTAATTGCTGCTGTTCCTTGAACTTTTACACAGATGATATCAAAACTGTACATGCAGATTCTTCACCACCATAAGGCTAAAGACGTTACTAGCATGCCAAAGCCTGGGGTCTGATAGACAAGTTATCCGTGGACCCAGAAGGTGATCTTGATCTCAAAATGTATCAAGGCTTATCAGCAATGGCTGTGGGAAGTCTGCAATCTGTAGAGGCTGAGGATTATCTATGGATACAGATGGAGGCACTCTCTTCACGTAGCTAGTGTGGATCCACTTTTATGCCCTTGGCATTTCACTGCCATAGTGGTAACTAACAGTAGCTGAGTGGGGTCTTTCCAGCTCAGTTACAGACAGTTTTTTCATTGAAAGTTCTTAGTGAAGACCCAGTTTCAGGGCTGGAGACAGTGTCCTTCCAACTTAGAAGATACAGGCAAGGCGTCTTTAATCTAGTTGTGCAAACCATTCAGGGCCTGACTTAGAACTTGCCGGATGCAATACTGTGTCACAAACATTGCAGATATCCCGTCCATCATATTACAATTCCCACAGAATTATACAGGATCGTAATACGGTAGACAGGATATCCGTCATGTTTGTATGGAGTATTCCTCTCCGCCAAGTTCTAAATCAGGCCCGCAATTTCTTAGTGAATGCAATGCAATAATCTATCAGTGCTGCATCACCAATGTGCACAGCAGCATTTCCCTGAGGAGCCCCCAAATATCGCCATCGACCTGCCAGTCACAATCTCATGGGCACTCAATTTAGTGTTGGCATGCTCTGCATGCTCAGAAGTGCTTTGGGCAGTGCATCCACCCAAGTCAACTCAGTCTTCGCACAGATTTTAGCAAATTTTACCTTAAGAATGCCATTTCTGTTCTCCATCGCGCCTGCTACTTGAAGAAGGTAAACACAATGAAACATTTGTTTTATCACCAGGGCCTTACATACCCACTCCATCGCTTTACTTATTAAGTGAGGACTGTTCTCCGAGTGGAACCCCGAATCTTGGAATCAGTTCTTTCAGCAAGCATGTAGCCTCTGTCTGTGCATCATTCTTCATCATAGCATGACCCTTCACCCAACCACTAAACGTACAGACCACCAATAGTGGATACCAAAACTTTTGTGTTGGGCGAAACTCCACAAAATCAAACTGATAGTGTTTGAAAGATATATCGGGAGCTGGGAAGTGCCCTGATGCAGTGGATGTCCCTTTACTACTATTGAAAAGTACACAGGTGACACAGCTTTTGCAGCTGGCCTCTGCATTCTTTTGAAAGTTCTTGTTATACCAGAATTGTAATAAGTACCTACACAGAGCATCGCATCCCAAATATGCAGGGCCATGAATAACATGGGCCAGATTATACACCATAGCATCAGGTATTCTAACCATTCCATTTGGGTCTACCCAGGTTCCATCAACCTCAGTCCCCTCCTTCTGCCACTGGGCATTTTCTTCCTCAGTTGCATTAAACAAGGATCCATATTTACATTATATTCTGCTTGTCAGTTGGGTTCAAAGTGAGCTACACAAATGGTACTTGTTTCTGCTAAAGCAGTCGTCTTTGCAGTTTGATGAGCAAAACTATCACCTCTGCTCACATTATAAGTCACTTTCTGGTGGGCAGAATATTTTTGGATGGTTAAGGGCTTGGGTAATGCCAATGCATTGAGGAGGCGCACAATTAAGGTACTATGTTTTATTTTTTCACCACTAGATGTCAGAAATCCTTTCTCTCTTCAAAGCCTACCAAAATCGTGTGCAACCCCAAATGCATACTGGCTGTGAGTATAAATAGTCACTACCAAAACAAGCACTCCATTCACATGCTCAAGTTAGAGCTATTATTTCTGCTGTCTGCGCTGACAAGTGGGAAATTTGTCTTGTCTCCACTACTGTTTGCAATGTAGGTATGGCATAAGCTGCCTGAGTCTCTCCTGTGGGTAATTCAAAACATGGCCCATCACCGTTAATCTCCATCTCTTTCAATGAAAGCTTTGTCAGGCATATGAACTCTGCTTTTGGTTTGTTGTTCTACCACCAAAACACAATCATGTAATTCAGTTGTCTGATCTTCCCCCGGCAGTGGCATAAGTGTGGCTGGATTTAAAGAAGTGCACTGATGCAGAGTGGTATTATTGGCTGATAAAATCAATTCGTAAGTGGTCAATCTGGACTTCGTTAAGTGTTGGGTTCAAGATTTATTTAATACTGCGTCAACAGAATGAGAAATTTACACATTCAACATATTTCCCAAAACCAGGCTCTCACTTTGTTCCACTGAAACTGCTGCTATCGCTGCTGCTCTAAGGCATTTAGGAAACACTCTGGCTACAGGATCTAAATTGCAGACAAACATGCTCAAGGTCTCTTAAGACCCCCATGTTCATGTGTAAAGAATGCAAGGGCACACCCTTCTGGTCCATGCGTAAAAAGGTAAAACTCTTTAACAAAATCAGGAATCCCTAATGATTCAGACCAGCAAAGAGCATTCTTAATGGTTTGAAAACTTTCATTGTGTGCCTGCATTCAGGGAACAGGATCAGTAATATCTTGGTGTGTTAAATCTTGTGAAGGTTTGGAAATGAGGTAGAAATTTGATATCCATGACCTGCAATACCTTGCCATTTCTAAAAATGATCTTACTGCCTGCTGTGTTGTGGGAACAGGATGTTGCATTATTGCACAACTGCATTCGGGTGATATTCTCCTCCCTCCCCTTTAGAAATCAGGTGACCTAGATAGGCACCTGCTTTCTACAAAACTGTAATTTCTTTGGAGATGGTTCATGACTATGGGACACTAGAAAATTGAGTAGATTTATAGTAGTCCAGATACACTGTTCTTCTGTATCAATTGCTATGAGGAGATCATCTACATACTGTATTAATACTACCCAGGTTCTTGAGCATGTTGTTCAAGATCTTGTTTTAGTATTTGACAATAGATTGATTGTGATTCTGTATATCTCTGAGGACCCTGTGTCCACAAAAAATTGCATTGACCGAAGGCAAATGAAAATAGGTACTGGCTGTTGGGGTGCAGGGGAATGGAGAAGAAGGCGTTTGTCAAGTCTATGACCAAAATGTGGCTGACAAGAGTATGGTGCTAAGAATGGTGTCAGGGTTTGGGACTACAGGAAATCTGGGCTGTACAGTTTTGTTAATCTGGCAAAGGCCTTGTAGGAGACACCATTAATCTGGTTTGAGGGTTCCTCACTTAGTTTGCGTATTAAATGAATCGAGGATTTGCATTCACTCCCCTTTGTCTCTACTAGCACTCCTGTAATGAATGCTAGTATTATTTCCTGCAAGCCCAACTCCCCTCTTGTGATATGTGGTACTGTAAAAAGTGAGGCAGTAGAGCATTTTCCTTTAAAATGACATAAATAGGTTCAACACTTAGGGGGTCATTCTGACCCTGGCGGGGACCGCGGAAGCACTGCCAACAGGCTGGCGGTGCTTCCTGGGCCATTCTGACCGCGGCGGTAAAGCTGCGGTCAGAAAAGGGGAACCGGCGGTTTCCCGCCGGTTTTCCCCTGGCCCAGGGAATCCTCCATGGGGATTCCGACCCCCTTCCCGCCATCCCGTTCCTGGCGGTTTTTACCGCCAGGAACAGGATGGCGGGAACGGGTGTCGTGGGGCCCCTGGGGGCCCCTGCACTGCCCATGCCACTGGCATGGGCAGTGCAGGGGCCCCCTAACAGGGCCCCATAATGATTTTCAGTGTCTGCTTTGCAGACACTGAAAATCACGACGGGTGCCACTGCACCCGTCGCACCCCAGCAACTCCGCCGGCTCCATTCGGAGCCGGCTTCATCGTTGCTGGGTCTTTCCCGCTGGGCCGGCGGGCGGCCTTTTGGCGGTCGTCCGCCGGCCCAGCCGGAAAGCCAGAATGGCCGCCGCGGTCTTTTGACCGCGGTGCGGTCATTCGGCGGTTCCCGCCACGGTTGGAATGACCGCCTTAGTATCCTTTCTACATCACATTTGTTTAAAGCCCAAACATCATCAGCTACATGGCTCTGCACAATATCAGGTAGTCAATCCAAAACATCAGATTTCATGTCTGTATGGTCTATACACACATTTGAGAGGTAAGTGGATATTCATAACTGCATGCAAAGAAAACACCATCCTGTGTACATTTGGTAACATTATTCATCTTTTTCAATACATGAGTACTGAACAAATTAAAAATAGTCTGGTCAGAAACCACAAAGGAATGCTTATCTGTGATGGTACCAATAGTACATGTAACAGGTTTACTGATAGGACTTCTAATGGCAGTGTTCAAAATACACACAGATGTGTTTGTCCTCCCCAAGAAGAGTAAATAGGGGAACACTCCACAAATTTGAACAAACCCTGGGAAGTTCACATATCTTACCTTGGAGGATTCAACTTCCTGAGTTGACAAAGAACCAGCTTCCTCGGGGAAAACAAATCCTCTTTGTTCCCTTTATTAATGCATCCTTTTCTCCCCTATCTGACCTGCCACCCTTGCCCGATGACTGACTTCTCAATAGTTCTTTAGGATGAAGCATGGATCACCGACTGTGTGTTGCAGTTTCAGCTGTTCCCCCACAGATGCCAACTCAGGAAATCAGTCCGGTTATTGAGGTGTGCACTTCAGGATATGTAAGGGTCCACACTAGACAGTTCACCGCAGTGCTTAGAACCAACCACAGCAGTCCATGTCCATCCTGGGTTTCAGCACCAATTGATAATGCTGAAGTTCAAATCACTCTTCGAATAAAGAAGAAGTCAGTAATGAGAGGTCTACAGATTTATTATAAGATAAACCTGCTGCAGCAGACCGTCTCTGAATTATCTGATAGGAGAGTCTGAGTCAGCTTACAGAATACTCAGTTTTTATACTTTTGTAAGCACATAAGGTACAGTGGAATGATCTCATCATACAATTGGCAAAAAAGTGAAGGTCATTGAAAGAGTAAAGCGACAGCAGGAGGTTCTCGCACAATTTTTGCCGCTCAGTGTTGCCAACAATTGATAAATTTCCTTCCCTGCTCACGTCTTTGGAAACACTTCATAAACTGTGTTTATCACCAACCTTGAGAACAGAAAAGGGAGTTAAAATAACTGTGAGCAGCTGCACACATTGACTTAGTCAGCGGTTCCCTTTGAACCCTGAGAACAATGTACCAAGCTAAGCAACAAATAAGCATTTCCTTACTGATCTCTCTAAGGAAAGAACATTCTGTAATGGAAGTAGTTTTTTGAGTACGCAATCCAACTAACATTTCCATGACCCCAGGCGGGCTCTAATACTGGTAAACATATTTGCACAGGAGAACAGAGCATAAAGTAAAATGGCTTCCTCATGAAAATAAAATGGCTTCCTCAGGCTAACAGTATAGCCACAGCGCTGTGGTATCTCTCTTTCGTCTGCCAATAGCATAAAGTATATTGCCAATTGCTTGACTTTGCTTTCACTTTTAAAATTGTTAATTTTGGGGGCTTGATGTATTCCAACTTGTGCTTGAGGTTTTATTAAATGTTTTAAATCCATGTCACTAGCGTCAGTCAGCGCTTTCAAGATTGACTAAAACACACTTTAAATTCACCTTGGTGGGCAGTTCACTAGTTCAGGCCAGCTGTCAGCAGCAGTTCAAGTTTCACACCAGTGAGGTATTTAGTAAGCTTTTAGGGTAGTGAGGGGATTGAGCCTGAGATTTCCCAACCATCACCCATCTGTGTGCCTAATTTAAAGAGGTGATAGGAGGATGAATTGAGTACGGTGCAATTTTGCACTTCGATGACAGGTGACAATGCTCTTAAAAGTAAATAGTTATTGACGCTTGTCACACAGCCAATCATCAGAGTCTCTGGGTGTTCTATAACAAGCTCTTGAATATCATGCAAAGGACAGTGCATTTTTAATGGAGTTTCAGTGCTGCAGCAATCTCCATGTTACTTGTAGGTCATAGCTCTTTAACCTAGAGAGAAAGTTTGCTGGTTTAATGCACCTGCTGCGTAGTGTGTTTGAGCTTAGGTCATTTTAGGTCTGGCTTTGGAGACAGCTTTACCTATCTCCCCAGACTATTGTTTTTAAGAAAAAAGAATCTATAATATAGCCAGGCTTCTTCATACATTGGTCCCTTCAAAGGTCTTTCATATTTTGGTTACACACACCAAAGCATACAGCATGGGCCAACCCACTTCAGCCATTGGCTCCTCTTGGGTGAGTGGTAGCATTTCACCTCTGCACAATGCGGATGTTCATCATAAATTGAGTCCCAATCAGTTCTAGGGGCAGTGTACTAAAATGTTAAATTAAAAAAACACATTATTATTACAATAAACTACTTTTATTCATTTCTGTTCCTTTTGGGAGGGCTCGGCAGCTCCTCACTCACTTTTATTGGTGCTCGCTGTCTTTTGAAGAAAAAAAACTTCTCAAAAGCAGCAGGAATTTGGCTGGTGCTGCTTCGGAAGGCATAGTTGAAATGTGTTTCAATGCTGATGTCTAAAATGATGGCCCAGGTGTAGCAGAGAAAGGTGTACTGTGTTTTTTTCTTCAGAATACTGGTTTCTTAAAATAAAACAAAGAAACCAGTATTTTGACACAAAACCACAATATATTGTCAAACACACTTAGCACTCGTCTAGTCCAAGTTAATCAAATAACAAAAGTCAATAAAATGAGTCCCAATATTCGTCAAAAGATCATTAATTACGGTTTGTTTCAATATACAGAGGATACAACGTGCGATACTAAGATTTACATAAACGGATAATCAGGAAGACGGTTACATAAGAAAAGACTATATTGAGATGTAGCAATGGAGGACAGGTAGCGTTCTTTTTGGTCTAGTGTGGATTTAACACAGACAAAACTAATAAACCCCCAGTCAGGGGGACGGATATCCACTGGTGTGAGCATGCTTTACAATAAATAATGGTGACATCTGGCTTGTTATGTGAGAGTATATCACTTTAGATAAAGAGGTGTAAAGTTTAGGATATATGGAGTTTAACATTCACAAATTAATGTAAATATATACAGGGAGTGCAGAATTATTAGGCAAATGAGTATTTTGACCACATCATCCTCTTTATGCATGTTGTCTTACTCCAAGCTGTATAGGCCCGAAAGCCTACTACCAATTAAGCATATTAGGTGATGTGCATCTCTGTAATGAGAAGGGGTGTGGTCTAATGACATCAACACCCTATATCAGGTGTGCATAATTATTAGGCAACTTCCTTTCCTTTGGCAAAATGGGTCAAAAGAAGGACTTGACAGGCTCAGAAAAGTCAAAAATAGTGAGATATCTTGCAGAGGGATGCAGCACTCTTAAAATTGCAAAGCTTCTGAAGCGTAATCATCGAACAATCAAGCGTTTCATTCAAAATAGTCAACAGGGTCGCAAGAAGCGTGTGGAAAAACCAAGACGCAAAATAACTGCCCATGAACTGAGAAAAGTCAAGCGTGCAGCTGCCACGATGCCACTTGCCACCAGTTTGGCCATATTTCAGAGCTGCAACATCACTGGAGTGCCCAAAAGCACAAGGTGTGCAATACTCAGAGACATGGCCAAGGTAAGAAAGGCTGAAAGACGACCACCACTGAACAAGACACACAAGCTGAAACGTCAAGACTGGGCCAAGAAATATCTCAAGACTGATTTTTCTAAGGTTTTATGGACTGATGAAATGAGAGTGAGTCTTGATGGGCCAGATGGATGGGCCCGTGGCTGGATTGGTAAAGGGCAGAGAGCTCCAGTCCGACTCAGACGCCAGCAAGGTGGAGGTGGAGTACTGGTTTGGGCTGGTATCATCAAAGATGAGCTTGTGGGGCCTTTTCGGGTTGAGGATGGAGTCAAGCTCAACTCCCAGTCCTACTGCCAGTTCCTGGAAGACACCTTCTTCAAGCAGTGGTACAGGAAGAAGTCTGCATCCTTCAAGAAAAACATGGTTTTCATGCAGGACAATGCTCCATCACACGCGTCCAAGTACTCCACAGCGTGGCTGGCAAGAATGGGTATAAAAGAAGGAAATCTAATGACATGGCCTCCTTGTTCACCTGATCTGAACCCCATTGAGAACCTGTGGTCCATCATCAAATGTGAGATTTACAAGGAGGGAAAACAGTACACCTCTCTGAACAGTGTCTGGGAGGCTGTGGTTGCTGCTGCACGCAATGTTGATGGTGAACAGATCAAAACACTGACAGAATCCATGGATGGCAGGCTTTTGAGTGTCCTTGCAAAGAAAGGTGGCTATATTGGTCACTGATTTGTTTTTGTTTTGTTTTTGAATGTTAGAAATGTATATTTGTGAATGTTGAGATGTTATATTGGTTTCACTGGTAATAATAAATAATTGAAATGGGTATATATTTTTTTTTGTTAAGTTGCCTAATAATTATGCACAGTAATAGTCACCTGTACACACAGATATCCCCCTAACATAGCTAAAACTAAAAACAAACTAAAAACTACTTCCAAAAATATTCAGCTTTGATATTAATGAGTTTTTTGGGTTCATTGAGAACATGGTTGTTGTTCAATAATAAAATTAATCCTCAAAAATACAACTTGCCTAATAATTCTGCACTCCCTGTATAGTACTAATTAATTAGGGTTTCCACCTAATGCACGTGAATTAAATGAAATTAATGTAATATGCTATATGATAAAGGACAGAGGGGATTTATGTTATTTTAGAACGGATATATACTTAAAGATTGTATTCTATATATCATTCACAGCCATAGAAAGCCCTGAGGAAGTCATTGGGTAACACCCTAGACGAAACATGTGTTGGCGGCTTGACTAGAACGGAAAATAAAAGAAGAATAAAAGAGGAATTTTTGGCAAATATTGGGACTCATTTTATTGACTTTTGTTATTTGATTTGTGTTTGGTTTTGAGGATAACAATTGTTGATTGTTATTAAGCTAGGTTTTTTGGGGGGGAGGTTTTCTTAGGAGGAGCACCGTCGGTTGGAGATAGAGGCAACATACTATTGACATATAGGTGCGCGCCAGACCCCTTAAAAACCACCCCAATAGTGTTATCGGACATAATTTATTGTCATCGAGCTCTGATAAACATATGCTACATTTTTTGCCTACCTTCACTGAAATGCATTTCCGTTATGTGTTCCAAGGTGGGACGGCCATTTTGAACGTCGCTGTTAAGGGACCAAGTGAAAAAAAAGTAGTGATCTGACAAGGAAATAATTTTCTTTCTTTAGCCAGAATGATGTATTTCATTTCACTTTTATTGCTCAATACCAGTACACAAAATGGTCCTCAGCATCTTGGATGCGTAAAACTGAAGATCATTGCTCTCTTCAAGACCTGTGTGGACTGACATGTTGGCACTGTTAAGGAAAGACTACCCATTCCGAGCTGCTGTGCACATCCCTTATTTCAAGTAACCTAATTAAAGGCTCTGGGTTTATCAAAGTGTTGCAGCCTGTCGTAGGACTCTTACCAGGGAGGGTAACACTGCTGCTTTTCAGGCGGCAGCACCACCATGTGTAGGTGACTGAGTCGTTCCCTCACGGGTTGGAGACTGTCAGCCTAACCACTTCTACTAGCTAACAGCACCTCACCCAAACCTAGGAAGTAAAGGTGATTTGTGGCTGCCTAGAAAACATGACACTCTGACTCCTCGGGGAAGCCATGGTTGGCTGATCTTGCCCCTTTCTCTCATTTGCTCAAGTCTCACACCAGAAATGGCAGACAAAGAGAAGCAGGACAGCTTTCAATGAATTTACTGAAAGTCTGCATTCTATGACAAAAAAATGAGCTATGATTATTAGGATGATGAGACAGATTACAGTACTAATCATGACCATTAGTGCGAAACAAATAAACAATCCCAGCATCCTCTAATAAACATGTACCTAAGGATTCCTACCTACACTTCTACAGTCTATGTGAGAGCATAGCAGTGATAGCCCTTTCCGCCTGTACTAGTCCCTGGAAAAAACTCCTGGCCCCATACTTGAAAACAGGCATCCGCCCGTCGTCTCCTCGGTTAGCTGTAGAGACTGGGTTGAGGTTGGCAAAGTTGCAATGAAGTGGCACGCAGCATAGGAAGGATCCTCTGGCTGGAATGAACTCTCTAGCCTTTTTTGGCCTGTGTGATTTTGTATAGCAAAACATGCTGAGTTCTGAGACCAGGCTTGATGTGATAATGTGTCTAAATATCAAAGGTTGGCTCCGCACTCTTATGGCAAAAATACTAGATAAACTATCTTGTACAGCCTTGAGGCGAGGCACAGCATCAAATGTCATGCAAAGGAACTAACAACACTTTGAAAAAACAGCAACTGATTAGAAAAAATAAAACATCCCCGCTAAAAGCAAGCCATGCTAAAATGATTTTAAATGAATAAATGAAATAAAACATGTAACTAGATAAAAGGGCACAGGCCACAGGTCTAAGCTAAAACAAGTGTGTCCAAGCAAGGCGCTAAAATGAACCTGTGACAAGCTTGCTAGTCATTGCGTGAAGGGAACCAGTTTTTATGTGCAAGCTGTTTAAGAATGGTCACTGGATAGTGATTATTTGATGACATTAAATTAGTATGTTATGAGTTTCTTGAAGAATTCAGACACTTTTGACCAGAGATTTAATGATTCCCTCCCAAACCATGAAATGTTTTAAGTTTACATGTTCTTAGCTGACTAGATTTTCAAACATTCTACAGTTCATTAGCAAGGCAACAAAGTATACAAGGACTGCCATTCTTCCAAAGCTGTCTGCATAATTATTTTTATAATGTAATATTTTAGTACTCCAGAATCTGAGCTCTGAATGCCAATATTGCACTGCCCGTGCGTCACATGGTCAGCACATGGTTCTATTTGGCACAGTGGGAGCCAGCTTTTTATTTTTATTTGGATGGTATCTTGATGAGGCTACTTTCTCTGACAAGGACTTTCCCCAGTAGTCAATAACAGCGCTACAACTTTCCAGTGCAGTTTGAAAGGGTTTTTTATATATTAAATGTTTTGCATCTAATCAGCATTAATACACAGAGACGCAAATGTAATGGTTAGAAACAATTTTTTTAATGCATATTTAAACTGACATTAGCTTAAATAGGCCTGCATCCTACAATTACACTTGTTGGGTACCATCTTTTTTCATGACACATGAAATTTTATTTCTAAGCAATTTCTAATGCTGTTGAACACAGTGATCTGTTTCTTACTTTTTCATGAGAAGAAATGTTTTCTTTCTATTATAACCAATGTGCAGTGTTATAATGAGTACCAAACCAAAAAGACCTGCCGGGCCCAAACTGGTCCTTGTATCTTACTTTGTTGCAGATGATACAACTTTGATCGACGCTGAGAGAAGCTCTATTGTGGAAGGTCCTGAGAAGCTAATGAGCATATAATTGTATCACACTACTTTAACCTGATAGGATAATTTCATGTGTGTAGGTGTATCCACCTTTAGAATTGTGTGATTTAAGATAGTGCAATGTAGATTAGAAGCAGACATGGATTTGATGCAGCAAAGAGCAAAGCAGGACATTTTACAGCACTGTATGGGAGAACCAACCTTCTTTTTTTCCTTTCCTTTACAGGTGACCTTACACTGGCTTGTCCTCTCTTCTTTACAAGATTTTGACTACATATTATCTAATGCCTTCATATTTGAGTATATTAATACTAATTTGATGGTTTTGCCTTCTAATAAACCTGTATGGTTTGTGACGTTATCATTCTCCAGTGGCGGTTCCTCTTAACAGGAGGAGAAGCGTTGCCCCACCTGCAGCAAGCACCGCAAGTAAACACAGAATAATAAAACGGTCATTACCATTTTATTATTCTCTGTGCTGCAGTGCCGGGCGGTGCTGCGTTAGTAGCATGATGACTGCCTCCAGTACCCATGTCCGACAGGCTGGCCAATCAGACAGGCGCACTGTAGACCCAGCAATCCCAAGGTTGTGAAACAGCCGCAGAATTGCTGGCACAGGCCCCAGCCTCAAAATGAGCACTGGATTAGCCTGCTCCAACCAATCCTGGAGCTGCGCTCTTGCTCATGCTGAAAACAGCATAAGAGCAGCTCCAGGATTGGTTGTTGGCACAACAGGAAGTTGTGAACCACCTTCCTGTTCCTGCTCATCACATGGGACTCGGGCAGCATGGGTAAGTCTTTTCGGCATTGAGCCCCAACCCACCCCCACAATTTTTAAATAATACTGGCCACCACTGTCATTCTATGTTTTTCTTGTGGAGCCTATTGTGCTTCATGTTTGAGTGTATTGATTTGTTGAAAAGCCTCAGTTTTGAATTCTGATCCATCTGAGTAGTGCTTTGTAGTCCCTAAATTTCCCTTTTGTGAAAGCTCTTACAGGTTTTACCCACTTGCATGTAAATCCCTAACTGAGATACCAGTTTTCTTGAAATGCCCAAGTTATATTATTCTTGGCAGTTTATTGATGTTTAATTATTTAATTTATAATATATGGTATTAACGCTTAATACCACTATCTATAGAGCTTTTGTTGCCTGGGTTACCTGTGAAAGCTATTTCCTCTTTGTCAGTTTTTATTATTATGGCTACTACTACTGTAGGCTCTATGCTGTTATGCGGTCATAGTCTCTTCTACTTCTGAAGTCACGGCACACATATGCCATAACTGAATTGCTATTATTACATTACCCTGAGCAAGCACATCAAGCACCTCTGACACTGTCCACTGTTCCTGCAACAGCTGGAGATTCTACATGGAAGAATACTTTTCAAATAACTTACAATCACAACCCCCTGATATACCTCTGTAAAAAGAATTGTTGTCCTATGTTAGAAATGAGGTCTCTAGGTGCCAGTGGTTTGCACCCTGTCCAAGTAGGGAACCTCAATCTAGTCAGGGTAAGGGAGCCACGCAGCTAAGATAACACCTGCTCACCCCCTTGGTAGCTTATCTCAGAGGAAATGTGTAAAATATTTGTACTCACACAGTAATACAGTGAAAACGCCACGAAACACCACGAAAGTACTCCACACCAGTTTTGGAAAAATAGCCAATATTTATCTGAGTAAAAACAAGACCAAAACCCAAAAATCCAACATACACAAGTAAAGATAAACATTTTCAAAGATTAAATCTTAGTAAAGCACTTAGAAACACAATAGCTCCAACTGGAGCTATTACGGAGTCTTGACAGAGTTGTTCCCAACAGTCCGACCACACTCGTGAGGGAGTGCGGACCTGTCACAGACTCGCACTAGCCCAGGTACAGTACCTCTGAAAACAATGAGGAAAAAGACGTTGCACGGAGTCGGGGAGCTGAGGCGTCGCTGGAGCCAGTGCTGCTTCAGTTCTTCACTGCTACCAGGGAGATGAGGCGTTAGTTCCTTACTGCTAGGCAGGGGACGTGAGGTGTCGGTTCCTTACGGTTGTAGGGGAGGTGATAAGGAGTCGGTGGCGAGGCGTCAGTTCATTACGACCCAGTGGAGTTGATGAATCCAGCAGGTCAAGATGCGAGGCATCGACTTTGCTGTGTCGCAATCACACCACAGGACCACAGGTGCTGCGGCTGGGTCAGAGTCGGGTGTCACGGACGTCGTGACACAGAACTCGGGACTCACGCTGTGGCCGGACTTCAGAGGCAATGCGTGGCCTGCGGCGTGGGTCACAGCCATTGCACTCAGCGGGGACCACAGCTCCGATGCAGGCAGCGGTGCAGAGTTGGACAGTGGCACCAGTTCCAAAGTCGCTCTGGAGTAGATGTGCTTGAAGCAGCAAGCAGCAGGTCAGCACAGAAAAGCAGTAGGCAGAGTGTCAGTCCTTCCTACAACATCCAACTCTTCTTCCTGGCAGAATAACCTCAGACCAGAAGGATTCTAAATTTGTAGAGTCAGAGGGTCAGTACTTATACCCATTTCTGCTTTTGAAGTAGGCAAACCTCAAAGAAAAGTATTTGAAGTGCACAAGACCCAGGGGTTGGAGACAGCCCTATTCAGGTGCAAGTGTCAGCTCTTCCCACCACTCTAGCTCAGGAACATCCATCAGGATATGCAGGGCACCCCTCAGCTCCCTTAGCGTGAATGTCTAGATTGAATTCACAAACAGCCCAATTGTCATCCTGACCCAGACGTGTATTTCACAGACAGGCAAAGGCACAGAATAATAAGCAAGAAAATGCCATCTTTCTAAAAGTGGCATTTTCAAACTTCCAATTTAAAAAACAACATCACCAAAAGATGTATTTTTAAATTGTGAGTTCAGACACCCTAAGCTCCATATCTCTATCTGCTCCCTAAACTTAACTTAAAAGATATTTCAAGGCAATCCCTGTGTTATCCTATGGGAGAGATAGGCCTTGCAATAGTGAAAAACTTAATTTAGAGGTATTTCACTATCAGGGCATGTAAAACACACCAGTACATGCCCTACCTTTTAAATACACTGCACCCTGCCCATGGGGCTGCCTTGGGCCTACATTAGGGGTGCCTTACATGTAGTAACAGGGAAGGTTTGGTCTGGTAAGTGTGTGCACTTGCCAGGTAGAAATGGCAGTTTAAAACTGCACACACAAGTACTGCAATGGCAGGCCTGAGACATGTTTGCATGGCTACTCTTGTAGGTGGCACAATCGGTGCTGCAGGCCCACTAGTAGCATTGGATTTACAGGCCTTGGGCACACCTGGTGCACTATCCTAGGGACTTACTGTTAAATCAAATATGCCAATCATGGATAAACAATCAGCACTTGCACTTTAGCACTGGTCAGCAGTGGTAAAGTGCCCAGAGTCCTAAAGCCAGCAAAAACTAAGGGCCTCATTACAGTTTTGGTAGTCTTTTAAGCAGACTGCCGAAGCCGCTGCATTCAACAGACCGCCAAAGCCACTGCAGTCAACAGACCGCAAGTGCTGGCAGTCTGCTGACTGCCATGTTAGCAGTCCCATTTGGACTTCTGCCCATTTATGGGCAGAAGTCCGACTCCATCGCCCTGGCCAACTCCATCGCCCTGGCCGACTGAGTTGAAGAGGCGGTTGCATCACCAGCACTGCCACGCCAGAAAGACTCCGCCCGCTGAATTATGAGCCGTAATAGGGCTTGGCGGAGCCTTGCTGGCGTGGTGGTGCTGGCGGTGCAAAACTGCCAGGACCCATCCCTCCCGGACGACAAGCTCGCCGTAAAAGGTATGTTGTTTATTCAAAAGGGGAGGAGGGAAGGGAGTGTTGGGTGCATGTGTGTGCGTGTATGTGTGCGAATGGGGGTGTATGAGTGTATGTTTGTGAGCAAGCAAGTGGGGGTGTCTGGATGTATGCGTGCGGTTGGGTGTGTGTGTCTGCATGTTTGCGGAGGGGAACGGGGTGTTGGGATGCGAGTGAGTAGGTGTGTGTATTGGGATTCATGTGAGTGAGGGTGCATGTGTGCAAGTCTGCAAGTGAGTGGGAGTGTGTGTGAATGTATGCATATGCGGAGGGGGTGGGGTGTGAATGATTGCGGAGGGTTGTGGGGGTGTGAATGTTTGCAGAGGGGGGTGAGTATGTCTGAGTGGGGGGTGTGTATATCAGTGTGAGATGAGATGGGGTGTTAGCGTGGATGTGTACGGTTGGGGGGTGTTTAGAAGTGTGTAGATGGGTGGAGGGGTTGTTTGGAAGTATGTGGATGGGTGCGAGGTGTCTGCATGTGTGTGGACATGTGGGGCTGAGTGTGCCAGCGACAGGAAAGGGGATTCCTCGTGCCGGGTGCGTTACCGCCAGAGTTTTGGTGACGGGGTGACAGCCACAAAAAAGCCTGGCGGTCTGTAGCCTTGTAATCCCGCAGGCTGGAGCCTGCCGCCGGCCGCGTCGGTACAACTGCACCGGCGGGACAGGCGGTGTTGTGGTGGTTTGGCTTCTGCCAAATCCCACAACTTGTAATGCGCTGGTCTTTACCGCTGGGTCCGCGGTGGTAAGACCACCACAGCGGGTGTGGCAGTGTTAAGATCGCCACACCAGTAATGAGGGCCTAAATGTAGCATAGAGTCAAAAATAGGTGGTCAGAGGCAAAATGTTTGGGTATTACCCTGCAAACAGGGCCATTTCCAACATCCAGAGATTTTCATTTTTGATTTGTGTATTTGGATCATTAGAGAAGTAATTTAGCTCAGGCAGACATTGCTGATCCGGGCCAAATTTTTCTGGACGACATTTTAAAAAATGGCACATGTTTTGCAGTGATGATGTTTAATTTCAGGAACCATGAGACCCATATACTCCATTCTGATGTCAAAACATAGGTTTTGGGGGTCAAGTAGTTTTATAGAGACAGAGCAACTCTTCCACTATTTTCCAAAACTGCAGCTATAATAGAGGAAGAAGAGACATATATAGAAGTGAAACAAATAATAATATTTTTTAATCATTCCATGTATACACCAGTGGCGGCTGCCGCAGATATCAAGGGGATGGGGAGACGACTGAATGCTGAATGGGGCGGGGAATAAATAAAAAGAAAAGAAAAACCTTACAGTTTGTTGTCGCCGGCTTTTCCTGCCGCAATTTCCTGTTCTGGTGTCCCAGCATATGCTGGGTCACCAGAACAGACTTCCCAGTAATCCTGGCGTTGTTTACATGCTAAACATAGTATGTAAGCAGCGCCAGGACTGGTCTGAGCAGCAGTGACTATCGCTCTGACACAACCCCGAGGCCTGGGCACTTTCTCCAGTACAGCTGGGCTGGAGAAAACTCAGGGGAGGCTCCTCCATAGGGGCAGCAGAGCGTTGGTCCCCCGCCAGCAGCAGCAGCTGCAAACCTTTTTCCCAAAAAATTATCATAAACTATGTTTATGATCATTTTTTGGAGGAAAAAGGGCAGGGCCACTGGGGTGACGAGTGAAGAGGGGGAGTGCTCAGCACTCCCCCTCAGAGCGCATGTGTTTGGCTGGCTATCTCGGAATCATGCGCACAGGGCTCTCTCCAGCCCAGCAACACAGATGCTGGGCTGCAGAGAGCCTGAACAGGCTCCCAGTCTGCCTGCCTCGCCCAGCCAGGGTAAGCACAGCCAATCCTAACGCTGCTCTAAGCATCGTCAGGATTGGCGCTGGGCAGGCTGGGAGCCTGTGCCTGCCTCGCCAGCAACACGGAGGAGCAGAAGAGAGGCACAGGAGTGGAGGTAAGTGTTTTTTTAAATAAAAATTAATTTAATTTAATCATTCCTCCTGCACGCGTGCGCCGCCCTGCCCCTTTCAATTAGCGCAAGCCACGACTGAGAAACCTTAGTGTGAATGTGTGTTTGGACGGCCGTCACACAAGTCCTCATCCCACCTCACGATGTCCAGCTCACCCCTCCCTGCACCTGTTGGCTGAGCAAGCAGCAGAAAAATAATACGATATTCAAATATCGTTTTATTTTTCTGCTGCTGGCTCTTAGCCAGTGGGGCGCTGCTCCTCCACCATTGAGGAGGAGCCTCCCCTGGTATACACCAAACAATGTTTATGATCTGAAGATGAAAACAAATAATGTTTATCATTCCTTTTGTAGACACATTTTTATAGTTCACTTTATTTATTTGTTTCAACAATCGCTCATGGAATACTAGCAGAATGTTGAACATTTGAGAAGAGCATATTGACTGGGACATCTTTTGGTAGCACAGGTTTTGCAAGTACATGTACATGTACGTGTACGTTCTGTGGGTAGAGGCTTTAGAAATGTTGTAGGTTTTAGCACCCCATCAATATCATCCCATCCAAATTCACATGGATCTTTTTCTACATATGCATGATCCAAAAATAGTACATATCTTCTGATCAAGTAGAATGCTCTTTTAATGTGTCCAAGCACAGAATATGACGTCGGTGGAAGGTCACTTAGCGGGACTGATCTCTTGAACTCACTGAACAGAAGACAGACAAATGTGTGGCATTCAGAACTCGTTTTCCACACTTGCACAAGGTATTTGTCTATGTTTTTAAAGTCACATTCTTCTTCTGTCTCAGCAAATTCTTTTAAAACGTCACTGGTTCAGCAGTTAAGGCGCCAAGGTTCGTTCCAGTTTTGCTCATAGTATCACCACCCATAAGAAAGTGCCTCGATAAAAACACTGGGCATCTCTGGGTCACATTTCTTGTAGATAATATAAAGCGGGATTAAGTGTCTTTTCTCGCCGGTTCAATAACGTAGCCACAAATGTGACAATCATTAACGTATGAAAATTGAAACAATTCTAGGTAGCACAATAATAACGTCTGTGTCATTTGACATTACAATGACTCGATTGGAACCATTTCGAACGGCCCATTCAACATGTAGCACAACACGAAGGTCAGCCTCATTCAATTTGCTGTTAAGTTCTAGAACAACATGGCCCCTAACTTTTGAATATCTCTCTGCAGGCACCAAATCCTCATTGACAATCACTCCACTTTTAATAATTAGAAATTGAATGTTCACTGAAGCATCAGTTATGTTTTGGCAAGTTAACATCTCCAAGTTAATCCTATTTGATGTTGATGACCAGAATTTATCAAGTTGCACAGACATAGATGTCCAATTTGATAAATTGCACAAGTATAGGTGTAGAATTTTTGATGCAGGCGAGGTCAATTGTTCCAGTTGTAGACGTTTTTCTGATTTTCTCACATTCTTTGACAGATAGTTAAAGATAACTGTCAAAGACAATCTGCACTTCTTGCCAGGTGCACACTGACTTTGATATCTGTAGAACAGTCTGAACGACCTCTCCAAAGTTGAGCATGGATGAAAGCTTGACCATTTGCAATTGTGACAAATAGTCCACAACAACAACAGTTTTCAATGGGAACACCTTTTCGAATTGAAATTCTCCAGGTGACAGTTTTTTTGCGAGCTCTTGTACGAGTTTGTGTTTCACTGATTTGGTTGCAGCATCTCCAGCAAATCATGCGTTTGTTGGAAGAAGATCATGCAATAGAATGCCCTTGATAAATTC
Organism: Pleurodeles waltl; assembly: GCF_031143425.1. NCBI lineage: Eukaryota > Metazoa > Chordata > Amphibia > Caudata > Salamandridae > Pleurodeles > Pleurodeles waltl. The sequence goes on along the minus strand of NC_090440.1, from coordinate 195,575,001 downwards.
AACACTTTCTTTTGCTACATCCATCTCTGTATATGTTTGTGAAAGTTGTTTTTTTGTAACCTGTTTTGTAGTGGCTGGTTGGACAAAACTCTTACTACGGCAAAATAATAATGGAATTTTAGCTTTAGTGGTTATGTCAAACAGCTTTTTCTCTTTCAATACAAATCAATTCTGCTTCAGTTCTACATAAAGTTTCGATCCATATTCCAGGACATCTAGTAGACGTGTCTTATATCGTTATCCACATACTGTTTGGTCATGAAGTTGTGTAATCGCACAGGCTCGGTCATTTCAAAGGGGTTTTCTTGCTGCTACATGAAATGAAGAAGGCTGTCAAAATGTTTATTAAAACGTTACCCTCTTTTTCCCACAAGTTCGTGGTGAGGAACAGTTTCACGATGGTCCAATAATTTTGTCACATCTCTGAAAACATTGCAAATAGAAAGGACTTATGGTAAACCAGCTGCCATTGAGCTACATAGTCATTTTTACGTGTCTGACGAACAATTCCCTTGAAGCTTTTCTGTGATCTCTGGATCGTCTGTTTCAGTTTCCTATCTGAAGCCACAGCACTGACCCTTCCATCTCGGTCTTTCACCACAAGATGTTTTTGGATGAATTTTCTGTAGAAGTATGGTTTTTCCACCTCTAGAGTCTTCACTCTTTCAAAATACCAGGATCCATATCTCAGGTAGTTTATGCAACTGAATTTGTGAAACACAGTTATCGTCAAACCCCTTTGGCCCTTGTTCTGACTAAACCACAGCAAACACATTAAAGATCCTCTGCTCTCTGATCAGTTGTTGGAGGTGGACAAGGGGTAGCCATTGATCTTCTAAGTGGATGGGCAATGGGTTTGGTTGTCGTCGCTTTCTCAGAAGACTCGGATTCTTGTGATTCATTGGTTTCTGCTAGTTTTTGACAAATGTTTACAGGCTTTTTTTCCACTGGCTACGATTTGTAGTACTTGTTGTTACAATGATAAAATATTTGATCCTCTTCACCCATCAGTTTCAATCTTTTGTGAACTTCGTCTTGCTGTATTTCTGCAGCATCTCAAACGCTGTTCTGTCCAGCCGCAGTTGATGTTAGCTTTTCTTTTGGATTAGTATGGCATATGATACATTTTTCTTTGTTGGAGTCCTCTGCTTTTGTAGTTAGCAACACTCTGTCAAGAGGTAAAGATCCTCTGCTACCACCTGCTTCACTCATGTTTATGAACTCGAATCAACAGAAAACCTGAAACAAAAACAATATTAATATAAATTACTAACATGGTGACTAAAACACATCATTATAGAGTCACCCTTTTGGAAAATGGCTAAAGAGTTGCTCTGATGATTTATTTTCTATCTCTATAAAGCTACTTGACCTCCAAAACCTATGTTTTTACACCAAAAAAAGAAGCATATAGGTCTTATGGTTCCTGAAATATTACATCATCACTGCAACACAACCGCCATTTTAAAAAATGGCCCGGATTACCAAAGTCTAGCCAAGCTAAATTATTTCTCTAATGATATAAAAACACAAGTAGAAAATGAAAATCTCTGGACAGATTTTTTTCACGTATGCATATCAAGGGGTCAGGACTATTAGGCAAACTGGTAACTTTTATAGCACAATTTTGACGCCTGCCTTAGCTTTAGATATGACATACAGTATAGATCGTTTTACCTGTCTCACCAACTTGATGTTTTTTTTTTAAACTCATACTAAAAATACATACACACCCATACCCACACACACACACACGTACATCTGTGATACATGTCAGTCTGCAATCTGTGCCAAAAACGTTGTCTCTAATTTCCTTATTACAGCCAAGCTGTGACCTCACTACCTCAAATGTAATAAATTATTACAGCTGAGTTCAATGTCACAATGCCTGTTACCTCAGCCAGCGTCCGGGGTGAATGGCAGGACACTGAGCAACAGCTGCAATTTAAACAAGGAAAACAAGAATTGGATTTTCATTCCTCTGATCTGTTTTTCTAAAATAAAGTGATCAGCAGATAGGAGATATTTATGCCATCATATTATTTTTCCATGTTGTAGGCCACTGTAGAACAAAATAGACTCTCTGTATGTTTCTACACAATCTAACCCACAACATTTTTAATCTGACTTACATTAAACTACTATGGATATTTTTTTTTAATAAAAGATACTGTTTTTGATGTGTTCAACTTTGCAGCCCAGATTTTCCTTTTATTCTTTTTACCTCCAACGAACATGAAAAAGCAAGAAAACAAGGATGTGAGGAATATGTTGGAAGGGGGATGGTGTGACCATGTACTATAAAAAATAAAATACCCTGTGCCATACATTGAAAATACACTGCAAATCACCTTGGAGTTGCATTACCTTATAAAGTATCTCAATATTCCACCACGTTCCTCTGTGTGGTCTTTAAAATAAAATAGAGATTTTGATAAGCACTCTTCAACCACTGGCTTGCTAAAGTGTTATTCAAGCACACCACGGGGCAATTGGTCATCCTTCTTCAGCCATTGGCCGTCTTCATTACAACCTAAAGAATAGTCCACTTCAGTGCCAACGGCTAGTAGGCCAATCCCTGCTTTCATTTTATGTTTTTTTTTCTGTGTTACTGCTTTTACATCATTAATGTCTAATGCATACGCTTACAAAACATTTTTTTTAAATGCAGCCTTCTCAAGGCCAGGGCTATTGGCTTTGCCAATGCTTGACATACTATTACTTTAGTTCAGAAACAGTACAATGCTGTGCAGAGAACACTTGTGTCTGCAGAGTATCTCGAACTTGAGGTGAAAAGTATTGTGCTTTTAGTCAGACTGAAACAAGATTACAAATAAACAATGTGATGGAGAAGTGAGAGAGAAGCAGCATATTGACATACCTGTGTACTCACTTGAATTTAACAGCTGCTGCCTGCTTTCTCATGTTCATTCCCCATTCACCTAATGGGATTACCCTCATGAAGACCGGACTTCACCCACAGTTTTGATCCAAAAGATTAACAGGTATGATGTGAGCATTAATAAACAGCACACTTAATTGCCAACTTTTTTCTATTTACAGTTTGGAGCACAGGGAAATAAAGCTATTTCCCCCCCTCTTATAATTTTCACTGACATGCTAAAACCAGGCTAGGCAACAGGTGAGCAGGCTTCAGTGGGAAAATGGGTTAATTTGAACATAGTAATATTGGAAACTGTTTCTCAAATTAAGGGGTAGGAAATGGAGAATATGTATGTGTATAGTGCAATCCTAGGCGAAAGCAGTGAAACGCTATACAGGGTCAAAGGCAAGAATACAGTCCACAAACGATTGACAAGTTGGCTGGGTTGTGGAAGCGCAAATGGACTGTTATCGCATTGTGACGTGGTATAATTTAACGTGGTGTCTTAAGCGATTTTCCTTAAATGGAGCAAGGTAGCTGCAATAGTGATGGATACAGGGATGTTTTTTCCGATCGTATGTGCACAGATGAAGGTCTGCTGCCTTGATTATTCTCTTTTACACTTCTTTGCCTTCAGTCTGATGGTTTCCTTGCTGCAGGTGTGCCAGGAGCCACTAGAGATGGTAAGCTCATCAGCTAGATAGGCAAGGGTGTGGGTCGTGATAGTTTTTTACATAATTCATCTGGATTGAAGAGGCAAATTAAGTCGGTGGAATTCCATCAGGATGCGGATGATCTGGTCATATTTTTTCAGGCCATGAATCTGAAGCATAGGATGTGCTTAAGTGGAGCCAATGTGGAGTCTGGGAGGTCTTTGAGTCAGCACAAGATTACAGGGGCTTGAACAGCAGTTCTGAAATCATTTCATGGAGGAAATGATTTCACATTCTTTAGTAGCTGGTACCATGCAGTCTTTGTTTTCTTGGCGGTGTACTGCTAGAGGTTGAGGTTTATGCCCTGGGAAATTAAAGTGACGTGGCACTGGGGGAAAGTTGGGTTTCAAATCAGTCTAAAGTTCCTTGCATTGAGTCAGGGCTGGACTAGTTGTTACCCGACATTCTTGACAAAAAACTAAAACAAATTCAGTTGCAGTGGTGGTTGAATTTCAGGTAAGTACTGGACATCCAGATCAGACTTACGGGCAATTAGCATTATATTATCCAACTATAAAGGTGCCTTCCAACATTCAGCAGAATGGATTTATAAGACGAAAATATGTAAAATGTGTTTGTATGCCAAATAGAGGTCTAAAGGGCAGCATTACCCTACTAAAGAGAAGTAGCTTTGATATATGAACAGTGAGGTGGCGGGATCTAAATATTTCACATTACCCTTCCCTCTATAAAAATATGCTTGAGTCTTGCTCTCCCCCCCACCTCTCTCCCTATTTAAAAAAAAAAAAAAAAAAAGAGAAGCGCTGTTGAACAAAGGGTTGTTGTCTTTTACCATTCTTTACCCCTTTCCCAAATATATTTCACCAAATATATTTTGGTGCTCTGTATCTTACTCTCTAAGTATTGTATCAAAAATGAACAGGTGAACATGTCTTCCGTTGGAGCACAAAAAAAAGGAGGATAGTTTTAAAACGAGACAGAGTCCTCTGCGTCAGTTTGCTAAGACAGTGGTTCCCAACCTTTTGACTTCTGAGGACCCCCACTTTATCTTTACTGGAACCCGGGGACTCCCAAATAATACTTATTGAAATCCGAGGACCCAGAGTGAGTCATACTGGAAGCCGTGGACCCTGGTCTAAACAATGTTGATGATCTGAACTGCAAAGTAATACACAAAAAAAACAGAAACAGGCATTCCATCGAACATATACAAAAATGATAACACTTTTTATGTATTGTTCAAACAAATAAAATAACAAGAATAAAAATGTTAATAGGAAGATTGGAGCTTTTGTAGATTTAATTGTAGCCACACATTGTACACACTATGGGGGTCATTCCGACCCCGGCGGTCAAGGACCGCCGGGGCCGGGGTCGGCGGGAGCACCGCCAACAGGCTGGCGGTGCTCCCCAGGGTATTCTGACCGTGGTGGTTCAGCCACGGCCAGAAAGGGAAAACCGGCGGTCTCCCGCCGGTTTTCCGCTGCCCTGTAGAATCCTCCATGGCGGCGCAGCTTGCTGCGCCGCCATAGGGATTCTGACCCCCATACCGCCATCCTGTTCCTGGCGGCTTCGGCTGCCAGGAACAGGATGGCGGTATGGGGTGTCATGGGGCCCCTGGGGGCCCCTGCAGTGCCCATGCCAATGGCATGGGCACTGCAGGGGCCCCCGTAAGAGGGCCCCACCCTGAATTTCAGTGTCTGCTTAGCAGACACTGAAATTCGCGACGGGTGCTACTGCACCCGTCGCACATCCTCCACTCCGCCGGCTCCATTCGGAGCCGGCATCCTCATGGAGGGGTGTTTCCCACTGGGCTGGCGGGCGGCCTTTTGGCGGTCGCCCGCCAGCCCAGTGGGAAACCCAGAATACCCGCGGCGGTCTTTTGACTGCGCAGCGGTATTCTGGCGGTTCCCTCCAGGCGGGCGGCGGGAGCCGCCCGCCGGGGTCAGAATGACCCCCTATATTCTGTTTGATGTTCCTACACTGCTACCACAAATCAATGAGGATACTAATTTAATTTTTAGCTTCCAATTTCAAATTCCTTGACATTTACAGTAGGTTTTAAATGTTTTAATTGTACATTTAGCCACTTTATTTAGATACACTTTAATAATCTGTTAATATTAGTTAATTTTCTAAGCCGTCACGGACCCCCTGAGGAGCCTTCGCGAGCCCTCAGGGGTCCCCGGACTACAGGTTGGGAACCACTGTGCTAGGGAACCATCAGGTCTCAATGTATGCCCTATGTTGTGCGACAGGGATCTAAATGAACACTCAAAAAGGAACAGAGGGGGCAAGTGGTTCAAAATGATCCTGAATGCAGAGGAAATCCTACAGAGAATGGGCACACTCTCCCTACCTCCCAAAGACTCCTCCCTCACACTTCATCAAGGGGCAGCACTGGTAGCAGCAGTGCACGTTTTCTCACAGAGCAGGTACAACATCCTACCCTTCTTGATAAAACCCTCCACTGACCCCCTTCTCTCAGACGCTTGGTAATTAACACTCCATTGCTAACGTCTCTCCTCACTTAACTTATAGAAAAGACAGTAGCCTCACAGCTTCAGTCCCATATGAAATGGTATCATCTTTTCAACAGCTTTTAGTCGGGATTGCTACCCAGGCATGGTACAGAAACAGCCCTAAATGATTGGAAGCAGCAGATTCAGGCACTCAATAAATCCTATACTTGTTGGATTTCTCTGCCTTCTTCGACACAGAAGTTTACAATCTTCTGTTAGAAAGACCGACCACCATGTTGAGATGTCGAAGTCAGCCTTTGTGTGGTTTCAAGACATTTTGACAAGTCCAGCTTATGTTTTTAGGTATGTGTCTACCTCCTTAAGTTGTGATGGTCTACCGGGATTTCCATTGTTGTCACTTAATTTTAATATTTATATATAACCACCTGTGGAGGGATGGGTGAGAATGAAGTCTACAAAGCCATGTGTCAGGGTTTAAACAGGGGAATTTAGTCTGGTTATTTTAAGGCAAAGGAATTCTTACATCCTGGAGCAAGCGCTTTACAAGTTGTGTCTTAATGTTTTTACTCCCTTTTTCATAATTTCATCTTCACTTCTTCTTTTCCAGGCGAGGTCCAGGGGCCCAGCAGCCAATGGTACTCCCAGAAAGAGGAGAAGTGTTGTCAGGTAAGTGTTCAAAATAAAAAATTTAAAAAACACAATTTCTTAAGTCCTAATCAGACTCTTTTGCCTTCTGTCGCGGTCTGTTTGACTGTGGGGGCTTCAACCCAGCACGTTCACCACCCCCCTGCCCCTTTGCTGCTTTTGGCCCTTTCGAATCTAGCTACCCAATTACTTTTGGCTAGCTTTGGGTAGGTTTGGCTCTGACCCGAAAGGAATTCATAGAAAATATTTTTTTCTCCAAAGTCTGGTTGTTTCCTCAATCATTGGTTACTGGTGCTTGGCAAAGGGGGTTCTTCTTTTTAAAGGTCTGGGCTTCTTGGTTTGTCACCCTTCCCCTCTTTATCCTTGAAATTGGACCTATTAGGTAAGTATGAAACTCTACATAAAATTTTTTTAAAAAAATAAAGAGCGGGCTTAGTACTCCATTCGGTGGGAGGGCGTCATTACCCATGTTGTGATCTGTGCTTGCTCCTTACCTCTCTCAAGCTTCCCTGTATACCAGCAGTCGCCTGTCAGGCCAGTCCTCCTGATGTGGCAGGCAGGAGCACAAACAGCATCATTGGTGGGGTCCACCACCCTTCTCTCCAGGAGTCCTCTTCAGTTCCCCTCTAACAATTGTAGATGGCATCCTGCCCTGTCTCTTCCTTAGCGTCAGAGAAGGCTAACCCTCTATTCATCCCATCGCATTGGAGTCGGCGTTGCTGTCCCTTCCTTAGGCATCAGAATTTCTCGCCGTCTGGTGTCTACCGCCCACAGCAGGGAACTCCCCAGAGTTATTTGTCTTCCCCTGCGGGACGTCCTCCTCCACCTTTTATGCCCTCTCAAAATCAAAGTCCCTTTTTAATGTTTGCGACCCCTCCTTCCACTCCCTACCCCGAGCATACTTCTGTTGTCCTTTGTATTCTTCATTTTCTTATGTTGTCCTCTTCCTATTTCCAGGTCCGGGCATTGCAAAGCAGCCAACACAGGACTAGTTTTAGGTAAGTGAGTTTTTATTCTTTCTTTTCTATTCCCCCTCCTAAATCTCCCCCCCTTAACTCCTTCTGTTTGGGAAGGGCTTTTCCTATTGGATACTAAGACAAGAAATCTATGTTGTCCTGTTCTTTTCTTCCTCTGAAGAGTGTGTTATACCTAAACAGTTGAAGGGCTAAAAACTTGCTCATCACCCTGGCATTGTTCCCCTTCTTCCTGGTCATCCACGTGAGACGGGCATGATAGGTATATAAAAGAAACTCCCATCCCTCTAGGTAATACTTTAATGCACCTGTGGTCTATTTAGTTGCAAGTCATTCTTTCTCAACTACTGAATACTTCACATCTCTAGGATACAACTTTGTGCTAATGAATAATATGGGACTTCCCCGTCCTTAAATGTCCTTTTGGGACAGAACCACACCTAAATCAACCACAATGCATAAGTATAAATATTTTTGAAGAATTGGGAGAGCGTAAGACTGGTTTGGTAGAAATTAACTCTTTTAAAGTCATAAAAGCAAGCTGTATTTCACGGCTGGGATCTTTTCGTTTGTTAGTATCATGATTTTTCTTTACTAAGATCTGTTAATGGTGCTGCCCACTGTTACTGCAAAAAACAAGGATTAAACGTGAAATAGTAGCCTACAAGATCTAGAAATGCTTGGAGATCTATTCTTGTTTTTGGAAAGGGGACATTCTTAATTGGGCTACCTTTTCCTTTTTTTCGTTTTATGAGGCCTTGAACTAACAGGTAACCCAGGTACTTAACCTATTTGCTCACTTTCTTACTCTTTCTTGGGTTTATCTTCAAGCCTGCCTAATTTAGGATATCAAGTACTGAGCTCACATGTTTTAAATATTGTACCCAGGTGGCACAATAGATAGCAATACCACCAATATATGCTGCTGCATACTGTTGGTGTGGCTGGAGCAGGGTATTCACCATCTGCTCGAAAGTGTCCGAAACCCCAAGGATACTGAATGGTAAAACTGTAAACTGATATAATTTACTTGGAGTTGAGAAAACCGTCTTCACTTTGTCTCTTGGATTAAGGGGGATTTGCCAATACATAAATCTAGAATGGTGATTAACATGGTCTCTCGAAGGTTCTCTGTCATTTCATAGATACGTTGTAATGTAGAAGTATTGAATTTTGATATTTTTATTTACTTGTTTATGGTCTATACGAAATCTAATGGTACCATCTGGTTTGGGCACGATTACCACAGGTGAATTCCAGTTACTATTGGAAGCTTCAGTTACTCTTAGTTGCAACATACTCTTTACTTCTTCATATAACATTGATCTTTAGGCTTCTTGTATTCTGTAGGGTTTCAACCTGACAATCTTACTGGGGTCATTGGTCTAGATTCCTCCCATTTGTTGAGTAGATTTACATGGTATGTTTTTATTTTGTGCATCCCATAACTCTATTTGATAAGTGGCCACTGGCTCCTTATTCATGATCTTATATGGTCCCTGCCACTAGCTGAGCGTTTGTTCTCTGATGTTGGAAAGAGTAATAACACAAACTTTACTGGTTGAAATATGTGTAACTTAGCTTTCTGATCATAGAATGCTGTTGTCTTAGTTGGCACATCTACGAATGTTGCTGTCCAATTTCCCTTAATTTTATCAGTGTGGCTCACAATTGATTAACACTTTGTGTTCTGCTCTTGGCAATGAATGCCAAACAATTCAATGAATAGCATTAATTCCCAATTACTGTTTTCAAGCCCCTCCAATTATTTTTAAAGTGCGCTTGAGTTGAGTTATAAACACTCCCAGTTACTTACAAGTAAATCTAATTTCCATTATTCCATAGTGTGCTCATCAGTCATTACTTTTGAGGTGGCCCCGCCTCAGCCAGGAGAGAAAAACAGGAAGTGAAGCCTCCTTTGGGTACTATCAGCAATAGCCAACCCACATCATTTCCTAACAATACCAAGCCACTGAAGGCCAGCTGCCAGAGAGAGCAGGGTGGGTCACAATGACTGTGACAAGGGCAATAAGGGAATAAAAATAAACATTTTTACTAGTAACTAACCAGAAATTATCTTTACATCCCTTATCACTGACCCAGTGATTACTTTTGAGTGTTATGTAAGCATAAGCTGGTCTTCACGACCACCCCAAATTTTAACACATAAATGAAACAGTACACTAATCATGCTTACATGCCTTTAATCAGTGCACTAAAATTGAATCAAATTGTGTAGAAAATACTGTCAAATGAGATGTCTCATCACACTCTTAACATGGTAATGTTTAACAAACGTTTCAGCTAAATCCTGAGTGACTGCTCCACAAATTTTAGACTAAAAAACTGTGCTTCTGTCCAAGAGGCTGCATCCCTTTTAGTGGATCTTTCCTGTATTCCTTCAGTTAGAGACATTAGCCAAAGAATATATCAAACAATTATTGATCTGATCCATCTACTTAACATGATATTAGATGCTTTCTTACCTTAGTTTACTCCACCAAAAAGAAATGTTGCAATACCCCTCAGATCCCTGGAAGTAAATCTCAACTGCCTTCTTTACATCCAATAAATAAGAAATGTCCTCCTCTTATGCAATTTAGAAGCCACCTTGGGGAGAAACGCCTGATTATTTTTAAACAAATCCTCATCCTAAACGCTCTTTTAAAAAAGGGTGGGTTACATATAAAGGCACCATTGTTAACCAATCCTTCTTGCTGATGCAGTAGCCACTAAACATGTAACACATACTTTAAATCAACTGAAATTAGTGGCTTAAAAAGGGACTCCCTGCAGTGCCTTAAGCGCCAGAGGGATATCCGAAGGTGGAACATGAAGTCTAAACATCTTGAAATCGTGACATTTTTCAATTAGACCAATGTTCTTTAAATGACTAGATGGTAGTCCATTGGGCTATTAAAATAGTAACTGCCAACTGTTTTTGAGAAATACCCAAAAAAAACTGTTGCATAGAAGTAATCTCACACTCTACTCCTGGCAGAGATCTGGAGAAACACCATTCCTCAAAATTCCTCCACTGTCCAGGAAAATATTTCAAAGGCGATGGGTGCCTGGAACCCTGAACCATTCCTCCTCGATGTTTTGACACTCCTGTCTTCTGAAGCCTCATCCTCCTAAACTCCACACCGACAGTGCCAGTTTCTGGACAGAAAAACACCCCACTGCTCTGAGAGGGTAGGGAGATAACGAGATTCTCTGAGGTGAAAGGATAGCTAAGGTCTTTAGAAGGGGAAATCACGAGAGGCAGGGACAAAATGGGATAACCACTATAACCTCTGTTGCTTCCCTCTGCACTCTTATAAGTAGGTGAGGAGTGAGTGCAATAGGCAGAAATGCATATTGCAGCTTAGAAGGCCAAGGTGGAGATGGTGCATCTATGCCCCTTGCTTCTGGATCCTTCTATTGAGAGAAGAACGTCAGAAGCAGAGTATCTTCTCTGGAGGCAACAAGGTCTTTGAAGGGCTCCTTGAACCTGTCTCATATTTTGAAAAATGAAAAAGGGGTGAGATAGAGCTTGAAAAGATGAGAAGGCTCTACTTATTATGTTTGCTACTACATTCTGCTGTTCCCTGATGTAATTTGCTTTAAGGGAAAGATGGTTCTGTACCCACCTCCAATCTTTAATGGCACCAGATTGAAAGAGGCAGACTTTGTCCCTCCATGCTTTGATATATGACACTGCTGTTGCCTGCCCTGAGAATCACGTGATTATTAAAACTCTATCCTGAAATGTATCATTGCTTGGAAGATCGCTAATAATTCCTACTAATTTGATTACCTCATCTTGTTCTTTGCTGATAATCTTCTCTGAGCTTCCTTGCTCCCCAACATTGTTCCCTAACCTATAGGGCTAACATTGGTTGTTATCACTATCTCCCGAGAGGTTTGCAGAGGTAATGATACTACTTTAACCACCATTGTAGCTGTCCTCTGATTTAGTCTGTTACAGAAATCTCTTAATCCAATGAAGACTGTCTCCAATATCTTGCCAGGGCCATATGTACAGTCTTACCCAGGGGACCAGAAAAAAAACACAGTTCCATATGTCCCTGCACCTTCAGCCATAGCCTTACTGAAGTCTCTGTTTGAGATAACAGTGATATAAGTGCTGCTCTTAGTCTCACTGCTCTCTTCTCCAGCAGAAACATCATGCCAATGTCTGTCCTGAAATGAGCTCAGATACACTGTCTTGTGAAGGGTTCAGCTTGCACTTCTCCAGGTTGATTGGAAGTCCATGTTGAGTGAGGCACCCCCCCCCCTTTACCACTTGGCAAACTCATGCATCGGGAGAAGATTCTTTCCATGCTGCTTGGTAAAAATCATATTCCTCGTCCTACAGGTCGAAGCAGGTCCTTCCCTGACATAATCAGGAGTGCTGGTTTCTGGAAGAAGATCCCGAGTTCCACTTCTGATTCCATGGTTTCTGTTTCTTTTGCCTCTTTGTCTTCTGGAAAAAGAGCATTGTTGATGTTGACCACCTCTCCCTGATGGCTGACAAAAGGAAGACTTTGAAGAAGTATAACAACATACAGACCCACGAACATTCTGTAAGAATGATAAAGAATGTTTCTTCTTTTTGAAGATCTGGTGTAACTTTTTATCTGATGACTATCCAACTAAACTGGGTACAAATGTATCCAATGGATCTGACTCCTGCATAGTCTTCTCTACCTCTTTCAAGTGATTGTCTACAAATAAATCTTGAAATGTTGATTTTATCAGGGTCCTTCCATTCCCCATTCACTAACAACATGCTTCAACCATGTACTATGCAGCTCCTCCACCGCCCCAACATTTAGCCCCCTTATGCCCCCTGCACAGAGAACAACTGGAGAAAGAAAAAGAAATCCTTGTTTGCTTAGTATTCTGCCCATCCTGGCAACAAAAGAAACCTGCAAGTTCTTTGCTCTCCAAACTGCTGCTTTAAATCACTGCCCCAACACCACACACTCAGGGCTTTCCCAGGAAGTGTTTAAACATACCATAATGTATCCACTCACCTTTAAATTAGATATGTATGGGCAAACCCTACTCTCTATTTGCATTCTAACTGCACAAGTGCAGAGTCCATTCATGTCACACATATGCAGAGTTCATTCTTCCCACGCATTCACAAAGTCACCAACACTAAAATTACTGCACATTTCTGGAATCTGGGGGGGGGGGGGGGGGGTGGAGGCGGGTGTCAGCTGCATCTCTACGGGTGCATTAGGACTCAACCTTCCAACCTACCAGGTCAGTCCCAAGCCCAACCAACAAAAGCGGGAAAACATACTTCAGTACTGTGTCTTTACCAGTAGCCAGCGCCAGTAGGAGGACCTTTGGGACTGGGGGGGGCACCCTAATACTTAGAGGTGGGGGAGCCACTGAAAACTCAAGGCTGGCTCAGCTTGAGGTCCTGTTGGAACCTCAAGCCCATAACAAGCTAAGCTTTCATATGGCTTCTGCCCGCCTCCCCATGCCTTGACTGTGGTGTTAGGGTCATAGCTGCCAACTTTGGATCTGGGGGACTAGGTTCAAGTCAAGTCTCAACCTCAGCTCAACTTTATGTGACTCTGGGCAAATCACTCCATCTCTCCATCCCTATAAACAATGAATGGTGACCTTGTATAATGTAACAGTTTTCTATGTATAGCACTCCAATACATTGGGGTCCAGTTTATGCTTTATAAAAACTGCTGAAAGGTGTATAAAAACGTAAAAATAAACCCTTAACAAAAGGAATGTTGCTATATAACATGGGTACTAGCAAACATTTTCCCAGGGGCCAAAAGTTTGGTCTGTGACGCGCCTGGGGGCCGCATTGATGCCAGGGCTGTGGCGGTCAAGTGGGGTGGCTGGGGGAATTGGGGGCAAGGTAGGTGTAGGAGAAGCAAATGATATACATCTAGTGGCTGAAATAAACAATGGAAAACCAGAAAACCAGGAATTAATCCCGGCTTACCCACTTTTCCAAACTGTGTGATCCTAGGCAATTGTTTAGTCTCACTTCACTCCTTTTTCTGCATTATCTCATTTAAGATGACCTTGAAATACATGATTCCTGGTGTGCGCTGCACATAACCTGCTTCTATGTTTGATTTAATAAACTATAATGTTGTTAATGTATGATAGGAACACAGGCCACCCATAAAGTGCACATACCAAGTGACTGGCCTCTTCAATTTACTATTGGTTGTGTTCTCAAGATAAGGGAAATAATTAATGTTTAAAAATGTATGTTTCCAAATGTATGTTTGAAAACTATTTAAAGGAATACATCTCAGTGCACTGATAAAATAAATTGTACTAAGGCAAAAAGGTTCTGCATGTTAACTAAATACACTTTTTTTTTATTTTAAAGAGACTGTCTTAGTTTTACACTTGTGCTGCAAGATGTTTTTAAAAATGAAGACGTTTCTAAAGTTAAGTGCAGGAGTCCCTAGGTACTTCCTTTCTTTAACACCAACTAAGTTTGAAATAAATGATTGTGTGTGTATTTAATATTTTTGTTGTTAGTGCAGAATCCTGCAAACAACTGCCAGTGCTCCTGTTGCCCAAGGGGCCGCATGTAAAGGTCAGAGGGTCCGCATGAGGCCCGCGGGCCGTACTTTGAGTATCCATGCTCTATAACAATCCGAGCCATGTACAGGGTTTCAATACAATTACCTAGCCTCTTTGTTTGTTATTGGTTCATATTTTAAAATAATCACTTTTAATAAGTACTTCTTAGTGCTGTGCTATTTTGTGATGTATTAATGTCAATGCTTCCACATGCTAAAGAAAACAACTTTTTTTGAATTTTATAGAGACTTTATCATATTTTACGTGGTGTTTGGACCACAATATACATAGCAAACATTTTCACAGCATCTAAGATCCAAGACAGACTCTTGGCTCACCCTGTTAATTTGTTAGCATGCCCACCTCTACTCATTTCCTATGCCCAGCACACAAGGTTTTTTCTTTCCTTTTCTTGTCCCAGTACATCCATGCCAATAGACTTGATTCAGACAGGAGACTCACGATTTTTTTAAGCCAAAAGTAGCTTTATTTTGTCTGTCTCCCGCCAAAAAACTGCCTATTTTTTTTTTTATCTCCCACTTCCCTCTTATAAAATGTTGGCATGTATGCTAGTCTAAAGGCAGGAGAAACAAAAAAACAGTAAGTGATGTAGGTAGGTTGTGCTTCTTGCACCCTGAAGGTGGTGGAATTAGGGTGACCACCCGTCCGTAAATTTCACGGACTGCCCGTAATTTCGGCCTGCCGTCCGTTGTCCGTGATGAAAGACTTAACGGACGGCATTGGTCCGTAATTTTAGCCTTTTACCAAAAGGACAACGGTCAGCAGAGCGAAATTATGGGCAGATAATTTTCCCCAGGTGGATTGAAGGGCAGGGAGTCTTGTGTGCTCTGAGGGAGGGAGGGGCAGGCAGATAAGAAAAGGCCTTCTTGCCAGAGGGTATCCCTCCATAAAGAAATGCAAATGTGGGTAACTGGTAAATCTGCAAATGCAAAGGGGCTTGAAAACCTGCATTGACTTTAATCAAAGGAGTCACTTGAAGCTTTCTGATGGCAAACATATTATCTTTTAGAGAGGTACTGTAATGGTGTTCCAAGGTGAGCTGTGGAGTGTGTGGATTTAATGGAGTGTTATAAAAACTGTTATTTTATTCAAATCTGTATTTGAGAAACACTTTTTTTTATTTAACCGGAATGTATTTGCGCATTTTGTAGCAGCCTATATTATGATGTAATTGTATTTATATAGCGCTTACTATCCCTGACGAAGCGTCAAATGCATGTTTAAAATTAGGACTTACACATTCACAGTTCTTTCAGAAACCTCAGTACCTCATAGTACTAACAAACATTGACAAAGCCAATAGGTCTTGTCTAAGCAAGAGTTATTGGCTTTGCCAATGTGTTTTAGCCATGTTATACACCAGAGTGGCTGCTGTTCATGGCTATAAGTTAGTGGCATAGTGGTGCGCAGTGGAGTAGAGTGGCATAGGAGCAGTGGAGTAGTGGTGCAGAGTATAGTGCAGTGGTGTACAGTGCAGTTGTTTAGAGTACATTGGCGTAGAATGCAGTGGTTTAGAGTGCAGTGGCATGGAGTGGCGTTGGGCAGAGTAGAGTGGCATACAATAGAGTGACAGAGAGTGCAGTAGTGTAGAGTGGTGCAGTGGCACAGAGTGCAGAGTAGACTCGCATGGCTGAGAGTGCAGTGGCGTAGAGTGGGGTAGTGTATAGTGCTGTAGAGTGCAGTTGCGTGGAGTGATGCAGAGTAGAGTGGGGCATAGAGTGCAGTGGCATAGAATGCAGTAGTACAGAGTAGATTGGTGAACAGTAGAGTGGCAGAGAGTGCAATGTTGCAGAGTAGAGTGTCAGTGCAGTGATGTAGAGTGGAGTACAGTAGCACAGAGAACAGTGGCTTAGAGTACAGTGGTGCAGAGTAGAGGGCAGTGGCATACAGTGCAATTGTTTGGAGTGCAGTGGCATAGAGTGGCATGGGGTAGAGTAGCATAGAGTGCAGTGGAGTAGAGTGGCAACAATAGAGTGGCAGAGAGTGCAGTAATGCAGAGTGGTGCAGTGTCAAGAGTGACATAGATTGAAATGACCATTACATTTGCACAGACACACAGTTTTTCAAATCAAACTATACTGTGCACAGACGATGATGTGTAGAAATTGCATCACCTAATGCAATGATTTGTTTTAATCATATAAAGGTATTTGTTTCCAGCACAGTTCAGAATTAACAAAAATGTGCTTTGTTTGTGCTCCTAATTCTGATATATTCTGAAGTTTATTTAAATGTTGTCATGGGATAGAAAAAAACTATTTCCTAACCCCAGTATCCAGCAAGATTGTTGCATAAATCCTATCACTTTGAAGTCAGAGAAAGAAAACACTACGTTCCCACCGAAAACAGAGCCTGACATTTGATTTTGTTCTTTGAATGCACAGCAAATGTGATGAGATAAGAACAAGATTTACAGGCCTGTTTACAGAAAGGGAGCACTCTGAAGGATACTGTAAATAAGGTTTGGGCAAGGGAAGGGACGAAGTCAAGCTGCATAGCCTAAAACAAATAAAGCCAACAAATTGAAAGCAACAAAATGTGAGTTACAAACCACAAAGCCAATGGCAAGCAACGGACAGAATTCATTTCCAAGTAAGCTCTATGAATGTACTTAAAGTGACAGCCGTAGGATACTTTGTGGGGAAAGTCCAGTATTTTAGTCCAGTCCTTATCTTGCAGGGATTTGGCCACATCAATCACCCAGGTAGTATGACGAGAAGACCTGGAGAGGTTTCCATGTTGCAGGAAAGGTCTGTACATGCCATTCTATCAGTTTGCCACCAGTTGGTGTATAGCTTCTGGCACACCTCTCGTAAGGTTAGTGCTAAGTGGCAGACATGAAATAAGGCATTTAATGATTATTAAAGTGGTTGTAAGTAAGGAGTTGACCAGGATGAAGATGGTAGTCTGCCACAAGGGTTTAGAAATTTAGTAGGTCGCTGTCCAGAAACAAATCCCCCAATTTTAAGACACCTGCAACATGCCACTGATGGAGTTGCTCTGAGCACAGTCGTCCTGTGCGAGTGGGAAGGCTTAGCAAAGATAGTGCAGGAGCACAGGGTTTCTTCATATCAGTGAGTTTACAGGTTCTAGCAAGGCAAGAGAAAGATGTGAGTGATAACTCCGGATGGTGATCCATAGAATGGTCAGTAGGAAACAATGAGCAGTGCATTAAGCCTTCCTTAAAAGTCTTTACTGATAAACCCCATCTCATGCAGGGAGGTGGGCAGAAAGCCAGCGAGCCACCCATTGGACTGGTGCAGCTGAATAATAGCATTCTAAGTCCAGAAGACCTAATCCACCTGCAGTCACAGGTAGCTTTACAGTGGAAAGAGCTACCAGACGGCGCTGCAGCGACCAAATCAGATGTGTGGCATGTCTGAAGAAGGAATGAAGGACGAGTAGGAGAAGGTTTGCAAAATAATACTATTGTTGGGGTAGGACATCTTTTTCACTAGTGCCACGTGGCCAGAAAGCAGAAGAGAAGACCAAAAAGCAAACTGGCTTTGGAGGGACCATGACGCTCTGCCGAGATTTCCATCCTCCAAATCAGTGGGAGAGTGGTAGATATTAATCACTAGGTATCTGTCAACACCAGAGCAGTACGCGCTCTATTGGCGACAAAAATGCAAAAACCCTGCACTCTCAAAACAACGTAATTTATGCATTGTGCTGGTATGTTGTGGTTTAACCTTTTGCATTGCAGAGTTCAATCCTAAAAACGTATTTTTAATATGCTTACAAATACTGTTCCTTTGCAATGTATTGCTGCAGGTTTTCAGAGTGTGTTAGGGTGTGGCCCCTTTCCAGGGCTTTCCAGAGACTTTCCTTGCAACATGCCTGGGCGTGATTCTGGGCTGGGCCAAGACTCTTTAAAAGAGAGCCAGCCCAACTCCCAGTGCTCACTATTCAGAGGTCCTGGTGCAGAGCAGCAGCTTCTTCCTGAGCTCCTGTCCCGGCGGCCTATTTGGATATTCCAGTCTTCTGCCCTTCATCCTTCATTGGTAATCATTGTTCCAGGCGGTAAAACGGTGGTTGGACTGTCCCGGCACCGTTATTGAGAATTTTCATATTCTTGGTTTAATTCTTAAATGAGTAACAGATTACTTGCGCGCTACCATTTCTTGACATTTATATGGTAGTTTACAAATAGGCAAGACGCGCGATTTGTTTCATAAAGGTTTGACTTTGTTATTCATTGCGTGCTACCATTTCTTGACATTGGCATTGTGGCTTAAGAATCGGCAAGACGCGCGATTCGTTTTATGGTGTTCAAACATTGTTGTCCATTGCGCCCTACTATTTCTTGACATTTACATGATGTTTTACGAATTGGCAAGACGCGCAACTCGTTTCATGAGGATTTAGCTTTGTTGTTCATTGCGCGCTACCATTTCTTGACATTTACATGGTGGCTTAAGAATCGGCAAAAGAAGTATGATTCGTTTCATTGTACTTTGATCTTGTTATTTATTGAGAGCTGTTATTTCTTGACATTTACATCGTGTTTTACGAATCGGCAAGACGCGCAATTCGATTAATGATGATTTGACTTTGATATTCATTGCGTGCTACCATTTCTTGGTATTTTACATGGTAACACTCGAATCGGCAAGAAGCACGATTCTCTCCTTAAGTTTATTTCATGTTGTTTATTGTATGCCACTATTCTAAGATATTTATTATGTACTATTCGAGTTGACAAGTTATGTGATTTGTTTCCTGAATCCATATTGTGTTATTCATGGTGCACAATCCTTTTATGGTGTTTACTATATATATATATATATATATATATATGCAATATGCGCAATTTGTGTTGAAACATTTTAAGAGTACACAGAAGGCCAGAGTTTCTAGATGCAATATTGTATGGTCCTAGTATACATTCTCAAAACAGGATTTATATGACTGGTTTAAAATTTAGTCAGAATGTTTTTCTGATTCTCATGTAAAGGAAAGTACTGGAATAAGAAAGTTTTCATTTTATTCATCTTGATTCCCCTACAGGTATCCGGCCATCTTGAAACTTTGTCATTTTAAACTTAACTCTAAATTGTTCAAGTTTTCAGAGTGACTAGGCTTAGAATCATAGTCTAGTATTGATTTCAGGAGATAAAATTTTCATATTGTGTGTTCTAACCTTTTTCTTACTACAGGTCTCCTTCCCAGCTGTTCCCTTCCTAATCCCCTCTTCCCCTCTTGAACTCTCTCAGTCTCTGTGATTTATCTATCAGAGTCTTGGAGCTGTTCAGTGGTGGACATGTTGGGAACGTGCACAGACCCCGAGGATCTGGTGACTCTGACAGTATCAAAAGGTAACTGGTTCCCAGTTTAGTCTGAGATCTAATTGTATGTAAAGGGGAAAAACAGTGACATATGTTAAAGAAACACTAATTAAATTTTTACTTTTTGTCTTGGAGCTGTTCAGTGGTGGAGGTGTTGGGAACGTGCACAGACCCCGGGGATCTGGTGACTCTGACAGAATAGTGGGCCCACAAATTATTATCCTCCTGGCTTGTGTATGTTCTCAGCATGCTGATGAGTTAGTCAAGGCTATCGCCCAGCTCCAAGCAGAGGTGGTATCATCCAAAGAATTGACAACTAGCTTAGCAGAGAGAGTGAGTCAGTTGCAAGATAAGGTAGAGAAGAAGGAACAAAGTCCCACAGATGTGTCTTGGCCAGGTACTTATTCTCAGGCTTCTGGAAGTAATCCGATTTCCCTAGATGTTCCTTCTGCAATTCCTTTAGCTCCCCCAGAACGTTTCTCAGGTGACCCTTTGAAAGCGCAATCTTTCCTGGTTCAAGTGGAACTACACTTCACCTGCAGACCAAATACTTTCCCCGATGCCCAGTCCAAAGTAGCTTTCTTGTTATCATATCTGTCTGGGGATGCAGCTACTTGGGCAATTCCTCTTTTGCATAAAAATAATCCCTTGTACAACTAGAGAAATTTTGTTCGTGAATTTGAGAGAGTTTTTGATCGTAGAACTGTATCACAGTCAGCAGATCGTGAATTATTAGATTTACGCCAAGGGAATCAAGACCTAGTGTCGTATTTAGCCAACTTTAACCAGCTAGTTGCCGAGACGTCCTGGCCTGAAGAAAAACAAGTGGTCTTATTTTACAAGGGACTCAAAGAGGAACTAAAAGATATCTTAACGCAAATCGACCCACAACCTACAGACTGTCAAGAATTAATAAATCTTGTCTTGAGACTTGATCATCGTTTTAGCAGAACGTAAAGGAACGCGCAAAAAGATTGAAAAAAATTCATGGCGCGTTCATGATAACAGAGACTCAAGGACTCCGAAAGAAAGAACGCCGGAACCGATGGAAATTGGAACCATCAGAAGACCTTTGACCAAAGATGAAAAGGACCTACGCAGAAAAAATGGACAATGTCTTTATTGTGGGCGAAAAGGTCATTTTGCCAAAGATTGTCCAATCAAACCAAAGAACAGGCAAGGTCCAGTTCAGAAGGTCGCAGCCAATGCACCAGTCGAGTTGGAAAACTAAAACACCCAAGATGCAGAGAAGGGTTGTTCTTGGGTGTCACCGTGGACCCTTCACAATCTAGACATCTTAAACTGGAAATAAGAGTTCAGGTCAAGAAAAAGATCTATTTCAGAAAAGCTCTAGTCGATTCTGGGGCTACTGGGAACTTTGTTGATGTCCAATTGGTTCATGCATGGAGGATCCCATGTATTGAAAAGAAGACCTCAGAAATCATCCAGGCAGTCGATGGAAAACTCTTGACTGGAGGTCCGGTAACTCTTCAGACTATCCCCTTGTCGATGATTTGTGAAGATAAGAATCAAAGAAAGAAACATAAAGAGAAAATCATCCTTGACGTGATCCATGCTCCCCAATATGGGATTATCCTCGGCTTGCCATGGTTAACTCATCACAATCCGGAGATCAATTGGGCAGAACGAAAAATCTTGTTCTCATCTGCGCTATGTAACGAACAATGTCTCCAAAATATTCAAGTACCAAAAGTTTGCAACTCTTACATAGCTACTGCCGCGGAACAGCTGCCCAAACAGTATTCATCTTACAGAGATGTATTTGATGAGAAAGGAGCAGAGACTCTACCTCCTCATAGATCTTATGACTGTCAAATTGATCTAGCCCCAGGTGCGATACTTCCCAACCGTCGTGTATATGCCCTGCCAGAACATGAAAATCAACATTTACGAATATACCTAGATCAATTTTTGGAGAAGGGTAGGTCGCTCCCCCTGCCGCTGCAGCTCCTCCAGCTCCTCCAGGTTCCTGAGTTCCTGAGACCCACCTCACAGTAAGTACCCCCCACCTCCCAGCCCCTCGCTCTGCCCCGCGCTACTCACCCTCTCTCCTGCTCCTGCTTTTCTTCTTCTCTGTTCTTCCTCCTCGCTCCTCGTCTGTAATCTTCTTCTGTACGCTTCTTTTCCCCGTCTTCTCTCTTCTTCTGTGTGCTTCTCAGCCTCTCCTGTCGCCTCTCTTCTTCCTCATCTTCTTCTGTGGTCTTCTGCCCTCTGTTCTTCGTTTTCTGTATCTTCTTCTGTGTTCTCCTGTGTTCTCCTGTGTTCTTCCGGTCTTCTGCCTCCTCCGTCTTCCTCTCCTCGCGCCTGCCCTCCTGCTCCTGCCTCATCCCCCTCCCTCACTCGCATCCCCCTCTCTATCTCCCCTATCTAACCCGTTCACTATCTACCTCCCTCACTCCTCCTATCTACCTATCTCTCTATCCCACTATCTAACTCCCTCACTCTCCACCTCCTCCTATCTTCCTATCTCTCTATCTATTTCTCTATCTATCGATTTCTCTATCTATCTATTTTCTCTATCTATTTCTCTATCTCTCCCCCCCCACCCCCTCTATTACCTATCTTTCTATCCTCTCACTCTCACCCTCACCCACCTCTACAACCCCCCCTCCCCTATCTTCACAACCCTACTCCTATCTTTCTCCCTAGTCTCCTAAACCTCCTAACACTCACCCCCCTCCACCCTTAAACCCCCCTCCCCCAGCTCTTCTCACTCTACCTGTCCCCCCTCCCTCGCGCTTTCCCGCCGCGACTTCCTGCACGCCCCGCCCCCCAGCTCCCATTCGCCCCCAGCTGACCCCTCCCCCCCCCCTCCTACCTCATATGGTGGCCGCTGCACGACAGTGGTAGCGACCCTTGACCCAAGGGTAGGTCGCTCCCCCTGCCGCTGCAGCTCCTCCAGCTCCTCCAGGTTCCTGAGTTCCTGAGACCCACCTCACAGTAAGTACCCCCCACCTCCCAGCCCCTCGCTCTGCCCCGCGCTACTCACCCTCTCTCCTGCTCCTGCTTCTTTTCTTCTTTTCTTCTTCTCTGTTCTTCCTCCTCGCTCCTCCTCTGTAATCTTCTTCTGTACTCTTCTTTTCCCCGTCTTCTCTCTTCTTCTGTGTGCTTCTCAGCCTCTCCTGTCGCCTCTCTTCTTCCTCATCTTCTTCTGTGGTCTTCTGCCCTCTGTTCTTTGTTTTCTGTATCTTCTTCTGTGTTCTTCTGTGTTCTCCTGTGTTCTTCCGTTCTTCCGTTCTTCTGGTCTTCTGGTCTTCTGTCTTCTATCTTCTGCCTTCGGTTCTCCTGCCTCCTCCGTCTTCTTCTCCCCGCGCCTGCCCTCTTGCTCCTGCCTCATACCCCTCCTTCACTCGCATCCCCCTCTCTATCTCCCCTATCTAACCCGTTCACTATCTACCTCCCTCACTCCTCCTATCTACCTATCTCTCTATCTCTCTATCCCACTATCTAACTCCCTCACTCTCCACCTCCTCCTATCTTCCTATCTCTCTATCTATTTCTCTATCTATTTTCTCTATCTATTTCTCTATCTCTCCCCCCTCCCGCCACCCCCTCTATTACCTATCTTCCTATCCTCTCACTCTACCTCTCACCCTCACCCACCTCTACAACCCCCCTCCCCTATCTTCACAACCCTACTCCTATCTTTCTCCCTAATCTCCTAAACCTCCTAACACTCACCCCCCTCCACCCTTAAAGCCCCCTCCCCCAGCTCTTCTCACTCTACCTGTCCCCCCCTCCCTCGCGCTTTCCCGCCGCGACCTCCTGCACGCCCCCGCCCCCCAGCTCCCATTAGCCCCCAGCTGACCCCTCCTACCTCATATGGCGGCCGCTGCGCGACAGTGGTAGCGACCCTTGACCCAAGGGTAGGTCGCTCCCCCTGCCGCTCCTCCAGGTTCCTGAGTTCCTGAGACCCACCTCACAGTAAGTACCCCCCACCTCCCAGCCCCTCGCTCTGCCCCGTGCTACTCACCCTCTCTCCTGCTTCTTTTCTTCTTTTCTTCTTCTCTGTTCTTCCTCCTCGCTCATCGTCTGTAATCTTCTTCTGTACTCTTCTTTTCCCCGTCTTCTCTCTTCTTCTGTGTGCTTCTCAGCCTCTCCTGTCGCCTCTCTTCTTCCTCATCTTCTTCTGTGTTCTTCTGCCCTCTGTTCTTCGTTTTCTGTATCTTCTTCTGTGTTCTTCTGTGTTCTCCTGTGTTTTCCTGTGTTCTCCTGTGTTCTCCTGTTCTTCCGGTCTTCCTTTCTTCTGTTCTTCTGTTCTTCCGGTCTTCTGGTCTTCTGCCTTCGGCTCTTCTGCCTTCGGCTCTTCTGCCTCCTCCGTCTTCTTCTCCCCGCGCCTGCCCTCCTGCTCCTCCCTCATCCCCCTCCCTCACTCGCATCCCCCTCTCTATCTCCCCTATCTAACACGTTCACTATCTACCTCCCTCACTCCTCCTATCTACCTATCTCTCTATCCCACTATCTAACTCCCTCACTCTCCACCTCCTCCTATCTTCCTATCTCTCTATCTATTTCTCTATCTATCGATTTCTCTATCTATTTTCTCTATCTATTTCTCTCTCTCTCCCCCCCTCCCGCCACCCCCTCTATTACCTATCTTCCTATCCTCTCACTCTACCTCTCACCCTCACCCACCTCTACAACCCCCCTCCCCTATCTTCACAACCCTACTCCTATCTTTCTCCCTAATCTCCTAAACCTCCTAACACTCACCCCCCTCCACCCTTAAACTCCCCTCCCCCAGCTCTT
Source organism: Pleurodeles waltl (assembly GCF_031143425.1). Classification (NCBI taxonomy): domain Eukaryota; kingdom Metazoa; phylum Chordata; class Amphibia; order Caudata; family Salamandridae; genus Pleurodeles; species Pleurodeles waltl. Next base: position 195,550,698 of record NC_090440.1, on the reverse strand, counting down.
CTCACTCTACCTGTCCCCCCCCTCCCTCGCGCTTTCCCTCCGCGACCTCCTGCACGCCCCCGCCCCCCAGCTACCATTCGCCCCCAGCTGACCCCTCCCCCCCCTCCTACCTCATATGGCGGCCGCTGCGCGACAGTGGTAGCGACCCTTGACCCAAGGGTAGGTCGCTCCCCCTGCAGCTCCTCCAGCTCCTCCAGGTTCCTGAGTTCCTGAGACCCACCTCACAGTAAGTACCCCCCACCTCCCAGCCCCTCGCTCTGCCCCGCGCTACTCACCCTCTCTCCTGCTCCTGCTTCTTTTCTTCTTCTCTGTTCTTCCTCCTCGCTCCTCGTCTGTAATCTTCTTCTGTACTCTTCTTTTCCCCGTCTTCTCTCTTCTTCTGTGTGCTTCTCAGCCTCTCCTGTCACCTCTCTTCTTCCTCATCTTCTGTGGTTTTCTGCCCTCTGTTCTTCGTTTTCTGTATCTTCTTCTGTGTTCTCCTGTGTTCTTCGGGTCTTCCTTTCTTCTGTTCTTCCGGTCTTCCTTTCTTCTGTTCTTCCGGTCTTGTGTCTTCTATCTTCTGCCTTCGGCTCTTCTGCCTCCTCCGTCTTCTTCTCCCAGCGCCTGCCCTCATGCTCCTGCCTCATCCCCCTCCCTCACTCGCATCCCCCTCTCTATCTCCCCTATCTAACCCGTTCACTATCTACCTCCCTCACTCCTCCTATCTACCTATCTCTCTATCCCACTAACTCCCTCACTCTCCACCTCCTCCTATCTTCCTATCTCTCTATCTATTTCTCTATCTATCGATTTCTCTATCTATCTATTTTCTCTATCTATTTCTCTATCTCTCCCCCCCTTCCGCCAACCCCTCTATTACCTATCTTCCTATCCTCTCACTCTACCTCTCACCCTCACCCACCTCTACAACCCCCCCTCCCCTATCTTCACAACCCTACTCCTATTTTTCTCCCTAATCTCCTAACACTCACCCCCCCTCCACCCTTAAACCCCCCTCTCCCAGCTCTTCTCACTCTACCTGTCCCCCCTCCCTCACGCTTTCCCGCCGCGACCTCCTGCACGCCCCCGCCCCCCAGTTCCCATTTGCCCCCAGCTGACCCCTCCCCCCCTCCTACCTCATATGGCGGCCGCTGCGCGACCGCGCCAGAGGCAAGCCCGTCTGCGCCTGGCCCGCGCCCAGCGCCACGACCCCTGGTCCCCAGCTCTCCCAAGTCCCGCTGATCCGCTACGACCCCACCACCCTCCACGCCCTCAACCCAGGACGCTCCAACACCTGCTTCCAAGCTCACCCCAAACGCACCCATGGACCCTTCGCCTGCAACTCCTGCAAACGCATCTTCCACCACGCAACTACCACGACCACAAGCCCACGCGCCATCAACCACCTCAAGTGCATCCTAGTCAACCCTCGCTCCGTCCACAAACACGCCGTTGAACTCTGGGACCTCCTGGACTCCACAGCACCGGACGTCGCCTTCATCACGGAGACCTGGATGAACGCCCCTCTGCTCCAGACATCGCCACCGCCATCCCCGAAGGCTACAAGATCTCCAGGAAAGACCGCACCAACCAAGCAGGAGGAGGTATCGCCATCGTCTTCAAAGACTCCATCAGCGTCACCACCTCCACCGAAGACACCCCTCTCGCCGCTGAACACCTGCATTTTCAGATTCGCACCGACCCAAGGACCACCCTCAGAGGATCCCTCGTCTACCGTCCTCCCGGACCACGCGCCCCTTTCAGCGACGCCATCGCCGACTTCATCTCCCCGCATGCCCTCGCCTCACCGGACTACATCCTCCTAGGCGACCTCAACTTCCATCTGGAACAAAACAACGACCCCAACACCACCACCCTGCTCGACAACCTCGGCCTCAAACAACTGGTGAACACCGCCACCCACATCGCCGGACACACGCTCGACCCTATCTTCTCCGCCAGCAAACACGTCTTCTTCAGCCACACCTCCGCCCTACACTGGACCGACCACAGCTGCGTCCACTTCACATTCCGACACGAGACCCGCCACCTCAGCACTCAACCCATCCCTCGTCGACAGTGGAACAAGATCCCTGAAGAGCAACTCCTCTCCGCACTCGCCGCCAACCAACCCACCCTCACCACCGACCCCAACAACGCAGCCCTCAACCTCACAAACTGGATCTCCAACTGCGCAGACAACCTTGCTCCCCTCAAACGCACGCATCGACAGACCAACACCAAAAAACCTCTCTGGTTCTCTGACACCCTCAAAGAATCAAAGAAAACTTGCCGCGCCCTTGAGAAAGCCTGGCGCAAGGACCACACCGCTGACAACATGACCGCCCTCAAGAACGCTACCCGCGAACACCACCACCTGATCCGCGCTGCCAAAAGGAACTTTTTCACCGACAGACTGGACAAAAACAGCCACAACAGCAGAGAACTCTTCAGCATCGTCAAGGAGTTCTCGAACCCCAGCGCCAACGCCTTCACGCCCTCACAGGATTTGTGCGAATCCCTCGCCACTTTCTTCCATCGCAAGATCAGCGATCTCCACGACAGCTTCGGACACCAGACCCAACCAAACACCACCGAACCCGCATCCCCGGCCATCACCCTCAACAACTGGACCCACATCAACACGGAAGAAACCAAATCCATCATGAACTCTATCCACTCCCCTTCGGACCCCTGCCCGCACTTCATCTTTAACAAAGCCGACGACATCATCGCCCCGCAGCTCCAGACCGTCATCAACTCTTCTTTTTCTTCTGCTACCTTCCCCGAATGCTGGAAACACGCCGAAGTCAACGCCCTACTAAAGAAACCTACGGCTGACCCGAGCGACCTGAAAAACTTCCGCCCCATCTCTCTTCTGCCTTTCCCAGCCAAAGTAATAGAGAAGACCGTCAACAAACAGCTGACCACCTTCCTGGAAGACAACAACCTGCTCGACCCCTCACAAACCGGATTCCGAGCCAACCACAGCACTGAAACCGCCCTCATCTCAGTCACAGACGACATCAGAACCCTGATGGACAACGGTGAAACAGTCGCCCTCATTCTTCTCGACCTCTCGGCTGCCTTTGACACCGTCTGTCACCGCACCCTAATCACCCGCCTCCGCTCCACCGGGATCCAAGGCCAGGCCCTGGACTGGATCGCCTCCTTCCTCGCAAACCGTTCCCAAAGAGTTTACCTCCCTCCGTTTCGCTCAGAACCCACCGAGATCATCTGCGGCGTACCTCAAGGCTCATCGCTCAGCCCGACACTCTTCAATGTCTACATGAGCCCCCTCACCAACATCGTACGCAAGCACGACATCATCATCACCTCCTACGCCGACGACACCCAACTTATACTCTCCCTCACCAAGGACCCCGCCAGCGCCAAGACCAACCTACAAGAGGGTATGAAGGACGTCGCAGATTGGATGAGGCTCAACCGCCTAAAGCTGAACTCTGAAAAAACGGAAGTCCTCATCCTCGGCAACACCCCGTCCGCCTGGGACGACTCCTGGTGGCCCACGGCCCTCGGCACCGCACCGACCCCCACAGACCACGCCCGCAACCTCGGCTTCATCTTGGACCCTCTTCTCACCATGACCAAGCAAGTCAACGCTGTGTCCTCCGCCTGCTTCCTCACCCTCCGCATGCTCCGCAAGATCTTCCACTGGATCCCCGCTGACACCAGAAAAACCGTGACCCACGCCCTGGTCACGTGCCGCCTGGACTACGGCAACACCCTCTACGCCGGACCACAGCCAAACTCGCCTGCAACGCATTCAAAACGCCTCGCCCCGCCTCATCCTCGACGTACCCCGCAGCAGCCACATCTCCGCACACCTGAGACACCTGCATTGGCTCCCAGTCAGCAAAAGGATCACCTTCCGACTTCTCACCCACGCACACAAAGCCCTCCACGACAAGGGACCGGAATACCTCAACAGACGCCTCAGCTTCTACGTCCCCACCCGCCTCCTCCGCTCCTCTGGCCTCGCAGCTGTCCCTCGCATCCGCCGATCCACGGCGGGTGGGAGATCTTTCTCCTTCCGGGCGGCCAAGACCTGAACTCCCTCCCCACCAGCCTCAGGACCACCCAGGACCACTCCGCTTTCCGGAGACTCCTAAAGACCTGGCTGTTCGAGCAGCGATAACCCCCCCCTTTTCTCCTAGCGCCTTGAGACCCGCACGGGTGAGTAGCGCGCTTTATAAATGTTAATGATTTGATTTTGATTTGATGAGAATGGCTTCATTCGCCCCTCTAAGTCTCCTGCAGCTTCGCCTTTGTTTTTTGTTCCAAATCCCCTCTTGAACTCTCTCAGTCTCTGTGATTTATCTATCAGAGTCTTGGAGCTGTTCAGTGGTGGACATGTAGGGAACGTGCACAGACCCAGAGGATCTGGTGACTCTGACAGTATCAAAAGGTAACTGGTTCCCAGTTTAGTCTGAGATCTAATTGTATGTAAAGGGGAAAACAGTGACATATGTTAAAGAAACACTAATTACATTTTTACTTTTTGTCTTGGAGCTGTTCAGTGGTGGAGGTGTTGGGAACGTGCACAGACCCCGGGGATCTGGTGACTCTGACAGAATAGTGGGCCCACAAATTATTATCCTCCTGGCTTGTGTATGTTCTCAGCATGGCCACGCTAGACGAGTTAGTCAAGGCTATCGCCCAGCTCCAAGCAGAGGTGGTATCATCCAAAGAATTGACAACTAGCTTAGTAGAGAGAGTGAGTCAGTTGCAAGATAAGGTAGAGAAGAAGGAACAAAGTCCCACAGATGTGTCTTGGCCAGGTACTTCTTCTCAGGCTTCTGGAAGTAATCTGATTTCCCTAGATGTTCCTTCTGCAATTCCTTTAGCTCCCCCAGAACGTTTCTCAGGTGACCCTTTGAAAGCACAATCTTTCCTGGTTCAAGTGGAACTACACTTCACCTGCAGACCAAATACTTTCCATGATGCCCAGTCCAAAGTAGCTTTCTTGTTATCATATCTGTCTGGGGGTGCAGCTACTTGGGCAATTCCTCTTTTGCATAAAAATAGTCCCTTGTTGTACAACTGGAGAAATTTTGTTCGTGAATTTGAGAGAGTTTTTGATCGTAGAACTGTAACACAGTCAGCAGATCGTGAATTATTAGATTTACGCCAAGGGAATCAAGACCTAGTGTCGTATTTAGCCAACTTTAACCGGCTAGTTGCCGAGACGTCCTGGCCTGAAGAAAAACAAGCGGTCTTGTTTTACAAGGGACTCAAAGAGGAACTAAAAGATATCTTAACGCAAATCGACCCACAACCTACAGACTGTCAAGAATTAATAAGTCTTGTCTTGAGACTTGATCATCGTTTTAGCAGAACGTAAAGGAACGCGCAAAAAGATTGAAAAAAATTCATGGCGAGTCCATGATAACAGAGACTCAAGAACTCCGAAAGAAAGAACACCGGAACCGATGGAAATTGGAACCATCAGAAGACCTTTGACCAAAGATGAAAAGGACCTACGCAGAAAAAATGGACAATGTCTTTATTGTTGGCGAAAAGGTCATTTTGCCAAAGATTGTCCAATCAAACCAAAGAACAAGCAAGGTCCAGTTCAGAAGGTCGCAGCCAATGCACCAGTCGAGTTGGAAAACTAAAACACCCAAGATTCAGAGAAGGGTTGCTCTTTGGTGTCACCGTGGACCCTTCACAATCTAGACATCTTAAACTGGAAATAAGAGTTCAGGTCAAGAAAAAGATCTATTTCAGAAAAGCTCTAGTCGATTCTGGGGCTACTGGGAACTTTGTTGATGTCCAATTGGTTCATGCATGGAGGATCCCATGTATTGAAAAGAAGACCTCAGAAATCATCCAGGCAGTCGATGGAAAACTCTTGACTGGAGGTCCGGTAACTCTTCAGACTATCCCCTTGTCGATGATTTGTGAAGATAAGAATCAAAGAAAGAAACATAAAGAGAAAATCATCCTTGACGTGATCCATGCTCCCCAATATGGGATTATCTTCGGCTTGCCATGGTTAACTCATCACAATCCGGAGATCAATTGGGCAGAACGAAAAATCGTGTTCTCATCTGCGCTATGTAACGAACAATGTCTCCAAAATATTCAAGTACCAAAAGTTTGCAACTCTTACATAGCTACTGCCGCGGAGAAAGAAATTCAGCTGCCCAAACAGTATTCATCTTACAAAGATGTATTTGATGAGAAAGGAGCAGAGACTCTACCTCCTCATAGATCTTATGACTGTCAAATTGATCTAGCCCCAGGTGCGATACTTCCCAACTGTCGTGTATATGCCCTGTCAGAACATGAAAATCAACATTTACGAAAATACCTAGATCAATTTTTGGAGAATGGCTTCATTCGCCCCTCTAAGTCTCCTGCAGCTTCGCCTTTGTTTTTTGTTCCAAAAAGCGTCTTCCCCTCTTGAACTCTCTCAGTCTCTGTGATTTATCTATCAGAGTCTTGGAGCTGTTCAGTGGTGGACGTGTTGGGAACGTGCACAGACCCCGAGGATCTTGTGACTCTGACAGTATCAAAAGGTAACTGGTTCCCAGTTTAGTCTGAGATCTAATTGTATGTAAAGGGGAAAACAGTGACATATGTTAAAGAAACACTAATTACATTTTAACATTTGTACTTTTTGTTTGTGCAATTTAAATCCCAAATATTTTGAAGATTCTATATGTACCTGAGACTAAGGGATAACCCAGATTACTAGTTTGGCTTTTGCTCAATTTCAAAACCATTTAAAGACATGGACAAAGCGGGCAATTGCCTTGCACAACCTTGCAAAGGGTCCGGCCCCTGCTCACCCTTCACAAGCATGAACAGTGGACCGTTGCACTGAAGGAGTTTGCCAAGGTGGATGGGTTTTGCTTGTTCAACCACTTGACAGTGGCTCTTCTGTTTCTCTCCTGTGTGCAGAGACAAATCCCCAGGTACCAAATACCTTCTGATAGTCTTGGTGGACCCATCTTGTCTGATTGTAGGAATTGTCCCACGTTGTTCTTCTCTTCCTTATTTACCCAGTTCTTAGCGCCAGCGCTTTGAATCACTTGCAGTGGATCTCCCATTTGAACTCGATTTCATCCTCCTCTTTTATTAACTTTGATTGGTAATCTGGGCTCCCATTTCATACACTCTAGTGCTGTGAGACTACAGACAAGTTGTGGGTACCTCACATCCTGACATTAGGTGTGAGACTGTCGCCCACACCATCTGCCCTGCCTCATTAATTGTTTTTAGGTTGAAAGTCCATGGGCGGTTGGGGTAAGACAGATATTTTTGTTAAATTTGTTTAAACTAGCATATGGTTAATTACCTTAAAGTTTCCCAAACTGTTTGCAAGGGGTTTTAAAATGTTCGGAAACATAATCAAAATGTTGCAGTTTCTCTCCAAGAAAGATTGGGTGGATTTGGATAGAGGTGATGGGCTTGACACAGTGCTGAATAGCATTAATTTACTACTGAACAAGGATGTAATGTGACATCTGAATGTAGCATACCAGGAAGTAATCACAAAAAGACCACTGAGAATAAATAGTGCTATGTTAAAAACGAGTAAATAAATGCATTGACAACATAGTGAGGCATGGCCTCTCTTGGGTGTGTCTGTAAAACTGATGTGTGTTCTTGAATTTTTGTCCTGAATTTTGACCCTTTGTCCTGAATTTTGACCCTTTGTTCTGAATTTTTTACAGTCCTGTCCAAAATTTGCTTCAGTGCCCTGTGGTCACCCTAGTGGAATTAGCCTTCCACTTGTTTTTCTATCCTGGCATAAGCCAGAGAAATAGATGCTTGCGCGCTAGCACACGGAAAGATCATTTTTTAGGCAAGGGGTGAATAAACGATTCTCACAAAATCACAGGATGCTGAGCCTGCGCCAAGGCTGGAGCCTGATTCCTTAGTCCCAGGGTAATCAGGTCTCTGGGACCACCTCAGATGTAATGCCTGGGACAATACATGCTTTACATCAGCATCAGCTACGTAACACAAGGTAGCATGATTTTTTTCAGGCAAGGTGCGGTTAAATGACTTGCCCAGCATCACAGGATGCTGAGTCGGCGCCAAGACTGGAACCAGGTTCTTTAGTTCCAAAGTCGACAGGTCAGGCTCCAATGCCATACCCTCTCTCTCCCTTAGCGCCCGGGGGAAATTGGAAGGGCTGGCTCAGCATTACTCTCCTTTTTCATCGGCATCGGAATGTCTCTCCTTTCAGTGTCCTCCTCGTAGCTCAGAAAAATCCTCCAAGTTAATTTCCTTCGGCTGCTGGGTCACCTTTCTGTCCAATTTTACCTCTCTCCCGCGCTTTTGATTCAACATCAACGTCCATGTTGAATGTTTGTGGCCCCTTCTTCCGTTTCCTCCCGTTGCGTCCTTCTGTAGTCCTTTGTTTGTTTCTTGCTTTTCTGACGTTGTCCTCTTTCTGTTTCGAGCTCCAAGCGGTGAGAAGCTTCCGACGTGAGACCGGTTTCGGGTAAGTGACTTTTTAGTATTTCTTCTTTCTGTCCGCTCTCTCTTACAGCAGTCCTTTTGATAATTTTAAAACACTACGTACATTTACAGTCTGAAGCTGTCGACACTCAACAAGCACCGTGGGTAGTTGTCTTCGAGAAATCAAATGGTGGATGTAAGATAGACGCCTCCAATTACGTTTTGGCAACACGGATTTACTCTACCTAGGGAACAACAGGACTTCTATCCCTGCTTTATTCCCTCTGATCTTTTTTTAATTCCTGTACAACCGAATGCCCAACTTGAGCATCATTGTTGATTCTGCCTCATGTTGCTCCTTCAGGTGGAGGCAGTACGCCTGTCTTTTTTCAATACTTATTAAAAACCTACTTTCCATCTCATTCCAGCTAATATGCGCCAGCTGTTAGTGGGGACATAGGCCACTCTATATGTAGGGCAATCAATTGAGTGTTACAGAAACTCCCAAGTGCTCACAACTATAAGTTTGTTGCTCAACCAAAAAAATTAACCGCATATATAGCTGCTAGAGTGAAACTGTAGATATTGTGCCTCTTACATAAAACCCTTTGATACATAAAGCCTTTTGATACAACTTAAGTAAGACGTCCAGCGAAATAGTAGTTACAAGAGGTTTCAGTTCACCAAATATATTCCAACAAAGAAAGGAGCAACAAGGATATAATGCTCAACGTATATATGGTGTCCTTCGTCTTCTCTGGCTAGTCTTCCATCTGCCACCCACACCATATCCAGTCCAGCATTCTTATCATTCCATATTTCACGCTCCATCATTTCTCACACATCTCAAAGGGAAACCTGCACACCTTCCTCCCCAACAACCTGACCTAAAAAAAGAAAGTCCTAGTGACACACTTAAGATAAAATATATTCCCTATTCTTTGCGGGCAATGCCTTGCATTTCGTATTCCGTCTCATCACTACCCCTTCGGAGGTACGGATCAAAAGATCAGTCACCTCACTTGTAGCAACCCTTCTTGGCATTGTACCCCCCATCATTAGCACGCGTTACTTCGTTGACCGCAAATAAACCTGAATTCAGTTACTGGTTTCAACCGGGATCCTCCGAGCCAGGAAATGGATTCCCTGCTGCTCCCCCGCCTCTCAAAGAGTGCAGACCCTATACATGTAACACACTGAAAACTGACACTCTTCAAGTTCCACAAAGTTTCCCCCTTTCACTCTCACACCACAGTTCAATGTTTCTGTTTCTTGACGGGGTCCATACTACTTTGAGCCTGAACTTCCACACTCTGCAGGTAACTTTACAATAACAAGCTAGACTACGCTAGAGAAAAATCTTCCCCTTTTCCTCACAATAAATACATTGTTCTCTGTTTATACTCATCCAATTGGTGACTTACCTCTTTATATATTGATTCGATTGGTATCCCTAAACCACCAGAGCTCCCACTCATCTCTTTCATCCACGAAGGGGGCAAATGTGAACCAGGTTCCACCCCATAAGTAGCTCATATGGGGAAAAACCTGTCTCTATATTAGTTGCAGTAGTGCAAGAGAGTATGGTTGCGTGCAGAGCCCTCCTCAAATTAAGTTCCCTGCTAACTGCTCAGGGGTGTGGAATTTATTAAAATATCTACTTGTCCAGTGGACAGGTTGCTTCTCAAATCTACTTGTCCTGTAAAAAGATCTACTTGTCCCTTTGGTGCCATGTAGTGTGGCGACAAATTATGGCAGCAATCTCATTATGTAAGTGCTCTGAAAATAGCCTCTCTGATTATGTCAGGGCTACTACCATAGTAGGGCTTAAATACTTGCAGTTTCAATCCCTACTGTAACAATTTCCTTATTTTGCCACCTTTCTGCAGATCTGCATACTGGGGCTGGAGGAAGCAGTAAGCAATAGTTCTAGGGCTGGAATGCCTTTGAGTCTGCAAACCTACTAACCTGCATGTTTTAAAGATTTTTACCAGCTTCTCTCTAATATTTTCCCATAATCAATCAATCAATCAATCAATGACACTTATAAAGCGCGCTACATACCCGTAGGGTCTCAAGGCGCTGGGGGGGGGGGGGGTGCCGCTACTGCTCGAATAGCCAGGTCTTCAGCTTCTTCCTGAAGGAGAGGTGGTCTTGGGTCAGGCGCAGGTCGGTCGGGAGGGAGTTCCAGTTCTTGGCGGCCAGGTAGGAGAAGGACCTTCCTCCTGTAGTCGCTCTTCGGATGCGGGGGACGGCGGCGAGGGCGTGGTTGGCTGATCGGAGGTGGCGCGTGGGAGCGTAGAAGTTGACTCGGCTGTTGAGGTAGCTCGGGCCTTGGTCGTGTAGGGCTTTGTGTGCGTGGGTGAGGAGGCGGAAGGTGATTCTCTTGTTGACGGGGAGCCAGTGCAGGTCTCTCAGATGTCCGGAGATGTGGCTGGATCGTGGGATGTCGAGGATGAGTCTGGCTGAGGCGTTCTGGATCCGCTGGAGTCTCTTCTGGAGCTTGGCGGTGGTACCGGCGTAGAGGGCGTTACCGTAGTCCAGTCGGCTGGTGACGAGGGCCTGGGTGACGGTCCTCCTGGTCTCGGTGGGGATCCACCAGAAGATCTTCCGAAGTGTGCGTAGGATGTTGAAGCACGCCGAGGAGACGTTGTTGACCTGCCTGGTCATGGAGAGGGAGGAGTCCAGGATGAAGCCCAGGTTGCGTGCATGGTCTGTCGGTTTGGGTGCGGTGCCCAGGGCGGGAGGCCACCAGGAGTCGTCCCAGGCGGAGGGTGAAGAGCCCAGGATGAGAACCTCCGTCTTGTCCGAGTTCAGTTTCAGGCGGCTGGTCGTCATCCACTCGGCTACCTCTTTCATCCCTTCGTGCAGGTTGGCTCTGGCGGCGGCGGGGTCGTTGGTCAGGGAGAGGATCAGCTGGGTGTCGTCGGCGTAGGAGATTATGCTGAGGTTGTGTTTGCGTACGATGGCCGCGAGGGGGCTCATGTAGACGTTGAAGAGGGTGGGGCTCAGAGATGATCCTTGTGGGACGCCGCAGATGACTTCGGAGGCCTCTGACTTGTACGGTGGTAGGCGGACTCTCTGTGTTCTTCCGTCGAGGAAGGAGATGATCCATTCCAGCGCCTTGTCCTTGATTCCGATGTTGCTGAGGCGCCGTACTAGGGTGCGGTGGCAGACCGTGTCGAATGCCGCGGAGAGGTCTAGGAGGATGAGGGCCGCTGTTTCTCCATTGTCCATCAGGGCTCGGATGTCATCGGTGGCGGCGATGAGGGCGGTCTCGGTGCTGTGGTTGGCTCGGAAGCCGGACTGTGAGGGGTCGAGGGATCCGTTCGTCTCGAGGAAGGTGGCCATCTGCTTGTTGACGGTCTTCTCGATGACTTTGGCTGGAAACGGGAGAAGCGAGATGGGGCGGTGATTCTTGAGGTCGGTGGGGTCCGCTGTTGGTTTCTTGAGTAGAGCGCTGAGTTCGGCGTGTTTCCAGCTCTCGGGGAAGATGGTGGTGTCGAAGGATGTGTTGATGATGTCTCGCAGGTGGGGTGCGATGACAGCGTCGGCCTTGTTGAAGACGTGGTGAGGGCAGGGGTCGGTCGGTGATCCGGAGTGGATGGAGTTCATCGTGCGGATGGTGTCTTCGGTGCTGATCGGGGTCCAGGCGTGGAGGGTGGTGGTGGGGGGTGGATGTTCGGTCATGGTGTGCGTTGGTTGGTTGTTGAAGCTGTTGTGTATGTCCGCGATCTTGTTGTGGAAGTATGAAGCGAGGGAGTTGCAGAGGTCTTGTGATGGGGTGATTTCGTTGTTTCCTGCGCTGGGGTTGGAGAGCTCATTCACGATGTTGAAGAGTTCCTTGCTGTTGTGTGCGTTGTTGTCCAACCGGTCCTTGAATGCTGTTTTCTTGGCGGCGCGGATCAGCTGGTGGTGTTTCCGGGTGGCAAGTTTGTAGGAGGTCCTGTTGTCCGGTGTTGGTTCCCTTTTCCAGACTTTCTCGAGGGCTCGGAGGTTCTTCTTGGAGCACTTGAGTTCGTCGGTGAACCATGGGGTCTTCTTGCTGCCGGGTCTGCTAGGCGGGGTCCTCAGCGGGGCGAGCTCGTCCGCGCAGTTGCTGATCCACTTCGTGAGGTTGTCGGCGGCCTGGCTGGGGTTCGCTGAGCTGGCAGGAGGGTGCTGGCTCAGGGAGGTGGCGAGCTGGTCTGCTGTGATCTTGTTCCAGCTTCTGTGGGCGGCTTGTTGCTGGTGTTGGTGGGTCGTCGTTCTCTTGAAGGTGAAGTGGACGCAGCTGTGGTCCGTCCATTGAAGCTCTGTGGCGTGGCTGAAGAGGATGTCTGTGCTGGATGAGAAGACGGCGTCGAGTGTGTGTCCGGCGAGGTGGGTGGGGGTGGACACCAGTTGCTTGAGTCCCAGGTTGGCGAGGTTGTCGAGCAGGGTGCTGGTGTTGTGGTCGTTGTTGTTCTCCAGATGGTAGTTGAGGTCTCCCAGGAGGATGTAGTCAGCGGAGGGGAGGGCATGCGGGCTGACGAAGTCGGCGATGTCCTCGCTGAATTGCGTGCGTGGACCAGGGGGTCGGTAGATCAGGGTGCCTCTGAGGGTGGTGTTCGGGTTGGTGTGGATCTGGAAGTGCAGGTGTTCGGCGCTGGTCAGGGTGATGTCGGTGCTGGTCGTGATCCGGATGGTGTTTCTGTGGATGATGGCGTTGCCTCCTCCCATCTGGTTGGCGTTTCGGTCCCTCCGGACGATCTTGTAGCCCTCTGGGATAGCGATGGCGATGTCGGGAGCTGAAGAGGCGTTCATCCAGGTCTCCGTGAGGAAGGCAACGTCCGGGGCGGTGGCGTCTAGGAGGTTCCAGAGTTCGATGGCGTGTCTGTGGACGGAGCGGGTGTTGAGCAGGATGCACTTGAGGTGGGTGCTGCTGGTGTTCGACTTGGCGGGTGCTGGTGTGCGTCTGGTCTGGGTGCGGGAGAACTTGCAGGCGTGGCAGCTGAAGGGTCCGTGGGTGCGTCGTGGTGTGGCTTGGTGGCAGTCTGGGAGTCGGCCGGTGTTGAGAGCGATGAGGGTGGCGGCGGAGTACGTCAGGCGGGTCGGTCTGGATCTTCTTTGGCCAGGGGTCCTGGCGCTGGACGCGATCCGGTCGCGGACGGGCGCAGACGGGCTTACCTTTGGCGCGCCTTCGGCGCACCATCGGCGCGCCCGCTGCGCGTGACCGCTGCGCGTTCGCACGGTCGCCATATAAGGCGAAGTGCGCGGGTGGGCGGGGCAGCTGGGAGGCGGGAGCGGGGAGGGAACAGAAAGGAAAAAGGGGCGTGGTCAGCGGTGGTGGCGGGGAGCGGGAGGGAGGTGGGCAGACAGGCAGGAGAACGCAAAGGGCTGAAACTGACTAGAAAAAATACAGGCACAAAAGTCAGACAAACGCTGGTAACACGGGAGGAAAATGAAGAAACTGATTAGAAAAAAAAAAATACAGGCACAAAAGTCAGGCAAAAGCTGCTAACACGGGAGGAAAATGCAGTTCAAACAAGCACAAATGCTAGACAAAACAAGCAAAACCGACGCCAGCGGCGTCAGCCGGCAGCGAGGCAGGCAGCGAGGCAGGGGCAAGGCGAGGGGGCACACACAGCAGCTGGTGGCCGTGCGGTGCGGGGGTGTCCCACAAGTGGGTCACACTCACCTGCGTTGCACGGTCGCCATATAAGGCCAAGTGCGCGGGTGGGCGGGGCAGCTGGGAGGCGGGAGCGGGGAGGGAACAGAAAGGAAAAAGGGGCGTGGTCAGCGGTGGTGGCGGGAAGCGGGGAGCGGGGAGGGAGGTGGGCAGACAGGCAGGAGAACGCAAAAGGCTGAAACTGACTAGAAAAAATACAGGCACAAAAGTCAGACAAACGCTGGTAACACGGGAGGAAAATGAAGAAACTGATTAGAGAAAAAAAAAATACAGGCACAAAAGTCAGGCAAAAGCTGCTAACACGGGAGGAAAATGCAGTTCAAACAAGCACAAATGCTAGACAAAACAAGCAAAACCGACGCCAGCGGCGTCAGCCGGCAGTGAGGCAGGCAGCGAGGCAGGGGCAAGGCGAGGGGGCACACACAGCAGCTGGTGGCCGTGCGGCGCGGGGGTGTCCCACAAGTGGGTAAGAAAGGTTGGACATTTACTCCTGACAATGGCAGAATTAGAACTTGTTCCAGGGTTGGGAAGAAAGTGGCTGGAGGGAAAATGAACTTGCAAATGCTCAATAGATTTTTACATGAGCAAATCTACACATCGTATTTACCCATGCTAAAATACAATTCACAAATATTTTATAGGGTACAACATATACCATGGGTGCACTTTTGTGACTTTCTTTAAGAATTTGGGGCCACATGTAGGTAGGTTCAGATTTGCGGCCTACAAATTGCGAGTCGCAAATCCGAATGTAGGATGGTGTCCCTGACACCATCTGTGATTCGCAAGGGCTTCGCAAATGCCCACCTCATGAATAATCATGAGGTGGGTCGCAATTTGCGACCCCCTCGCGAATGGCGGCCCTCACAGGGATGGTGGCCTGCTGGAGACAGCAGACCACCATGTCTGTGACTGCTTTTCAATAAAGCAGTTATTTTTTTTGTAATGCAGCCCGTTTTCCTTAAAGGAAAATGAGATGCATAACAAAAATGAAAAATGAAACGTTTTCGTTTCATTTTTTCAGAGCAGGCAGTGGTCCACAGGACCACTGCCTGCTCTGAAAAAATGTTTACAGTGACATTCACAATGGGGAAGGGGTCCCATGGGGATCCCTTCCCTTTTGCGAAAGTGTTAGCACCCATTTGAAATGGGTGCAAACTGCGATTGGTTTGCGCCCGCGTTCGCGGTCACAAAACAATCCTACATTGCACTGCGAGTCGCAATTAGGAAGGGAACACCCCTTACTAATTGCGAGTCGCAAACCCGTTTTGCGATTCTGTAACCAGGTTACTGAATCGCAAAACTGGGTTTGTGCATCGCAGTGTGCTTTTTGCATGTCGCAAACAGCGAAAGTCGCTGTTTGCGACATGCAAAAAGCTACCTACATGTGGGTCTTGGTCCCTAATTAGGTCTGGTGTTAACAAAGACATTTTGTTTTTATTAAACTTCTATTTCTCTCTCTTTCGGCCGGCTTTACTGTGAGCGATCGCATTCTGCTCTTCCACAAGGAGCATATTGGCACACAAAGTAGTTTTGTTCAGTGTCAGGAGCTACAGTGGCAATCAGTGACGTAACGAAACTGGAGGGTGCCCCTTTGTAAAGAACATGGAGGAGCCCCCTCTCCAGACTCACTCAGGGCAGGTGCTGTGCTGAAGGGGCCCCCTGGAGGGCGGCTGCGGGGCCTTTGTTATGCCACTGGTGTGCTTTTAGAGAGTTCAAAAACTTTTTTGGGGGGGTTTGCCAGTGTTTGTTGCAATGTTGAGGGCCTGGTAGCTCCCACAACAATAAAGTGTTACAAAAGCCATGTCAAAACAAGACACGCATTGATGAAACTAAAAGACTTATAAAAATATGTCAGATCAGTTGCCTTTGTCAGTGTTTGTTTATTTTCATGCTTCCCATAATCGTGTTGAAAATGGTTACACTGATTTTCCATTAGAAATATTTTTGGGAAATACTAGCATGCATCAACACATTTTACTAAATGACACTTCATTTGCATATAATCAGAGAGCATTCTGGGAGCATTAAACTTAGCCTCATAGCCTAAACTTTTCAAACATGTGTATACACGTTTTTTTTTTTTTTGTACTGGAACCAACGTCAGTAGTGAAGTGTGACCTTAAAACATTTATTTACAGCACTCACCCTAATAATGAAGACTTTCAAATAATGAACCATAAATACAAGTTCGAACAGCATTAACTTTTGGAAACACATTAACTCAACTGCAGAGAGTTCCACTCTCTGTAATCAGGCAGCCAAAGGGTTTGTGCTGCAGGGGGTTGGGCCTACTTGTCCCAAGGACAAAGTAAACATAAAAACTTGTAGCCCTTGACCCCAAACAAGATGTCCCGGGAAATTGTCAATTGAGGACTGTCATCCAAACCCAAGGATCCTCGGAGACCTTCCCTCCATAAAACATCCTCCAAGAAATTGATCATCTTTGGTCATGCTTTCAACAACTTTCACTTCCAGCAACTTAGTGTAATTGTGCACTAAAGCATACATTTCACTCCTGGTGGGCACTCCTGAAAGGCCCTAACACATCCATACCTAGTTTTCTCCCATGACCATCAGTAAGTGCAAAGAGAACATGTTTGGTTCCACAATGTTTGGAAAGTTGTCACTCCCGCTCAGGGCTGTGGAATTTAATAAAACATCTACTTGTCTCTTTGTTGCCTTGTAGTGCAGCGACAAATTATGGCAGCAATCTCATTATGTAAGAGCTCTGATAATAACTTCTCTGATTCTGCAATGGTTAATGCTATAGTAGGGCTCGAATACTAGCAATTTAAAGCCCTACGATAACAATTCCTTATACTACTATCTTTCCGCAGATCTATATACTGGGGCTGGACAAAGCAGTAAGCAATAGTTACAGGGCTGGAAAGCCTTTGTGTCTGTGCACATCTACTAACTTGCATGCTTGAAGGATTTTTACCAGTTCTTCTCTAAACTTTTCCCAGACAGAGAAAAGTTGGAAATTTACTCCTGACAAGGGCAGAAGTAGAAGTTCTTCCAGGGTTGGGAAAAAAGTGATTGGAGGGAAAGTGAACTTGTAAACGTGCAATAGATTTTCACATGAGCAAATTTACACATGCATATTTGCTCGTTCTAAAATAAAGTTCACCAATATCAATATTTTCCAAAAGTAAGATTTCTTGGTCTACGTCTTTAAATTTTTGTTCATTCATGGATACCACTAATTCAAAGACATTTACCATGGGTGCCTTTTTGTGACCTTAGGAATTGGGCCCCTAATGAGGTCTGCCGTTAACCAAGACATTTTGTTTTTATTACAATTCTATTTGTCTCTCTATCGGCTGGCTTTACTGTGAGTGATAACGTTCTGCTCTTTCTCAAGCAGCATATTAGCACACCAAGCAGTTTTGTTCAGTGCCGCTAACTACTATGACAATTTGTGCTTTTTGAGACCCCAAAACCTTTTTTTTTTGTTTTTTGCTTTCTGACAGTGTTTTACGGTGTTGAGGGAGTGGTACCTCCTACAACAATAAAGTGTTACAAAAGCCATGTCAAAACAAGACACGCATTGACAAAACCAAAAGGCTGACTACCAATGTTTTATCGGTTGGCTTTGCCACTGCTTGTTCATTTTCACGTTTCCCATAATGTTGTTGAAAATGGTTACAATGATTTTCCATCATGAATATTTTTTTTGAACTACCAGCATGCATGAACACACTTTACTAAATGATGCTTCAAAGAAATGGTACCTAAAATATCACAGTAATATAGCAAAATTGTTTTTCCTACTTGCATTTTTTTCGGAACATTTTATTTTGAAAACAAAGAATCATCAACCTTGCTTAGAAGCTCCTGCAAACATTTGCATCTAATCAGAGAGCATTTTGGGAGCATTATATGTTGCCTTCTATTGTTAAACATTTCAGACATGTGTACACTTTTTTCACACTGGAACCACTGTCATTAGTGCAGTGTGACCTTATAACATTTATTTAGAGCACTCACCCTAATAATAAAGGTTTTGCATAAATGAACCATAAATACAAGTTCGAACAGCCTTAACATATGGACACATATTACCTCAACTGACAACAGTTCCCTTCCCAGTAAACTCGCAGCCAAAGAGTTTGTGCTGCATGGGGTTCGGCCTACTTGTCCCAAGGACAAAATAAACACGAAAATAAATTCACATTGTCTCACCATCCTCTCTGCCATCGCATTTAGCCCCTGCCACCAGAAGGACACACAAGCCTGCCTTTTGTTGGAAGTTTTACATGTCCCTCTCATGTCCCTGGTTAATTATTCTCCTTATCTCAAATGATCGAACAATATCTCCCAACTCACGAGGATCCCATTTTCTTATCCAGTTCCCCTTGAATTTCGACGAAAAGCTTAACCTCCCCTGCAGCTTCAGTTCCTCGGGCTAGCTTGAAATAAGTTATTTCTTGACAAGGGTTGGGCAGGTGGACTGACGTTTTTGGCTAGTTTGTATTCAAATGTCTAGTATAAACTATCATACTTGTTGAAATGGCAATAAAAACATTAAGAAAAGTAATTTCTTGACCTCTCCCAGAGAAGGATCAATTGAAGTACCACAAGCCCACTTTTCCTCTCTACGAGAGTTGTTGGACATGGGCTTGTTTGAAATAATGACATCTGTACACAAAAAATACCTCACTGTCATTTTCCTCTTTGCCAAGTTCCTGCCAAGCAAGGAGTAGATGGATTATGCACTCACGTGCTAATTTCACTTTCCTCATACATGCTCAATTTCAAACAAGGGGATGAGGTCGGGCAGGCAAGTTGGCTGCTCTAGTATTCATAGCTGTCTCTCCTCCACCCACACAAGCAACTTTACCATAGGCCTGCAACCCGTCCTGAGAACAAGTTTGGTTCGCCACAAAAAAATTGGAAATGTTCTACAGCCAGGTGCATGCCGAAAGTTCTTTCAGTTACTGAGTTATTTGTTTCCAATTCAAGTAATGCCCTTTGTCCATAAGCCACAGTCCACTCATTCTGGCAGTCATGCTATGGCAAAACCTCACTGACACCACACCTGCTTGCATCCACTGCAACAATACACTGCTTTCCCACAACAAATGGCTTCAAACAGGGAGCATGAATAATATCGACCTCGGGTGAACCCTGTTTCTTCCTGCTTTGCTCCCCAAACAAAGCTGGAGTCCTACTTTTGAAGAGTAGTCCTCCACGGACTTCACTTAGAATTCTGTAAGTCCCAGGAAGGACATCAGTAATCCTTGGAGGCTCAGGGCTTCCAGGTTGACTTGGCATGGCAATAGTTAGAATTGATTCCATCTAAAAAAACAAAACAAAAAAACTATGGCCTAAAGCAGGGGGCTCCAACCGGTCGATCGCGAGCTACCTGTAGCCCGCCGAAACCCCCTGATTAGCTCATGCAGTAGCGCCTCAATTTGGTATCTCTCTAACATTTTTAAAAACATTTAGTTTTTTTTTTTTCCAAGGTGGCAATGCCCGCCCTCACCCAAGCCAGCTGCTTAGATTGGCTTAACTGAGCTTAGCTGGGGCGGGGCAAGCTGAAGAGGATGACGTTGTTCCTTCCTGGACCCATCTGTGCGCCACCTGCCTTTCACACCTTAGTACGGCACTTTTCATCCTGTGCGATAGTGCCGGTGTGGAGTAGCAAGTTTGGCAGAGCGGAGGAGCCAGAGCAGGAAAGCGTAGGTGGCGCAAGCCGTATGGAACTGCTACCAGCCCCACGTCACTGGCCTTGTTCAGCCTGCCACCGATCGGACCAGAGGTAAGGTTTAAAGGAGCCCTGTGCTGCCCAGATAAGCTCTGCTCACGTAATAAGCACCGGCCCGGCCTAATTGTGTGTAAGGCAAGGGGGCTCATTTCCAATCTGCTGTAAACACCAGCAGCATTGAGGCCAGTATTTTATACGATTATTTAATAATCATGTAAAATACTGGCCCCAGTGCTGCTGATGCTTACAGAAGATAAAACAATATGCGTTCCATGGATATAAAAAACAAACACTTTTTGTGGCCCTGGCAATAATCATTATTTTCACACCGTGTGCCAGGGCCACAAAAAGTTTTTAATTTTTTAATTTATAGCCATGGAATGCTTATAGTTTATCAGCTAACAATACGCATTCCATGGATATTTAAAAAAACAAACACTTTTTGTGGCCCTGGCACTCGTTACAGTAATTCCTATGAAATACCAGCCCCAATGCTGCTGATGCTTACAGGAGATAAACTCCTTTAATCATCAGCAGCATTGGGCCCATTATGTCACATGAATTATTGTCACACGTTCCAGCAGTCCAAAGAGTGTTAGCTTTTTTAATATCCATGGAATGCGTATTGTTTATTTTGTGATAAACGATACTCATTCCATGGATATAGAAAACACAAACACTTTTTGTGGCCCTGGCACATGGCATGACAATAATAATTATTTTCATGCTGAATGCCTAGGCCACAAGAAGTGCTTGTGGCCCCGGCACTCGTGACAGTAATTCATATGAAATACTGGCCCCAATGCTGCTGATGCTTACAGATTATAAACTCCTGTAAGCATCAGCTGCATTGAGGCCAGTATATCATATGAATTATTCTGACACGTGCCAGGGGTACAAAGAGTGTTTGTTTGGTTTTTTTAATAGCCATGGCACGCGTATAGTTTATCAGATAAACGATAAGCTTTCTATGGCTATTAAAAAAACAATCAATTTTTGTGGCCCTGGCATGCGTGACAATAATTCACATGAAATACTGACCCCAATGATGATGATGCTTACAGGAGGTAAACGCCTGTAAACATCAGCAGCATTGGAGCCAGTATTTCATATGAAGTACTGTCACGCAGTCCAAGGGTACAAAGAGTGTTTATTTTTTTAAATATTCAGGCAGAGGTGAGAGCCCCTGTGCCCGGTGCTGCTGCTGGCTCCTTACAAGGCCTTGGTGTACTTCTGAGCTACCCTGTGCCCTGCTGGAAGCGAGGAGCCAGGGGCTTAGTTAGTCAGTAAGACTGGAGGGGGGGTGTGAACTTCAGATTTCTGCACAATCAAGCTGGCATATAATTTTAAAATACATTATATGACAAGCAGGTAAGAATACTAAGTGAGAGGAACACAATACCTGCTCTTATCTATAAAATAGTGAAAATGTTTTCAGTTTTTTCAAAACGGAGACGAGAGAGAATGTATATTTGTCTGTGTGTGTGCATAAATGCCAGGTGAAATCTGACAGACACCTCAACATATCCAACTGTAAGCAACTGTACCCATCTAGTCTTCTGAAAATACATTTATTAGCGGAGGGGTGTAACACCCCAAACAACCCCCTGAAGCTATACCCCTGCGAGGAGCTGGTGACATCGCTTGGAGCAGAGGCCCGCGCTTCCTGCAGGTGGCGTGAAGGGTCTTTCGGAAAAATACGCAAGTTGCATGGCCTTTCGTAGCTCATGATGATTTTACTGACCAGAAGTAGCTCCAACTACAGAAAAGGTTGGAGACCCCTGGCCTAAAGATTCCACAGGGTCAAACCTGAATTGACATTTGTCAAGCTTTAAGGACAAGTCCTTGTTCGACAAAGGTTGGAGCCTTTCCACTACTAAGTCATGCTGTTCCATGTCCCTGCCAAAAAACAAGAATATCACTCTAGCAGGCGATTGCACCTTTCCTCCCTCTAGAGTCTCTTTCATAATGTTTTGGAAAACAGGGGCCGCCTAACTGAGACTGAAAGGCATCTGCTTATATTAGTACATACATTTGTCAGAAATCACTGTCAAGTGCCTGCACCCCTCTTCTGGGAGCACTTAAGGATAGGTTTTGACAAGGTCCAGGGTTGAAAATACAGCTGCACATGCCAAAGTAGAATCTTATGCATTCTAAGAATGGGGTAGCAATCACTCTAGGTTGCTTTATTTAGACTACAAAGATCTATATCTAGTTGCAGGTCTCTAGAACTCCTAAGATAAATTATTTCTGATGCAACACAAGGGGGCAATTCAGTTGGTTCAGTAACATCCTTGGAGTAAAGCTCCTCCAGAATACCTTTCAAATTCTGTGGAATAAAGCACGTTCATTACTCAATTCCAAATACATATTTCTTCCTTTTTAAGTATTACGTGGTGCTTAAACTCCTGTACGTCCATTGCTTCTGTGTAAAACATTGGTAAACTTCTCTTGTAAAACTTTTACCTACCCAGTATTTTTCTTTGTCACTTTTATGACACATAAGTTACTCAACACTTTCGTTCTTGGGTTCGGTTATATAAACCATCGGGGTCAGCCATGGGATCTAGCTTAATCCCCATATCCTCTTGATGTGACCAGCGCAAAGTAATATCACTCATTTCTGTCAGGTAGATCTTCCCTTTTGTCCTACGGTCTTTGGAATCCTGTTCACCAAATAGATAGCTAAGTATGGCCTGTGCCCAGAGTAACTACCTAGACGTATGTCAGTTGGCAGTATGCTCCTCCCTTTCCACAACTATTGAATCCGTTTCTCGCTTAGGATGGTAAACCAAGACAAGAGTCTACCATAACATGCACTTGTTGCCAGTCTATAAGAATGACTCATCTGGGTAGCTCCTTACATTTCCTGTCTAACACTACACTTACAACTACATAGGATTTAAACATATGACATCATCACCCATCTCTTCAGAGATGTTGATTTTCCTTTCCTTCTTCTTCTTATGTTACCAAACGCCTCGTTCTTTTACATCTACTGCAGTATTTGTCCTTGGCCGAGCAATTTTGTTTGAGTTGCTGATATGTCCGGTACAGCCACATCTGTAGCATGACATAGTGAACTTTCTCTCAAAATTGTGGTATGGTTCATTCCTCCTCTTATTTTTATCCAAGTCGTCCTTTTTACTGATGACATTAACTTTACTACTGCATTGAACCTGGATCATCTCACAAACTTGTCAGAATGTTCTATTCTTTTGGTTAGGTCGATGGTGACACTGAATATTATGTTGAAAATGGCCCCCAGTCTCGTCTGCACTGTTTTGTGGTTCGTACTCCTCAATGTCTCATCCCTAAGAACCCACTCATAGTCCATGTTCTGAAACTCGCTATTCACTGCTAGTAATAAGAGCTGCAACCTACTCTTCCATACTTTCTCCCACTTTCTCTTTTATAGAATAAAACCTGAAGCATTCCAAAACTGTATTGACTTTCTAACCATATCTGGTCTCAAGTTGTTTAATGGTATACTCATTCAAATTGGTAGCATTCTGCAAAGCAGGCAGCAGTCTGAATTCTCTCAGACCCTCACTGCACATACAGTTTTTAGAACAGATAGCTTCCTTGGGTAAGTTGGGTAGGTGCATTATATTTACCATCAAAATGTCTGAAACATTTCAAACCGAATGTTCCACTAAATATTCGGATCTACTGCAGTAGCAAGGCAAAATGGAGGCATGAGGATGCTTGACATATTTCCTGAATTAGAAATAGCCTAAGTAGTGAGGATTATCATCTTCCAGGTGTAAAAATATCAAACTAAAATAATAAAAGTAGTCACAGGGGTCACAGTGGTCGAGTACGACAAACTAATATAATAAATGTAGTTACTGCCCCCTGTGGAAACCTGCTTAGCAGTGTTAATATAAGTACAATGATAGTAGCAACATAAAAGAATGTTGTAAATATTTCTTACAATATCTTGTTCATGGCATACTTATAATAAAATATCTGTTCTGCTTTAGCACCAACTTTCAGTCTGTATGGACTGAAGCAATAGTGGCCATGTGTCCTTAGTTACTTTATTTATCCTGAGAGGACAAACTGCTGAGGGAATGCAAGAGGTTTCTGGAAAAACGTCTCCTGATGATGGCGCACTCCCACGCAGCTTGTACTTCATTGTGCTTCTAATGCTCGTGCATAAGCGTGATGGCACAGTGGTTGTGATGAGAGCCTTGTTGACGTTCGTCAATATAACGTGTCATAAGGTGGACATTTGAAAATGGCAGTTTCTCCAGTGGACCACCAATATGTTCCAGCACTTCCTTAAAGACGGAGGATAGAAAAGATGGAAAAAGAATCATACGAAATCCTCGCTCTGCTGCTCAGTCGGCCTAATGAGCCTTAACTCTGTCATTCTCTTGACCAGGAAATGTAAACACATTTCGAGTGTAGCATCTGCCTTGTTGCTCTTGAATGCTTAATTATCACCTTTCTCACCAGTAATCCTACAGAGGACATTAATTCCAACAAGTAAAGGCGCAACAAGGGTGTAATTCGGCAACAGAGATACGGTGTGTCTTGCCTCCTCCAACTAGTTGTCTGTCTGCCACCCACACCATATACACTCCCTCTGTCTTATTCTTCCTGTTCGTCATCGTGTTCTGTATTTCTTACATTTGTCATATTCTCACCCACAGCAAACACTACAGCCTTTGCAATGATCTTTCTATGTACCTTGCTCAGAAAATCTTCTGCTTACCATCGCTGTCCAGGGTCTTGCCACTGGAAGTAAAGTCCTGGAAAAGCTTTGTATTCTGAAAGCTAAGAAAAAGGTTTTGTACTACCAAAAGGAAAAGTTTGTCAGGGGCAGCAGCAGTGCTGGCTGTCACTCAAGCCCATAAGAGGTACAGTGCAGGTAGCACTAACTTAAACCTGCCTCACAGACAGAACTGTTACAGCACAGGCAGTAAAAAGGTAAGCGTAGGGCAAAAGGCCTGTTGTACCGCTCTCCCAGCAGTGTATTCAGACAGGCATTCAAGCAGAAGTAGGAATTCAGCAGCCTGCTAAGGTTATCTTTTGCTCTGATAGTGTGCACCAGAGGGCACGTGGGTGAGGGACCTACCTAATTGTGTTTATGCCTCCAGTGTTGTATGCAGGAGTGAGGGTGGAAGCAAGGATCTACTACTGTGTCGTTGCCATCTTCTGGAACTTCCACAATTTCTCAGAACTGCACTGCAAGTGGTAAAGGCCCTTATAACTATTCTGTGGACCCATTTAGGTTCCTGAGCCTCCACAACCACCTGCTATAAGCTTGCAAAAACAAGCATTGGCAATGCCAGTAGGTCTGGCTTTAAAAGCATATTGACTGATAATGTGAAGTAGTACAGGTAGGAAGCATGGGGATGACTGTGTATTTGAGTAGAAGCAAAGAACCGTAGAATAATATAGGTATAGCTTAAATGTTCATGTGAAAGTTGTACTCTCAAGCCATACCTGAAAATTCATGTGGGTAAATGACTCATCAGTGCTGCCGCTAGAGAAAACACCATAATTTAGCTAGTTATCTAAGACCGTTTAATCCTTGAAGGTTCATCTTCTGGCAGCCGGATAAATAAACAAAATGATCACAGTTGTGGCGAGCAAGCATTTTTGTGCGGAAGCACACAACTTCTGCCCAACCAAAACGTGTACTCTTGGCCCTCAACGTGTGGGCGGAGCTAAACTCCTCTCCTGGCATTCTCACATAATTGTCTAGCGACAGCTGTGCTGTCAAGCCACACCATAATGACCATCAGCTGGGCATCACAATTAGTCTGGTGGCTTTCAGTGACTTTTAGGTGGCCCTCATATTGCCTAAGCCAGCTTTCAAGGGGTCATTCTGGCCCTCCTAGATTTTCAACAAGTCATAGACAATCTCGAGCAAGACCTCAACCATCCATAATTGAATCTTCAGCAACACACACACCTTCTGCCAATTCTGAGATGTGTTCAGGGACCAATAATCGACCATCAGAAACTGGTTAGCACCCTAGATCCTCTGCTGGCCATCAGTCATACTCACATTAAGGCATTAGAGACACTACTTCCACACCTTTCCAATAACCCACAAAGTCCCTTTCCCTTTTAGGATGCCTATCACCAGTGTCTGAGAGGCATAAAGAGCTGAATGGTTGGTACTAATCTAAATCTATCTTACATATACTGAAGGCCCATTCCATAGAAGGCCCAACGTACAAACACCAAGGCTTTAAACAGAATTTTTTGATAGACCAGCAGCCAGTGCAGGAGTCTAAGATGGTGGGATATAGGCACACAGTGAGGTATTTTAAGAAGGCACTCCACTGCGTTTTGCATGACCTACAGCTGCTTGACCAGCCCGAGGCACAACCAAGATAAAAGACAGTGGCATAGTTCAGTCTGGATGAAATAAGGCCTGGTTGACTGTTTTCCAGGAGTGTATAGGTATCAAAAAATATATTTTTTTGTGCCCTGACCATTGCAAAACAGGACTCTTGCTGCTGCCTGCTACTTGGAGGAGAGGAACTTCAATCCAAATTCCACAGCCCTGTGGTAGGAGGAGGAGGAGGTGACACGGTATTAGACCAACAATTCTCCCACCCCCTGGAGTGAAAAGTTCCAAATAATACGAATTAAGTCTCCCCTGAATTGCATTGGAGACGCATCCAATTCAGGACTGATCCTAAACTGGACTTAAAATAAATAATTTTGTATCACTGAATGCTTCCCTCTTTCAAATGAGAGAAGCAGTTTCGTGTCCCCTGCATAAGAGGCTGTCTTCAACCCAAAGGACTCCTCCGGGAGGGGTGCGGTAAGGAAGCAATATTAAAAAGGGTTGGGCTCAAAGATGAGCCCTGCAGCATCCCCAGGTGTAGAGCCCTGGATGCTGAACAGTGAGGGGCCATGCACACAGCCTAGATGCTGTTTGTTAAGAAGGACTGGATCGAGGCAAGAGTCAGTCTCCCAATCCTAATGTCCCGAGACGCTGTAGAAGAACAGGGTGTGAGATGGTATCATACTATCACCTGGATAGCCTATAATGTCAAATATGTGTTACTCCCTTGGTCGAATAACCGTTTGATGTAATCCAACACCTCCACTCTCAGTGCTCTATTGGGGGCAAAAGCCCGGTTAAGTAGGATTCCAAAATACCAGTAAGGTAGTACAGTAGCTTCATGCGGTTGTTGCATAGATCATTATTTTACCTACACGTCATAAGCTATGAGCTTGTGAAATCGTTCAGTGGATAATGCGCCTACTTCAAACTTGTGTGTGACCTGTATGGCATACGTTCAGCCCATTCGAACGAAAGACAAACTTTCATTCTTTGGACGCTGAAAAAATAAACACTACTGAGGTGACTATATTTATTATTTAATCTGAAGTTCAATTTGTATTCATGGAGCGTGTTTCACTCTAAATGCTCACCACCTTTCATTCATGATGCTTCACCTACTTTAAAATGGGTATGCTTTTATACGTAGGTTGATGTTTGAACCAACCACAGTTCAGAAAATATGTTTGTTTCCCTGGGTAAGCTGTTTACTCTTATGGCCAGGTGTGAGTTTCAGCTGTACTGCCTTTGATTTCTGATGCGTACACCAGTAAACTTATGGACTGCAACTGAACAGTGTTCTAAGTTTGTTTTTCTTTTTCCCTAATCTCATTTCTGTTTTACAGCATGAAAGAGAGCCTGTATCGCTATAGTATGATCTGTAGTACAGCACAGTATTTGTTTGCGTTCGGTCTCGCCCCCATGGTGGGTGTGCCCTGTAAGGATGGATCTGTGGTTTCCTGTTGATATTGTTTTTAGAGTTACCCAGTGCATAGCAGTTTAAAGATTCAACTTACTCATTTGCTCCATGAGTGAATACCCCTATACTAAAGTGTATATGAATGATTTTGTGATCAGTAAATTTATGGTAAGAAATGTAACTTTAGTTCTGGGATATTTGATCCTGAAAGGAAAAATGTTGTATTTTCTGTTATTACCCGTTTCCTCTTTGTCTTGTAGCACCTAAAAAACATTGTTTGCAGTTACACCTTACTATCATTCAACGCTGCATAGAGCCAACATTTTGTAGGCAAAAATTACTTTTGGACTACAAACAGTGTATTGTTAACGTTAGTAGGATTAAGAGGGAAAAAAAAGATCTGGGCTTCTTGGAAAAAGCAAAGTATGATGATTGCATCATAATTACAGACCTATCACTGTGCCTAATTATAGTCTTAAAAAGTGGTGCCAGTAGGCTCCCTTACTGTGGTGCTAGTTCGTGTGATCTTTTTAGAAGGATATATTTAGACCTCATTTCAGGCTTTCCTCTTGTGTTCTCTTTCATAATATGTGTTTAGGTAGCACGATGGAGGAGCTTAGCCAGGCCTTGGCTGGCAGTTTTTCTGTGTCGCAGGAGCCCAACAGCACTGCTGCACCACATCCACGCCTGGCACAATACAAGACAAAGTACAGCTCTCTGGAGCAGGGAGAACGGAGGCGCAAGCTGTTAGAGCTGCAGAAATTGTAAGTACTGGATATTTTGCTAGTGTGAATGAGCTGGGAACAGGTAAGTAGAGCACTTGTTTTCTTTGAGAGAGCCTCTCACGCTTGCCATGGAGTTAAGAAAGAATCTCCTTATGCACTTGAGCATAGTGATGCAAATCTGGAAACTGACAGACAAGTATTGCCAAGCCTATCCTGTCTCTCTACTATGCTTTGCTTTGTATGCTAATGTAAGGGATTCCTATGTTATTTATGCTTAACTCATCATCCTGTTAACAAGCTCTTCTGCTTGCTTCTTCTTGGTCTTTGTGTTGTTTTGTTCTGCTGCCTTTTCTGGATTCTGACAATTAGATTTACCTTGGACAACATGCATCCTCCATTTTCTCCACATCAATCTAGCCTCACTGTGACCCTCAAAGCCGTCTCTCCCCACCTTCTGTAACAGACTGTTTTCTTGTCCTTTATTAACTGTGTGGCTGCCCTGTTAATGTAAATATATATCATGAAAGGGTGCTCACAGGATGTTCTCCTTTCCCTGATTGATTTTATTTTTAAGGGGTCAAACTCTTCCTTGCCCTAGTTGTTGGAGGAGAGAAGAGTTTTTCCTGTGTCCAAGTCTTTTGGGGCACTAGCAACCTTCTCAATGAAGCTCCCTGTGCTCTCTTCTGGACTTTCTCATTAATATGCATGTGGCATCACCAGTGATATCACACAGATATTGAACAGGCGTGGTATCCCCCTGCCCCTAGTACATCCGAGGATTGAGCTACTTGTGGTACTGTAGGAAGGGCTAGGTCCAGCTCTAGGAAAGTGCCCCTTTTTGACATGGTCATTCACAATTTTTGTCTTGTATTTGATGCAATTTTGACAGAAGTGCACTGGATTCCTGCTAACCAGGTCCCCAGTGCCAGTCTTTCCCCCCTAAAACTGTGCAATTGTACCCCATTTGGCAATACCTTTCGCAGTCCTGTAAGTTCCTAGTAAATGGTCCCCCTGGTTCCTAGGGCATGGGTACAAAGGTGGGTCCCTTAAGGGCTGCTTATGTATTGTGCCACCCTAAGGGATCCCTCTCACCACATTCAGGCACACTGCCATTGCAGACTGCGTGAGATGGTCCAGGCAAAAGTGAAAACACGACATAGCACACATCGTGTGTGCCACGCCTGCAAACACTGCATACAATATATGTAAGTCACCCCTAAAGCAGGTCTTACAGCCATCTTAAGGTATGTACTGGGCACAGGTCGAAACGAGTTTCCCAGCTACATAAAGGCTTCACTGAAGCTTATGGTGTTTGGTATCAAACACCTCGTATTAATAAACCCACACTAATTCCAATGATGGCTTTAGCAGTACATGCACCAAGAGGGTACCTTAGAGGTACTCCCTGAAACCTACTAGTCATTTAGTGTTCCGGCTGACTGATACAGTCCAGCCTGCCACCACAGACAGGTTTCTGACCCCCTGCAGGTGAGAGCCCTCACTCTCGGAGG
Organism: Pleurodeles waltl; assembly: GCF_031143425.1. Classification (NCBI taxonomy): domain Eukaryota; kingdom Metazoa; phylum Chordata; class Amphibia; order Caudata; family Salamandridae; genus Pleurodeles; species Pleurodeles waltl. Next base: position 195,520,945 of record NC_090440.1, on the reverse strand, counting down.
CCAGAAACAGTGCATACTTCGAAGGAAGGTGTTCACTCTTCCCTCCAGCAGGATAACTAGTGACATACCATGACTAGGGACTTCAAAGTCTGCCTTTGATATGCGACCCTGGCATCCCCCAGACTTACCGGATGCCACCCCTGCCCTGAGGCCCTTTTGGCACCAGGACAGGTGGGAAATTAGCTATGCTAGGATGTGTGGAGTACACCCAGGTCAGACACACCCCTGAGCTGCTTGATGTGCCCCACTCTAGCAACATTCCGCCATCTTAGTGATGGCAAAATTAGGAACTCTGGGACAGGGTTATGCACACTTCCCACAGGATGTGGTCATATAGACGATGTCCCAAGGGTAACTAGCCTATTGGCTACTACTCTTCATTCCCCTTAACACCCCTAAATTTTGTATTTAAGTGGCCCCCTGACACCAGGAATTCCGATTTGTTGGACCAAAAACGAAGCACAGCGGAGAGGCGCCCGAAGCTAGAACTGAGGAGCAGCAACTGATTTGGCGCCAACCCTGCCGGCCTGCATGCTGTCCTAGACCATTGCGCCAAAGACGACTCGTCCTGCAGCTGATCAGCCTCTAAAATCCTGGGAAGGCTGTGAGCACTTCAAGAAGCAACCAGCAGCTCCATTGTTGCAGAAGAGCTGCATCCCTGCAGGTTTGCAGGCACCAAAGAATGACGCAAGAGTTTTTGCCAGCATGACCCTGCCGGACAAAGCAATAGTGCGCCCAAGCCCCGCAGCCGAAGAAGGATTGAACTGGCATTGCACACAAGATACAGAGACCCTCCAGAGCTAAGCCTCCCTTTGGGTTTAGCCGGATTGGACCCCCAGTCCCTGCCTGCAGTCTCTTTGTGCAGGACATCGAAACCGCGAGAGCCTTGGACCGCGAAAACCAGACCCTTGAAAGCACCACTGCATCCAAGCCCCCAGCCTGTGTCGAAGTGGGCCAAAGGTGCCAACAAGTTCCCAGGAAGCTTGAGAGCTTGACCCCCTTTCTGGGTTCAGATGGACTGATCACCCAGCCCCACATTCAGCCTATTTTCCACAGGTCTGTTTCCCATTAAAGTGAGTGGGACACCCTACACTGTAACGCAAATCTGCACCTGGACCCTGTAGTCTTGATGATGTCAGAATTGTTACCTGTTTCATGCAGTGATCCCCCTTCACACATGTGGGGTATTGTTTTTATCAGAAGTATTGGAATATTAGTTGTTAGGACTTTAGTAATTTGTACTGGAGTTTTCTGTCTCAGACTGTTTTGTTTTTGCCTGTACTTTGACATTTGCAGGGGATTTTGGATAATAAAGTGTGCTTGGATTCACTTGAGTCACATTACTCTTTCTATTGTTTAGAAATGTCTGGGGCTGGGAGGCTCCCCTGGGATCCGACCTACCCTGTGCCTAAATAGTGCATTTACTCTGTAGAATTCCATGAGCGCCCCCTCTCTCCCCCCCTCCCAATTAAAAAATAATAAAAAAAACAGAAATAAAAAAACATTCCCCGCATTTGGATCACTGCTCAAACCCAGTGAGGACCCACACGTGTGATGAACCCTTACTCAGAAGTCCTAGGGAAACACCAATTTGGGTCAGGCCATGGAAAAGATGTGTTCCTGTGTGACACAGACTGAAGGATGCTACTATGTTTTAGGGAACAAAATTGAGGGTGACAAATGTCTTGTTCGGTGTATTGTCCTGGCAACCCAGTCAGGATTTCTATTTATCCATTCAAGAAATGCTACAAACTATTGAGCAAATTTGTTAAAAAAAAGAATAATAATCTTTTCACACTTTTTATTATAGTGATGAAGGATTATCACCATTGCGTAGCCCTGAATGTACCAAAAGAGCCCACATGTGGTTGAACAACTTAAAGTGTGTGTGTGTGTGTGTGTATATGTATGTATGTATGTATATATATATATATTTTTTTTTTTAAGGGAAATAAACTCTGGTACAGAGATGCATAAACATTCTGGCATTGAAAGGGTTTAGGCAGTTGAGTTCAGGGAAGCACTAGAGAAATGTCAGATGTGTCTCCACAACAGTATCGTGCTACAAGTGGGTAGAATGCTGAATTGTGGCATCAGAATCTGTGGGTAGGTATAGTCCATGGCATAATTAAGAAGGATCGCGGCTTCGTGATTCCTGAAAAGGGAGAGCCCTGCCAAAGCTGCAGCAGTCACAAACTTTTGTGGCATGCTTAATCCACTGTAGTATATTTTCACTAATACGGTTGTGAGAATCATTTCTTTGCTTCTCCACAGCAGTAAGTAGAATTTCAGACTAGTGGTTCAGCTTGAATTATTTTAAGGTAGAAGTGTAGCCTTCAGTGTTTAAACCCCATTCACAACTGGCCTTTAGGTGATTGATTGGCCTCTGTTCGTCTTGGTGAAACCTGATTTTATTGTGTAAAAGGGCAAGCTGCCAGTATGTTTAGGACTCATCAAAAGTTAATAGTGCTTATTGTTGTCTCCTTTGTATCCTCTGTGCTCATCTACAAACTCCTAAGCCGACCTCAGTGCGGGTTGCACCTGTAAAGACCGGTGGATTGGTTTTACTAATGAAAACAAATGTATTTAAATTATTATATGCTTCTGTAAAGCAGTGCAGACAGCTTAGCTGGAAGAAGAACATCAGCTTCTTCTAGGAATTTGAAACACATTTGTGTTTCTCATAGAAAGCGCCTGGACTACGTAAATCATGCAAGGCGGCTTGCTGAAGATGACTGGACAAAAAAAGATGATGCAGAAGAAAAACAGGAGGAGGAAGCAGGGGAGGAAGAGATGGATGTGGATCCCGGCAAGAAATTACCAAAATATTATGCCAACCAGGTGAGCAGATACAAGAGGAAAGTTGTTTAAACACAACAGAAGATCATAATCGCTGTTTTTTTTGTACAGGTCTTAAGCCTAAGGCTACTGATGCTAGACATAACACCAATGATCCTAGGAGTGTTTGAGCTGTCTGTATAACTTATCACTTGTTTTTAAGTTTGACCTAATCCGTGCCAACTGCATCATTCATTCATGTCCTTCCGTGATTTCAGAATAAGGGCTTAGAATGAGGCATATTGGATTGATAGGTTTACGACTTGCTGAGACAAAAATAAATTGATGTGTCATTCTGTGAAATGCTATTGTGACATCTGCAGCTTTTATTTAATACGTTCACCATAGGGTATTAAACAAAAGTTTGCACGCCAGTGCACTGCCTGGTTGTAACAGGTTAGGAGTTAGATCTTCCTTATCTCCTGAATGCCTCATCATAATAATATATTGTAATGGACTCTTCATGTCTACAACCAATAAAATGAAATGCCATGTGAGCTGAGTGCAATAAAGTTTGCCTTTTTCAATATTTACTATTGCAAAGAAGAAACGGATTTCTTTTTTAAAGCAAACAAAAAGTACGTTTTCAACATTACAGCCAGTAAATGCATGTATTGTGTAGCAAACGAAACCCGATAAGCCTGAAATTCACAATCTAAAATTGTAATTAACTGAAAGTATGCACAAGGCAGCACACAACATAAGTTGCAGATCTCCATCTGCAACAAAAACAAGAGTGATGGATGGTATGTTTGTATTAATCTTAGCCACTGGCGAGTGCTCAGGCCTTTCATAGTGAATGTGTACCCCATAGCCCTGTGCTCTCTGAACGACACATCACACAGTGCTCCTGTGTAACACATCACCGAGGACTATATAATTTGGTCTGTGTGCATGGGAGGCAACAAATTAAGCCTATGCAAATAACTGAGTGGGATACAATGCTGGAGACAAAAACAAATGATAATGACGACAGACCCCCCTCCCCCCCCTTGAATAATCAAGTTGGTGGACAGGTAACTGTAAAGGCTCGCTCCACCTAGATAGGCAGGACACACAAAAATAATGCAAAAGATTAGAACAATCACTTACATGTGTCGCCTCCTCTAACTAAGACGCATTTATCTGTAAGCGACTTTATTGCGTTATTGCACCAACTCGCAGAGAAAGGCAGTACACAGCAGGAATTAACAGTGGGTGAGAGGAATTGACAGCAAGGTAGTGAGTGACTGTCGAAGCACAGATCTACCTTAATGAGTAGTATTTGTCTCCGTAAAATATGTCTGCTCAAGTTACACTACTCACAGATTGAGATACTACCTAAACTTCTGCGTGGTATCCTTTAAACTAAAAACATCTGCCTTGATTTCTGTTTGACAAAGAGTTAAAGGAGCATGTGTTACGTAAAAGTGGCCAAGGGAAATTTATTTTTCTTTATATTTAATATCCTTTTATAACTTGGCATATTGTTGAATTTGTTTGTGGACAAGAGGTTAGTGAGCAGGACAAAATACTTTGCGCTCAGACTCTTCCCTTTTCTATAGAGGAAGGCCACCAAGCCAACTAAAGGGGTGTTGAATCTGTGGTTTGGCCTTACCCATTTCAGTAATTGCTGCAGTTATGTTGACTTCCTTCCAGCTTTCTAGTACAAATCTGCCCCATCTGATCATAATGGATGATTTTAATTAAGCACTGCAGATTGCGGCGCTCAGTCCTCTCTAGATTCAAGCTGCATGGAAGATGAGTGTACTGTAACTACCACTGCCAAACTGCACCTTTTCTGTACTGTTTCCCTTCCTGGTACATCTTACAATTATGAGATCGCTTTTTTTTGTCGGTGTTTCGTTGTGAATGATTCAGTGTGTATTGTTGTATCATCACTGCCTTTACCATGTTACTTCAGTTACAGATATATTCTGGTAGTTATGCCTAGTCCACTTCTACTGCCGCAGTACACTTTACTGATATTTAAATATTAAAATGTTGGAACAATGTCATGCCTACCTTGGTACATGTGACACCATTATCCTAACGTTCTTCCTGTTCTTTATCCTGTTCCCAGTTGATGCTGTCTGAGTGGCTGATAGATGTCCCCCCGGATTTGACTCAGGATTGGCTTTTGGTTGTTTGTCCTGTTGGGAAAAGATCACTTGTTGTTGCATCCAAGGTAAGAAGCTGCATCTAAGCTGTCCCTCATCCACACACCCTGGCCTCCTTCATCCAACTCACTCAGCTGAGTGGGCATACCCCAATGCACTAGGCACTTCAGGCTGAAGAACTGCCCTGTAGCCTGCTGAAGTAAGTATTCCCACTGAGCAGTCTTTCGTGCCAGTGATTCGGTCAATCACTTGATTGCATGTTATTTCGTATTGGATTGATGCAAAACTATGACTTGGTGCAACTTAAAGAAGCCCATTGGTTTCACTACTTGTCCTGTTTTGTCTATACACCAGAAATGAGAAAGTGCCATTTCATAGTAAAACCTGAGTAATCTTGGAAAGGGGAATACAGTTTGAGTTCAGATTCTTTGATAAAAGGTAGAGTCTGGTGCCTGGATTCAAACTGGTTGCACATCCAAAATCACCTGGTGCAATGGTCCTCTCATACATCAAGCACATCAGTGGTAAAAGGCACCTTCTAGTGCCTATCAGTGGCTGATTTTTTTTTCCTGGAATATTTACTATTCCAAAATAACCCCCTTCATAAAACTACATTACTGATCTTTAATTTAACCTGCTGCCTAAATCTGTCTACGAGAGACAGAAGAGGCCTGGTTGGTTTACCATCATGCCATCATATGCCTTTCAGGTTTAGAGGCTTCTCTCTCTTAGATGCAATCCCATGATTCCTTGTATTAACAATTGTCTTTCGCAGTCAGTTCTTTACCTACCCATGAGAGTGCGACCTTGTAACGCTTGGGGTGTATTTTCTGCCTTTGTTTCTGCAGAAGTTTGGTCGGAATTCTACATACATTATCTTCATTTGATGTATCATATTGCTTCAAAGCAGAATAAGAATTTTATTGGCTGTTTAAGCCGTATTTTCAGTTAGAATTCCTTCCCTATTTCTCAGGTATCCTTGATTTTGGGTAGCAAAATGTCAAAAGGATCCATAAAGACAGAGTGGGGATTTTACTAAGGGTAAACAAGAAGGCATGATGGCAGAGGACAAAAAGAAGGAAGGCTTCCTTCTTTTTTAGACTTCAAAGCTTTTCCTTCCATTGGGATGTAGTTTGTGACTTCAGAGGACTCTCACAGAGGGAATCCAATATCAGGAAATCCAGGAAGCAAGTAATACGAGGTCAGAAATAGGTACTGGCTCAGTTTGTTCAGGGTGAAGGAAGGACCCTGGTTGATGGCGAAACATCATTGGAACTTAGCATCAAGGAGATCATCTACGTGAACACACTCTCAGCACCTGATGTCTCTGCCTCGCACTACTGGCTGTCAGCCCATCATTCTGAGTCAAGTTATTAAACTTTGGAACATTGGTTGACATCATACAGATACATTTCTAAATTCTCCATGCCAATATATTATATTATTTTGTGGTGGAAATAACTTGAAAAAAAGGTTACATCTATTACCTACTCCTGTAGACACTCCAGTACCTTTTAGGGCTCTTTCCTTCAAGATTCCAGCAGAAGATCCTGTTCAGACTCCTGAGGCTACTCCACCTTCCATCTTTACCATCACAAAATGATCAGTATAAATGTCCCGTTTTAGGGAGAGGCCTCTGTCACCAGCACCAAGGGAACATAGACCAGTAGAGGCAGCTCAGCATGCTCTACATTTTCCTTATACTCCAGAACATGATCATCCACCATAGTCACAAGGGACCTCCTTCTCAATCATCAGACTGATCCTCAGATGATTTGGACGGTAGTTCTTACAATCTCACATCCATTATGTGTTCACTATCGTGAAAGCAAATAGGGCATTGAAACTTAATATCCCATTGGCAGTAGCCATCATTATGGAGACTCTTCAGCCCAGAGCAACACCCAGACCTCTGTCACCTTCTACTGAAAATAGCAGGAGAGAAATGTCTCACTCCTGCCATGACAAAAGCGGGCATTGCTCTTCTAATAAAAAGATTATGGGGGTTATTACAACTTTGGAGGAGGTGTTAATCCGTCTCAAAAGTGACAGTAAAGTGACGGATATACCACCAGCCGTATTACGAGTTCCATAGGATATAATGGACTCGTAATACGGCTGGTGGTATATCTGTCACTTTACCGTCACTTTTGGGACGGATTAACACCTCCTCCAAAGTTGTAATAACCCCCATAATCTCCATTAAAGGATCCACCAGTCGTGTTGCGTTTTGACTCAAAGTCAGATTCCGTTTTTGTGTCAGCAGTACAGAAGAGGTATGCATTGGCACTGTAGACTACAGAACCTGATGAGAAAAGCAAGAGAAGGGATGCTGCAGGAAAGAGCTGCGGTACTTCCTCTTCAGGGATCAAAGCTCTAGTGCTACATGTCTTTTACTAAGGTAGAGTTGTTTCCTGTGGGAGATAGTACAAAAGATTCCCGAAAAAGATTTTCCATAGGTTGAGCATGAAGCACTACTGATGTGCAGGCATGAACTCACCAGGCCTGTCTATATCTGTTGTTTATGCCTTGGAATTACACAGAGGGGATGATCAGGATTTGATCTGATGTCTTTGAAACCTCATATCCAGTTACAAATTTTAAACATATCTTATTATGATGAAACTGTTTGGCTGCCACACGAAGAGGGAGAAGCTCTGAATGAAAATAGAAGCAGAGACCTCAAAGCGGTGGATCTAAGGGATCACTAGAAGTTTTTGTAGATCTGACTTTCATCATAAGGACCACAGCTGATATCATATTCCAGGCTTAATGCCCTCATTAGATATACCAGCCTCACCAGCAGCAAGAACAAAGGTGCATGTATCATCAGAGGAGAGGCTTTTAGTCTGCCAGTCAAAGCCAGTTAGTAAATTAATCTTGACATCCACTATCCAACCCAAGGCATTGACCCTCAGGTCGTCAGTAACCCCCTTGCCTCCCACACACCCATCACTCTATTCTCCCCTCCACAGTATATTACATTACATGTATAAAAGTGTCAAAATATTACAAGCAACTGGTGTTAGCTAATGTTCGTGATGGCTACTCTCTTCATTTCAAAGCACCACCTCTTTCAGTTCCACCAACCAAATCAGCACAGTATTATTGCACAAGGAGACCTCCTCTCTACTTAAGAAGGGATCCGTAGAACCTGTCCCCCGTCATCAAAGTGGGAAAGGTCTCTATTTAAGATACCTCATGCAGACTTCAGACACATCTTAAATTTCTACATCATCTTCTTGCCATGAAATGGATTGGGAGAGAATGGGTCCATATACCCGGCCACATCTCAGGATCGATAGATCTTTTATTGCTTTCACTTAAACTAAGAGGATACAATGCCAAAAGAATTCAGCACTCTTAGTCTAAATCATGGGTACTCGCAAATATTTTCCCAGGGCCCAAAACGTTTGGTCTGTGATGCGCCTGGAGGCCGCATTGATGCCAGGGCTGTGGCGGTCAAGTGGGGTGGCTCGGTGGATTGGTGGCAAGGTAGTTGTAGGAGAAGCAAATGAAATACATCTAGTGGCTGAAAAAAACAATGGAAAACCAGAAAACCTAGAATGAATCCCGGCTTACCCACTTTTCCAAATTGTGTGATCCTAGGCAATTGTTTAGTCTCACTTCACTCCTTTTTCGGCATTATCACATTTAAGATGACCTCGAAATACATGATTCATGTTGTGCGATGCACAAAACTTGCCTCTATGTTTGATTTAATAAACTATAATGTTGTTAATGTATGATAGGAACCCAGGCCACCGATAAAGTGCACATACCAAGTGACTGGCTTCTTCAATTTACTATTGGTTGTGTTCTCAGGATAATGAAAATAATTAATGTTTCAAAATGTATGTTTCCAAATGTATGTTTGAAAACTATCACTTTTAAAGGAATTTATCTCAGTGCACTGATAAAATAAATTGTACTAAAGCAAAAAGGTTCTACATGTTAACTAAATACACGTTTTTAATTTTAAAGAGACTGTCTTAGTTTTACACTTGTGCTGCAAGATGTCTTTAAAAATGAAGGTGTTTCTAAAGTTAAGTGCAGGAGTCCCTAGTTACTTCCTCTCTTTAATACCAATTAAGTTTGAAATAAATGATTGTGTGTGTATTTTATATTTTTATTGTTCATGCAGAGTCGAGCAAACAGCTGACAGTGCTCCTGTTGCCCAAGGGGCCGCATGTAAAGGTCAGAGGGGCCGCATGAGGCCCGCGGGACGTACTTTGAGTATCCATGGTCTAAATAAGGAATTTATTAAGACGCTTTCCAAATATTAAATAAAAAGACATACAAATATATGGGAGTAAGCGTGTAACTCAAGTGCAACAGAACGTGTATATACAAAGATAAATGCATACATCAAGTGGTCAGGACTTAAAAAGAAACGTGCAATGCATCAACAGAGCATGTATACTTGAGCTAAATAATCAAGATTTTAATTACTTCACCAATTGAGTTGAAGTCACCATCCGCGCCAGCGTGACTGAGGGAGCCCTCAAAACAGGCAGGCAGGAAGGAGACCCCATTGGGATCACAATTCGACCCTGGGTAATGCATCTGTTCCACAGGCGACCTCCCGTCTGAGTATCAAATCTCCCGGTCTTTTATACCTTAGTTTTAAAAGTTAGTTTACCTCAATCTTGCATGGACATTTTGAAGGAAGCTGAGAGACCAGCAATGCTTTGGAATGGAAGATATCTTGTTCATGGTGTGTTCAGAATAGTTATCCCATTTTATGTTAACAAATCATATGTACTTACTACATCTTGCAAACCTAAGCTGCAGTTTTTTTTAGATTAAAGTCCTTTTGGTTCCGACAATGGCATACAGAAAAGGCCTGCATCAACTCTTATTATTTAGAACGTCAGTAGTTAAGGAGTTTTTTTTAGGCTTCCCCTATACAGCTCACATATGCCCATGGTTAGGTTTGTGCAATAAAAATACCAGCTACATACATACAAGTTAAGAAGAATGTTTTTCCACCTATGATAGCATCTTCTCCGCCATGGGACCTCTATTTAGTTCTGTCAACATGAATTTCTCATCACTTTGAACCCTTGCACAAAGCTTTGTTGCAGCATCTAACCTGAAAAACAGCCTTTTAAGTCACTATCACTTCTGCACTAAGAGTTAACAAATTACAGGTTCTCTCTGCTGTTGAACGAAATAGAGTTTTTCACTCTAAAAAGATAGTACTGAGAACTAACACGTCATTCTTACCTAAGGTGGTTTCCAATTATGTAGGAAATCAAATTATTAACCTTCAGTAACCATTCTCCCATAGCTACATTCTCTGCCTCTTGGTGGATTATTGCTAGCATCTCTTTATGTTGTCAATTGGTGAATGAGTCTTTGCCGCTAAAGCCCAAAGTTCACTCAACCACAGGAAAAGCATCTAGGACGGCCTGGTTACAAAACATTCAGTTGGAGAGGATTTGTAAAGCAGCTACTTGGGAATCCGTTCGTACATCTGGCAACCTGCTCAAACATTCACAAGACGTTATTGTTTGGACTTTACACAAGAGCTGACTCTAATGTGGGACACGTCACACTTAAGAATATAGTGCGTGGTGTTCTTTATTATCATTTTTAATAACTTCTAAAACATTTCATGATTATCCTTTGAGGACAAGAGCCACAATGCATGGGGACTTGCTGCTCTAGTCTAAAATGTATGACTCTTGATGGTGAGGACGAAGAAACAGTTACTTGTATTCCTGATTCTGCAGCATAGTGCTCTTCAGTTATGTAATAAACAATCCTGCTATCTTGGCCATGTGGGATAAGTGACAAGAAATGTAATCACCGTTCAATTCTACTTTTGTGTCAAAAAGAAGTGACTCTGAGAGGCAACTTCCACTACAAGGCATAGAGACGCAGGGTGCTTTCCGTTACCTCTTCTAATGTTAAGTCTAACCCAACTGCCTTCATTATTATAGAAATATTTGACACCAGTTAGTGCTACAGTGTAGTTTTGAGATGGTGTTTATTTTGGAATAGTGAACATTCCAGAAAAAAAGATTTGCCTGTTTTGGTAGGCTTTGGAAGGTACTCTTTAGCACACGGAAGTTGTGAAAAAGGATTGAAGTGTTCTGGAACCTGGCATGCAAGGAATTATTGTAACCTTTATAAAGATCCCTACGGTGCAAAACAAGGAATAAAAGTAAGCAACCACATTATGTTCCACATATAGGCACAGGCTCCTGTGTCACCCTTCTAAGTCTTCTGAATTTTCAGTGGTAGAAGGGTGGTGCAGCACAGATTTCCAGAAGGAGTGTTGTTCCTCTTTTCCTCTGCAGCCCTCATTTGTAGAACACCTGATGCATCATTACTTCATATTTTCAAGTGACTGTTGTGTCACTGGAAACCAGTGGAGTGTTCGATTAACTGGGTTTGTTTTGTCATGATGTGCTGATAATAGAACGAGATTCCATCATCTGTTGATTCATTCTGAAGTGTAAGTGCCACCATAGCCTCAGTAAAGCGGTAGAGCGATCGCACCTCCTTGTTTGTATTTGGGTAAAATTCAATAAAATGTGTTCTAGAAAAAAACATTCACACCACTAAGTTTAAGATTTAGAATAAGCCCAGGAGCTCAGTTAATGCGATCTGCCGCTCAAGAACTTTTCAACTGCTATTTGGTTAGGACAGTCACAGAAAAATAACTACACTGAGTACATATTTTGCCAAATTGTTAAGTAATGGCTAAATGTTTCAACTCTGGCACTTTAAAAGTCTAAACAAATTATGTCAATGGGCTTCATAAAGAAAATTAAGGTGGTACCAGATACATTTTCAAACAGTAGGGGAATAAATCCCAGAGATAGGAAAAGATACAGCAAAATAGGATTCTTGACAATGATGGGTAAATGGCAAAATAGGAGTATCTAGGCAAGCTTCTGTGTAACAACAGGAAATCGGATCAAATAATAGAAGAGATTTTGAATTTGAAGACTACAAAATATGGACTTCCAGCATTCAAAGATGACAATACACAAAAATAAATTCTGTTTAATAATTTTTTTTTTTTTTAAACACACTTGGCCACAGAGGCTCCTGGGAATGCTGTGGGTTTATAATGTTCGGACTTTAACCTGAGCAAAGAAAAAACTTTCATTTACATTCAATTTTTAGATAGAATATTAGAAACAAAAATACTATATAAAATGAAAAAAAAAATGTATACTCCTTTTGAAACAGTTTAAAAAGCATCAATTTGAGAGCCCCTTTCTCTTCATATTTAGTAATTCATTAAAACATGATATTAAAACATTGTAGCCTTCTTCTGCCCTCCAATTCTTAAAAACATTGAAGAATTCTCTGCAACAGTATTTACCTTGCTCTGAAGATTTTCTGGTGTTGAAACCTAATATAAATGTATGTATTTTTTAAAATTGATCTTGAGTTTCTTCTTGAGTGTATCTCATTTTTTGACTGTGTCTTCAACAAATGCTTAGCACTACCCTCTGATAAGCCTAAACTGCTCGCTCACACTACATTCGCCTTGCATTGGTACACAACATAGCCACCTTCCTACATTGGTGGATCAGCTGTGGGATAGAAGACTGCATTTGCTGATACCACTCTGTCAATAGGTGTTTGCAAAAAGAAACTCACAATTGAATTTAGTCAAACATATTTTTGCTAATTTCTTCGGTTACTCTCCCTGGTTTCACCCGCCCACCCCGCCCCTCTGCACTCTAAAAAGTATATTGCGGGAAAGTGCCCTTTATTGACGTGGTCTCACTCACTTTTTGCCTGATATTTGATGCATTTTTTACTGAAAGGGCACTGGGTTCCCGCTAACCAGGTCCTCAGTGCCATATCTCTTTCCCTAAAACTGTGCAATTGTTCCCCAAGTGGCAATACCTTTGGGCCCCTATAAGTCAGTTGTAAATGGTACCCCTGGTATCTCAGGTATGGGTAGCAAAGAGGGTCCCCAAGGACTGCAGCATGTGTTGTACCACCCTCAGAGACCCCTCACTTAGCACATTCAGACTGCCTTTACAAGCTCCCTGTCATGGTGCAGCTAAAAGTGAAAACACAACATGGCTGTGTGCCATGTCCTGTAACACTGCATGCAGTATATGTAAGTCACCCCTACAGCAGCCCTTACAGCTCTAAGGCAGAGTGCATTATATTTCTTGTGAGGGCATATCTGCACAAGCAGATATACCCCTTCTACGTCTTTGTCGATTCTTAGCCATAGTGAGTGAACAGGGAAGCCATTTTAAGTACATGTGCTGGACAATGGTCAATATGTGTTCCCCAGCTACATGATGGCTTCAGTGAAGGTAGGGGTGTTTGGTATCAGACATCTCATATTAATAAACCCTCACTGATGCCAGTGATTGATTTATTAGTACAGGCACCCTAAGTGCACCTTAGAGGTGTCTCCTGAAATACCTATCTTTTACCCATGTGCTGGCTGACTAGTGATAACTAGGTTGCCACCACCAGACACGTTTCTGACCCCCCTGGACTGAGGGCCTTTGCTCTCAGGCGGACAGGAATTAAAGCTTGTTCCGAGAGGGGTGTTAGCACACCCCTCCTAAGAGGATGACCTGCAAAGCTGCATTTCAGGCAGGGGTCTTCAAAGGTGCCCACCATCCTGGGTATGCAGATCTGACTTCAATCAAAAGCGAGGTGCCGACCCTCCTGCCCCAGGGCTCATTTGGCACCTGGACAGGTGGGAAAAGTAGTATTCAGAGAGGTGTGTCCACCCTTCAGGTCAGTCACATCCCTAAGGTGAGCTGCCTAATGTGGACATAACCTTTAGAAATCTGACATCTTGGTATTGGCAAAATTAGTAACTCTGGGATAGGGTTATGCCCACTTCTTACAGTAGGTGGTTATATAGGGGGAGTTTTGACCCCAGGGGTAAGTAGCCCTTTGGCTACTACCCTACTCTCCCCAAATACCCCTAAATTCAGTATTTAGGGGATTCCGTGGCACCAGGAAAACAGATCCTGTGGACCTGAAGGGCACTGCAGAGGCACAAAAGGCAGGGACTGAAGACCAGTGACTGACTCAGCGCCAACCATGCCAGCTTTCCTGCTGACTTCGACAATTGCCAGAAAAACGCCTCGTCCTCCAACTGCTGAAACTTCCAAAAGCCCGGAAAGACTGCCAGCCTTCACCCCAACATACAGAACTTGTGTGGAGCAGCAGAGCTGCTTCCCTGCACCTTTAAACAGTCGCGGCTTGCAGGTGTTACAGGGGGTGGGGCAGCGCAGGGGGATAAACAAGTGGGTTGGCCGGGGAAATATTAATGTAAACAAAATAAATAACTTACCTGCACCCCATGCTCTGCCGCTGCTCCTCTGTCTCCTCAGCAGGCTGCAGGCACAGGCTCCCAGCCTGCCCTGCGGCCAATCCTGACACTGCTCAGAACAGCGTTAGAATTGGGTGGGAGCGCCCAGGCAGACTGGGAGCCTGTGGCAGCTCTCTCCAGCCTTGCTGGCAGCACAGTGCCGGGCTGGAGAGAGCCTACTGCGCATGCGTGTATGGCCGGCCCGAGACGGCTGGCCAAACACACATAAGGGGAGTTCATAGTGCACTCCCCTCACTGCTAGTCACCCAGTGCCCCATCCCCTAAACAGCGAAAGGATAATAAACCTGGTTTATTATCCTTTCATTGTTAAAGGATTTGCAGCGTTTGCTGCTGGCTGGGGGAAAGGCGGTGACGCTCCTCCGCCATAGCGGAGGAGCCACCACTACCTTTTCAGGCACCAAAGAAACAATGAATAGAACTCTGACCACCAAAACCTGACACCGGACAGCTTAACTGCCCTTGCTCTCCAGCCAGAGGCGAAGTGGGTCAACAGTGCCAGCGTGGTCCCCAGCCTCTCCAGTCCTTTGTAGGTTTTTCCACTGCCACCTTTACACCGACACCTGCAACCTCTTTGTGCAGGCCACCCACGACCACCTCCGGTGACTGACACCTGACTGTCCAAGAACCCTCTGCCCCCGGACGCCACGGATCAAGGAGAAGACGACCACTGGTGTTCCTATATCCCTGAGCATCGCCAGAATCTAGCCCACTTGGTGGCTCACCCTGACCGGACCCCCAGTCCTAACCTGAGGCCTCTGTTCAACCGGACCGTTGCCCTTGACTAGCATTGGGCACCCAATGCTGTACTACACCCCTGCACCTGGCCAGCCCAGTGTGACCGATTGGTGTAGCCTTGGACCTTGCCCTCTACTCACTTAAAGTCTAGGGCATTGTTTCTGTAAGTCGGTGTACTCTACCTGTATGCAGTATCTGTTTTTTCTCCATCGGATAACCCTGCAGCTTTCAAGAATTGCACTGTCAACTTTTCTAAACTGTAAAGATTTTTTTTACAAAACGTACTTACTTGAAAAAATTGATTCTGGTGCCAAAACATATATAAAGATCCTTGTTATTTTTGTAAATTGGTGTAGACCTCCTTATTGGGTTGTGTGCCTCACTTATTGACTCTGAGTGTATTTGCTGATGTCTCACACTCCTCTCTAATAAGCCTGATATGTCTAAGTTTGCTCAACCACACTACCCACTAAAGAGCGCCTTGGGATTGCTAGAGTGGCCCCTGTCCACTGGTGAGGGAACCTCTGGACTCTTTGCACAGTATACCTATTTGGTACACAATATAAAGAGCCAGCTTCCTACATAACATTGGTGGCGTAGCGGTAGTGTACAAGACTTGATGTTTGCTGTACCACCTGGTTAATAAGTGATACCACTAATGAATCCAAAATTGTAGGGCCTTGTGTTTAGTGCCCCAGTCCAAACTGTTCAGAATTTAAAATATTTTGGTTAGTTAGGTCCTTTAGAAGTACACTTACATTTTTTTTAAGTTTCTAAAAAGGCCCCAACTACTTTAAAACCATGACTGAGGTAGCAGGTACATCACAGGAGCTCAACCTGAGCCCCTACCAAAACCTTAAGTTGGCCCAATTTAACGCCCAGTTCCAAGCATATAAACGTACCATGGGGTCTAAACCCACAGAAGCCCATCTGCAGCAGCTGCTTGCAGAAAGTGATAGAGCCGTGGCAAGTAAAGAAGCGCCTCATAAAAGTGAGGTGGAAGAGAATGAATAATCACTTCACTGACTGTAACACCACTGGGAGCACTTCTGATAGTACCCCAGGAGATGGAGATAGTGAAGATGCTGAACTCCAGAAGCTAGCTAAGAGGTTAGAGTCCTAAACTTTTAGCTATAGAAAAAGAGCTGAGATGGGCCTAGGACAAATCTCAATTTTTTTAAATAGGGAGAAAGAAGAAACCTTTGACCCAAAGATCTCCAAAGGGATTGTCCCCAAATATGTAGAAGGTGATGATATCACCAAGTGGTTTATAGCCTTTGAGAGGGCTTGTAAAATGAGGAAACTCAGCCAAAAGTAGTGGGACTCTGGGAGCTGCTTTCAGGAAGTGTAGGGATAGCCTCCTGACACTGAAGGAGGCAGATGCTGAATCCTATGACTGCATGAAGGATACCAATGATTGAGGGCTTTAAATTCACCACTGAGGAATACAGGATCTGGTTCAGGGAGACTAGAAAAACCTCTAGTCAATTCTGGGTAGATTATGTCGAATTTTCACTCAAAACAGTGGGTGGCTGGTTAAAAGGGAACCAAGTGGAAGACTATGATGGATTTTATAATCTTATTATGAAAGAGCATCTGTTAACTAACTGTGTTTTTGAAATATGGCATCAGTACCTGGTAGACCTGGGTCCAATTTCTCCCCAAGAATTGGGAAAGAAGGCAGACCACTGGGTCTAGACTAGGGGGTGTAAGGCTACTCATGGTGGGGATGACCAAAAGAAAGAGCCCCCTCTCCCCCGTACCCCCTTTCACCCAGGGAAAATGGTGACAAATCTTACGATGAAACAAAGATTCTTCTAAAGGCTTCCAAAAACCTGTTCAGGAGGGTGGCCCCTGAGACAAGACACAGAGCAAGTGTAGGTATCTGAATGGGATCCCAAGAAGGCTTGGTGCTTTATTGTCATCCGATCCCACAACCTCAACATCGTCTCCTACGCCGATGATACCCAGCTGATCCTCCCAACTCACTAAGGACCCAGCCACTGCCAAAACCAGCCTCCACGACGGACTACACGCCATCGCCACCTGGATGGAGAAAAGCCGCCTCAAACTTAATTCAGACAAGACAGAGGTCTCCGCATGGGACAACTCCTGGTGGCAAGCCACCCTAGGAACTGCACCAACACCCACCACCCACGCACGCAATCTAGGCTACATCCTAGACTCATTGCTCACTATGACCCAGCAAGTCAACGCTGCCTCATCTTCCTGCTTTAACACCCTCCGCATGCTTCGCAAGATCTTCAGATGGATCCCCACCGAAACAAGGACGGTCACACATGCTCTCGTCAGCAGCAGACTGCACTACGGCAACGCACTGTACGTAGGGACCACAGCCAAGCTCCAGAAGAAACTATAACGCATACAGAACGCCTCTGCACACCTCATCCTCAAAATCCCTCACCACAACCACATCTCAGCCCACCTCAGGGACCTGCACTGGCTCCCTGTCACCAAGAGGATCACCTTCAAACTCCTTCAAACTCCTCAGCCATGCTCACAAAGCCCTTCACAACACAGGCCCGGCCTACCTCAACGAGCGACTCACCTTCCACACTCCACCCACCAACTCCGCTCCTCCAACCTTGCCCTCGCTGCCGTCCCTCGCATCCATAAAACTACAGCCGGCGGCAGATGCTTCTCACACCTCGCCGCCAAGACCTGTAACACCCTCCCCGCCCACCTTCGACAGACTCAGGACCTCCTGACCTTCAGAAAACGCCTCAAGACCTGGTTATTCGAGCAGTAGCAGCCCTTTCCTTCCCCCCCTTCCTCAGCGCCTTGAGACCATAGTGGGTGAGTAGCGCGCTTTACAAATGTTTGATTGAGTGATTGATTTATTGTAAAGTCAATAGGCACAGATCTAGAGACCCTGCCTGTTCCAAAAAGAATTCCCCTAGTGCAACTGCAGCTCCTGCTGCAGTGGCAAGTCTCCAGGTGGGCCTTTACCATGTCAGAGAGCTCACAGAAGCACCCTAAGTCTCTGAGGGTGGGATGGACTTAGCTGTCCTGGCTGTCTGGAGAAATAAGGACAAAAGCCACATATCAATGGGAATCATAGTTGAAGCACTGAGGGACACAGGTGCAAGTGTCACCATGGTGACTGAAAAACTGATAACCCCCAGAACAGTAACTGGTTAGTGAAACCTTCAGTCATCAATGCTGACAACACAGCTAAGGCTCATCCCATGGCAATGGTGTCCTTAGAATGGGGAGGGGTTACTGGCCAAAAGAAGGTGGTGGTATCCTTTGCAATTCCTGTAGCCTGTCTGCTAGGAAATGATCTGGAGTCTTCAGCATGGGCTGAGGATGAAAGAAAGACCTGTGCAGCTATGCTGGGTATAATTGAATGGGTGTCTGTGAAAACAAGAGCACAATGCAAAGCCCAATGTGAAAAGGAGGTACTGAAGCCTGGAATAATGGCCCAGCCCTCCAGAAGGAAAGGCAGGAAGTCTGGTAAGCCAGCTTCTCAGCAGTCGCAAGCTTGGGTCCCCTCCCCTTAGAGAGAAGACCTGTCAGCCCTTGAGGGAACTGAGCCCTAGGAACTTGGGCCTTACATGGCAGAGCTGCTAGGGCCAGGGGGGCCCTCTAGGGAAAAGCTGTGCCAGGGACAACAACCTGTCCCACTCTTAAAAGCCTGAGACAGCAAGCTGCGGAATAAGGAAACGGCAGTCAGTGGCTGTTGGATATGGCCCTTTCTGCAGTCTATCCCCCAAACGTTTTGCCTTTTGCCTCCTATTTCTCTGACCCTCTTTTCTGTTGGCTTTTTGGACTCTGGGCACTTTACCACTGCTAGCCAGTGCTATAGTGCATGTGCTATCTCCCCTAAAACGCGGTGTAATTGGCTTACATGTGTTGGGCTTGTTTAATTTACCTGCAAGTCTCTTGTAAGGTGGTATACCATATACCTTGGGCCTGTAAATAAAATGCTACTAGTGGGCCTGCAGCGCTGATTGAGACACCCACAGAAGTAGCTTTTCATACTTGTCTCAGGCCTGCCACTACAGTCCCTGTGTGTGCAGTTTATTGCCACATTAATTTGGCATGTCAGACTACTTGCCAAGGTTTAAACTCCCTTTTTACTACACATAAGTCACCCCAAGTAGGCTCTAGATAGCCCTATGGGCAGGGTGCTGTGCATGTAAAAGGTAGGACATGTACCTTTATGTTTTTGTATGTGCTGGTAGTGACATACAGCCTGTTTAGTTTTTCACTACTGTGAGTGTTGCTCCCCTCATAGGTTTGAATTGGGAATTCCCTTATATATGTCTAAGTGGTCATTTCTGATCTGTGCGAATGTGCGTGGGCGTGTTTGGAATGGTAGTGAGGATTCTGCTTACTTATGTAGGTGGATTTTACCTTACTATTTTAGCAATGCTGCTTTTAGAAAGTGGGCATTTCTCTGTGCTTATGACTCTAGTGCCTTTGCATCCTGACTCCAATCCACATATAGGGCAGAGTGACAGCTACATTTGGTACATACTTTCCAGAAAGCCATCACACAGGAGGGGCTGGGTGTGACAGAAGAGACATCTGTGTACTGAAAGTCATCCTGTACTGGGGAGAGGGGGGCTCGTTCACACCTTACATGTCAATAGGCCGTGTCCTGCCCTCACACAATGGGCTGATTACTCTCCCACTGTTGTCTGGAGACAGGGCTAGTTTGAAAGGGGGTTGTATGTCACTTGAAAGGGTCCCTTTGAAGTTACCCCTGAACAAAGGCATTTTTGGAGTATAAGTACAGGGGCTCTGACCTCATGGTTTTTAGGGCACTTTTGAAACTTGGACTGTGCCTCTGTCAGACTGCATAAAGAATTAATCAGTACTGCTCTTCTGTTGTTGCCCCGTTACCTGCTGGGTGGCTTAAAGTACTCACTGGATTGGTTTCTGATTGTTGTCCTGCTGCCATCCTGCTCCCCTGACTCCGGACTACCCAGGCACTGCTGGAATGCTAGGAGGAATTGCTGCCAAGTGCCTTATTGTGCTGGCCTCCCTGCCCCCTGCTGCCTGACCTGTATTCCCTTCAGTGTTCTCCCAGGGGACAGTGTGGGATTTATGGTGATTTTACTGCCCCTCTGGTACCACGTGTGTTTCAACCCTACACTCTCCTGAGGCAGCCATGTGTGCTCCTACGCTCCGCATGCAGAGCGCTGACCTCCATTCAACAAAGCACATGGAGCATTCCTTTCTGATTATTTCCACAGCTTTTTATGTTTTTTCCCTCATTTGGAGTAGAGCACAAGGTGAGCGAACTGCGTACTCCCTAGTGAGTGAGGAGCACTTTGTTTGATTTCAGCATGAGGGGCACGCTGATATTTGCCTGTTGTCTTTTCCCACTAAGTGCATAGTGGGCACTAGACCACCTCTCAGTACGTGGAGAGCTCTAGCTAGTGTTACCTCTATTTCCTAGCACTCTGGGCCCGTAGTGTTGTAAGTAAAAGGGCCAGCGCTATTCTGTGACTGAGCGCAGCCCGAGCTACAACAGTGCACCACTACCCGAGAGATCATCGGGACGGCTTTGCGCCGCAGGAGGAAGGGACCTTGAGAAGAAGCTGACAGACAAAGCTTTTTCCCAGCAGCTGCATGTGCTCGCACTCACACAAAAGGACGATCCCGGAAGGCTCTGTGCCCCAGGTCTGTTACCGGCTCTTCACAGCCTGTCTCACTTGCGCTCCACAGGCCCAGACAGAGACAGGCTGCCCAAGAGTTTGTGCCTCCCCAGCTGCATAGCAGGTGGCGGCCTTTTTCCACTCCGTTATGCAGGGGACCAAGAACGGTCTCCCCGCTTCCCTCAACAGTGTAGCCTCCCAATCCATGTGACCGTACCTAGGGGTGCTGGTACGTACTGGAGGTATCCCTGCAGGGGTTTCCTCTCCGAAGGCCCTGCCGGGGATTAGATCCCTAAAGAGTTACCGTATTGGCCATAGTAGGACCACCGGTGCATCACGCTCCACCTAAGAGGCCGGATTCTGTAGGAGCCAAGAAAATGACCGTAACGTATGTAAGAGGGACGCAGGTGTCTCTTTGCCTACGCTTAAGGTCCAGTTGCCGTAGTCGATTCTCTAGGAGAACAAGTATGCCAGGCCCCAGCGTTTTATGGTGGAATGTGTTTGGTCATGGATATGCATATGGTAGTTTACCACTGGTGACATACAGTAATGTTTGGTAATTGTACCTGATCCGTAACTGGATTTATGCCCTTGCACTCAGGTGACAATTCATGTCTCTTGTTTACCTCACGATCTGTTGCATTTCATGCCCTGATAATTGATATGACATTCTGAATACCTACCATGTCAGCATAACGAGAAGCACCTCAGCATTTGCATAATGTATGCAATACTTAAAATGTATGTCCCTCTGTCCAATGTTATATGGGTATAATACAGAAACGTATTTTAATGATCCTGTGTAGAGTCTCATTTGTGGTGTATTTATTGTGTCACTGGTGTGTGTTGTGCAAATGCTTTATACATGACCTCTGGGGATACGCCTGACTGCTCTGGGCCAAGCTAGCAGGGGTTGAGCACAAGTTATCTTTGTTGTGTAACTTCCTCACCCTGACTAGAGTGGTGGGTTCTGCCTTGGTGAGGTGCATACCCTAGCTAACCAGAAACCCCATTTCTGACTGGCTACTATAGGACCTATTGGGAGGAGGGACTCCTGTATAATGAGGCCAGAGACCTCAAATCTGGTGCCACTAGGAGAGTGGTAGCTTATTAGATATATAGAGAGTTCCTACTCATTCTGGCTCATAACATCCTCTTAGCTGTGCATCTTGGCCAGACCAAAACTTGGAGTAGGTTAGTTCCTCACTTCTACTGGCCAGGCATTTCCCAGGCAGTGAAGGAGTTTTGTAACTCCTGTGTCACCTGTCAAGCCAGTGGCAAGACAGGTGGCCACCCAAAGGCCCCCTTAATTCCACTTCCAGTGGTTGGGGTCCTCTTTGAAAGTGTAGGGGTTGACGTTGTTGGCCCTCTGGACTCTCCAACAGCCTCAGGGAACAGATTCATACTGGTGGTAGTGGATTATGCCACCAGGTACCCTGAAGCTCTACCGCTTAGGACTACCACTGCTCCTGCAGTTGCTAGGACCCTACTCAGTATCTTTACTAGAGTGGGCTTCCCTATGGAGGTGGTATCAGACCGAGGTAGTAACTTCAAGTTTGAATACCTTAAACCAATTTGGAGTGATATAAGTTCACTTCCCCATATCACCCACATGCAAATGATTTAGTTGAGTGATTCAACAAAACCATGAACAGCATGATTGCAGGGCTCGCTGAAAAACTCAGGAGATGGTATATCCTATTACCATGCTTGCTTTACGCCCACAGAGAAGTGCCACAGAAGGGAGTATGCTTTCCCCCTTAGAACTTCTAAATGGACTGGGGGAATGCTGTGAGAGACCTCTCGAAGAGCCCAAGCAAGACATTGTGGACCATGAGTTTGACCTACATTCCAGGATGGCTGAGTACATGGAAAAGCCTTGAATCCAGCCAAGAGCTCCAGTAGCAGTGGTTTGACCAAAAGGCTGCACTGGTGGAGTACCAGCTAGGGCAGAAGGTGTGGGTGTTGGAGCCTGTGGCTCCTAGGTCCCTCCAGGATAAATGGAGTGGACCCTACCCTATCCTTGAAAGAAAAGGGAGTCCACCTATCTGGTCGACCTTGGCACTCCCAGGAACCCTCACAGGGTCATCCATGTGAACCAGCTTAAACCCTACCGTGACAGGGCTGATGTGACCATGCTGATGGTCACTGATGAGGATAAAGAAGAAGAGCATGACTCCTCCCTGACCACCCCTACCACAACCCTGCAGTTGGGTCTGTTGAGGGAGATGTCTTAAACACCCTCACTGCCCAACAGTGGACTTACTGCAGGCAAGTCCTGAGGCTGGGCTCTTTTCCATGACCCTCTGGTCGGACAACCTGGTGTACCCATGATGTCGACACTGGACACAGCCTGCCTGTCAAAAGCAAAATTAACAGTCTGAACAAGTCAGGGAAAGCATCGGAGCCAGCAAGATGCTGGAACTAGGGGTGATTGAGCCACTGAACTTCCTTGTGCAAGCCCACTTCAAGGGAAGTAAACCAGAGCTGAGGTTTTGTGTGGACTACAGGGGTCTCCATGCTGTCACCAAGACAAATGCCCACTCCAATCTAAGGCTAGATGAACTCATTGACTGGCTGGGTGCAGACACATTTCACAGTAGTTTTGATTTAACATCAAGGTACTGGCAGATTGATTTGGCCCCAGGAGCCAAAGAAAAGAGCATTTTCGACCCCCAGGTGGACATTACCAGATAGTTCACTGTAATGGCATTTGGTTTAAAGAATACCCCTGGCACCTTCCAAAAGTTGGTGAATAACGTCCTTGCTGGATTGGAGTCTTTTAGTGCAGCATATCTTGATGATATTGCTGTCTATGGTTCCACCTGGCAGGATCACCTGATCCACTTTGAAAAGGTCCTTGAGGCACTGCAGCTTGCAGGACTCGCTATCAAGGCATGCAAGTGCCAGATAACGCAGGGCTCTGTTGTATACTTAGGCCACCTTGTAAGTAGAGGCCAAATTCAACCCTTGCAACCCAAGATCCCAGACTATTCTGGACTGGGAGGCTCCAACAACACAGACCCAAGTTAGGGCATTCCTTGGCTTGACTGGGTACGTCATGAGGTTTGTGAAGGTGTATGGCACTATTGCGGCACCCCTCACAGAACTCACCTCCAAGAAACAACCCAAAAAGATAAACTGGCCAGTGAGCTGTCAAAAGGCTTTTGACACCTTGAAAGAAGCAATGTGCTCAGCACCCATTCTGAAAGCTCCAGATTACACTAAGCAGTTCATTGTGCAGACAGAGGCTATGGAGCATGTGATAGGAGCAGTCCTATCTCAGAACAAAGATCATGGCCTGTTGTTTTCAGCAAGAGGTTACTCCCCAGAGAACAGCATTGGAGTGCCATTGATAGGGAAGCCTTTGCTGTGGTCTGGTCCCTGAAGAATCTGAGGCCATACTTATTTGGTACTCACTTCATCATTCAAACTGACCACAGACCTCTCAGATGGTTAATGCAAATGACTTGGGGGAGGGGGTGGAGGATGATCCTAAACTGTTGAGGTGGTCCATCTCCCTACAGTGTATGGACTTCGCAGTGGAACACAGACCTGGGACTGACCATGCCAGTGCAGATGGCCATTCCAGGGTTTTCCACTTAGTGAAGACTCCCTAGGGAAAGGTTAGTCTCATTCCCTTTTGTTGGGGGGAGGGAGTTATAGGAAAGGGCCCCACTTTTTGTCACTGGTATTGAGAGTTTTCAACTCAAGGTGCACTTGAGCCTGCTAAACAGGTCCCTGGTGCCAGTGCTCTTTCCCAAAAACAAGATAAAAGGTCTAATTGTGTACAGTTGGCACACACTTAAGTACGTCTGTAAGTCCCTAGTAAATGGTACCTCTGATACCTAGGCCTGAGTAGTAGAGAGGGTCCCTACGGGCTGCAGCACATATTGTGCCACCCTTAGGGGGGGCATTGCGGAATGCATGCCATGGTGCAAGTGATGAGCGAAAACACAACATGGCACACTGATTGTGTGCCATGACCCAAATCACTGCATCTAAATATATGTACGTCACTCCTACAGCAGGCCTTTGAGTCCTAAGGCAGGATGCATTATATTGGATGTGAGGACATATCTGCATGAGCAGATGTGCCCTGTAATGTCTAGTTCAATTACTATATGTTACAATTGAAGAGGAAAGCCATCTTAAGGTATGCACTGGACACTCGTCATTACGAGTTACCCAGCTACATAATGCCTTCACTTCAACCTATGGTGTTTGGTATCAAACACCTTGCCTTAATAAACCCATTCTGATCCCAGTATTGTATTTATTTTGACCTGCACCCAGAGGGCACCTTAGAGGTGCCCCCTGAAACCTACCTGTCTTATAGTGTGCTGGCTGACTGGTATCGACCAGCCTGCCACCACTGACATGTTTCTGACCCCTGGAGGTGAGAGCAGCGCTCTGAGGCCAGAAACAATGACTTCTCCAGGTGAAGGTGTTATTACCTCTTCCAGCAGGATGACTAGTGAATCTGCATTCCAAAGCCAGGGACTTCAAAGTCCCTGCTGTGTTTGCTATGTGACCCCAGCTTTCCCCAGATCTGGGAGATGCCACCCTCTGCCCTGTGCCCCATTTGGTACCAGGACAGGTGGGAGTTTAGCTATGCAAGTAGGCGTGTTGCACTACCAGGCTAGTCGCACGCCTGGGTGGGCTGCCTGATGTGCTCCACAAGTACATCAGGCAGCCCACCTGTTTTTGGTGGATTTGGGAGTTCTGGGACACACTTATGCCCTTTCCCCCGGGGGACGTGGCCATATGGAGGGGGTAGTCACCGCAGGGGTAAGTAGCCCATTGGTACCCTACACTCCCCAAAATGACCCTAAATTGAGTATTTATTAGGCCCACTGACACCAGGAACTCAGATTCGACTGACTAAAGAAGAAGGACAAAGAAGAGCAGACTAGCACCAGAATTGTGGACTAGCTTTGGACTCTTGGCGCCAAACCCTGCCTGCATGCTGCTCTCCCGACAATCGCAAGGACCCGACTAGTCCTGCATCTGTGCATCTTCCAAAAGCCTAGGAGGGCTGCCAGCACTTTGACAACCAGTCAGCATCTGGAGGAGCCACTTCCCTGCAACCTGAAGACACAGTCCGCAAAGTCCAGTGCACTGATCTGCTGACCACCGGGCCACTGACGCAGCAGTCGCCCAGGAGGCCACCGCGCTCCAGGAAGACCGACTCCTCTCCCCACCAAGTTTGGAGATGCCAAGATCCCTTGGAGTTGCTCTGCACCAATACCTGCGGTACCAGGGCAGTTGCAAGCACCTAGGCCTGTAGATCCCATCGCTGCTAAAGCTGACCTGTCTTAGAGGGACGACTGATCCAGCAAGGCTGACCATGAGAGTGGCCATGTTGTTTGTTTTTCTTCCCCCTCTGCAGGTCTGACCAAGAATCGTGAGCGCTTTTGACGCACAGGAACAGCCCACCAAAACCTTCTGCACCTGTGCTCCCCAGCCCGGGTCCATGAGCATCAACTGTGTACCCTTGCTCTCAGGACCCTCACGAACTGAGATCCCCTATTCGGAGCTCCTGGACTTGTCTCCAAGTCCCCCTCTGCAGCATGTTTCTAGATGCCCCCCCCCCCCTTCGCCAACGGTGCAGTGCGCAAGGCTACTGGCCCATCGAGCACTCTGTACCCAGACACCCCAGGGAAGGTAAACCGAACTACTGTGGGTGCTCGTGACCTTGGCCCCCCGATTTAACCCCCTCCCCCCTTACTCCCCAGGACTCCGTCCTAAAGGGGACCCCCTAAATACGATTTCAAATATCTGTATGCAGCACGTTTCTTTCTCCACAGAAAAGCATTACCGCAGAAAAGCACATTCGTGTGACATTTTCGCATCACTGCAAAAAGTTGGCAACTCGAGCAGTACTTACCTAATTCCCAAAAATACTAACAATGTCCCAAGGACACTCTGGATGCCGACAGGGAATCCCAGGTGTCCAAAGAGGAGATCTAAAAAATGCAGACCAGAAAAAGAAGAGAGCATAATGATGAATTTATTTAAGTATTATAAATATGCTCAAACTCAACTAACGCCAAAGAAATATATAGCACACTGATAAGAAACCGCAATATAAACCCTGGAAAAAGTGCAAAAGCTAAAACACAATAATCACATTCATACTCGCTTCACTCATACCATATTAAAAAATGTAGATGACAAGGGCCCAACTTAATACATTAGGACCAACAAATATCCAGTCTAAGGGGCTACATATAATAACACCACCTGGCGGGCCACTTGGTCTCGCCAGAAATAAATCAACAAAGTGATTCTCAAGTGATGTCGTAGTCTGCCGACTTGAACAAACCCAACAGAGGGCGTTCACAATATTTGTTGTATTCTCTTATTAGTCTAACTTTCAGATTTGTATTTCTTCTTTTTTTTGTAAACTATGTCCTTTGGTCCCTTCTCCTGTTAAACAAATTAATTAATTGTAATGTGAAGAAAGATGTCCATATTGATCCCAACAAATGTCCTTGTCATGTATAGTAGTGCTGGCGTACTTTTCGGTGACAAGCTGCCTGATTACTTACCTAATTCTAAAGATTTTGGTATCTAAATTAATTTAAAAATTGTTGTTATTTTTCTGAATTAGTCTGGAGTTTCTTCTTAAGCGTGTCTCTCATTTATTGACTCAGCGCGTTCAACAAATGCTTAGCTCTACCATCTGATAAACCTAAACTGCTCAGCCACACTACCATGAAAGAGAGTATTGAGAGTTACTACTTTAACCTCTGTCAGCCTGTACGATCTGCATCCAAGGGTAGGTCGCTCCCCCTGCCGCTGCAGCTCCTCCAGCTCCTCCAGCCCAGGTTCCTGAGACCTCCCAGCAAGCCCAGCTACCTCACAGTAAGTACCCCCCCCACCTCCCAGCCCCTCGCCCTGCCCCGCACTACTCACCCTCTCTCCTGCTTCTTTTCTTCTTCTCTGTTCTTCCTCTGCGCTCTCCTTCTGTAGTCTTCTTCTGTACTCTTCATTCCCTCCTGCTCCCCGTCTTCTCTCTTCATCTGTGTGCTTCTCTACCTCTCCTCTGCACCGCGACCCGCGTGTGCCTCCTCTTCTCTGTCCCTCTTCTTGGCTCCTTCCTCTGCTGCTCGCCGCCCCTCTTCTTCTTCACCTTCTTCTGTATTCTTCTGTCTTCTGTGCTCCTCTTCTTCACCTTCTTCTGTATTCTTCTGTCTTCTGTGCTCCTCTTCTTCACCTTCATCTGTATTCTTCTGTCTTCTGTGCTCCTCTTCTTCACCTTCATCTGTATTCTTCTGCCTTCTGCGCTCCTCTTCTTCACCTTCATCTGTACTTTTCTGTCCTCTGCGCTCCTCTTCTTCTGTAGCTTCTTCTGTGGCCTTCTGTCTTCTGTGTATTCGGCTCCTCTTCTTCTGTGGTCTCTGTCTTCTGCTCTTCGGCTCCTCTTCTTCTGTGGTCTTCTGTCTTCTGTTCTTCGGCTCCTCTTTTTCTGTGGTCTTCTGTCTTCTGTTCTTCTGTCTTCTGTTCCTCCTGTTCTCTTCTGTCCCTCCTGCTCCCCGCTCCTCTTCCTCTGTTAGCTCTGTTTCCCAACAGAGCTAACTGCTACCTACTCCCTGGCTCCTGCTCGTCTCTCCCCCTCTCTATCACCCCTATCTACCCCCATCTCTATCTACCTATCTCTCTATCTCTCTCTCTGTCTCCCTCACTCACCACCTCCTCCTATCTACCTATCTCTCTATCTTTCCCCCCCACTCGCCACCCCCTCTGTTACCACCCCTATCTTCCTATCCTTTCACTCTGCCTCTCACCCTCACCCACCTCTACAACCCCCACTCCCCTATCTTCCCAACCTTACTCCTATCTCTCTCCCTAAACTTCCTAAAACTCACCCCCCACCACCCTTAACCCCCCCTCCATCAGCTCTTATCCCCTCTACCTGTCCCCCCCTCCCTCCGCTTTCCCGCCGCCACCTCCTGCACGCCCCGCCCCCCAGCTCCCATTCGCCCCCAGCTGACCCCTCCCCCCCTCCTCCCTCTTGGCGGCCGCTGCGCGACAGTGGTAGCGACCCTTGACCCAAGGGTAGGTCGCTCCCCCTGCCGCTGCAGCTCCTCCAGCTCCTCCATTCCAGGTTCCTGAGACCTCCCAGCAAGCCCAGCTACCTCGCAGTAAGTACCCACCTCCCAGCCCCTCGCCCTGCCCTGCGCTACTCATCCTCTCTCCTGCTTCTTTTCTTCTTCTCTGTTCTTCCTCTGCGCTCTCCTTCTGTAGTCTTCTTCTGTACTCTTCTTTCCCTCCTGCTCCCCGTCTTCTCTCTTCATCTGTGTGCTTCTCTCCCTCTCCTCTGCACCGCGACCCGCGTGTGCCTCCTCTTCTCTGTTCCTCTTCTTGGCTCCTTCCTGTGCTGCTCGCCGCCCCTCTTCTTCTTCACCTTCATCTGTATTCTTCTGTCTTCTGTGCTCCTTTTCTTCACCTTCATCTGTATTCTTCTGCCTTCTGTGCTCCTCTTCTTCACCTTCATCTGTACTTTTCTGTCCTCTGCGCGCCTCTTCTTCTGTGGCCTTCTGTGCATTCGGCTCCTCTTCTTCTGTGGTCTCTGTCTTCTGCTCTTCGGCTCCTCTTCTTCTGTGGTCTCTGTCTTCTGCTCTTCGGCTCCTCTTCTTCTGTGGTCTTCTGTCTTCTGTTCCTCCTGTTCTCTTCTTTCCCTCCTGCTCCCCGCTCCTCTTCCTCTGTTAGCTCTGTTTCCCAACAGAGCTAACTGCTACCTACTCCCTGGTTCTTCCCGCTCCTGACTCGTCTCTCCCCCTCTCTATCACCCCTATCTACCCCCATCTCTATCTACCTATCTCTCTATCTCTCTCTCTGCCTCCCTCACTCACCACCACCTCCTATCTACCTATCTCTCTATCTTTCCCCCCACTCGCCACCCCCTCTGTTACCACCCCTATCTTCCTATCCTTTCACTCTACCTCTCACCCTCACCCACCTCTACAACCCCCCCTCCCCTATCTTCCCA
Organism: Pleurodeles waltl; assembly: GCF_031143425.1. Classification (NCBI taxonomy): domain Eukaryota; kingdom Metazoa; phylum Chordata; class Amphibia; order Caudata; family Salamandridae; genus Pleurodeles; species Pleurodeles waltl. Next base: position 195,491,302 of record NC_090440.1, on the reverse strand, counting down.
ACCTTACTCCTATCTCTCTCCCTAAACTTCCTAAAACTCACCCCCACCACCCTTAACCCCGCCTCCCCCAGCTCTTCTCCCCTCTACCTGTCCACCCCTCCCTCCGCTTTCCCGCCGCCTTCTCCTGCACGCCCCCAGCTCCCATTCGCCCCCAGCTGACCCCTCCCGCCCCTCTTCCCTCTTATGACGGGCGCGCCAGAGGCAAGCCCGTCTGCGCCCGTCCGGGCCTGGCCCGCGCCCAGCGCCACGACCCCTGGTCCTCAGCACTCCCAAACCCCTCTGCTCCGCTACGACCCCACCACCCTCCACGCCCTCAACCCAGGACGCTCCAACACCTGCTTCCAAGCTAACCCAAAACGTACCCATGGACCTTTCGCCTGCCACTCCTGCAAACGTATCTTCCACCACGCAACTACCATGACCACCAGCCCACGCGCCATCAACCACCTCAAATGCATCCTGGTCAACGCTCGATCCGTCCACAAGCACGCCGTTGAACTCTGGGACCTCCTGGACTCCACAGCACCGGACGTCGCCTTCATCACGGAGACCTGGATGAACGCCTCTTCGGCCCCAGACATCGCCATAGCCATCCCCGAAGGCTACAAGATTTCCAGGAAAGACCGCACCAACCAAGTAGGAGGAGGAATCGCCATCGTCTTCAAAGACTCCATCAGCGTCACCACCTCCACCGAAGACACCCCCTCGCCGCAGAACACCTGCATTTCCAGATTCGCACCGACCCCAGGACCACCCTCAGAGGATCCCTCATCTACCGCCCCCCCGGACCGCGCGCCCCTTTCAGCGACTCCATCACCGACTTCGTCTCCCCGCACGCCCTCGCCTCGCCGGACTACATCCTCCTAGGCGACCTCAACTTCCATCTGGAACAGAACAACGACCCCAACACCACCGCCCTGCTCGACAACCTCGCCAACCTCGGCCTCAAGCAACTGGTGAACACCCCCACCCACATCGCCGGACACACGCTTTACCCCATCTTCTCCGCCAGCAAACACGTCTCCTTCAGCCACGCCTCCGCTCTACACTGGACCGACCACAGCTGTGTCCACTTCACATTCCGACGCGAGACCCGCCACCTCCGCACTCAACCCATCCCTCGTCGACAGTGGAACAAAATCCCCGAAGAACAGCTCATCTCCGCGCTCACCGTCAACCAACCTACCCTCACCACCGACCCCAACAACGCAGCCCTCAGCCTCACGAACTGGATCACCAACTGCGCAGATAACCTTGCTCCCCTCAGACGCACGCATCGACAGGCCAACACCAAAAAACCTCTCTGGTTCTCTGACACCCTTAAGTAATCGAAGAAAACCTGTCGCGCCCTCGAGAAAGCCTGGCGCAAGGACCACACCGCTGACAACATGACCGCCCTCAAGAACGCGACCCGCGAACACCACCACCTGATCCGCGCAGCCAAAAGGAATTTCTTCACCGACAGACTGGACAAAAACAGCCACAACAGCAGAGAACTCTTCAGCATTGTTAAAGAGTACGCCAACGCCAACGCCATCACGCCCTCACAAGACCTGTGCAACTCCCTCGCCACCTTCTTCCATCGCAAGATCACCGACCTCCACGACCGCTTCGGACACCAGACCCAGCCAAGCAACACCGAACCCACACCCCCTACCATCACCCTCAACGCCTGGACCCACATCAACACTGAAGAGACCAAAACCACCATGAACTCTATCCACTCCGGCGCCCCCTCGGACCCCTGCCCTCACTTCATCTTCAATAAAGCCGACGATATCATCGCCCCGCATCTCCAGACCATCATCAACTCCTCATTTTCATCTGCTACCTTCCCCGAAAGCTGGAAACACGCCGAAGTCAACGCCCTACTAAAGAAACCTACGGCTGACCCAAGCGACCTGAAGAACTTCCGCCCCATCTCGCTCCTCCCCTTCCCTGCCAAGGTAATAGAGAAGACCGTCAACAAACAGCTTACCAACTTCCTGGAAGACAACAACCTTCTCGCCCCTTCACAATCCGGATTCCGAACCAACCACAGCACTGAAACCGCCCTCATCTCAGTCACAGACGACATCAGAACCCTGATGGACAACGGTGAAACTGTCGCCCTCATCCTCCTCGACCTCTTAGCTGCCTTCGACACCGTCTGTCACCGCACCCTAATAACCTGCCTCCGCTCCACCGGGATCCAAGGCCAGGCCCTGGACTGGATCGCCTCCTTCCTCTCCAACCGTTCTCAAAGAGTCTACCTCCCACCTTTTCGCCCAGACCCCACCGAGATCATCTGCGGCGCCCCTCAAGGCTCCTCGCTGATTCCGACACTCTTCAATGTCTACATGAGCCCCCTCGCCGACATCGTACGCAAGCACAACATCATCATCATCATCATCATCACCTCCTACGCTGACGACACTCAACTTATACTTTCCCTCACCAAGGACCCCGCCAGCGCTAAGACCAACCTACAGGATGGCATGAAGGACGTCGCAGATTGGATGAGGCTCAGCCGTCTAAAACTGAACTCGGACAAAACGGAAGTCCTCATCCTCTGCAACACCCGACCGCATGGGACGACTCCTGGTGGCCCACGGCCCTTGGCACCGCACCGACCCCCTCAGACCACGCCCGCAACCTCGGCTTCATCTTGGACCCTCTTCTCACCATGACCAAACAAGTCAACGCCGTGTCCTCCTCCTGCTTCCTCATGCTCCGCAAGATCTTCCGCTGGATCCCCACCGACACCAGAAAAACCGTGACCCACGCCCTAGTCACCAGCCGCCTGGACTACGGCAACACCCTTTATGCTGGGACCACCGCAAAACTCCAAAAACGTCTGCAACGTATTCAAAACGCCTCCGCCCGCCTCATCCTCGACGTACCCCGCAACAGCCACATCTCCGCACACCTGAGACACCTGCATTGGCTCCCAGTCAGCAAAAGGATCACCTTCCGACTTCTCACCCACGCACACAAAGCCCTCCACGACAAGGGACCTGAATACCTCAACCGACGCCTCAGCTTCTGTACCCCACCCGTCTCCTCCGTTCCACCGGCCTCGCGCTCGCTGCCGTCCCTCGCATCCGCCGCTCCACGGCGGGTGGGAGGTCTTTCTCCTACATGGCAGCCAAGACCTGGAACACCCTCCCCACCAGCCTCAGGACCACCCAGGACCACTCCGCATTCTGGAGACTCCTCAAGACCTGGCTCTTCGAGCAGCAGTAACCCCCTCCCCCCTAGCGCCTTGAGACCCGCACAGGTGAGTAGCGCGCTTTATAAATGTTAATGATTTGATTTGATTTGATTTAGTGTGCCCCTACATCTGGTACTCTGCATAGATAGCCTGCATCCTACACCATTCCACTCTGGAGTGATTTTGAGTGTGGTATAGATGTATGTGCAGTGTTTACAGAGATTTAATAATGTCAATCCAAGGTGGTAGATATAGCTTTTTAGTAGTATTGAGAAATCACCAGTATGATTGATATGATAGGAAATTCTTTAACTAATTTTTGTACAAATTTATCAACCTACGTTGCCAGGCCTTGCAAAATCCTAAAAATGTTATCAGACCTTCAGGTCTATTGACTTGAATAATCTACTGTACCGGTCTGTAATGCTCTTGATCCATAAACTAGTCACACATTGTATAATCCTAGGCAAATATTTTCTTTCCCTCGCCCTCCGTTTTCTTCATTATTATCACATATGAGAGCACCTTCAAATACGTGAGTTCAGCAAATGGGCTGCAGAAAAAAACCCTCTTATTTTATATACTAAACCTTTGCTTCATTTATAAGAATAATCTAGCCCACATATAGGACGCAAATGACTTATGACTTGCCTTTTAGTTCCCTAATAGCATTGTCGTGAGGGTAGGGGCAAGACTGTTTCTCAGCTCATGTTTAAAAACTCACTTTCAGTAAAATACTCGCAATGATATAATCTGATGTACTAAGTTGAAAAGCTTCCATGTATTAAAGAATTACCATTTGTTTAATTTTGAAGACACCCTATCATATTCTAATATGATCTTTGGTGTATTATTTATATGTCAAATATGTTTGAGGCTAGGCTTGTGCACATGCTCTCAGACACAGAGCCGACCCATGTTAATTTATTGGTTCACCCACCTCTACAGAGCAGAAGGTGGGTGAGATGCAGGAAAACACCAGCATCAAGTTGTTGTTTTGGTGTGGATGGAAAGAAAAAACTCTGTTATATGAACACTTGGTGAACCAATAGCCACTACATCAAGTGTTTAGGACAGAAAACAGTTGTGCAGCATTGTGTCACTACATATAACAGATCTTACTTCGCTGTATTCCAACACTGAGGCATTCATTGTATCCACTTCAGGAGTATGAGTGGTTGAGCAGGCCAACCAGTATTCAGACTTGTGACCTGCAGATTGCACACTCGTCTAAAGCTTGCAACCAATTTCGTTAGGCTGGTCTGATGTCCCTAAGCTATTTTTGTCTGGTACACTATCTGTTGCACCGGTCTTGTACATGTGCTCAGTGCTGAATATGGTTTTAGAGTTGCAACTAATGTTGTGAGGGTGAGCTAGATTATTTCGGACTTAGCCTGCACAATTGCACTGCAGTGCCTGCACTCATCGCAGCACTTAGCCAGGACATACCTGTCCTGTTATTTCTGTGCTGTAAATGATCTAAATTCGGTGCCCTTGTACTCCAGGATCTTTACCTGTCTCACTCGTAAATAAGATCACTGTGCAGCACCATTTTAATGCATTTCACTTATGGTTGTTACATTACTCGTCACACCTGGACCTTCCTCACCCCCAAACTCCTTTACCCTCAACTCCATACGTTGCTAGCTATGGACTCCCAGCTGGTGTCTGTGTCCCTCAGCCATGGGTGAGGCTGCATGGGCGCTCGGAGATCCGGAGCCTGGAAGACAGTTCATCCTCTTCTAGGAGACATCAGCTGCCTGTGACATAACAAGTAAAACAGATGCATGAGGAAGCCCAGCGGTTTTACTTGACATTATTTTCTAACCATCCAACTTGAATAGTGGATTTAGCAATGTTCCTCAAGTTCCCAAATAGTTTGCCTACTTCATCTCCCTACCTTTCCAGTGGCCTCTCACCTGTGTCCCTCCAAGGTGACTAAAGGCCGCATGCTGACCAAATGCCAGAACCCCACTGTCATTAAAGCTGGGCTCCCAGAAAATTATAGCAAATTCGAACCGATGCCATTAAAATTTAGGGTGCAGATACTGGCAGCAAGCTGCAACCCAGTTTTGATTACAATTAATGGTCCACGTGCAGAAGTTACATGTGATTTGAAGGTGTGTTGAACTCCATGTGATTATGAAAGATCAGGTAGAACATCAGGACTCTGACTATAATCTGCCCCTTCTTGCATTGTCATCAGGCAGGGGGGAGGCAGTAGACTATCACTTTTAATACCCTCATTGAAGTCATATAATCAGATGTAGGTGAAATGCTCCCACACTTTAAACCAATATATATTTTTTAATGTACCTGAATTCAACAAGGAGTGTTAGACAGAGGAGAATGTAGGTGTGTGTGACACCTATGCCAGTCCCAGAGATTGGAGCGGTGAGGTTGTGGATGTGTTACGATTCTTTGCCACAGCTTAAAACCATAGAAGACGCATTTGCCAAGACGGACCATGTTTCAAGTGTAGTCTGATGCTGCTACTCAGTCCTGGGCAGATTACGAGACAATGCACGCAGGGGCTGGCAAAAGCATTGTGCACACGTTTTTGGCAATATATCCCACCTTGTATTCAGCCAGTGAGAAGCACACTATATCATTGACGGAAAACACAAGTGTGAGCTGGCGTGTGATTGGCTGGTTGCACTTCGTGCTCTGTAATCTGAGCCCACACTGGAGTCTCAACCAGTGGTTGAACAAGAAACGTTTCGTATTCTTTGATATCCAATTCTGGCGTAAAGCTTCATTTAAAATACTGGCAGTTCTGTGAAATTCTAAGTGTGGATCACACAGCAATTTTAGATAATCACCTTTATGACTTGGCTTTGTCCTTCCTGATTGTAATCTGCAGTGTTCATGAAGGCTAAGGCTCCCTCATTAGCAGCTTCATTTAGAGTTATATAATTTTTTGCTGCTTGTCATCCGTCTCAATATTTGTCGTGGATTCGTATTGGAATTTATTTAAATCTGCTCCCAGTGGTATGTTTTAAGCCAGTTGTGCCCAGATACTTTTATTTATAGATTCTGAATGAATGTAAACATATCAGGTGTTTCTCGAAATAGAGTTGCTGTATAAGTAGGTATTTACTTCAAACCTTTCTATACCAATTTGTTTTTATCTGCTGCAAGTGTACAGACTGAAATATAAATTACTATTGTTTTGTCATGAGTTGATATTATGCTTGTGTTATCTCTGGGTCCAGAGTAGCGTGCTACCTGCCGTAAAGTGTTTCAGGGGTAGTAAGTGCAGTATGAATGCAAATACAATATAGTTACCTTTTTCTTTGCATTGAACCAACTGTTGGGAAAAAAAACCACAGTAATTTTGAGGTGAAAGGTATGTTGTTTGTTCTGCAGTTTTATCTTGAATGTCTGTTGCAGTTTCTACTAATGGCACATGAACCATGAATGACATACCCCTAGGTTCACTATTGGATTTGCACTTACAGAATCTGATGTTATCGATTTGAATGGCCTGATATGCTATATTGTCCTCCCAACTGTAGAAAATATTATTGTATAATGTCATTTATCTTGCCAGAATATTTTATGGGTTTCAGTTATTGAATATCTCATAGGTGTCTAGTTTTCTATTGATATAATCTATCAGTTAATCCTCTCTGGAAGTTTTTTTAATTTGATGTTAGAATACCCATTTCTAATTTGTTGACATGTTTGAATAGTCCATAATATGAAGCCTAGCTAACATTTGTTTAAAAATTGCTACCATGTAGCCACGAAGTCCTTTTTATTTTTTTATTTTTATTTTTTAACATAAACTTGTTTGATTGGTACTTGTAGCCCACTGGGCAACCTTTTCAGCTTTATAACATTGGGCTAGATAGCTTTATGATATTGAGCGATGCTTGCAGTTTCTGCCTTAATTCACAAAATGTGTTCTGTGGTTGGCTTGGATGTTAATTCCATAACTCTGTATCAGTCAATTTTGCTATTCTCTCTACTTCATCTCCAGAAAAAATATCTAAACTGTCCTCTGTCTTATCACCTCCAAAAGTTGACATCTTCACGTCTCGTGCAATGTTGTTTTGTGATGCCATTAGCAAGTACCCCACCTGTGATTGTGCAGATTTTCAGGTTGCTGGAACCTCTCATCAAATAGTTTGGTATAATTTCCTTATTCACTCTTGTTTTAGTTTTTTTGTACAAATAGTTTCAGTGGCTTTTAATCGAAGATTTGATGGAAAATGCTCAGCTTTCTAAAAGAGTTAAATTGCATATGTTGGGGGTATAAGAAACCACCTCAGCATGACCACAAGTGACGATCTGTTTTTTTGTTTGTTTGTTTTCTGAAAGGGCTCTACGGCAGCATACACCAAGAGTGGTTACTGTGTGAACCGGTTTCCTTCACTCCTACCTGGAGGCAACAAGCAGAATTCTGCTCTGGGAAAAGGTAGGGTAACAACAGTGATGCAAAACTGAAGAGTGCACTGGTGACCTGAGAGATTATCTTGAATCATTAGATACTTTAATTTAATACACCCATTACGGAGTTCTGTTAGTGGGTATCTTTGTCATACCAGGTTGTACATATTAAGAAGAGGTGTGTATTGGAATATAATCTTAATATTCACCCTGTGCATACAAATTTCCATCAAGTAACTTTCTGCTCCCGCCCTCTTTTCTCTCCTTCCTGTTGTACTATTTGTGACTTTCCTCCATGTTTCCCTCCTAAAGGGATTAGACTTGCAGTATCATCACTCATACAACAATTACTAAGCACCTGCAGCTACCTTTTTTTTGTACTTTCTTTTAGACAGATTTGTGTGACCTTTTGCTTGATTCCTCCTTGTGCTCCACATATCCACAGAGAACTGGATTTAGAGAATGCAGCTCGTACTGGGCACAGATTCCCAGATGAGCCTGATAATGCATTATTTGGTTTTGGGCCTAACCACTGTATATATCTGCACAGTTTGTTCCTTCCCTTTGGTTATGGCACTTAAGTCAGTTACACTGGTGGTAGTGTATTTTCAACGTTTGAGCACTGTGGATTTTGGATTGCCAGGACTTCATTGCTTCAAAGCAGCTGGAATGTAGATATAATTTAGTCAAAGGATCATTATGTTAAAGATCTGCTCTTTCGAGATAGATGGGGCATTAAAAGAGAAAAAGGATTCTTGAGGTGGAGTGTATGTCTGTCCGCTGGGGATGACTGCTGAGGCTCTGATGAATTCTAACACCTGAATCATTCCAAATATACATTTGCAGTTTGACCATGGATTCTAACTCAATTTGCGGTCCAGGACTTAAGAGCTCCATCGTGAGATGCTTACAGAGCCAAATCCTGATCAGGGAAGCAGTTGAAGACTGGACACTATGGCCTAAGAGGCAGTTGTACTCAAGTTATTATGAGGGATACCCTGCACCTTCGTTTCTCAGAGTTACTGCTGTGGACCTCTACTGCCACCAACTCACATTACTGTGAGAACGTTGGTATCCAAGCTGCCTGTATCTCAGCCCTATGAGACACCATACTCTTGGATGCAAGGACATTCTGTATTAAGTAGTGATGCTAGGGCATATTTGGATTCTTTCAGTACTGGTAAAGTACCATCTTTAGGCTCAAATGGGCAGTTGAACCACAGCTTTTGCAAGCTGAAAGCAGATTGTTGGGAACATCTACCATAAGGCACGTACTACTGCCACTAGAATGTTGGAACAACTTTTCTTGTTACAATTTTAGGAGAACTAGTCTATGAAGGAGCTTACCACTGTAGAGACAGCCCATGACAAGAAGGAAACTAGCACTGTACTAGTAGCTCCACAGAATTGTCTGTGAAGTTTATTCCCCTGGGGAGGGAAGCAGTGTCCTTACCACTCACTCCTCCCTTCCTCACCTATTAAAATGACATAGAAACCTCAAGGCAAACCTTTTCCTCTGTCTTTGATCCAGTTTCCTGCAAGTCACTGATGTTTTGCTGCTGACCCTACCCCACACTTACATTCTGTTTGCATGTAATCTTGTTTGTTTTTTTGCCACTTGGGGATATTCGTCCTTAGATCATGCAGCTCTTGAAATGTTAGAAACAAGCTAATACTGTTTCTTACTTCCCTCAAACAAGCCCTTTCAGAGGCTGCAGTCTTTCCATGAACATTCTCAGTCATGAAGTAGGTGGTTGGTAGACGGCCATCTTCTTCTGCATCCACACTTCATTACGCTTTGCATAGTCCTTAAGGGAAGGCTTCCGTGACTTCCTACCTCTGTGTGGCTCAGTGCTGTTGTTGTTTCTGGATCTGATAGCAGGAGTAATTCAAGTTCTTTTTAGGATTTTAATGTCCTCCCTGGAAGAGAGCAGCCTGTCCCTGCACCTGTAGTACCTCACTTCTTACCTGTTCCTCACACTCTTCTGCCTCTTCTTTTCCATTGATGCCTTTCTTCTCCCCATTTGAGTATGTTGTCTTTCTCCCCTCCCCCATTCAGTCTTTGAGATATGCGTTTGCTGTGTTAGGGATTGCTATCACTAACAAAATTTGAATTCAGGGTCTTTGTCATTTACTCATTTTGGACAAAATAGAGTGGTTTGAAGTTGCATGGAAATGGGGAAAGGGCTTTCTCATACTGCGGTGGTTCTGCGGACATGTAGACTAAACTGTGCTTTGACCCATAGACAGAGCTTTTGGCAGAAGAACTGGCGAAGTAGAATGTAGGACAAGTAGTGTGTGTCTTCTTCAGCATCAGGCATGTACTAAGCAGATCCCTTGTAATTTCTGCATATAAAACTGAAGCTGCAGGTGCATTGGTTGAACTCCAGGTCTTCTCTGGATTGCCACTCACACAGTTGACTGGCATCTGTCAAAATTCATCTCTATATAACATTCCATCATGGCTTCATCACACCACTATCTGTTATATATATTTCTTTTAATTACTATATTTAAGTATATCACGTTTAGTCAATCAGTCAATACAGACTATAGAATACAGACACAATTATTAACTGATAATAAGAGTATAGCGCCTACTGCAGGGTTCAAGGAAAGAACACCCTCTTGGCTGCGTGAGCCTACCCCATAGACCGGTAATCTGTGTTAAGAAGTGTCCATGCCGGTTGTATCAACCCTTTTCGCTATCGACATGTGGTTCTCAACAGTTCCCTCTGCCGTCTAATAAAGAATAAGAATTAACAATCTGTACAACTAATAACATGAACAAAAATGCTCAGTGTCGGTCGTCATGGGGAAGGTTGCCTCGGGGAATGCAGATAGCATCAGCTCTCCCCCTGATCGGGTGGTTAGGGTAAGGTGGGTTCAATCAAAAGCTTATTTTAAAAATATCAAACTCCTTCCTTAAACCGAAGGCACTAGACAGTCAGATCCTGCCATCTCAATCGCTATGTGATCAGATTTCGCCCTCTTTCAATGAGAAGATACAGATCATTTGAAGTGAGTTTACTCCATCACTTTCCCCCATTTATTATTCCGGGGAAGATAAAGCCTCAAAAGAAGAGACGGGTACCTTAGTGGCTTTTCAAACTATTTCATTAGTTCAGTCCAGCCAGGCTATCCTGGCATGTAAATCAGGATCTCCTAATGATCCTTCCTCCCTCCCCCCGGTTCTCCACTAATTGGTTGATGTAGTGAACCCAGTCATTAATTAGATCCTGAATAATTGCTTGGTGACATATGAGGTATCTGCTGATTGAAAGTTGGCAGTGGTTAAGCCCTTGAAGAAAAAGCCTCTGGAAAATTCCACAACTCTTTCCAATCCAATTCCGATTTCACTGTTATCAGTTATGAGTAAAATAATTAAAAACTTTTATAGAAATGGCCAGTGTACTTCAGCCCCTTCAGTCAGGCTTGTGCCCAAAACGCTCTACAAAATCAGCCTTGGTAGAAGTCGCAGACACTCAAAAAATAACATTGGACGCAGGGAAGTATGCTGTGCTGATCTTATTAGATCTATTAGCAGTATTCAATACCATCTCCCTTGACATTCTTCTCCCTCGTATTAGTGAGTGCGGGATTGATGGATCTGCCTTTTCTTGGCTAAAATCATTCCTCACTGGCCGTGAACAGATGGTTAAGCTGGTTCCTTACACGTTGGAAGAAACTATGCTCACTGCTGGAGTGCCCCAGGGCTCCTCACAAAGTCCAGTATTATTTAACATCTTCATCGCATCTTTAATTTCTCTGATAACATCTTCTGGGATTGATTACCATCTCTTATGCTGATGATACCCAGCTGATCCCATCTTTGGGATCGGAACTGAATTTAAAAAATTGCTTAACCATCATTAGTAATCGGATGCAATCCAACCACCTAAAATGCAATACAGATAAAACCAATATCATGCTATTGGGCAAATCAAATAACTTTGTCCTTTCCCTTTGGTGGCCAGATGCTGCTCCCATTCCCCCACCCCCTCCACCATGGAGGTTGTCAGAAATCTAGGAATTAAATTTGATGCCCGGCTGTTGTTCTGTCCTCAGTCCCTTGCGGTTACAGGGACCTGCTTTAACTTAATAAAATCTTTAAAGACATTTTTCGACCTCTTGCTCCTCACAGCTAGGAAGACCGTGGCATGTGCATTAATCATCTCCAGGCTGGATTATTCTAATAGCTTGTACGCTGGATCCTCCAAACAACTTCAAGTAATACAGCATGCCACCTCTAGAGCAGTTCTCAAACTACCAATAAGGTCTTCTGCCTCTGCAGCCCTGAAAGTTTTGCATTGGTTGCCGATTCACAGAAGAATATTGTATAATATCCTTCTGATGACATTTAGAGCATACAAAGCGATTGGTCCAAAATTCCTCTCCGGAAGGTTCACACACTAAAGTAGAATCTTGATCTTCACAGGTCAGTCTACTCAACCATCCCCTTTCAGACTGAAAACGAGAGGGGACAAATCCTTCACTGTCCTAGGGACTTAAGCCTGGAATGCTTTCCCCAGCCATTTAAGGTTTATTGACTCAGAAGCAGGTTTCAGAAAACTTCTCAAGACCTTTATCTTTGGGATCTCCGATTCCCCGTGTTACTCTCGCATTCTGTAAGTCATTGTTTTACCTTTCTGAAAAGGATCACCTTCTGCTTCATGCAGCTGCCTCATCACCTACATTCCGCTATAGCGCCAGGATGCTCCTTTGGGAGTAACAATTGCACTTTATAAATGACTAAATCAAACCAAATAATCTGGGTAATCTCTGAAGCATTGTTTTGGAACATAACTCTAGTGCCAGCCTCTGCCATTCACCTATACATGAAGATCTAAGCTAGTAATTCTATGAGAAAAATGGATCAAGATGTCATCCTTTCACGCAGATGGATGAAATGTTGATGACACACAAGAGGCAACCTGGCTTTCCAAATCCTGTGTACCTGTATATGATGTTGTGGGACTTATGAGGAAAGATGGCTAGTTTACTCATCACTTTTGTTTGCAACCAGCGTGAGGTATTTGATCAGTGAAAGAGTGGACTGTGAGGGTGTTTATGACTCGAGTGGAGCAAGACCCAGCTACTCTTCAGAATTCCCTTCAGAGCTAAGCCTGTCAGGATTCATGGCTTTTGATGGTTCATAAATCATTGCACTTCATTGCAACCATGCTCCATTTTAGAAAGAAAGATGTATGAGAGATACCTAAGAAATATAATGCAACATGTTTCTTCTGTCCTCGAAGCCCTGGGCACATTTTCTGCAATTGGGAGATTTAGGGGGTAGCAGAGTCACTTTCTCTTCATGTGTGGAGGAAAATCATGTTGTGTCCTCATTTATTCTCAGTGGTTGTTTGGCAATCAGTCCTTCTACATGTCTTTTCACTATCTACAAATGTCTTCTCTTGAAAGAAGTGCAGAAAAGACTGACGCAATTTAACAGACATCCAAGGCTATTACCGTTTGCCATCAATTGAAAGAAGCATTCAGTATGGTTATTCTAGCCCACATTTTACCATTTGAGGGCATTAGCTTTGTTCCACAGACCTGCAGGATACATTTTTGTAATCTGGAAATGTCTATGTCAGGACCTAAAAAATTAAAGCAGGCTAGTGGCTCAGAACTTAAAGAATAAAACAGGGCTGAACATAGAAAATTTAATAAGGGCTTAGCCAGGTAACAACATTACTGGCATAAGGTAAACCCCTACAGCTGTGGTTGAGCTCCTCAAATTTGTACCAAGCAGTGGTAGCCTCTTTGTGATGTACAAAGTAGGTCTGGGAGCTAGTGTCTTGAACTGGGTCAGGTCTTTCATACAAGGCAGATCAATCTGTTTTTCTCAAACGTAAATTTGCACTTAATAAGCGGAAGTGTGACATCCAACAGGAATTGTCTTGTTAGCCCCACTATTTTTAAAGTATGTGAGAAACTACTTGCAACAATGATAATTTATTGTGAGGCTCATCTTTTATGGTTATACCACACCTGATTGTGAGGCTTAATGTTGACCAGGTCTATGTGCAAGCAAACCTAAATGCTTGTAATCTCAGATTGTATGATTTTAAAAATGAGCTCCTGCTGAACTCTGGGAAGAAGGAAGTCCTGGTAGTAGGCAAAAAGTTAGATATCGGGTCAGGCTTCTGGGGACCGATAACTTAGAACAAGCTTCTGTACCATCAAGGACATTAAAGAATTTGAGTGCCCTGTTTAAATCCAAGCTATCTTGACTGCTAAAGTTACAGAGTCACTTCCACCTGTTGTACGGTACAAAAAAGCATTTAGGAAAATTCTCCCTCATTTATCAAACACTTTCTTCTTAAAAACAGTTGTGCAAGTAGCTGTAACCCCTTACTTGGAATACAGCAACTCATTGTGGGATTACCCAAATACCATTCAGCCACTGCTCATAAAACAGCAGCCAGACTGATCCTCAATTTCAGCAGGAAATAATACATTTCTCACCACTTGGCAAACTTTCAGTGGCTGCCAATTTGAAACGTAGCTGGTTTAAATGCCTCTTTATAGCGCACCAGTACCTTTATGATGAAGTGCCAAGCGCTGCTGTCTGGTTTGCCAAAGACAACTTGTGGACATTCAGAAAGTTGACGAGGAATGCATTCTGCTTGTTGCTTGTCATTGACTTAGTAACTCAATTTTTTTTGCTTTTTGTTTGCTAACTTGATTTGTTTCATGGTGTCCAGTTTGAGTTCATACCTTCCCTTGCCCAAACCTTAGTTACAGTATCCTTCCGAGTTCTCCCTTTCTGTAAACAGGCCTGTTAATCTTGTTATCTCGTCACACTTGCTGTACATTCAAAGATCCCCTGTCACATGTCAGGTGCCGTCTGAGGACTCCTGTTTACTTTTCTTTCTCTGACTTCAAAGTGAGAGAATTTGTGACAATCTTGCTTGGGTATTAGAGGTAGGAAAGAGTTTAAAAAAAAAAAAAAATGTTTATTTTTTTTGTCGCTCACGCAACATTTAAATTAACTAAGTATTTCAGAATATATCAGAAATAGGAACACAAATTAAGCACATTTTTTGTGATTTCTGAAGTGTGTTGGCAACAAATACTTTAATATAATCAAAAAATTAATGAGTCTATGTAATGCAATTTCCACACATTTTCGACTGTGCGCTTTATAGTTTTATGAGTAAAACTATATGTCTGTGAAAATGTAATGGTCATTTAATTTGAAAATGTGTTGTCTGTAATGGCAGTGTGCTACCACACCATGATACTCCACTCTGCACCACTCCACTCTACACCACTCCATGCCATTGCACGCTATGCTAATAGACTATACGCCAATGCACTTTACTCTAACACTCAACTTTATGCCCCTGCTCTCCACGCCAATCCACTGTATGCCACTCTAATCTACTCTGCACCACTTCACTCTGTGCACTGCACTCTACACCATTTTATTCTACGCCATTACAGTCTATGCTACTGTGCAACTGCACCCTACCCCACACTGCTCCACTCCCTGCCCCTTCACTCTACTCTCAAACAATCTACTCTACGCCACTCTACTTTTAACCACTACACTCAACACCAACACATTCTGCATAACTGCACTCTGTCACTGCACTCTATTCTGCATCACTGTACTCTGTGCCACTGCTCTCTACACCACTCAACACCACTGCACTGATACTCTACTCTGCAACACTGCAGTCTCCGCCACTGAACTCTACACCACTCTACTCTGTGCTGCTCCACTCGATGCCACTGCACTCTACAGCAATATATTCTATTCTGAACTACTCAGTGCTACCCTATGCCACTTGACTCGACTGTACTCAGCACTCTACACCACTGCACTCTGTGCTACTCAACTCTACACCACTACCCTCTGCATCACTCAACTCTACGCCACTCCATTGTGCACCACTCTGCCACTGAACTCTACCCCAGTTCGTCATTCTACTTTACTGCACCACTCTAATCTACACCATTGCATTCTATGACGCTGCATTGAATGCTGCTGAATTTGTCACTGCGCTCTATACCAGCATACTTTTCAACACTCTACGCCAATGCACTCTACCCCAGTCCACTCTGCTCTGCCACTCCCGTGTATGCCACTCTTCACGACTCCACACTATGCCACTCCAATACAAGACACGCTCTGCAAGTCCACTCTACAACATTGTACTCCACTTTTCACCAATCCACTCTGATACTCCACTCCTCTCTCCTCTAAGCCACTAAGTTTTAGCCATGCTGAACAGCAGCCACACTAGTGTACAAAATGGCTAAAACACATTGGCAAAGCTAAAGATAGTTAAATCCTGCAGCCGGTATGTTGAAAAGATTTATTTATTTCCTCCCTCATGTTCCGGTGACGGTGGTGAGATCTTTGATTCTCACAGGGTTGGATTATGCCAAAGCTCCTTATTAGGGTCTGCCAGATTACCTGCTTCAACATTTACAGGCAATGCAGAATATGGCTGTCCGTCTTCTGTTTACAAATTGCCAGGTGTTCTTCTGTGACCCCATATAGGGAAAAACTTCATTGGCTGCCAGTGTGGCAATGCATAGCATTGAAGGCCTTGACAATTGCTCATCAAGCTTCCCACAACAAGAGGCCTAGCTAGCTCATTGACAGGATGAAGAAATATTACCAGCAAGACCACTTTGGTCTAGTAATGCAGGTTTCATTGCGGTCCCTTGCTTTAAAAAGCAGCATTGTGGAGGTTCCTCCTTCTCGGCCTTAGCTGCTAAATTGTGGAATCAACTCCCACCTTGTTTAAGGCTCATTATGTCAGACATTAAATGTAAAAAAGAGCTATAAACATTCCTGTTCAAAAAATAGGGAGGAATTCGGCGGGAGCCCTGGTCTCTCCATCCATCAGTACCTAGTGCCGGGACATTGGGTGAGTAGCTGTGCACTTTAGAAATAACATTCATTCACTCACAATGCTTGTCTTGTTTGAGGAAACATTTAAAAAATATCATTCACAACACTTATAAGACCTAATACTGTGGTGCTCCTCTTAAAGATTCCTGGATTCGGTAGGATGTGAATGGGAGGCACAGCTTTTTCCATCAATACTGCCACCATTTGTAATCTTTTGCCGTTGAAGATCACAAAAGAATGACAGCATCTCAATTGTAGGGAACTTATTTAAACTTGGCTTTGTTGTCATTAACTGAATTTTTAGCTGCTTGTGTTCTGATCTTCTTAAGTGCACTTTTGTTCCTTATTAAGAGCAGTCCCTGGATACCCTTGGGGATTGCTGTTTGTACTTCATACTTAAACAAAATGAATCAATCATGTATTGCATCCACATGCCAATTTACTTGAATGATTTGTGGATTCAACATTTGTTTGTGTGAAATTGCTTTATCTGAACTAGGTGGTTGCTTTTATAAGTTGTAGAGCAGGAATCCTTTTTATGAGGGCTTTAGTAGATGCACTGGTAGGATGACATTTTTTTAAATTTATCTGTGATTCGTCGTCTTTATCTAAGTATTTGAGAGCTGCAGTTGCAAATGGACCTCTGTTGGAGTCAGGAGAAGGAAGTTTAGTGCTCTCTATTCTCACTAAGAGTTCTGTAAGTCTGAATTTCTGATCTCCTGTAGAGAATTTTATGATGGGTGTAGGCATCTGTCTTCTGGCATTTGACTACGAGTATGCACAGGGCACCACTTGTACTTGGAGATATTGGCTGTGTTCTTAAAAAGCACACAGTGTATGGAATGGTGCACCCAGTTATTAACAATCTAGGATCCCAAGTGTCTTGAACTTGAACTTTATTTGATTCCTTTACTCTATTGAAAGCTGTACAACAGCAGCCACAGCCAGTGTTTCGTTCAATTATCTTGAACTTCCTCAGGGCTGTAAACAATATAAACAGAATGCAAAAGAACAAGTGATGGACGGAATGCTGAACAATGTCAAACATTCACCCCCAGTACAGTGATCTGGGCCTAAATCCATTGTTTTTTGCCACCCATGCCATTCCAGTTTGGACCCAGCCATATGCAAATCAGTCTTGACCCTGTTTCCCAAGTCAGGTCAGGTCCTCAATATAAATAGAAACAATACATTAAAAACATCATCTGTATACATAACGTGTGTCATTTGTAAAATACTCAGTCCCAAAACCAACCCTTCAACCATTAAAACCATTAAAAATACAAGAATAAAAGTTCCATTAATGTAACCAAAACATTTTTTATCCAGTTTGATCCCACAAGTCTCCACTTGTAATTGGTTCCTTAATCATTCATAAAGAAGGAAGATGCATGAAAATTATACTAATGAATTGTAATTTTAAAACCACTCGGTTCTCCCAGCGAAGGAATTGGCAAACAAAATTAAATGGGGAAACAAAATCCATGTCAGCATTTCAGGCCCGAGCATTTACTCTGATCCTCCTAATTTCAAGATAAAGAGAAAGTACACTAGCTAAACACAAGAAAAGGAGATAGAGGAAAATAATGTCCCTGCAAGGAGACAAAAAATATTATTTGTAATTAATTTCACTTTGAGATACCAAAGCCCTTTGCTGTTGTTGGGATAAAAAACATGTTTAAGGTACACAACTTACCTCTCAATATATGATCATGAGTAGTATCACACCATAATCCAGTCTGACAGGCTAATTAACAGTTAAGTCAAGATGAGAGCTAGTAATCTCTCTAAAGTCCAGATGGGGGAATTTCACCCCACTAAAGACACTTAAGGAGAATAAAATATTATAGTAATTGACCTGCACTTGTACGTAATGTTTTGGATCTCCATACAAAAAGAACATCACCCTCCACCAAATACCGTCGTAAACATACAATGGACTTGGTAAAGGCCCCACACCAATACAGGCCCTGTGCTAGCACTATAAGCCATCTTAATTGTTGCTTCAGTCAAGCGCTCCCTTTAACCTCAGTCATTCACATTGTGTATGTTGGAAAGTACCCTCTTTTGGCCATGGTTACCCCCACTTATTGCCTGCTGTCAGTGTGATTCAACTGTGTTCACTTGTATCCTGCTAACCAGGACTCCAGTGATTGTGCTCTCACCTCTAAATGTGGTTGCTTAGAACTTCGCACACCCTACAATTTTCATACTGGTGCCCCCATGCAAGTCCTTAGTATATGGTACTTAGGTACCCAGGGCATTGGGGCACCAGGGGTTCCCCATGAGCTGCAGCGTGTATTGTGCCACCCATGGGAGCCCATGCAAATGTGTCTGCAGGCCTGCCATTGCAACTTGTGTGAAAAGGTGCATGCTCCCTTTCACTACAGGTCACTGCACCAGGTCATTGTAAGTCACCCCTATGGCAGGCCCTCCTAGCCCAGAGGGAAGGGCGCAGGTACCTGTGTGTGAAGGCACCCCTGCATGAGCAGAGGTGCCCCTACGAACTCCAGTTCCATTTTCCTGGACTTCGTATGTGTGGGGAAGCCATTTTACCCGTGTACTGGACACAGGTCACATAGTACCTGTATCCGGCTACATAATGGTAACTCCGAACCTGGGCATGTTTGGTATCAAACATGTCAGAATCATACCCCAATACTGTTGCCAGTATTGGTCGTATAATGCCATGCACTCTGGGGGCTCCTTAAAGGACCCCGAGCATTGCTCCTACCAGTCTTCTGGGGTTTTCCGGGCAACCCGGGCTGCTGCCACCCTTCAGACAGGTTTCTGCCCTCCTGCTGCTTGACCAGCTCAAGCAGAGGAAGGTAGAACAAAGGATTTCCTTTGGGAGAGGGAGGCAACACTCCCTCCCTTTTAAAATAGGTGTTACATGGCTTGGGAGGGGTAGCCTTCCCAAGTCGCAGATGTGCTTTGAAGGGCACATTTGGTGCCCTGCTTGCATAAACTGGTTTGCACCAGTCAAGGGACCCCTGCTCTGGCATGAAACTGGACAATGGAAAGGGGAGTATTCACTCCCCTGTCCATCACCACCCTAGGTTGGTGCCCAGATCTCCTCCGGGTGGCCTCTTGATTCACTTTTCCCGGGAACGCGGAGCAGGGGTAGGTGGTGACCACCTGGTGGTCTAGGAGCGCGGGTTAATTATACCAGCTTGGAATACTGATGCTCGTCGTTATCCCGATGGGGCCCATCCTTTAATACAAGGAGGGTTCCTGTGACATGAGTAGATTCCTAATTGGTTATAACATGTGGATTAGGTACGTTTTGGGCCTGACGAATCGCACTGATCTTAAATGACATTATTCGCGAGAAACATGTTGACCGTTGTAGGAGCAGTATAGTGATTGCTGTACTCACTCTTCACTTTCCCTGAACCTAAGGACTGTTGACTGTACCATAATTTTGGGGTCGATGTTTGATTAAAAAATGATTTGTTCGATGGCATCTGTCGCTGTAGATACACATGGTATGCATGAGCTCGCCATCTGGTGTTGGGTCGGAGTGTTACAAGTTGTTTTTCTTCGAAGAAGTGTTTTCGAGTCACGGGACCTAGTGACTCCTCCTTCTGTGCTCATTGCGCATGGGCGTCGACTCCATCTTCGATTGTTTTCTTTCCGCCATCGGGTTCGGACGTGTTCCTGTCGCTCCGGGTTTCGGAACGGAAAGATAGCTGAAAACGGAAGATTTTCGACGGTATCGTTGCGATCCGGTTCGAGATAGACACATACGACGACGCGTTTAACATCGAAGCGCTTCGGTACCCTTCGGGGTAGATTTCGGCACCCCGTCGGGGCCTAGTCGGCCCGACCGCGTGGAGAACAACGCCGATGGAACGGACCCCGTTTCGATTCTGCCCCGAATGCCACAACAAATATCCTTATACGGACCTACACTCGGTCTGTAACCTGTGCCTGTCACCCGAGCACAGCGAAGAATCCTGTGAGGCCTGTCGGGCGTTCCGGTCCCGAAAAACTCTGCGCGACCGTCGAGCGAGAAGACTGCAGATGGCGTCCACGCCAAAGGAGCGTCGACAGTTCGAGACAGAAGAGGAACAGGAGGAATCCTTTTCCATCCAGGATTCAGACTCCGACGAGCTAGACTCTACAAAAACTGTGAGTAAGACGTCGAGATCAGAACTTAAAAAAGGAAAGAAGGCCCAGGGGACGCCACTGCCAACCGGCCATGGCTCCACCCAAATTCTCGGTGACCAACAATCGGCACCGAAAAAGGCCCATTCAGTGTCGAGATCGTCCGACTTCGGTCGAGACACCGGCACGCAGCCTCCTCGGGACCGAGAGAGTGCTAAACAGAAGCATCGACACCGAGAGTTCGGTGTCGACACGGATCGACGCCGAGACAGGGGCGCCGAAGACCATAGAGGCCAAGAATTTTCGGCACAGAAAAAGAGGAAGGTTACCTCGGAGCCGAAAAAACAATCAACAGGGTTTTCGGAGCCGAAAAAAGCGACATCAGACCCTGTTTCAGGCTCCTATACTGAAGAGCATTCTATGTCTTCACAAATGAAGAAACATAGATTTGAACAAGAACTGCAATCCACTGACGTGGATCACACGCAAAAGCGTATCTTTATTCAGCAGGGGACTGGGAAGATCAGTACCCTTCCACCTGTCAAACGAAAGAGAACGCTTCAGTTTACTCCTCAGCAACAAACAGCACAAAAGGTAACACCTCCTCCCTCGCCTCCACCTGTAACTCCGGCTTCGCCAACTTACACCCCGTCACATTCGCCAGCTCACACCGCCATGAGCCACGATGACCAAGATCAGGATGCGTGGGACTTGTACGACGCACCAGTGTCTGATAACAGCCCAGACACATACCCAACTAGGCCATCACCACCGGAAGACAGCACAGCCTACTCACAAGTGGTGGCTAGGGCAGCACTATTCCATAATGTGGAACTACACTCGGAACAAGTAGAGGATGATTTTTTATTTAACACCCTCTCTTCAACCCACAGCTCCTACCAAAGCCTGCCGATGCTCCCAGGCATGCTACGCCATGCAAAGGACATTTTCAAGGAGCCAGTTAAAAGTAGGGCAGTGACGCCTAGGGTGGACAAAAAGTATAAGGCACCTCCTACGGACCCTGTATTCATCACCTCTCAGCTGCCACCAGATTCTGTGGTGGTAGGGGCTGCCAGAAAACGGGCAAATTCACACACTTCTGGGGATGCACCTCCCCCAGATAAAGAAAGCAGGAAGTTCGATGCAGCCGGGAAGAGGGTTGCTGTCCAAGCAGCAAACCAGTGGCGCATCGCAAATTCACAAGCGCTGCTAGCGCGATACGACAGAGCCCACTGGGATGAGATGCAGCATCTCATTGAACATCTCCCAAAAGATCTGCAAAAAAGAGCAAAACAGGTTGTTGAGGAGGGTCAAAACATTTCAAACAATCAAATACGCTCCTCCATGGATGCAGCAGACACGGCCACAAGGACCATTAATACGTCGGTTACCATCCGTAGGCACGCATGGCTCAGAACGTCTGGATTCAAGCCAGAAATTCAGCAGGCAGTGCTTAACATGCCAGTAAACGAAAAACTTCTGTTCGGTCCGGAGGTCGACCCAGCCATAGAAAAGCTCAAGAAGGACACTGACACTGCCAAGGCCATGGGCGCACTCTACTCCCCGCAGAGCAGAGGATCTTATAACACCTTCCGCAAAACACCTTTTAGAGGAGGGTTTCGGGGTCAGGCCACACAAGCTAGCACCTCACAGTCTGCACCGCCCACCTACCAGGGACAGTACAGGGGAGGTTTTCGGGGCCAGTATAGAGGGGGGCAATTCCCTAGGAATAGAGGAAGATTTCAAAGCCCCAAAACCACTACCAACAAGCAGTGACTCACACGTCACTCACCCCTCCCACACAACACCAGTGGGGGGGAGGATACGTCAATATTACGAAGCATGGGACAAAATAACTACAGACACATGGGTCCTAGCAATTATCCAACATGGTTATTGCATAGAATTCCTGCAATTCCCTCCAGACATACCACCAAAATCTCAAAATTTATCAAAATACCATTCACAGCTTCTAGAGATAGAAGTTCAAGCACTACTGCAAAAAAATGCAATAGAATTAGTACCAAGCACACAAATAAACACAGGAGTTTATTCACTGTACTTCTTGATACCAAAAAAGGACGAAACACTGAGACCAATTCTAGACCTCAGAGTAGTAAACACATTCATCAAATCAGACCACTTTCACATGGTCACACTACAAGAAGTGTTACCATTGCTCAAAAAACACAACTACATGACAACCCTAGACCTCAAAGACGCATATTTCCATATACCAATACATCAATCACACAGGAAATATCTAAGGTTTGTATTCAAAGGAATACATTACCAATTCAAAGTATTGCCATTTGGTTTAACAACCGCTCCAAGAGTATTCACAAAATGCCTAGCAGTAGTCGCTGCACACATCAGAAGGCAGCAAATACATGTGTTCCCGTATCTAGACGACTGGCTAATCAAAACCAGTTCGCTCACACAATGCTCAAACCACACAAATCAAGTCATACAAACCCTCTACAAACTAGGGTTCACCGTCAACTTTGCAAAATCAAACATTCTGCCAAGCAAAGTACAGCAATATCTAGGAGCCATAATAGACACGACAAAAGGAGTAGCAACGCCAACTCCACAAAGGATCCAAAATTTCAACAGAGTCATTCAACACATGTCTCCAAACCAAACAATACAAGCAAGAACAATACTACAGCTCCTAGGCATGATGTCCTCATGCATAGCCATTGTCCCAAACGCGAGACTGCACATGAGGCCCTTACAACAGTGCCTAGCCTCACAGTGGTCTCAAGCACAGGGTCACCTTCTAGATCTGGTGTTGCTAGACCGCCAAACTTACCTCTCGCTTCTATGGTGGAACAGTATAAATTTAAACATAGGGCGGCCTTTCCAAGACCCAGTGCCACAGTACGTAATAACAACAGATGCTTCCATGACAGGGTGGGGAGCACATCTCAATCAACACAACATAAGAGGACAATGGAACATGCATCAAACAAAACTGCATATAAATCATCTAGAATTATTAGCAGTTTTTCAAGCACTAAAAGCTTTCCAACCAATCATAACCCACAAATACATCCTTGTCAAAACAGACAACATGACAACGATGTATTATCTAAACAAACAAGGAGGAACACATTCAACGCAGTTAAGCTTGTTAGCTCAAAAAATATGGAAGTGGGCAATCCACCATCAAATTGGTCTAATAGCACAGTTTATTCCGGGGATCCAGAATCAGCTGGCAGACAATCTCTCTCGAGATCACCAGCAAGTCCACGAATGGGAAATCCACCCACAGATTCTGAACACCTACTTCACACTCTGGGGAACACCACAAATAGACTTATTTGCAACAAAAGAGAACGCAAAATGCCAAAGCTTCGCGTCCAGATACCCACACAAGCAATCCCAAGGCAATGCCCTATGGATGAACTGGTCAGGAATATTTGCTTACGCTTTTCCTCCTCTCCCTCTCCTTCCTTACCTAGTAAACAAATTGAGTCAAAACAAACTCAAACTCATTTTAATAGCACCAACGTGGGCAAGACAACCCTGGTACACAACACTGCTAGATCTGTCTGTAGTACCACACATCAAACTGCCCAACAAACCAGATCTGTTAACGCAACACAACCAACAGATCAGACACCCGGACCCAGCATCGCTGAATCCAGCAATCTGGCTCCTGAAATCCTAGAATTCGGACACTTACAACTTAGCCAAGAGTGTATGGAAGTCATAAAGCAGGCCAGAAGGCCATCCACTAGACACTGCTACGCAAGTAAGTGGAAAAGATTTGTTTGGTACTGCCATCATAATCAGATACAACCACTAGACGCAACTCCAAAACATATAGTAAATTACTTGCTCCATTTACAAAAAGCAAAGCTAGCCTTCTCTTCTATTAAAATACACCTTGCAGCAATATCTGCATACCTGCAAACTACCTATTCAACTTCCTTGTATAGGATACCAGTTATCAAAGCATTCATAGAAGGGCTTAAAAGAATTATACCACCAAGAACACCACCTGTTCCTTCATGGAACCTAAACGTGGTTCTAACAAGACTCATGGGCCCACCTTTCGAACCCATGCACTCTTGCGGAATACAATTCCTAACCTGGAAAGTTGCCTTTCTCATCGCCATTACATCTCTAAGAAGAGTAAGTGAAATTCAAGCGTTCACAACACAAGAGCCTTTTATACAAATACATAGAAATAAGGTCGTCCTACGACCTAATCCAAAATTTTTACCAAAAGTTATTTCACCATTCCATCTAAATCAAACGGTAGAACTACCAGTTTTTTTCCCACAGCCAGATTCTGTGGCTGAAAGAGCACTACATACATTAGATGTCAAAAGAGCATTAATGTACTACATTGACAGAACAAAAAACATCAGAAAAACTAAGCAGCTATTTATTGCATTCCAAAAACCTCATGCAGGTAACCCAATATCAAAACAAGGTATAGCCAGATGGATAGTTAAATGCATCCAAATCTGCTACCTTAAAGCAAAAAGACAACTGCCCATTACTCCCAGGGCACATTCAACAAGGAAAAAAGGTGCTTCAATGGCCTTTTTAGGAAACATCCCAATGCAGGAAATATGTAAGGCAGCCACTTGGTCTACGCCTCACACATTCACCAAACACTACTGTATAGATGTGCTATCCGCACAACAAGCTACAGTAGGTCAAGCTGTATTAAGAACTCTATTTCAGACAACTTCTACTCCTACAGGCTAAACCACCGCTTATGGGGAACTAACTGCTTACTAGTCTATGCATACCATGTGTATCTACAGCGACAGATGCCATCGAACTGAAAATGTCACTTACCCAGTGTACATCTGTTCGTGGCATCAGTCGCTGAGATTCACATGGACCCACCCACCTCCCCGGAAGCCTGTAGCAGTTCAGAAGTTACCTTCAATTTTGTACATTTGTATATATATTATTTAATCCTTTAATAGGTACATACTTACATTTTTCATTGCGCGGGCACTATTACTATAGTACAACTCCTACCTCACCCTCTGCGGGGAAAACAATCGAAGATGGAGTCGACGCCCATGCGCAATGAGCACAGAAGGAGGAGTCACTCGGTCCCGTGACTCGAAAACACTTCTTCGAAGAAAAACAACTTGTAACACTCCGACCCAACACCAGATGGCGAGCTCATGCATACCATGTGAATCTCAGCGACTGATGCCACGAACAGATGTACACTGGGTAAGTGACATTTTCATTATAGACGACTAGTCATTTTTATCTTCACACACTCATATACCAGTCCCATATTCCTACACTCACCAACCGGCATTTCTATATCCAAAAGATCTCTGGCAAAGAGCCCCCACGAGGGGCCCGTCAGGCATTGCAGTGCCGGCCTGACGAGGAGCAAAAGCCAGATGATGAAGCGTGTCACCATTTGGTGAGTGAGGGCTCTTGTTCTAAATCAAGTAGATTCATAGGATCCATTTGTTTACTTTAAGAACCTGTACAGAACCCATTGTTTGCAACTGTGTACCCTTGGCTTTTTTTTAAGTTTGATGGGAATACCGTACACAGGACCAGTCATTCTCTAAATACTCCCGATATATTAGCCCTCTCGTTTGTTTTCGGCCTCTTGATTCTACCATCTTGAAACCAAGGTAGGCTGCGGCCCCTGGGAGCATCTGAGTGGCCAGGTCAGGCAGGTGAAGTCACAGCCCCCTCCTGATAGGTGGTCACCCTGCTAGGTGACCAGTTCCCATTCCTGGGCTATTTAGGGTCTCCAGGATGGGTCTTCAGATTCGACGTGCAAGATTACAGCAGGACTCCTCTGCATTGTTTACTTCATCTTCTGGCCACCGGGACTGCAACTGGACTCTCCAGGAACCGACAGTCTGCAACTCCAGCGACAACTCTGCTCTGCAACATTGTTTCTCCGGCTCCTTCCAGCAACTGCAACATTTTCCTGGCTGTGCATCCTCTGAGAGGGACGAGTCTTTAGCCTGCACAAGAAACAAGAAGGAATCTCCCTTGGAGTGAAGGAGTCACTCCCCTGCATCCGCAGGCACCAACTTCAACAATGACCGGCTGTGTGGATCCTCTCTCCTCCGGAACTGCATGGATCCTGCATCACAGGTGGTGGTCTGGAGTGGTCCCTTGGTCCTCTCTACCAGCTATCCAACTTGGGAGATGGTAAGCCCTTGCCTGTACTTGGAGGACAGTACCCTTGAACACCGCGACTCTTGCAGGTACCAAGGCTTCTTTTTTCCTCCTCTACGGAATCTTCAGGTTCCTTGTAGCCCTGGCCAACAGCACTCTTTCCTGCAAAGCACAGTCTCCTGCCTGCTGCTCCAGCAACGTGGTACTCCTCTCCAGGTGTGCTGAGTGAGTCTCACTGCGACTCCTGTTCCTGCTGACTGTGAGTTTCCTGTGGGGGCTGCATTCTCATCTTCTGACTTTCCTCACTCCTGAGGGTCACCTGGGACTTACGTTCCTGGGTTGAGTCCCGCTGGTACCTGGCAGCTCTGCAACTCTTCACCCTTGACTTTTGCCTTTACCAAGGCTTGTTGGTGGTTTTCCAACACCACTGACTGCAACTGTTCATCTGTCTTGGGACATTGCCTGCATCACTTCTGGAGCTCTTCTCCTGCTCCAATGCTGCACAGCTGACTCCTTGTCTCCATCGACGACTTGGTGCTGCATCTCCAGAAGGGTGGGTAGTGGCTCCTGCCCCAACCGGACACTCCAACTTGAACTGGACTTGGTCCCCTGTTTTTTGCAGGTCCTCTTCTGTGAGGATCCACCTTTGGTTTCTTCCAGTCTTTCTTAGCTCTTGCACAGTCCCTTTCCAAAGTTTACCTGTGGGTTTGGGGAAAAACCAGGTACTTACATGTTCCCTCCTGGTCGCTGGGGGCACCCTGGTACTTATCTTTTGGAGTTCCTTGTACTTCCAGTTCCCCTCTACAGATTCCACTTCCTTGGGTGGGGGACTGACTTTCACATTCCAATTATTTAGTATATGGTTTGGTCTTCCCCTGGGACCTTCACTATTTCTATTGTTTTACTATTTGCTGTTGCTTTCTATGCTAATCACTGACTTCTAATGTGTATATAATAGTGTTTACTCACCTTCTAGTGGAGCATTGCCTATATTATTAGTATTTGTGTTACCATAATAAAGTACCTTTATTTTTGTAACACTGTGTGGTTCTTTCATGTGCGTAAGTGCTGTGTGACTGTAGTGGTATTGCATAAGCTTTGCATGTCTCCTTGATAAGTCTTGGGTACTCATCCACAGCTACCTGTAGCGAGCCCTGGGTTCCTAGACACTGTCTACACATCACTAATAGGGGATACCTGGACATGGTATAATGTGATAACACCATAGGTGCTTACCACACACCAGGCCAGCTTCCTACTGTGTAGACCTTGGGAGATCATCCGTCTTGCATAATGTAACAATGACATAGTGGGAGTCATCCAACCATATTCACATATATTCGTCCCCTTACCCCAGTAATGCCGTACAAGTAAATTCATTATTACATCATTATTTATTGGCGGCCCCCCTCGCTTTTCGCAAAGGGGTAGATTGTTTTCCTAAACAATAGTACAACAAAGGCAGAGCTCTCACTTCAACACTAATTGTGAAGCATTTGCCATAGAACTTACATCCTTACCTCATTAATTATTGGCATCCCCTAGGTGTTCACAAAACAGTAAATGCCATTCCTAAATATTAATACAACAAAAGGCAGAGCGCTCGCTATAGCACTAATTGCAAAGCATTTATGCAGTAATATCATACTAATACTCATTGAATCCTCGTCATTTACAGCCCCCTTGAAATTCTCAAAACGGTAAATATCATTCCCAAACATTCATATATCAATAAGCAGAGTTCTTGCCACGGCACTAGTTATGTAGGAAGCAAGACTGCGTTGGTGTTTTAACATTGCTTCTCAGTAGGTGAGGCCAGTATTTATACATTGCATTTAAACTATCGGACCCCAAAATACGATACTAAGGTGAATTTTCAACATCACCGTTGCAGTCATAAACTCCACGAGCCCACTGTTGTTAATGATAAAGACCTGTATGCAACAGGCCATTAACTTTTAACCCCACATACCTCACATTCAAGTCTTATTTCATTCACATCATCCCTCACCCGAATCTGTACCTGTCACCTCAACTACAGTATCTTCGTTCCACGAAAAACACAAAGCAAGTAGAACAGACTTCAGACACACAGTTTATTTGCCACCTTCACGAGCGCGTAATCGCGACGATACATTGCCCCTGTGACGTGCAAGCCCGGGCATGTCTTAAAACGCAGCTCTTACTAATTTCTAAGGGGAACTCTGAAAAGAAAAAAAACGAACAGTTGTATGTGATTTTTCTATTTAACACATACAGCAACCAATATAAATTCTCCTCCCCCCAATTCGAACAGTGTGAATTTACGAGAAAGGCTGTAACATAAATACAAAAAGGAATATAAGTCTAGACTGAAAGGCAGCAGAAAGCTTGTGTTAACGCAAAGGCTTATATCATAAAACTCAAGTTCCCAGGATGCCCTATTCACCCATTGCTGTATTATATTGAAGGCATCTGGCGGATTATGTCAAGTGCCTCATAATACACATCTCAACATTTCATCCCTATTGATGATTTTATAAACTCCCAATAAGATCCACCACAGTCACCGTGAATTGATAATACAAAATATGAAAATAACATCCTGCTCCTTATACAATATATTATACAATTATACATTATACAATATGAATAAGTAACCCAAACAGCAACATGAAACCATTAACACACATGACCTCCTCAGATCACAATTGCTGTGACTTACTAATGCAATATGCGAGAATAGCAACATAACACAGCAAAGGGCTTCGGAGATTGTTCAAGCGACACTTATTTGCGCCTAACTCTCTGATACTAGAACCTGTACCTCAGGCAGGTTAGATGGTGGTTATGCTGCCTTTGTCTCAAATTTTTCTAACCTATTATGCAACCAGATTGTGTGAAGATTTTAAATAGACTCTACACATACAACGGGTATAAGTGTGAATGTAGCCAATGTGCCTAAAGCAACAGGCATGGTAAAAACACACATAGATAGCCACCAAATCATACAAGCAGGTAAAAGATTGGTTGTGTGCTTTTTTAACCCTAGAAAGCTTAATCGCTTGTAGTTTTGATAAAGCACGTTTGCTTTCACAAGCAACAGCAATACAGTCTTCTATATGCTCCTGTGAACTGTGCAAATTAGCAACAATATGCTTCAAAGATTTGGCGAGGACTGTTGGTGCTTTCCTGTCAGGGATTCAGATTACTTGCTTTATGGGCTGCGAAGAATTCGTGCCTACACAAAGATTGTGAACTCAGAGACAGATTTTGATCATTTTGAGAAGAAATGTTAGAAGAGCCACCTTGAGCTGCTCTGGGCTTCCGTAGCTGATTTGCTTCAGCTTGATTTGGGCCAAAAGTAAATTACTGCTTGAGTAGAGATGGAAGCTTGCATTATCTGGCAAGTCTGAATGGTGACAGTGTAAATTCAATAGCAAGTGACTACTGTAATGAATTTAGTAAGAGCCACCAGCGATGATGTCTTGTATAAACCAGCCAGTGAAAACTGTGACTCTTATTAGTGAGTATTTGTTAAGAGGTCTAAGGGAAACGCATGCCAAGGTTTAGGAGAGTCATAAGTCCTATTTGAAAATAATCTCTTATTTGAGGGAATGCATGAAGGTGAAATCTAAATTTAGTCTGTTAAATACAATTATTATAAGATTTGGAACAGTGGCTGTTGGCATTGTTGAGATATCTTTTTCCTATTGGAAATTTGCAAGTTTCATTGTATATAAAACTGGGTCCGAAACGTTATAAGCCTGTATTGTGGGCGTCTTGGGAACTGTCTCTAGCTGTTTGTGCTCTTAACAAACTTCAAGGCTAGATAGTTGATCCTGAAGCCTGTACTTGGAAGGAAGCACACTGATAGGCTTGTGGGCAATGGCCTTGTTATTTATGATAACTAAAATGGAAATGTCAATCCCATTGGTCCAATTGACATGAGTTGTACTGACTAGAAACAGTTGAAGGTCAAGATCACCTATAAACTGGCTATCTGAGCTTGCAGTTTGTTATAGGGTTGAAATATTGTTGATTAGGGAGTTGTGAGGGCATTAGCAGAAGTTTTCAAGGAGGCGTTGGTGATCAATGTGGTTGGGTAGGAGCCATGGGTCACAAATCCAAGGTCTAATTTTAATTTCCTATATGTATTTTACAATGATACTGTATGCAAATGGAATGAAGTACTTTCTTTGCTGTACTGTATCATTTTTTAAATATGACATTGTGTATCTGAATAATTGTGTTACAAACTTTAGTCATAATGTGATGTGTAGATGGCCTGCTGTATCTAAAAACAATATATAAAAAAGGAAGAGACTCAATGTGAGTGGAATGCACTATTGTGGCCATGCTAACATGATTTCTATTGATAGATTACACTATCCTTGACTGCATTTTCTGCGAAGTTACCCGGACCTATTACATCCTGGATGTTATGTGCTGGAGGGGTCATCCTGTGTACGATTGTCAGGTAAACTATTGTTTTACAGGCGGATTGGGTAAAAAAAGATAGGGTTTAAGGCTATTTCTCACATTTCACCTTTTGATGTAGACTTTGATTACCCCAGTAGCTGTGGCCCCCTCACTATACTCTGCCTCTCATCCCTGCCTTACGCACTCACAGTACTATCATCCGTGTGACCCCATCACTATACTCTGCCTCTCATCCCTGCCTTACGCACTCACAGTACTATCATCCGTGCTATCATACTATCACGATCATCCATGCTATCATACTAATAAAAGGATATGCAAGGATTTACCAAGATTGGTTTAAGATGTAATACAAACTATAGAAGCAGAGCTGTAAATCTTGAATCAAGCATATGTGTTTTTGAATTTTATTTAGGGGGTATTTCTGTAAGGATTTGAAATATTCACATACAATAAGAATTATCTATTCATTCATTATTACTAATACAAGAAGGTTTATTCTGGAAATAAACAATAATACTTGTGAAAGGTCAACCTTATTTTGCTGCCACGCCTTAACCAGTTTCATGTATCCTTGTGTGTTAATTTTCTTTGTTTTTCTGTTTACCTTTCGTTTTTTTTGTTTGCGGTGCTCAATTGGATGGCTAATATCCCACCCAAGCCATGCTTTTCCTTCTCATCTCCATTGAAGACCACCAATGACGCAGCTTCCCAATCAAAGGCTGTTCCTCTTAAGTGCTGTCTTGTACAATGTAAAAATATAACATATGGACAATGGGAAGGAAAGGAGTTAGGAAAGCGGCTGATGAAGTATATCTTAGATTCCAGCAGCTGCATTGTTAGGAATGTTCATTTACAAGTTGTACATAAGTTGCAACAATATGTATTTCTCTGCTGGCTGCCACATCCAGTGAAAAGGGAAATAAATGTTATTTTCTCTGAACAAATATATTTTGTAGTTGACCTTCTGTTTTGGTGATGATGGCTATACACACCGAAAAAGAATAGGAACTGTGGTACTTGCTTTGCCTAAACCATACAACAAGGTGATGGATTGAATAATTAATCTCAGCCACTGATAATCGCTTGGAGACGCATCTCAGTCCATCGTTTTGGCCAAAATACCACCTCAGTTTGAACCCACTGGTCCACAAATCAGCCTTGACCCTGCTCCTCAGGAGAACAATCCAGTCCGGACTACCAAGCCAGGTCCTCCCTGAACTGGAACACAAGCAACCTAGGACTGGTTTCACTCTTATCATTCCATCAATGACTTTTTGTGTTTATACCACTTTTTGTATACTTTAATAAGTCACCCTAAGTGTGACATGCATGCCCAGATGGGGTTCTCCTAGAAAATCAATGGGGTTTGATCCTATAAAGCCTGAGTGGGAGAGGAATCAATTGAAAACCACCTAACATATGCATACCCCCAACAGCTATCAGTCACTATACTTTTTTCAATATACACAAAATAGCACATTAGTCATGTGTGTAATCATGAATTGTAACTTATTCATGTCACTCAATTCAATTTGCGACATACACAAACACAGAACATGTTTTTAGATTAGTAGCAAAAAATATAATAGTGAAATATAAACACCCCCTGTTCACCCAAATGACCTCTATTACATAAACACATAAAATGTATGTAAGTCCCACATAAATCATGACTTCGTCCAGAACTATAAGATGCACAAATAATATTAATAATGACTAAAAGTGTATAGAACTATATATTGAAACTTCTTTAGGGTTAGCTTCTGTAGCAGTTTATAGAAGTCCCAAATGTCACATTGAGGAGTGGAATCTGTTTTAATGGTCCAGTTCCCTATATGTCACTGCCCACTTAATCTCAAAAGGCCTGTATTTATACCTCTTTTTGATGAGTATGAAAAAGGCCATTCCACCTCTCTCACGTACAATAGTTATGGGAACATAAAACTTGCTTGAACACCCTCTGAAAACCCAGTGGAATACATCCAGGCGTGCCTGCCAAGGGCCACACTATAATTCTGCTGAGCAAATCTGTAGTGCTCAGCCCAAAGTAGATGATGAGCTTGACTGCATCACAACTGTTCTAAATTGCATGAAATAGGATAACACAGGCCTCCTCTGGAACCACGTGGAGCACGTGAGACACGAAGTCCCACAAGGCATGAGAATAGCAGCCTACAAGGTTGCTTGGTATTGACAGAATGGAGACCTAAACTCACAGTGGAGAACACCCATTTCCCAAAGGTCTTTATTCTTTGATTCTTTTGGTTTATTAGTCGGGAAAGAATTTGGCTGAGGTTTACTGGTCGAAGCTTGTACCACAATGCTCTTACGAGTAGGGTGTTATGAAAAGAAGTTTGGATCACCTGGATCCTCAAATGGCTCCTGGCAACCTGGCAATTACCACAGGGGCCTGGACAGGGTTTGGCCCACATCCCCTAAAGTGTGTCCATAAGTACCTCATTGAAAGGCAAAAGGGCCTCAGAACTGTATGCTGAAAGCACGCCAATAGATTTCACTATACGCATCCGCATCATGGCATCACGTCTATGAAATGCATTGTTTGAAGGACAAATACCCATCAACAACCGAATATACATGTGGGTCAATGTTGATGATTTGAAAATGAGCCCTGAAGAAGTTTGTATAGAACAAAACGTGATGGCTGGTTTTGAGTACAATCAAATAATTTTAATGAAGACTAAAGAAAGATTTTGATACAACTCGTGTGCAGACCATTCCTGAATGCATTGGAAGTGAATGAATGTTTACAATTGTACAACATGGAATAATTCCACATATGGAAATACAGGACGTTGGACATTGCAATTACAAACTTGTGCAGTGTGGTATTTGCTAACTATGTTCTCCCTATAAAAGGGTGTGTAATGGCTGTCCCCTTATGCTCTTGCACCTGTTTTTTTTTCTTTTGCAATACATTTTGTCTTTTGATTTTGGGACACATTTGGTGATAGTGGTAGGTGCATTTGTTAGGTTTTTGCCCCAGCCACTTATCTTTATTATATGGGGCTCAGAACTGGTTTGGCCACCTCAGCCAAAACATTGGTTTTGACTTCCTGGGTAGGAAGATGAGGGTTTAGAACTTACTCTACTCTCCTCACAACCATGTTGAAGGATGTGTTCTGCTCCATCACCGGGACCATAGATGACACCAGTCCATTGTTAGTGAAGGTATCTAGACTGTCATCCTGGAGGCCCTCATACCAAGAAACGTTCTAATAGGGCTGGGCAAACTTGTTGCCAGCATCATAAGCACGATTCTCTAACTCTCTAACAAACAAATAGTGTAAGACACGAGGGCGCCCAGGTGGCAAGGGCACTGTGTCTGAGTCAGAAGCGTGATTAAGTGGCTGCGGTGCAGTCAAAGTTAAAGTTGGGCCGCCGCACTCTCAGCATTGGACAGTGTTATGGGTTGCTGTAATTGTCCGAAGTCAGTGGCCCAGGCGTCAGTTAGTCGTGTTCCGGTGTGGTTTGTGGTGTTGGAAAGGGAACTGGTACCAAAGTCTGCCTGAACGAACCCAGGGGGTCTAGCTGGCGCTGAAGGCAAACCCACTGGTTAAAGTCCTGTGGGAGGCCCACAGCTTCTCAAGGCTCGCAGGCATGTCGAAGTAAGCAGTAACATGCAAAAAGAGCCGCAGCAGGGTTTAACGGGAGTCCTCCATTTGCTGCAGGCAGCTTCAAAATGGCCCCTGAATTTCAAGTTGCCATGAGACCTGTTTAAATCAACTCGGGGGTGGAATAACTTCAAGAACGAGACCTGGAGGCACATTGACGCCCTTGTGACAGGAGTGGCAGGAGAGGGCTCGGTCCTCCTTGGCAGCCTTGTGTTTTTTTTTCTTTTTTTTTCTTATACGAGGATTCAGACCTCAGTGATGATTTGTCTTGAGACCAGCCTCCGGAGCGGGATCAGAACTGGCTGTGGACCTTGATCCGTACTGACGTGGGGTTTTGGTGTCCCTCTTTAAGAACATCTTCACTTTCTTACCCAGATAACTTTTGGGTGCATCAAGGCACAGTCACTGCAGGCCTTGAGTTGTGGTCTGACCACAGACGTGCCATATTTAGGTCAGTTACAGTAATTTGTTTGTGTCATTTCCCCACACGGTTTGAATCCTGTAGATTTGGGAGGTGATCTAGTCCCTTGCACACTGTAGAAATCTTTTGAAAAAAATAGTGAAAAGACAGTCTCAAAGAGACGTGGGCTAGCTCCAGATCTGCATCTCTTGGCATGGAAAGAAAGGAACTGATGCTGCAGGATAACGTTGAAGCAGAGCTGCCGGCATCACTTGCTTTCGCGCAGGAGTCCTTTTAAGGATTTTACGGACCCAGTCTGAGGCTTGGGGGAATAATCAAAAGGTGAGGAATCTGTGGTTTGAAATATCCTTCAAATATTTTTAGAGAGTACCAGTGAAAGCTACTGAGAATCTTGGTGAACTAATGCCAGGTTCCTCTGGAAGGTCACTAGCAAAGTGTGTCAATATGGAAGAGCCCACAACACCAACAATGTAGACAGTAAGAGTAGCGCTAACCTGGAGTGATGGTGCTTCTTGGAAACACTAACATCATGGACCACGTGGGCTCAGCTTAAATAGAAGGATATGCCAACGATGCCTAATCATAACCCACACCAAAGATAACTCCTCAGCACACACCTTTGCAATTGATTTGGTTTGGCAATGTTCATACTCATAATGTAAACCTATTAAAATCATGAGAAGTCCGTTTGCAGTCACTATAATAACTAACTTTACTATCTACCTATAGCTAAGGTTCCTACAGCTTTTTGACGTTTCTGCTTGGAGACTGGCTTGATTTTTGTAACCGTTTGTGCAGCTTACTAAAGGGTATTTCTTTGTGGTGTCTATGGGCCTGAGAGCACAATAGTTAGGTCTGGTGTGTTCTTTGCCTACCTTGACTGATTGGCATGAGCACTGAATGTTGCTGGTTGCTTTATGCACTCAGTGGGTGGATCATAGGCTCTGAAGATCTCTGTTGGTGGGATGGTGCTAGTGTTCTTGAGACACTCATCAGTGAGTGTGGGTGGAATCTATTTGATTGTCGTGAGTCGTTGATGTAATAAATACTCTGGTTTGTGGCAGTAAATGTAACTGACTTATTTTATGAATGTGACACTCTCTCTCAAATCTGTGAGTTTGCTTGTGTATTTTCTTTTTTGAGACCAATTACAGCAGTCTTCTCTCCACTTACCAGACTGATTTCCGATTCTACTGGATTCATTCCAAGGTGCAAGAAGAAAAAGGCTTGGATGAGATATCCCGTCTTAACCCGGTAAAGACTCTCTAATTGCTAGAAGCTTGCAAAATGAGTAGAATAAAAATATATTGTAGACTGTTTTAATATATTTTCAAATACTGAGGGAATCGGAAGAAAGGACTGAATGCTTCAAATTGTAGTTTTGTTTTTCTGGACACTTAGTTGTCTTGTTCTGTTTTGCCTCTTTACTGTGCCCTGTTGTTGCCTGTACTTTGTTACTTTTTTCCCCTGACGTTTTTTCCCCTCCCCTGCCCGCCGCCCTCCTGCCAGCTCCTCCCACTACTTATGGAGGGCACTGTGCATCTGCACAATGGGCGTGTGCAGCGGGAACGCCACTGGCATGCCAAAGGCAAGCTCGTTTGAGCCTGTCCGCATCCAGCGCCAGGAACCCTAGTTCTACTCACCCCCACAGATACTCCTCCCACAGGTGTCCGTGCTCTTGACCCCGGACACAACAACTGCTACCTGGCATCACCCCGCCACACAGCAGGACCATTCACCTGCACCCACTGCCGATACTCCTCCGCCCCAGGACTGACCTCTGTAGGAAAGTCACTATTTTTTGCATGGTTACCCCCACTTTTGCCTGCAATAAGAATTCTTAGACTGCTTTCACGGGGATCCTGCTAACCAGAACCCCAGTGATTGTTCTCTCTCCCTTTAACTTTGGTTGCCTAGGGCTTTGCACACCCCACAATTTTCATACTGGTGCCCCCTTATAAGTCCCTAGTATATGGTACCTAGGTACCCAGGGCAGGGGTTCCCCATGGGCTGCAGCATATATTGTGCCACCCATGGGAGCCCATGCAAAATGTGTCTTCAGGCCTGCCATTGCAGCCTGCTTGAAAAAGTGCATGCACCCTTTCACCACAGGTCACTGCACCAGGTTGCTGTAAGTCACCCCTATGGTAGGCCCTCCTAGCTCAGAGGGCAGGGTGCAGGTCTGTGTGTGTGTGTGTGTGAGGGCACCCCTGCATGAGCAGAGGTACCCCTACGAACTCCAGCTCCTTCACACTGGACTTCGTAACTGCAGGGAAGCTATTTTACCCGTGTACTGGACACAGGTCGACACCTGTGTCCTACTACATAATAGTAACTCTGAACCTGGGCATGTTTGGTATCAAATATTTCGGTATCATACCCTAATATTGTTGGCAGTATTGGTTGTATGATTCCATGCATTCTGGGGCTCCTTAGAGGACCCCGAGCATTGCTCTTACCAGTCTTCTTGGGTTTTCCGGGCAGCCCGCGCTGCTGCCACCTCTGACAGGTTTCTGCCCTCCTGCTGCTTGACCAGCTCAGGCAGAGGAAGGCAGAACAAAGGATTTCCTGTGGGAGAGGGAGGCCACACCCTCCCCCCTTGGAAATAGGTGTTACATGGCTTGGGAGGGGTAGCCTCCCCAAGCCACTGCTATGCTTTGAAGGGCACATTTGGTGCCCTCCTTGCGTAAACCAGTGTGCACCAGTCCAGGGACCCCCAGACCCTGCTCTGGCGCAAAACTGGACAAAGGAAAGGGAAGTGACCACTACCATGTTCATCACCACCCTAGGTGTGGTGCCCAGAGCTCATCTTGGTGGCCATTTGATTTTGCCATCTTGAAACCAAGATGTGCAGAGGCGCCTGGGAGCATCTGAGTGGCCAGGTCAGGCAGGTGACGTGGCAGCCCCCTCCTGATAGGTGGTAACCTTGAAGGTGACCGAGCCCCTTTTAGGGCTTTTTAGGGTCTCCTTCCTTGGTGGGTCATCAGATTCAACGTCAAGATTCCAACAGGACTCCTCTGTATCAGTTACTTCATCTTCTGGCCACTGGAACCGCAATTGGACTCTTCAGGAACCAACAATCTGCAACTTCATCGATGACTCTGCTTTGCAACATTGTTTCTCCGGCTCCTTCCAGAAACTGCAACATTTCCCCAGCTGTGCATCCTCTGAGGTCGACGAGACTCTAGCCTGCACCAAGAAGGAATCTCCCTTGGAGTTAAGGAGTCACTCCCCTGCATCTGCAGGCACCAACTGCAATGACGACCGGCTGCGTGGATCTGCTGTCCTCCGGAACTGCGAGGATCCTGCATCACAGGTGGTGGTTTGGAGTGGTCCCCTTGGTCCTCTCTACCAGCTGTCCAACTTGGGAGACTGTAAGTTCTTGCCTCTCCTTGCAGGACAGAACCCTGGGCACCACGACTCTTGCAGCGACCAAGGCTTGTTTGCTCCTGCTCCAACGGATCTTCAGGCTTCATGTAGCCGCTGCCCCCATCACTTTTTCCTGCCAAGCACAGTCTCCTCTTTGCTGCTCCAACAACGTGGGACTCCTCTACAGGTGTGCTGAGTAGGCCTCATTGCAACTTGCTGTTCCTGCTGCCAGTGGGTTGCCTGCGGGCTGCATCCTCTTCTGGTGACTCTCCTGACTGCTGAGGGTCACCCCGGACTCCTCTCCTCAGGTCGAGTCCCCTGAGCCTTGTTGGTCCTCTTCAGACTTACAACACTTCTTTTTTTTTTTCTTCTGCATTTGCCAAGGCTTGTTGGTGCTCCTGCACCACTGACCCACTGCAACCCGAAAGCCTACTTGGGACACCATCTGCATCACTTAATGGACTCCTCTTCAGCTCCTCTGCTGCACAGCTGGTCTTCTTTGTCCCCCATCGACCTGGACATGCATCCACAGATGGGTGGGTAGTGGCTCCTGCCACCACCAGACACTCCATCACGAACTGGACTTGGTCCCCTTCCTTTGCAGGTCCTCTTCTGCCAGGATCCATGTTTGGGTCCTTCCAGTCTGGTCTGAGTCTTGCACAATCCTTTTCCAAAGTCCTCCTGTTGGGTTTGGGGGAAAACCAGGTACTTACCTCTGCTCTCCTGGATGCCGGGGGTCATTCTGGTAGTCCTCTCTTGGGGTTCATAGTTCCTCAAGCTCCCCTCTAACGACTCAATATCCTTGGGTGGAGGGGGGACTGTATCTCGCATTCCACTTATTTAGTATATGATTTGCCGCCCCCTATACCCCCCGCCCAGGGGGCGGGACTGTTTCCTAATACTTTTGCCTAGGATTGTTTTTATGATCATTACCGATTTGCTATTGTGTATATAACTAGTGTGTTTACTTACCTCCAGGTGGGGGGGGGGGGACTGCTTCTCAGTATTCTAGTATTTGTGTTACTGTAATAAAGCACCTTTATTTTTGTAACACTGTGTGGTTCTTTCAGTGTGATAGTGCTGTGTGACTATAGTGGTATTGCATAAGCTTTGGATGTCTCCTAGATAAGTCTTGCCTGTTCATCCACAGCTACCTCTAAAGAGCCCTGGCTTCCTAGATGCTGCCTACACCTCACTAATAGGGGATCCCTGGACCTGGTATAAGGTGATAACACAATAGGTGTCCACCACACACCAGGCCAGCTTCCTACAACTGCCATCACTGCCACCGGTGCCTTGCCATCCCCGCCGACCGAGATGGCCTTGGAACAACTCACGTGCATCCTGTTCAACGCCATATCCCTCTGCAAACACGCAGCTGAATTCTGGGATACCATCTCTGC
This sequence comes from Pleurodeles waltl, assembly GCF_031143425.1. Taxonomy (NCBI): domain Eukaryota; kingdom Metazoa; phylum Chordata; class Amphibia; order Caudata; family Salamandridae; genus Pleurodeles; species Pleurodeles waltl. Next base: position 195,451,341 of record NC_090440.1, on the reverse strand, counting down.
CCTTTCCCCTGACGTAACCTTCATCACAGAGACCTGGCTCACTCCCATCTCAACCCCAGACATCGCTACAGCTCCCAGCTACAAAATGAAATACTGTGCAGCACTAACAGGCACGGAGGCGGTATTGCCATCAAAAACAAGGAATCAATCACCTGCACCATCATCATTGACAAAACCACACCCATCATGGAATACATGAACTTCCAGCTCCACGCTGACGACAACACCACCATCAAAGGCACTCTCGCATACAGACCTCCAGGATCAAGAACCGGCCTCAGCGACACCATCACTGACTTCATCGTCCCGCTCGCCCCTTGTATCTGAACACTACATCTTCCTGGGAGACTTCAACTGCCTCCTGGACGGCCCCACAGATTCCAACTTAACCGACCTACTGAAAAGACTAGGCAACATTGGCTTCAAGCAGTTGGTCAACAGCCCACGCACAAAGCAGGACACATGCTGCACCCCATCCTCACATCCAGCAACAGAATTGGCTACAGCCACAGTGTGGAACTCACCTGGTAGGACCACTACGTCGTACACTTCACCCTCTCCAAATCTCCCCCCCCCTTACTGTCCCTATCCGCCACAGGACACCCTCTCGTGGCTGGGCCAAGGTCAATCAGCAGTGATGGACCAATGCCCTCAGCACTTCACAGCCCAACGTCACCACCAACTTGGATCAGGCAGTACAGAACTTTAACGACTGGATCATCAGCCCTGACGACCTGGTCGCCCCGACCAGAAAAGCCAAGACCCACAGAACTACCAAAAAAGCCATCTGGTATACCCTGGAACTCAGCAAATCAAAACGCAGGTGCAAATAACTGGAGAGAAGATGGCGCACCAACAACAGCCACGCTGACTGAGCCACCTTCAAAACAGCCTTCAATGACTACCACCGAGAGATCAAAGCTGCAAAAAAAAAAAAAGAGGCCCTGACCCGCTGGATCGAGAACCGCGCCAGTCAAACCACGGAACTCTTCACCATCGTCTAAGAGTTTGCCTGTCCATCAGCCATCGAAAACTCCATCCCCGCCTTACAAGAACTCTGCAATGCCCTCGCCGACCACTTCGACAACAAGATAGAAACTATATACAGTAACTTCGATCCCCAACCCTCTGACCTCCTCAGCATCCCATCAACCTCAACCACGATCACCCGCTCACCGCATGAGGACAACTCAGCACACCAAACACAATCATACTCATGAGCTCCGTCCACTTGGGAGCACCCACCGACCCCTGCCCACACAGGATCTTCAAACTTGGAAGAAATTAGATCAGCCGCCAGCTCACCACATCCTCAACGCCTCATTACCAATGACCATTTTTCCAGATGACTGGAAACATGCAGAGATCAGACCATTCCTCAAGAAGCCCTCTGCAGAGCCCAGTAAGTTCCAGAATCACCACCCGAACTCTCTCCTCCCGTTCCCCGCCAAAGTCCTGGAGAAGGCTATCAACCTCTAACTCACCAAACACATGGAGCGAAACAACCTTCTAGACCCCTCTCAAACAGGCTTCAGAGCCAGTCACAGCATCGAGACCGCTCTGCTCGCGGCAACAGACGACATCTGCGCCTTGCCCAACTGAGAAGTTGCTCGACCTCTCCGCCTCCTTCGACACCATCTCCCACCACACACTGATCAATCGACTAAGATGGATTGGGATCACAGCCGATGCGCTCAGATGGATGGCATCCTTATTTCACAGGACACACCCAAAGAGTGCACCCCTCCCCCCTTCATCTCAGAGGTCAAGCAGACCATCTGGGACGTCCTCCAAGGCACCCTCCCTATGCCCAACACTCTTCAACATCTGCCTGACACCACTTGCAGACATTGTGAGATCACACATCAACATCATCTCCTACGTTGGTGACACGCAGCTTATCCTCTCGTTCTCAACAGACCCCCATCAAGACAAAGACCAACTTCCACAACTGTATGAAGAACGTATCCGCCTGGATGAAGGACAACTGTCTGAAGCTCTGCATGGACAAAACAGAGGTTCTAATCTTCTGCAGACACTCAACCCTCTGCAACGGCTCCTGGTGGCCAGCAGAGCTTGGACCCACCCCAACACCGGAAGATCATGCCCGCAACCTTGGCATCATTCTCAACAGAAAACTCTCAATGAAGCACCACATCAACGCCGTTTCTGCAGCCTGCTTCCACACTCTCTGCATGCTCAACAAGATCTTTAAATTTGCTCCCCATCGGCACAAGAAGACAGTGACACAGGCCCTTATAACCAGCCGACTGGACTACAGCAACGCACTCTACGCAGGCACCACCACCACCAGAGTCATGCAAAGACTCCATAGAATACAGAACACAGCTGACAGACTGATCCTCAACCTTCCCAAGAGAACCCAAATCACCCAGCACCTGAAAGACCTCCATTGGCTTCCAATCCAGAATAGATACCACTTCAAGCTCCTTACCCATGCCTACAAAGCCCTCTATAACCAAGAGCCCCCCTACCTGAAACACCACCTTCACCTCCACCAACCGACCAGGGGCCTCTGCTCGTCACACATTGCCCTCAAAATGATACCACGCATATGCTGCAACTGTGCCAGCGGATACTCTGTCTTTCACCTCGCCGGCAAAGCCTGGAATGCCCTCCACCTCCGCACTTCACCCTACCCTCGCTGACTCACTTCAGAAAGGGACTGAAAGCCTGACTTTTCAAATAAACACCTGCAGCAAGCGCCTGGATACCCACTCGGGCGACAAGCCGTGCTATACAAATAACACCTGATTGATTCATTCATTGATTGATTGAACATAATTTTTCCAGTTCCCTATACATCATTGATAAATAACTGCTGGATGCATCATAATTCTGTAAATGGAACACGTCTGGACAAAATTGCCCCTGTCCACCATATTTAGTGATTTATGGACAGTGCCCTTTCAATACAGAGGGAGATCTGGGTAGCTGATGCAGTTCATGTGCTAAGAGCTGACCGAATATTCGTAGGGGTCGCCTGCCAGGTGGCCAAGAGAGACATTGGCACAGCTCTGGAGAAGACTGGTGGTGCCGTCAATCTTGAAGTGGCGATCCGGAGTGGACTGGTGCTCTCAACTAGAAAAGGCAATCTACGAAGCGTGGGGCTGTCCCTACAAATATGAGAAAAACTGGGGGAAATGGCGGGCTCACAGGGGGCTGCCATTGTGAACTATGTTATCATGTTCTGTTGGGGCGAGGGGGTGGAGGGATCGTCGACTGTGGGGCGGAATTGCCCTGCTTTATTCAATAGGGCTATCATTTACTCACTGGCATGTCTTTGTCTCCCTTTTTGTTCCGTTCTCATGCTTAAACAAAATAAAATTGGTTATTAAAAAAACTCCTATAAAAGTATATCTTTTACCTCCTTGTAGGATCTCAACATTGACCTCTTCCCTCTTTCTCTTTCCGTTTTGCAGTTTAAATTTGTGGGGCTGCAAAGTTTTGCATGTTCGTCAGAGAGCATCTGCGAAGTGTTGGCTACAGAGTTCACATTTAAGGTAATCGTCTTCCCACACATTTGTGTATCAATGCAAATTCTTTATTTGTCATTTTCACATTGGTTATACCCAGAGATTAAAAAAGCCACTTAAGTCTAAGCTTCCAGTAAACATCTGGTTGGATCAGTTACACAGCCTTCAGTTGGACACCATTTAATGTCGTCCTCCAGCACCCAGAAGGGGCTGTAATGTTGAAATTGAGACACAGCAATTTAGTTCTCTTTCCAGTTCTTCACATTTTTAAACTGAATTGAACCATTTACATTTCTTGTTCCACTTCCGATTCACAAAGGAGTCAAAACATTCAAAAGGCCCTTTTTTTTCCTTAATTTGTACACAATCGTAACTCGTTTTATCTGCTATATTCTAATTTTTAATGGCCTCTGAATTTCACCTTGAAACAATCTCTTCTTTGTCAGACCTTTCGGCTTATTTCCTTTCCAGAAATGTTAGTTGTTCAGGTTGTTTGTATCTCAGCATACAAGCCAAATATTTGTGCTGCAGTTGCTGAAACTGTTATTTCTTTTGGTGCCAACCCTTTTTTTTAAGGGTACTTAAATCGTATTCTCCAAATATTTATGTTTTTCCTTTACTTCGATGCTTTTCGGAATTTTTTTTTCTTTTTTTTCTAGCATTGCTGACGGTGTAAAAAATTGAAGTGGAGGGTGAGGGCCAAACGTCAAGATCCGTCCCACTTACAGATCTTTTATCACAGGAAAAGTCTGAATTGTTCCTCCATTATAAAACACACTCAACTTGGGAATATCCCAAGAATTATACCAAAGACACAGTTCACAGCAAAGGAAGTGTTCCTCTTCTTCCCAGTTCATTGATTTGTCACACCTGTTGCCAGTACTGACTGGTTTTAGCAAAGCAAAAACTAGCAAGGCTGGGTAGCTCTTTACTTAAAGAAATACTCACTGTACTTGGAAAGGTTGCTGTTATATACCCCTGACTAGTGCATTTTGTTAAAAAGGACGCATATCTCTCATCCACAATAGACAGCATCCTACTTCATAGGGGAACGCCTTCGCCAGCACCAAAAGGGGCTTGGCGGGCACATCCAGAGCTCTGTGTGAGCTATTCTTTGCTTGGATCCCAGAAGAGTCAGGGGTATAAGTTTAAAATTGTATTAATAGACGGATACATACTATGATTGTATTACACTTGGATCCTGTCTTATACAAGGTTAAAAACTGGAAAGGGTGGGATAAAAGGGATTTTAGGACACTTCCCTCATTTCTTTAAAAGGTCAACCTCATTTTTAACTCACACCCCTCGTGGTCCCTGTTGCTTCTTTCCTCCCACCCCCGTCATCCCTGTTGCTTCTTCCCTCCCACTCCAGTCATCCTATTTGCTTCTTCCCTCCTGCAGCCCCTGTTGCTTCTTGCCTACCACCCTCATGCCACCCCGTTGCTTCTTAGCCGCCCACCACCCCGCTGGCCATGTTGCTTCTTCCATCCTACCCTCCCTGTTGCTTCTTCCCTCCCCCCAACCTTGTTGCTTCTTCCTTCCCCCCGCCCTTGTTGCTTTTTCCTTCCCCCCGCCCTTGTTGCTTTTTCCTTCCCCCCGCCCTTGTTGCTTCTTCCTTCCCCCCGCCCTTGTTGCTTCTTCCTTCCCCCCGCCCTTGTTGCTTCTTCCTTCCCCCCGCCGCCCTTGTTGCTTCTTCCTTCCCCCCGCCGCCCTTGTTGCTTCTTCCTTCCCCCGCCCTTGTTGCTTCTTCCTTCCCCCGCCCTTGTTGCTTCTTCCTTCCCCCGCCCTTGTTGCTTCTTCCTTCCCCCCGCCCTTGTTGCTTCTTCCTTCCCCCCGCCCTTGTTGCTTCTTCCTTTCCCCCGCCCTTGTTGCTTCTTCCTTTCCCCCGCCCTTGTTGCTTCTTCCTTCCCCCCGCCCTTGTTGCTTCTTCCCTCCCACTGCCCTTGTTGCTTCTCCCCCCCACCGTCCCTGTTGCTTCTTCCCCCCACCGCCCTTGTTGCTTCTTCCCCCCCCCACCGCCCTTGTTGCTTCTTCCCCCCCACCGCCCTTGTTGCTTCTTCCCCCTCACCGCCCTTGTTGCTTCTTCCCCCTCACCGCCCCTGTTGCTTCTTCCCCCTCACCGCCCCTGTTGCTTCTTCCCCCTCACCGCCCCTGTTGCTTCTTCCCCCTCACCGCCCCTGTTGCTTCTTCCCTCCCACCGTCCTCGTTGCTTCTTCCGTCCCTGCCCTCCCACCGTCCGTTGCTTCTTCCCTCCCGCTCACCCAGTTGTGTCTTCCCTCCTTGCCGCCCCTGTTGTTTCTCCCCTCCTGCCGCCCCTGTTTCTCCCCTCCTGCCACCCCTGTTTCTCCCCTCCTGCCACCCCTGTTTCTCCCCTCCTGCCACCCCTGTTTCTCCCCTCCTGCCGCCCGTTTCTCCCCTCCTGCCGCCCCTGTTTCTCCCCTCCTGCCGCCCCTGTTTCTCCCCTCCTGCCGCCCCTGTTGTTTCTCCCCTCCTGCCGCCCCTGTTGTTTCTCCCCACCTGCCGCCCCTGTTGTTTCTCCCCTCCTGCCGCCCCTGTTGCTTCTTCCCTCCCCCTGTTGTTTCTCCCCTCCCACCGCCTCTGTTGCTTCTTTCCTCCCGCCCTCCCACCGCCTCTGTTGCTTCTTTCCTCCCGCCCTCCCACCGCCTCTGTTGCTTCTTCCCTCCCGCCCTCCCACCGCCTCTGTTGCTTCTTCCCTCCCGCCCTCCCACCGCCTCTGTTGCTTCTTCCCTCCCGCCCTCCTACCTTCCCTCCCGCCGTCCCACCGCCTCTGTTGCTTCTTCCCTCCCGCCCTCCCACCGCCTCTGTTGCTTCTTCCCTCCCACCCTCCCACTGCCTCTGTTGCTTCTTCCCTCCCACCGCCTCTGTTGCTTCTTCCCTCCCGCCCTCCCACCGCCTATGTTGCTTCTTCCCTCCCGCCCTCCCACCGCCTATGTTGCTTCTTCCCTCCCGCCCTCCCACCACCTATGTTGCTTCTTCCCTCCCGCCCTCCCACCGCCTATGTTGCTTCTTCCCTCCCACCGCCTCTGTTGCTTCTTCCCTCCCTCCCTCCCACCGCCTCTGTTGCTTCTTCCCTCCCTCCCTCCCACCGCCTCTGTTGCTTCTTCCCTCCCTCCCTCCGCCTCTGTTGCTTCTTCCCTCCCGCCCTCCCACTGCCTCTGTTGCTTCTTCCCTCCCTCCCTCCGCCTCTGTTGCTTCTTCCCTCCCGCCCTCCCACCGCCTCTGTTGCTTCTTCCCTCCTGCCCTCCCACTGCCTCTGTTGCTTCTTCCCTCCTGCCCTCCCACCGCCTCTTTTGCTTCTTCCCTCCCGCCCGCCCACCGCCTCTGTTGCTTCTTCCCTAACGCCCTCCCACCACCTCTGCTTTTTCCCTCCCACTGCCCCTGTTGCTTCTTCTCTCCCACCGCCCCTGTTGCTTCTTCCCTCCCACCGCCCCTGTTGCTTCTTCCCTCCCACCCTCCCGCCGCCCCTGTTGTTTCTCCCCTCCTGCCGCCCCTGTTGTTTCTCCCCTCCTGCCGCCCCTGTTGTTTCTCCCCTCCTGCCGCCCCTGTTGTTTCTCCCCTCCTGCCGCCCCTGTTGTTTCTCCCCTCCTGCCGCCCCTGTTGTTTCTCCCCTCCTGCTGCCCCTGTTGTTTCTCCCCTCCTGCCGCCCCTGTTGTTTCTCCCCTTCTGTCGCCCCTGTTGTTTCTCCCCTCCTGCCGCCCCTGTTGTTTCTCCCCTCCTGCCGCCCGTTGTTTCTCCCCTCCTGCCGCCCCTGTTGTTTCTCCCCTCCTGCCGCCCCTGTTGTTTCTCCCCTCCTGCCGCCCCTGTTGTTTCTCCCCTCCTGCCGCCCCTGTTGTTTCTCCCCTCCTGCCGCCCCTGTTGTTTCTCCCCTCCTGCCGCCCCTGTTGTTTCTCCCCTCCTGCCGCCCCTGTTGTTTCTCCCCTCCTGCCGCCCCTGTTGTTTCTCCCCTCCCCACCACCCCGTTGTTTCTTCCCTCCCCACCACCCCGTTGTTTCTTCCCTCCCCACCACCCCTGTTGTTTCTTCCCTCCCCACCACCCCTGTTGTTTCTTCCCTCCCCACCACCCCTGTTGTTTCTTCCCTCCCCACCACCCCTGTTGTTTCTTCCCTCCCCACCACTCCTGTTGTTTCTTCCCTCCCCACCACCCCTGTTGTTTCTTCCTTCTCCACCACCCCTGTTTCTTCTTCCCTCCCCACCACCCCTGTTGTTTCTTCCCTCCCCACCACCCCTGTTGTTTCTTCCCTCCCCACCACCCCTGTTGTTTCTTCCCTCCCCACCACCCCTGTTGTTTCTTCCCTCCCCACCACCCCTGTTTCTTCTTCCCTCCCCACCACCCCTGTTTCTTCTTCCCTCCCCACCACCCCTGTTTCTTCTTCCCTCCCCACCACCCCTGTTTCTTCTTCCCTCCCCACCACATCTGTTTCTTCTTCCCTCCCCTCCACCCCTGTTTCTTCTTCCCTTCCCACCACCCCTGTTTCTTCTTTCCTCCCCACCACATCTGTTTCTTCTTCCCTCCCCACCACCCCTGTTGTTTCTTCCTTCTCCACCACCCCTGTTTCTTCTTCCCTCCCCACCACCCCTGTTGTTTCTTCCCTCCCCACCACCCCTGTTGTTTCTTCCCTCCCCACCACCCCTGTTGTTTCTTCCCTCCCCACCACCCCTGTTGTTTCTTCCCTCCCCACCACCCCTGTTTCTTCTTCCCTCCCCACCACCCCTGTTTCTTCTTCCCTCCCCACCACCCCTGTTTCTTCTTCCCTCCCCACCACCCCTGTTTCTTCTTCCCTCCCCACCACATCTGTTTCTTCTTCCCTCCCCTCCACCCCTGTTTCTTCTTCCCTTCCCACCACCCCTGTTTCTTCTTTCCTCCCCACCACATCTGTTTCTTCTTCCCTCCCCTCCACCCCTGTTTCTTCTTCCCTTCCCAGCACCCCTGTTTCTTCTTTCCTCCCACTGCCCCGTTTCTCCCCTCCAGCCGCCCCTGTTGCTTCTTCGCTCCAGTCGCCCCTGTTGCTTCTTCCCTCACACCGCCCCTGTTGCTTCTTCCCTCTCACTCGCTCCTGTTGCTTCTTCCCTCTCACTGCTCCTGTTGCTTCTTCTCTCACTGCTCCTGTTGCTTCTTCTCTCTCACTGCTCCTGTTGCTTCTTCCCTCTCATCACTCCTGTTGCTTCTTCCCTCTCACAGCTCCTGTTGCTTCTTCCCTCCCACCATCCCTGTTGCTTCTTCCCTCCCACCGCTCCTGTTGCTTCTTCCCTCCCACCATCCCTGTTGCTTCTTCCCTCCCACCGCTCCTGTTGCTTCTTCCCTCCTACCACCCCTGTTGCTTCTTCCCTCTCACCCGCTTGCTGCCCACCATTTGCTTCTTCCTTCTCACCCACCGCCATCCAAATTACTCCTTCTCTCCTGCGCACCTGTTTCTTCTTCCCATCCACACCCCGTCACCTGTTGCTTCTCCACTACTACCCTCCCGTCACCCCTGTTGCTTCTCCCCTCCCACCCTCCTGCCGCCCATGTTGCTTCTTACCTCCCGCCCTCCCACTGCCCCTTTTGCTTCTTACCTCCCGCCCGTTGTCCCTGTTGCTTCTTCAGTTCCACCTCATCATTCCTGTTACTCTTCCCTCTCATCCCCGTCGTCCCTGTTGCTTCTCCTCTCCCACTCCGGTCGTCCTTTTTGCTTCTTCCTTCCCGCCGCCCATGTTGCTTCTTCCCTCCCACCGCCCCTGTTGCTTCTTCCCTCCCACCCTCCCGCCACCCCTGTTGTTTCTCCCCTCCTGCCACCCCTGTTGTTTCTCCCCTCCTGCCGCCCCTGATGTTTCTCCCCTCTTGCCTCCCCTGTTGTTTCTCCCCTCCTGCCGCCCCTGTTGTTTCTCCCCTCCTGCCGCCCCTGTTGTTTCTCCCCTCCTGCCGCCCCTGTTGTTTCTTCCCTCCCCACCACCCCTGTTGTTTCTTCCCTCCCCACCACCCCTGTTGTTTCTTCCCTCCCCACCACCCCTGTTGTTTCTTCCCTCCCCACCACCCCTGTTGTTTCTTCCCTCCCCACCACCCCTGTTGTTTCTTCCCTCCCCACCACCCCTGTTGTTTCTTCCCTCCCCACCACCCCTGTTGTTTCTTCCCTCCCCACCACCCCTGTTGTTTCTTCCCTCCCCACCACCCCTGTTTCTTCTTCCCTCCCCACCACCCCTGTTTCTTCTTCCCTCCCCACCACCCCTGTTTCTTCTTCCCTTCCCACCACCCCTGTTTCTTCTTTCCTCCCACTGCCCCGTTTCTCCCCTCCTGCCGCCCCTGTTGCTTCTTCCCTCACACTGCCCCTGTTGCTTCTTCCCTCTCACTCGCTCCTGTTGCTTCTTCCCTCTCACTGCTCCTGTTGCTTCTTCTCTCTCACTGCTCCTGTTGCTTCTTCCCTCTCATCACTCCTGTTGCTTCTTCCCTCTCACCGCTCCTGTTGCTTCTTCCCTCCCACCGTCCCCGTTGCTTCTACCCTCCCACCCTCTTGTTGCCCCTGTTGTTTCTCCCCTCCCGCCACCCCTGTTGCTTCTTCCCTCCCGCCACCCCTGTTGCTTCTTCCCTCCCGCCGCCCCTGTTGCTTCTTCCTTCCCGCCGCCCCTGTTGCTTCTTCCTTCCCGCCGCCCCTGTTGCTTCTTCCCTCCCGCCGCCCCTGTTGCTTCTTCCCTCCCGCCGCCCCTGTTGCTTCTTCCCTCCCGCCGCCCCTGTTGCTTCTTCCCTCCCGCCGCCCCTGTTGCTTCTTACCTCCCGCCACCCCTGTTGCTTCTTCCCTCCTGCCGCCCATGTTGCTTCTTTCCTCCTGCCGCCCCTATTGCTTTATCCCTCCCGCCGCTCCTATTGCTTTTTCCCTCCCACCCTCCTGCCACCCCTGTTACTTCTTCCCTCCCGCCGCCCTTGTTGCTTCTACCCTTTAATGCCCCTGTTGCTTTTCCCCTCCCATCCCGTCGACCCTGTTGCTTCTTTCCTCCCATCCCTTTGACCCTGTTACTTCTTCCCTCCCACCACCTGTCGTCCCTGTTGCTTCTTGCCTCCCACGCCGGTCGTCCCTGTTACTTCTTCTCTCCCACGCCGGTTGTCCCTGTTGCTTCTACCCTCCCACCCGCTTTCGTCCCTCTTACTTCTTCCTTCCCACCCCCGTTGTCCCTGTTGCTTCTTCCGTTCCACCCCATCATTCCTCTTGCTTCTTCCTCTCACCTCCTGTTGCTTTTCCTTCCCACCCCATCTCCCTGTTGCTATTTCCCTCCTACCCCGTTGCTTCTTCCCTCCAACCCTCCACCACCCAGGTGGTGAAAACCATTCCTTTCTTCTTCACATTCTGAGGCACATCCTCATCAGAATCTAACCAGGGTCCATCCCCTGGAGAAGGAACATCCATCACAAACGTCAACAAACACTCATTTCCCAATCTTTTTTCAGAAGAGACTGGGGGAGAGCAATAGGAGATGAACCATGCAGACACTACATCGGTTCTACAAAAGTTGAGTCCAGCTCCCAACATATCCAACCCTTCTTTATCACATGACCAAATACCTTTACTGAATTGAGGCCTATCCTTTGTCTCTTCAAGACCTAATGATTTTGTCAAACTCAAAATTGAGACTGTTGAATTTTTTCATCAAATCAGACTGCAAGCCTTTTTCAAGAACAAGGGATATAACATGAATTAAACTGGGCAGGTTAAATCCACATTCAAACCACTGAATTTGCACATACCAAATGCCTTACATTTGAAAAAAGTGTACACTCTGGCATCAGTAACATGGAAAAGAGATTGTATGAAGTTGGCTCTGTATGTACTATTTCAAAGTAAAAAATAGTGTGCACAGAGTCCAAGGGTTCACCTTAGAGGTAACATAGTGGCAAAATTAGATAATTCTAATGCTCTGTTTTGTGGTAGTGTGGTCGAGCAGTAGGCTTATCAGAGGATAGTGTTAAGCATTTGTTGTACACACACAGGCAATAAATGAGGAACACACACTCAAAGACTTTACTCCAGGCCAATAGTTTTTATATAGAAAAATATATTTTCTTAATTTATTTTAGATTTGAAGTAAATACATAAAATGCAAGGTACTCCACACAGGTAAGTTAGGAACTTTGAATTAGAGCAATAACATATACAGTTTCTGTTAAAATGGCAATAAGCTATTTTAAAAGTAGACACAGTGCAAAAATCAACAGTTCCTGGAGGAGGTAAGTATTGGTTAGATTGTGAGGTAAGTAAGACACTTAAAAGTCTCAGTTCCTGGGCATAGGCAGCCCACCGTTGGGGGTTCAAAGCAACCCCAAAGTTAGCACACCAGCAGCTCAGGGCCGGTCAGGTGCAGAGGTCAAAGAGGTGCCCAAAACACATAGGCGCCTATGGAGAACAAGGGTAAGTACCCGGGTCCTCGGGGCAGGCCAGGGGGGTTTTGTAGAGCACTGTGAGAGGGGGGGGCACAAGTAGGCACACAAAACACACCCTCAGCGGCACAGGGGAGGCCGGGTGGAGTGTGCAAAGCAGGCGTCGGGTTTTGTATTGGTTTCAATCGAGGGTCCCGGGGGTCACTCTAGCGGTGCAGGCGGGGCACAGGGGGGCTTCTTGGGCCAGCCACCACCTGGGCTAGGCAGAGGGTCGCCTGGGGGGGCGGGGGGGGATGGGTCACTCCTGCACTGAATTTTGGTTCCTTCTGGTCCTGGGGGCTGCGGGTGCAGTGCTTGGTCCAGGTGCCGGGTCCCTTGTTACAGGCAGTCGCGGTCCGGGGGAGCCTCGGGATTCTCTCTGCAGGTGTTGCTGTGGGTGTCCGGGGGATCGTCTCGGGCAACTCACGGGGTCGCAGTCGCCGGGGAGTCCTCCCTGTGGTGTTTGATCTCTGGATCTCGAGCCAGGGGCGTCTGGTGCAGAGTGTAAAGATCTCACGCTTCTGATGGGAAGAGTGATGTCTTAGAAAGTTGCAATATTGTTGCTGTTTGTTAAACAGAGCCGCTGCTCTCTGGAGTTTCTGGGTCCTTAGGTTCAGGGCAGTCCTCTGAGGCTTCAGAGGTCGCTGGTCCCTGTTGGATGCGTAGCTGTTGCAGTTTTTTGAGTCAAGAGAAAGGCCGGTAGTGCTGGGGCCAAAGCAGTTGTCGTCTCTGCAGGGCTTTCAGGCCAGCAGTCCTTCTTGGTTCAGGTTGCAGAAATCTGATTTTCTGGGTTCAGGGTTGCCCCTAAATACTCAATTTAGGGGCAACCCTAATGGCTACTGTCCTTGAGGGTGGCTACACCCTCTTTGTGCCTCCTCCCTGAGGGGAGGGGGGCACATCCCTATTCCTATTTGGGGAATCCTCCAAAATCAAGATGGAGGATTTCTAAAGGCAGGGGTCACCTCTGCTCAGGACACCTTAGGGCAGTAGTTCCCAAACTTTTTCAACCCATGGCTTCCCTGACCTATCGGCGAATGGCCGTGGCTCCCCATTATGTTACTTTTTTGGGCTGGATGAGGATGTAAGCCCGGCCTCTGGAGCACTTCCATGTTTCTTCTTGAAAATAATTGAGATGACGCGGATGAAGGTATTACATCAGAGATGTAATCCTACCTTATACAAGGCTAGCAAACCCACTGTTTAAAACTTAAATAATGCTTTTGTTATTTTGAACTGTGTCCTAACACAGATTACACATTCATCAAATGTGTGCATAGACTCATCTGAGAGTTAAAAACAGTTACTCTCAGTGGGTTTGCTAGCCCTGCCACAGATCAGCTCACGGGCAGCTCTTCCACTCTAGTCTGACTTCACCACACCATAAAGATTTGATTTCCCTCTGTATCTGCCCTCTTGAAGTGCATGATCATGAGTGAATGTTGGAAGAAAAATGCAAGAAACATGATCACTTGTGATAGGGCACCTCATTTGATACCTTGTGGTTCCTCCTGAGATTCAACATGCTCTATGTGCTATGCCATGGTGCATAACAGCTGTGTTGGCTGGCATGCTGGACATTCAATGGGGAATGCATTGCAACATATATATGAAAGCTTATTGGCTCTCTTATATATCGATGAAGACATAGAGACTGATCCTGGCATGGTAATAATGGTGTTCGGGCAGTAGATCTTAGAGACCAAATTCCATGTGAAGCTGTGCAAATTTGAATATGGGTAGTTCAGCCAATCAGAGGAACCTGATGGCTGTTACACAACAGCTGTTGGCGAGGGGGGTGATGGCTTCCATAGGCCACTCACAGAGACAGATTTGAACACTGGAGGGAGGAAGGGTTAAAGTTTCTTTCTTCTCAAGTGCACTTTTAACATGTTTTGGACACCCTGGAAATAAACCCACTTGAAGAATTGTGACAGAATTGTACGTTCTCCTTGTCCTGAAGGCAGGGTGGGGTGATTCATTACTCTTGATAGATGTGGGTATGGCAAATGCCTCTCTGAAGAGAAAACAAATCTTTTTTTGGTGTGAATCAGTGGACTGAGCTTTCTTTATTCCCTGTACTGTCCTCCTCGTCCTTCCTGACTCAAAGAAGTTATTGATCTGTTATATCCTCACTGCTATGACTTTAAGTCTATTTATGAAATCGTTAACTAAGCTGCGGTGTTCAGAAATTATAATTTTTAAAAAACGACATCCCAAAAAATCAGGGCATTCAGATTTCTTTTTTTTTTAAAAAGGTCAGCACCCCTGAAACTCGTGAAAACTTAAATATAACTCAAACTTCGTTTATGGAAAAATATAGAGGCTCGATTGTTATTTGGAAAGTGACCACTAGCTGGCAGTGCAAACCAAGAATTTTATGACAAAATACCTGTAGACTCTCAGCTGGAAACGCAATTTATTATAAAATGCAGAAGTATTTACTGGACCAGGAACTTGTGGTTTGTAAGCTCTGTGCTTGATGCGTGGCGCCCCTGGCTAGTTTTGATGGCGCACAGGGGTACTGCGGTGCACAGATTGGGAACCACTGCCTTAGGGGCTGTCCTGACTGGTGGGTCAGTCCTCCTTGTTTTTCTCATTATCTCCCCTGGACTTGCCGCCAAAAGTGGGGGCTGTGTCCAGGGGGCGGGCATCTCCACTAGCTGGAGTGCCCTGGGGCATTGTAACACGAAGCCTAAGCCTTTGAGGCTCACTGCTAGGTGTTACAGTTCCTGCTTGGGGGAGGTGTGAAGCACCTCCACCCAGAGCAGGCTTTGTTTCTGGCCTCAGAGGACATAAAGGCCCTCACCCCAGGGGGTCAGAAACTTGTCTCTCAGCAGCAGGCTGGCACAGACCAGTCAGTCCTGCACTGAAGGATTGGGTAAAACACAGGGGGCATCTCTAAGATGCCCTGTGTGTGCATTTTTTAATAAATCCAACACTGGCATCTGTGTGGGTTTATTATTCTGAGAAGTTTGATACTAAACTTCCCAGTTGTTAGTGTACCCATTATGGAGCTGTGAAGTTCGTTTTGACAGACCCCCAGACCATATACTTAATATGGTCACACTGTACTTACAATGTCTAAGAATAGACTTAGACACTGTAGGGGCATATTGCTCATGCAGCTCTGCCCTCACCTGTGATATAGTGCACCCTGCCTTAGGGCTGTAAGGCCTGCTAGAGGGGTGACTTACCTATGCCACAGGCAGTATTTTGTGGGCATGGTATCCTGAAGGGGATGCCATGTCGACTTTGCCTTTTTCTCCCCACCGACACACACAATCTACAATGACAGTGTGCATGTGTTAGGTGAGGGGTCCCTAAGGGTGGCACAACACATGCTGCAGCCCTTAGAGACCTTCTCTGGTCAGAGGCCCCTTGGTACCACTGGTACCTTTTACAAGGGACTTATCTGTGTGCCAGGGGTGTGCCAATTGTGGAAATAATGGTACATTTTTTGTGAAAGAACACTGATGCTGGGGCCTGTTAGCAGGGTCCCAGCACACTTCTCAGTCAAGTCAGCATCAATATCAGGCAAAAAGTGGGGGTAACTGCAGCAGGGAGCCATTTTCCTACAGAGATCTAAATATTTCAAACCAAATTTATCCCAGACACTTCTGAGAGCCCTCTCAGAACTAAAAGTTAAAACAAACATTGTATTATCCAGCTGATAATGGAGGTGTCATGGATAAGGATGATAACATAGGATAAGGCCCATGACAGCTTTCAGATACACCCCCCCCCCACACATAAAAAAAACTGAAGTAGGACCCAAGGAGACAGCTTATGGAAAATAACAACCAGTTAGAGCTTGGTAGTGTAACAGATGATTTGTACCTATGGATTTTTTTAACCAGCAAGCCCCCTAGAATACCTGCTCTTTACCTGCTTCCAAAGATGCACAAAGATCCCAATCAACGACTTGGACGGACAATCATGTCAGGCCGTGACTCCATCCTGGAACCATTGCCCGAATACATTTTATTTCTAACACCAAACCCTACTAAGACATTCATCCAGGACACCACTGACTAATATTAATCTGGTTGTAGGAATATTATTTAACCCCTTCGCTGCCAGGCCTTTTCCCCCTTAGGTGCCTGGCCTTTTTTTGGCTATTTGAGGCAGTTCGCGCTTAGGCCCTCATAACGTTTTGTCCACATAAGCTACCCACACCACTACTTTGTGTCCTTTTTTCCCAGCATCCTAGGGATTCTAGAGGTACTCTGGGTTTGTGGGTTTCCCTGAAGGAGACCAAGAAATTAACCAAAATACAGCGAAAATTTCATTTTTTTTAAAACAAATGGATAAAAGGGCTGCAGAAGAAGGCTTGTGGATTTTTCCCCTGAAAATGGCATCAATAAAAGATTTGCGGTGCTAAAATCACCATCTTCCCAGCTTTCAGGAACAGGCAGAGTTGAATTAGAAAACCCAATTTTTCAACATAATTTTGGCATTTTACTGGGACATACCCCATTTTTACTATTTTTTTGTGCTTTCAGCCTCCTTCCAGTTAGTGACAGAAATGGGTGTAAAACCAATGCTGGATCCTAGAATGCTAAACATTTCTGAAACGTAGACAAAATTATGAATACAGCAAGGGGTAATTTGTATAGATCCTACAAGGTTTCCCTCAGAAAATAACAGCTGAAATTAAAATAAATATTGAAATTGACATGAAATATACAGCCATTTTTCTCCATGCTTTACTCTCTAACTTTTTCCTGTGATGTCAGATTTTTAAAGCAATATACCGTTACGTCTCCTGGACTCTTCTGGTTGCGGGGATATGTAGGGCTTGTAGGTTCAACAAGAACCCTAGGTACCCAGAGCCAATAAATTAGCTGCACCTTGCAATGGGCTTTCATCCTATACCGGGTATACAGCAATTAATTTGCTGAAATAGTAAGAGTGAAAAATAGGTATCAAGAAAACCTTTGTATTTCCAACATGGGCACAAGATAAGATGTTGAGAAGCAGTGGTTATTTTCACATCTCTGAATTCCGGGGTGCCCATACTAGCATGTGAATTATAGGGCATTTCTCAAATAGACATCTTTTTTACACACTGCCTTACATTTGGAAGGAAAAAATGTAGAGAAAGACAAGGGGCAATAACACTTGCTTTGCTATTCTGTGTTTCCCCCAAGTCTCCTGATAAAAATGGTACCTCACTTGCGTGGGTAGGACTAATGCTCGCGACAGGAAGCTCAACATGGACACATCACATTTTCACATTGCAAAAAACACATCACATTTCAAAGTGCCAAACTGTGAATTTTGGACTCTGGCTCAGCCTGCACCTAGGGAAACCTACCAAACCTGTGCATTTTTTAAAATTAGACACATGGGGAATCCAGGATGGGGTGACTTGTGGGGCTCTCACCAGGTTCTGTTACCCAGGATTCTTTGCAAACCTCAAAATTTGGCCCAAAAAACAAGTTTTCCTCACATTTTGGTGACAGAAAGTTCTGTAATCTGTGAGGAGCCGCAAATTTTCTTCCACCCAGCATTCCCCCAAGTGTCCCGATAAAAAATGGTACCTCACTTGTGTGGGTAGGCATTGTGCCATCAAAAGGAAATGCCCCAAAATACTATCTGGACACATCAAAATTATCAAATACAAAACTTCCTCTTTTAGCTGGGGCAGGGGGGGGCGGCTCCTGCGTTTTTGGTCCTGGGCTCAGCATCCATACAGGGAAACCTACCAAACCCAGACATTTCTGAGAACTAGACACCCAAGGGTGTCCAGGGAGGTGTGACTTGTATGGATTTCCCAGTGTTTTCTTACCCAGAATCCTCAGCAAATCTCAAACTTAGCTAAAAAAAAAACATATTTCTGTGTGGGAATACCGCACCAATACAAATTTCCTACCACCCAAAGTTCCCCTCAGTCTCCTGGTAAAAATAGTAACTCACTTGTGTAGGTGGGCCAAGTGGCTGTGACAGGTAAGAGCTAAAAACATGTCGAAATTGAGGGGGAACCCAAGTGGGTCCAAAAGGGCAGTTTGAAAAAAACAGACATTTTAGGCTGATAAGTGGGGCAGAATATTTAGTGGTATAGATGAGACAGTGCTTTTTGGTAGGAATTATGCGGATTCCTGCAGATTCCGAAAGGTTCCATCACCAAAATGTGTAAAAAAAAAAAAATGTGTGCTTTCCACCAAAGTTGGAGGTTTTCAGGGCATTGTGGGTAGGATAATGGTTCGGGTGCATGTGAAGCACACCACCCTGGACTCACCCAGATGTTTAGTTTTCAAATGTGTCATGGTCCTGTGGATTTTTCCACATGGCAGCATCCCAAAGTCCAAAAAGGGCCGCCCTCACCATTCCAAGTGGGCCAATTTTGAGAGTTAGCCAAGCTCTCATGGCCCAAATGTAAAACCAAAACCCCAAATAATCAAAAGTCCCCTTGCTTGCCGTGGGGTAAGATGTTTTAGTTTGCGGGGGAAGAGCTGAAAGACTGTTACCCCTTCAGTCAGGGTGGGGGCATAACCATGCACATACTGGTTGTTGGTAGACACCACCACACTATTTGTTTTTTTAATTTATTTTTTTTATTCTCTGGCATCTAGTAGACTTTCTGACCCCCACCCTCCCCTGATTTCCCCCCGTCCCCCTCATCCCCATTACCCCCACCCCCCAGGGGTGTGGATCGTGGGTAAATACACAGTCTGCCCAGAACAACTTTGGTGGGCAGAACAACTTTGTCCCCATTTATTACCCCCATCGTCTTACTAAGAAGAAAAAAATCTTTCCTGGTCTCTGGTGGGCTTTCTGCCCCTCTTGAGGGCAGATGGGTCTTCTAAAAATAGTAATGTGCCCCCATGGGGAGCGACCCTTGCCCAAGGGGCTGCTCCCCCAAACAGAACACACACGGGCAGATCGGCTTAATAGAATAAATTCCTCCCCCCCCCCCCCAAGAGAGCGACCCTTGCGTGAAACTGACACAAAACAATACAAATCCCTGGTGTCTAGTGGTTTCCGCACCACCCCCTCTCTCGGCCATATCGGGCTAATAAAAATAGGCAGATCTGCCCCGAAGGGGGGCAGAAATGGCCTAAATACAAATTGCCCCCCAGGGGAGGGCCCCTTGCCCAAGGGGTCGCTCCCCATATATAAAAAAAAATTAAGTAAAAAAAAAAGATATATCTATATCTATCTATCTATCTATCTATCTATCTATCTATCTATCTATCTATCTATCTATCCCAGGTGTCTAGCGCTTCTCCCGGGGACCCCTATCTGGACGCAATGGTTACGTCCTGGGCACCCAAGCAGTGCTGCCCAGGGAATAACCGTTACGTCCAGGGCATCCGAGGGGTTAACAACAACAAACAAGGTGGGCGTGGCCCGGGAAGGTAAGCATCCTCCAGGAGCTCCGCGCCAGCTCTACTATAATCCAGTCATCATCCTAATATATCTACCCCCAAACAAGGGCAGTTTACACCATTTAACCCCGGGCTACACCCTCCTTGTGCCCCAATGTGAAAAACCTCCACCGATGGTGTGTACCATCGGTGGGTCCGGGTCTGCAGATTCTGTATGGGCAGCTGAGTGGCTGTGGCTGGGCATGCAGCAGCTGATGTCGAAGTTTAGACGGTTGTGGTCCCTTAGGCCTGTAGAGGGGAGCCACTGTTGAGAAGCTGTGCCGCGACCACCCTGGGGCCGACCTGTGAGCGCAACAAAATAAAGGCATTGTGGGCGTGGCCTCATTGATGGGCTACATTAGAGAAGAGGCCTGTCCTGAGGCCTGCTGGGCTGAGCGCATCTGCTGCGGGAGTGGGGCCTCCGCGGGGCTTTTTTGGGACCACAGCCACCTTTGAACGGGACTGCAGGTGACTGAACAGCTGACCCGGGCTGGTCCCTGGGGACCTCACGCTTACCATTTCCAGAAAAACAATCAGTGGTGAGTCTATGCATGAATGCTGCTGCTTGAGAGCTGTCTGGACTATAGATCACCAGGGCCTGATTAGATACGCCATACGATTCCTCCTCACCTGCTCTTTGCCTATTAGTGGGCATGGGGCTGGGATGTAAATGAAGTGACTTGATCTACTGCTTCTGATGTAGGGAGCCCCTGACCACTCTGGACAGGTAGTGAAGCTGTCCATTGTACGGGTGCCCCTGCACTAGTGATATTCTTACACCCCCAGTTTGATGCCTAGAGGGGTTGTATTACTCAGCCTAGAGGGTGGTGTTATTATCTGGCTGGAAGTGGAGGGAGAACTCTGGCATTGACCCTTTCTCCCGGATGCATGAACAGTGATGGGCTGTCTCAGTAAGGGAGCAGCTCCGGTGTGAAAGACGACTGCACCCCGGGCCCCCCCCCCCCCACACCACACCACACCACACCACACCAGGTTGGCAATTAAGGAGACTGGACTATTGCAGTTAGAATCATCGTAATAGCCAAGGACAAGCCGAATAAACTAATTCAAGCCAACAAAATAGATCAATATGCCCTTGCCCTGCTACCGGATGGTGCAGGGAGAGAGCCGTCTAAGCCACATCCACCTGGAGAGCCCTGCTGATGGAAATTAAGGGGGCACGTGAACTTGTGCTAGCGCAAATTTACACTGTGGCACTCAAGATGGGTCTACCACAAACAGATATCCGAAAAATCTCTGAGCGAGTTACGAGCCGTAGGGGCTGGTCACCGAACTGAAGCAGGAGGTAGCCATACTTAAAACAACGGTTTCCGAACTTAAGACGCTCACAACCTACCTAGATGATCCAATGGAGGACTTGGCCTCAATAAATTCACCCGACCTAACTTTCAGCAGCAGCTTCATTTGAAGGGGGACAAAGCTAGCAGAATAACTGCCGCACTGCTATGTAACGAGACGTGGGTACCCCCCTCGGCAGGGATCCACAAACAGCATACTTGAGGTCTTCGTGACTCATTTATAAACATTGCATGCACCCCCACCTCCTTGCTCTGCTTTGGAGCAACCCAAATACCTGGTGGTTATTGAGATGAAGGTTATTGCAGGGGAGAAAAGGGTTGCTTTGGATGCCCCTCCAACTGGCGAAAAGATAACGGCAGCCAGTAGGGCACTGAAGACAGCAAAGGCCCTTGATGGAGATGGTTTGTCAGCGGAGCTCTACCAATGGCGGGTGGGTACTGTATCTGAGAAACTCATTGAAATCAGCACCGAAGCATATACAAAGAGGTGTTCCCAGCCTCTATGAGGGAAGCCATCATAGTTATGCTGCCCAAGCCGGATAGGGACACTGCGGAGGTTACTTCCTATTGGCCCCTCTCTATGCTAAATTTAGATGAAAAGATTTTGAGTAAGCTACTGGCGACTCGGCTACTGCCATACATGTCCCGCCTTATACACGAAGACCAGTGTGGCTTTATTCCAGGGTGGAACATCCTCTGAAACTTAAAACGACTCTCTCTGACATTGCATGTATTGGAGGCAGAGAGGGATCCTATGCGCTGGCCCTCCTCGATATTGAACAAAGCATTTGACTCCCTCTGGTGGGACTACCTATGGGGAGAGCTACTCTGCCAGATAGACATTGGGGATACTTTCCTGAAATGGATACAGCTACTATAAGCGTAACCAAGGGCAAGAGTAAGAGTGGGAGATTTTGGGGTTACAAATGTTTGTTCTACCTCACGGGACTAGGCAGGGCTGACCCATGTCTCCTTCATTGTGTGCGATCGCAGTGAAGCCACTGGCTTGTAGACTAAGGGACACAATGCAGGACTGGAGAGTACCAATGGGGAGGAACACTCACGTGGTCTCCCTGTACGCTGACAACGCTTTACTCTACTTGCGTCCCCATTATGTTGGCTGTCTTCACTGAGTTTTGGGAGATATCTGGGAGTTCAGTTAATCGCACCAAATCAAAGTTGTTTCCAATGAAAGGCCTGATCGGAATACCTATGGAGGCCCTTCCACAAACTGCACTGTTGTGGGAGACTGGGACCGTCAGATACTTGGGGATTAGATTAACACATGGTAGAGCAGGGTTTGGGGCAGCTAATTCGGGTCGAGCGGTGGAAAGATTGAAACCGTCCATCAAATTTTTTAATATCTTGAGAGTGTATAGTGAAAATAATTAAACTAGCTCAGTGCCTATACATTTTTTAAGGCACTCTGTACAAGATCCCTAGAATAGTGTTTCAGGAGCTCAACATTATTCACTGAGCTACTATGGGCTTCAGGGAGGAAAAGAGTGAGCCTATACACCCCTCTTGCGCATGTGGGATAGGGGCAGCCTTGAACTTTCTAATCTCAAATGATATTGTCTTGCGGCTCAACTACGAAATACTTAAGGAAATACATTTCTCTCAGAGTTACTGATGATGGGAGCCGGAGTTCCGACCACAGTGCCAGTTGTAGTGGGACTTGTGTGCAGATCCTGGAAGAGGGCAATTAGGATAGTATTGCAGAAGGCCCCTGTTGCCTTTGGTCGGAAAGTGCCCTTGTTGGCATGGTTACTCCCCCAGACCCCCCCCCCCCCCCTCCCCCCCCCCCCCCCCCCCCCCCCCCCACACACACACACTTTTTGCCTGATATTGATCCCAACCTGACTGAGAGTGTGATGGGATCCTGCTAACTGGGCCCCAGCACCAATGTTCTTTCCCAACAACTGTGCCATTGTTTCCACAATTGGTTCACCTTGCCACACAGTTAAGTCCCTTGTTAAAAGGTACCCATGGTACCAAGTGCCCTGTGGCCAGGGAAGGACCCCAAGGGCTGCAGCATGTAGTATGCAACCCTGGGGGACCCCTCACTAAGCACATCCACACTGCCATTGCAGCTTGTGTGTGCTGGTGGGGAGAAAAAGGCAAAGTCGACATGGCACCCATCTCTGTGCCATGTCCACAAACCACCGCCTGTGGTATAGGTAAGTCACCCCTCTAGCAGGCCTTACAGCCCTAAGGCAAGGTGCACTATACCACAGATGAGAGCATAGCTGAATGAGCAATATGCCCCTACAGTGTCTAAGTCCATTCTTAGACATTGTAAATGCAGTGTGGCCATATCGAGTATATGATCTGTGAGTTTGTCATTACGAACTCCACCCTTCCATAATGGCCTCACTGAATACTGGGAAGTTTGGTATCAAACATCTCAGCACAATAAACCCACACTTATGCCAGTGTTGGATTTATAGAACAGTGCACCCAGAGGGCATCTTAGATATGCCCCCTGTATTTTATCCAATCCTTTAGTGCAGGACTGACTGGTCTGTGCCAGCCTGCCACTAAGAGATACTTTGTGCTCTTGGTGGCCAGAAACAAAGCCTGCACTGGGTGGGAGTGCTTCACACCTCCCCCCTGTATGAACTGTAACACCTGGTGGTGAGCCTCAAAGGTTCAGGCCTCTTGTTACAGCTAAAGTTGCCCCAAGTGGGAAGGGTATGCCCAGACGTGGGTCCCTTGCTCACTGTGCCACTGGATTCAAGCTAGCCTGGCTGATGAAGGGTGAAACCCTGAAACCGGTCCCAGGATGCTTGTTTCCGGTCCATTGAGGACCTGGCTTGGCAGTTCGGGCTGGACTGTTCCCATGAGGAACAGGGTCAAGACTGATTTGCATATGGCTGGGTCCAAACTGGGGTGGCATGGTGAGCAAAAGAACGATGGATTAAACCCATATCTGTGACTGGGGGTGAGTGCTTGCATTGTTCAGCACTCCGTCCATCATCCTTTTGTGTTGCTCTTTTTACAGTGCCCCTGGGCAATCCAGATAGTGGAGATGGCCACCCCCCCTGACAAAGCCCCACTTTTTGGCAGCAAGTTTGGCAGGAAACTTAGGAAAAGCAAGGAGGAGTGACCACCACAGATGGGACCACCCCTAAGGTGTCCAGAGCGGAGGTTACCCCCTCCTTGCAAAATTCTCCATCTTAGTTTGGAGGACAGGGACCAATAGGGTTAGGTTTGTGTCCCCCTCTCCAAAGGGAGTGGACACAGGAAGGGTGTAGTCACCCTCGGGGTCAGTAGCCATTGGCTACTGCCCTCTGACCCCTGTAACGCCCCTAAATCCAGGGTTTAAGGGCTCCCCTGAACCTAGCTCATCAGATTTCTGGTGACCTCACAAGAAGAAAGGAGGACTGCTAAGCTAAACCCCCCCCCCCCCCCGAGAAAAAGACGCAAACTAACTTGGCCCCAGCCCTACCGGCCTGTCGCCAGCTTCAAAAGCCCTGCAAAAGAAAGCAATGCATCCTGCAGGTCCATCGACCTCTGAAAAACCTACACATGACTGCCTGCATCACAGAGGACCAAGAACTCCTGTGGACAGTGGCCCTGTCCAAAAATCTCCCAACTCTATCTGGACATAAGAGAGAGACCCCATAGGGTTCCCATGGATGTTATCTTAACCCTTACAAAGATTGCACCTACCAACAACTACTTTTTATTCAAGGGGTATTTCGATCTACAGGTTAAAGGGACTCCAGAAGGGCCTGTCCCTTTACCCAAAAATTACATGGCTGAATAAGTAGTACATTTACCACAAATATCCATTTGCTAAAAGGATATCTTCATGGTATAGGTAAATAGATGATGTCTTCTGTATTTCGTCTGGTAATGCCACTGAACTGCTCAACTTTTCACAATAGTTGAATGACAGATCACCCAACATTAATTTGAACTTGTCTTTTGACAAATAGCTGATCAAATTCACGGATATTCCAGTTACCACAGTCAGTGGGCTACTTGCCACCACATTATACACAAAATCCACTGATATGAACAGCTTATTGTGAAATTATAGCTTTCATCTAAGAAACTTATGCGATAATTTACCGTATGGCCAGTCCATGAGGATCTGCTGCAGCTATCCGGACAAAGGACAACATTTTCTTTACACTGAGAAATTACAAAATTAACTAATTGAAAGTGGTTGCCCCAAAAAGCTTATTAAAAAATGCCCTTAAGAGAGCCTGATTCATTCTTCCGGAGGTGCTACTAGAACGCAGACAAACGAACAAGCAAGAAGCCATTGTGTGTGTGTCACAACCTTCTTTGTGGCTACCAATACATTTAAGGAGATTAGTAATCAAAATTTTTATATTCTTTCCACACTTGAAATACTGATACCCTGTCCCATTTTTGCACTCAAAAAAAGGAAGAACATTGGGGGCCTCCTACTTAGAGCCTATACAGCACCAACATTAGTATACCAAATGTCTGAGAAATGTGTAACCTTCAGCCACTCCAAGGACATCATCGCTGTGGAGATTGTTCCCAATGTGACCAAACTATTAAGGGTTCTGTCTTCCATCATTTGGGAAAGAAAACAATGCACAAGGCATATACAAATTTATGGAATACTTTACCCTACAGTAGATTATGCATTGGCAGAACCAGTCCAGAAGTAATAATGAGGATGCGCCAACACAAATTCCAACTGAGCGATTTTGATGGGTGATCAAGATTTCATCCACCTTTTGAGGAAGACGCTGCTGCCGTAGTGAGTCTCCCTGCTTCCGGCTTCTGATTCCACCCTCGCCCCATTCAAACTGCAGAGCGTCGTATCCGATGAGGAGAAACGCCATGGAAAAAACCTTGTCAGTTGGTGGCCACAGGCCTTGTTGTGCAGTGCGTTGGACCTGGAATTTGGTGGGCAGTCAACGCACAACATCAGTATTAGGCGGCATAGTTTCCTGAAATAGAATGAGGTGAGTGTGGGCTGAAATGGGCATGCCCGATTGATGGGCAGCATTGCTTGGTAACACTGGTGCTTTTTCCCTTCATGTAGGGCCGAGCTATTATAAATAGCCCTCTGCGGCCTGTGGGGTGCCTGCCCTGATTTGCAATTGCCTTGAGACTGCTTTTGGCTTACCACCACCTCATTGCTCCTTTTTAAGCCTCCCTTACTGCTCTTCTGCAAAGAGGTCGGAGAGTGCGGGCGGACCATAGTTAGGACTGGCTGCTTGATATAGATATTTTGCCACAAGATTAGTATAGATCATTAAAGTGCCAGCTTAATGAAAAGGCGCCAGCAAAATTTCTTTAGTCAGTCCGATCTGCCAAATTTCCTGCAGAAAGGAAGAAACATATGATGACCGAGCCAAGGAGTGTCCAGAAGTGGGTTCTAAGGTCTATCAAAGGGGTTAGTTGCTGGCTGCGCTCCACGATTATGAATGGAGCAAAGAAAGGACTTGTTGATCAACTTCTCGGACAACACCTCTATAAGTACCCCAATATCTCGCCCAGTGCCTTGTCCCTGCAAAACGGTGGAATTTGGAGACACACTAGTAAGCGAACAAGGAGCTGGGTCCCCAGGAGATGGGGGTCTGCAAAAGAAGCTCGGAGACATGGAGGTGGGGGCTGGGACTGGGGCACAAGATCTGCAAAGAGTACTACCAGAACAGTGGATGCAGGACATGGAGGGACAAAAAGGGGAGCAAGGTGTGAAGGTGATCAGTGAGGTCAGTCAAATCTGCCAAAGGAGGAAGGTAAAACAAAACGGGGCCCACTCCTGAAAATGTTGCAGGTGAGGGCCCTGAGCCCATTGTTCTAAACGAACTGGAATATTGCTAAGAATGCCAAGATTGAAGATGCTGTTAGTCAGAGACAAGGCTCCGGACACAATTGTGGAGTCATATGAAGCATTTGCCTGTCATGACCAGATCAACGCTGGTTTAGAGGAGCGTGGGAGAGTAGCACTTCTGGCCTACAGACTGAGGTGGCCGGGGCTGCGGTTCCCCAGTGACTGATTTCTGTGCGCTCGGAGCTCTTAATAGAGATCAAAGATGTAAAAACCATGCAGACAAAAATGGCAGATGATTTGAGAGAGCAGCTAGATTCAGTCTTCACACAGTTGGTTGATATCGCTGCTGGCTGAATGACATGGAACAGAGAGGTTCTGATTGTGATGTGGAAAACAGAAATCAGCATCTTGAGAACGAGGTGAAGTGGTTGAAAGAAAAACAGGAGCAGATAGAGAACTATACAGTGCCATCCAGTCTTTGGATCATGGGTATTCTGGAGCATAGCACAGACACTGTTGGGTGCATTAAATTAGTAGAAAAGCTGATTCAGTCTTATGTTATATCAGAGTTTGATCAGGATTTAACAGTCACCCGAGCTCATCGTTTCCCAGCTCACATTGGTGGTCAGGTCAAGTTCCCCCATATTATGGTAGTGAACTTTGCGGATTTCAGAGTCAAAGAAAGGATTTTGGCCAAGGCAATGTAAGACAAAGCCTTTAAGTTGGTGGGGAATTAAGAATTTCAGATATTTTCGGACATGACTGTAGAGTCGGCCCGGAGGCACGAGAAATTGAGGACTTTGATTACTAAGTTTCAGTACTGAGGGTGTGGGGGGGGCAAGCCTTGATAAGTCATTTTTCTAAACTTAAAGGGTGCTTTTGAAATATTTGGCAATGTTCTGGAAGCTACTAAGTTTCTAGAGTCAATGCTTTAATTTCAATGCGGTGAATGGGGGATTTACTTTTCACACATTTAAGGCTATTTTGAGGGGAGGGGCCAGAGGGGAGCGGCTGGAGGTCTCGGCACTGTGTTATGGTGTCAGTATCCCCAAGGAGGAGGGCTGAGGTGCAAGCGGGGTGTGGGTGGAAAGGCGGGCCATCCACAGAAGCATAGGGTTGAAGAGGAATGAAGGGTGGGTGGAGGTTGAGGTCAGAGGGGGGCTCAGCATGCTTGATAAAAAAAGATCCAGTATGGCAAATAGAAGGGATATCTACCAGTATATAGTGTTGAATTTAATACCTTGGGGTGCTTTTGATGGAGTTGTCTGGTGGGCTGATGCTTCCGAAATGGTTGGGCATTAAAATGGATGCTGGGGTGGTAGACTCCATCTTTCAGGATTGGTGTTCTAGCTATCCCTGGGAAGTGTTGTTGGGAGTGTGTTTGGGTCATGCACGTGTGCGCTTTAGTAAAGATATGAGATTATGATGTAAGGTAATAGACAGTCTAGGAAGCACTTTAGAAAGCAGATACACTTTAACTTTTGGCCTGTTGGCGTTTGCACTTTTGCGTACTAGGCAGTTAAGGCACTCAAGTCACTTTATGCACTTTTTATGTTTCATGCTCATTGCTGGGGCATAGAAGGCAGATGTGATGTCTAAGAGCTTTTTCAAGACTCTTTCTTTTAATGCAAGTGGGCTCAACAATAAGAATATATTGTGCGCTATAGAAGCCTGGATTATTGCGGAGAGCCCCTCAGTGGTTTTATTGCAGGTCCCGGTTAGAAAGCTCTCGAAGTTTTCCATGTTAAAGGTTGGGCCGGTTGTAGAGGCTTTTCGTCGGCCCAGGCTACACACCGTGGCACTGCTGTTTTTTGGCTAAGAGATTGGTGGCTGAAGTGCTTAATTTTGCCAGTGATAAATGTGGTCAGTGGTGTTTGATTAATTGCTTGGTGTTTTCTAGACCTCTCACTTTTCTGAGCCTGTATGCCCCAGTGGAGGATAATGCTGGGCCTTTTGAGGAGTTATTTCAGTCGTTATTGCAAGTCCCCGGGGCAATTATTATGGGTAGCGACTTTAACTTTTTGCAGAATCCTAGAATAGATTCCTCAGTAAAAAAAAATTAATGGTGAAAGCTGAAAGTTCGAAAGGTTTTGCAGAACGATCAAAAACCCTTGGTCTTATCAATTCCTGGAGGAAAACCTTTCCAACCAAAACAGAATATACATGCCTATCAGGAAGATACCATAGCTTTTTGCACATTGATTTTACTTTCTAAAACCCTGATCTTTAAGGGTCAAAGGACCCTCCCCAATGGCTCTTCGGATCCTGCAATTGTTGCCCTGAATATTTTTGTGTAGAAAGGTACTCTACGAGTTAGGAGATGGGTTTTTACTAACCAGTATCTACAGGAGGAGGAATGAGTTTGGATATGCAAATAAGAGATGGAGGAATCCTTGATAAGGAATCCTAGGTCTGCACCACCAAGTTTTGTGTGGGATGCATTAAATGTGTATATAAAGGGGCCTTCTGATATCGAAGGATGTGGTAAATACTAGAAATGCTGGAGAACAAAAGCAGACTTTGGAAAAGACGGTTCAGGATATGCAAGATACATTTTTAAGACACCTGTCCGCGTTAAATAGGAAAGAGCTGGAAAAGGCTAAACGGGCATTAAGTAATTTTTATTATACTAAATGTGGTGCATCTAATCAGTCTTATATGCAGAAGGTTTATAAGAAGAGTAATTTCACAGGAAGATGTCTAGTCTGGCAGGCACAAGAACAAGCTGCAATCAATGTGATCTATTGCTTGGAAATGCCAAGTCTCTGGGGTTAAATGTAAGTGGCAGGATAAATTGGGCAAAAGTTTGCTTGAGCAATTTAGGCAGATCTATAGTCTGAATCAAGTGATTGATAAAGACGATTTGAGTAATTTTCTGACAGGACTGAATATTAACCTCTGAGGAAGATGTGAAAAATATAGCCCACACCTTTTCCAAAGAAGAGCTGATTGAGGTGGTGAAAAGCCTCTCAAACTGCAAGGTTTGTGGTCCTGATGGCTTCTCAGTCGAATATTACAAATTGTTTTTAGAAATATTAGGAGAATATCTCCTATTGGTAGTGAATTCTTTGCTGGAGGACGAGCCCATAACAGCCTCATTTTGTATGGGCAATTTGGTTAGTTTAAAAAAAAAAAAAATTTTTAAAGGAGAGAATGGTGAGGACCCGAATTCTTATCGTCCAATCACATTATTAAAAATAGACTAGATGACCAATTTGAAGCTGATAGCTAATGGACTTAATTCTATAGCAGCAAAATTGATCCATCGGGATCAGAGCAGTTTTATAGCTGGACAACAGATAGGTACAAATTCACATTAATTAGCTGAGGTGTTGGATTATTTTGCTGCCAAGAACACCCCAGCCATAGTTCTCCTACTGATGGCAGTGAAGGCATTCGACCTCGTGGTCTGGGAAACACTCTTTTGTATTTTAGCTAAGTTTGGGGTTTCTTCCCAGATCACGAGGTTGATTTATAAGATGTATAAGAATGCTGAAGCCAGGATCATAGTTAATGCCACCGAGCTTGGTAGACTGCAAGTTTGCCGTGGCACCCGGCAGAGATGTCCCCTATTGCCAGTGCTGTTTGCTTTTTTTGATTACGATATGGGACAATAGAAATATCCATCCTCCCATCGCACAGCTGAGGAAGATAAAATTATACACCTTTTACATAATGTTGCTTTTAAATGCGAATTGGTGCTCTCAGGAGAAAGCATTTGAGATCTTTTCGTTATATCATGAACTTTTGGGGTATAAAATCAACAGAAAGAAAAGTGAAGATTTGCTTTGCAGCTGTAACTCGGTTACTTGCTTCAAGACAAAGCCCCCTGTGTAAATGATCAACCAAAGAGATACTTGGGTATCCAATACTCTTCAAAGTTTGAGGATTTATATAATCTTAATTTTGCGCCTTTGCGTTTGAAAGTAAAAGGTTTGTTTGTGCTGTGGAATCCTCTTCCATTAACTATTTTAGGGAGGGTTGCCCTGATTAAAATGACGGTTCTTCGGCTGTTTAATTTTCTTTTTTTTCAACCGTTCTGTGTGTTTTAACAATATAATTTTTTTAAGTGGAGTCTGTTTATATCATTTATCTGGATAAACAAAACCCCTAGATTAGCACTGGGCAATGTATATGAAGGGTTGGAGAAAGGTCGTTTGGCACTCCAGTTTGGACCAGCCATATGCAGATCAGTCTAGACCCTGCTCCCTAGTGAGGGGTGATACCCTGATACTGGTCCCAGGATGCTTGTTTCCATTCCAGGGAGAATCTAACTTGACAGTTCAGGCTGGACTGTTCCCATGGGGAGCTGAGGCCAAGACTGATCTGCAAATGGCTGGGTCCAAACTGGGGTGGCCTAGTGAACAAAAGAGTGATGGATTAAACCCAGATTTGTGACTGGGGGTGAGTGTTTGAAAAGTTTCAGCACTCCATCATCTTTTTGTGTTGATTGTGAATACTCTGCCAGGAAGAAGGACTGTTGAAAGGACTGCCGGACTGCTGCTCTAAAAGTACTATTGACTTGCTACCCTATTGCCTGGGTGAGAAGGACTGGACCTGCATCTCTTGAACCCAGAGCTGCTGTCCTCCTGATCTGAAGACTCAAGGAAATAACAGGCTTCTAACAACCTTGCACCTGCACCTGGGTTCTGCCATAGTGTGAGTCTACCTTGCCAAGTGGTGCCACCCCAGTCCTGGACCCCTGAAATGGGCTTAATGTGCTCTGCCAGCCTCTTTGGATACAGCTGAAACGTCACAAACCCGAGCAGAACAGACACATCGGCTCTGCTGTGTGGGTTTGACCCATCTCAAATACTCGCATTGCCGCCGCAACCTCATCAAAACTACTACTGTGCAACGCATTCTCAGTCCCTCGTCAGCAGCAGCCTTGGTGATTATGCCAGACTCTGCATTGCACCTCCTCGGAAACGACACATCGCCCCAACTGCACTCCGCATCCTTGATTCCAGACTTCATATCGTAAGCTGTCATCAAGGGGATCCTTGATGACACATCAGGCCTTCGCATCGCAGCCTTGCCTCATCTCAGAACTGGTGCATCACTTCTGCTGCGTTATGCATCTTTGACGCAGATCCTCTCATCGCTCCGAAAACCATGATTTAAGGTACTCTGTTTAGTCGGCCTAACTAGATCCGGCAATAGCAGATATCCACAGTTGGTGCTTTGTGCTTTTTGCCGCTATTTTCACTGCAATCTTTAAAAACTGAATATCTCAGCTTCTACTGATTTGGATTTTTGTTGATTTGGTCTTGTTTTGTTTTTTAAAGAAAGGTCTATTTTTCTAACTATGTGTAATTTCTTTTTTATATTATGTTTTTCACAGTATAAATGTTTGAAGTGTTGGACAAATAGTTTAACATTGCCTCTAAGTTAAGCCTGACTGCTCTGTGCCAAGCTACCAGAGGGTTCAGCATAGGTTAATTTAGGGTTGGCTTGTGCCTCACCCTGACAATGATTGTGGTTGCTGCTTGACCAGGGCTCACACCTAAGTCAAGCAACAACCCAGTTTCTTACACTCACGTTCGCCATCCATTCAGCCTCATCATGGTTTGTAAATTGTGTGTGAAGTATACTACATTCTCATGTTGGTTACAGGTGAGTAGCTGTTACTATTGTTTCCTAGCCAATCAGTTCTCAGTCTCTTCATTTTCTGTCAAGTGTTGTTTAGGTTGGGTGTGGGTCAGTCTTTGTTAATGCTCATCTATTCTGCTGTCCTTACTATTCATCATCTGTGGCATTATATATAAGGAAACAGGATGCAGAATATGTGTAACATTTGGGAAAATGTGCTATCTGTAACCAGGTGCGCTCCATTGTAGGTTAGATCCCCCAGTTTCTACAGAAACCTGGAATACTTTTGGGAAAGAAAATGGCATGACATTGTAAAGGGTTCTAACGTGTTCTCTGCTGTCCCTGTCTAGGTGGACGGACTCCTGTTCTACCATAAGATGACCCACTATACTCCTGGGAGCACCCCACTGGTCGGCTGGCTCAAGCCCTACATGGTGTCTGATATCTTGGGGATGACTGTACCCTCTGGACCATTGACTGCAAAACCTGACTACGCGGGGCTCCAAATGCAGCAGATCATTGAACACAAGAAGAGCATAGGCACTGAAGACAGAGGGGACAGTGGAGTGAAGGCAGCAGCTGCCAATGGATGTTATGAACTTGAACACTTGTCTACACCCACTTCGCAAGATGACCCTTTCAAGAACCAGCCTTCAAAAGGTGGCCGGATGGAGAGCTGAAGCATGAGCAATATTGATTGTTTCACTAGTGGAAACTCCGTATAGTGTGGTACTGAAAAACGTCGCCTATTTTCAGTTCCTCAAACCAACAGAAGAAGATTGGTCATGCTGTAGAAAGTTTTGCTGAGTGAAGGAAGTCTCTTTTTGAATGTGCCTGGCTAACAAGGAATTCGGAAAGTGGATAGATCCTTTGCTCTTCTGTTCAGTGAGAAATATATCTTGTTACAAGGCAGTTATGTGAACCCTGTTATGAGAATGTTGGGTAATTCTGAGAAACGGTTGCCTCGCACATCCAGCCTGAGCACTGCACATGTGCGTGTATGGGGGGGGGGGCGTTGTTATTCTTATTTTAGTTTTAACGTCCAATTGTTCATATTTCATAATGGTTTACTGTCATTTAGTGTCTGTGGTATGGAAGAGGGCTCTGCCAGGTCGAACACTCATTTGTAATCTCTGTGTTACTGAGGAAGATCCCTTCTAGAAGAACTTGTCAGATTTGTAAAACTAGTGTGTTGACTGTGCTGTTTCTGACCTGGACCTTTAATGATTGTAAATAAAAGGTAACAT
The DNA here is from genome assembly GCF_031143425.1 of Pleurodeles waltl. Classification (NCBI taxonomy): domain Eukaryota; kingdom Metazoa; phylum Chordata; class Amphibia; order Caudata; family Salamandridae; genus Pleurodeles; species Pleurodeles waltl. Next base: position 195,418,145 of record NC_090440.1, on the reverse strand, counting down.
TTCTCTAACAGTTTTACGATGCCACTTTTTCACAATCGACCAGATCACGAGCCTCATGAAGAAACCTTTATGAATCCTGAACTATCTTAGTGGAGGCTTTCTTTGACCCTGTTCTAACTTTCTAAAGCCTACCGTATTCCTGGAACACATTTTTTAAAACGATTAGATTAGCATATACCGAACTCCTTTCAGTTGGATTGAGCCCACTAGAGTGTCCAACATGTATTCAATTGAATTAAACCAAGATTTACACGTTATTGTGACCTCCTCAGAGATCAGCCAAGTAGGGAGAGAGGTTACTGGATGAGTAGTGTATGTTTTTATATTGAATAAAATACATAAGGAGGCATGCTCAGTTAAACTGCAGGGCCAGATTTGCCCTGATTGGATGTTGAGCGTGCAAGAATAAGCCACTGTGTATGCCTATTGGAAAACTGCAACAGCAAATATAGAATTTGGTTGCGTTTTGACGTTTTCCCTTTATCAGCTTTTTTTTATTTTTGTTTTACTGGGCATCTTCAAAGAATTTGGATACATTACTATACAGCACAAGACAAGGAGTGCCATTGACATTTAAAACTCACTGGTATTCTTTAAACAAGTATACATTCGTCAAAGTGCACAATGCAAGAGAACTAATCACCTCAAAACACTGTTCCCTGGGTAAAGTTCATCGAAAACACCATTCCTGATTTCGGAGGATATAGAGAGTGATAAAAATACGATTCGTACATGATGAAGCGCTAATAACAGGATGATAAAGTGCATCAACATACATACAGTACTTAGTTATGAAAAAATATTTGAAGTGCATACAATTACTACACACGGAAAATAAAATGCCAGTTCTTTCATATTCTTTCCCCCCCAAAAAAAAAAAAATTAGCTTAAAGTGCTAGTGCTACTGTGAGAGCAGTTGAATAAAACGCCAACCTCCTGCACAATAGGGTACAGATGAATTTGTCAGTGCCTATGATATATACCAAATTTTATCAAATACTGACAACTGAAAGTGCTAGATATGAGGTAGGTCAGTCTATTCCCACGACCTCATTATTTTCTTATAATTTCCAGATAGCTGTGAACCTTGCAACAGTCCTGACTTTAATTGAATGCTCTCATCCTTATAATTTTCTCATACTAGTCCTGCAAAGTTGGGGCATTCAATGTTCTCCAATATTGAAGTATTAAAGAGCATGTAAGGCAGTAGAAATAAAATATTTCCCATTCTTGTTTACTTTGCGACTCTTGTTGGAGAAGCCAAATAACACTAGGTTCGGTGGCATGTGTAGCTGCAGATACACATGCTGTGCATAGTCCGCCGCCTGGTGTTGGGTCGGAGTGTTACAAGTTGTTTTTCTTCTAAGAAGTCTTTTCGAGTCACGAGACCGAGGGACTCCTCCTACTTTGGTTCCATTGCGCATGGGCGTCGACTCCATGTTAGATTGTTTTTTTTCCGCCATCGGGTTCGGACGTGTTCCTTTTTGCTCCGTGTTTCGGGTCGGAAAGTTAGTCAGAATCAACAGAAAATTCGTCGGTATTGTTTCATTCGGTATCGGGTTAGATTAGAATCGACACCGAATCTTGAAGAGCTCCGGTAGCCCTTCGGGGTAATTTCGATCCCCCGTCGGGGCCTGGTCGGCCCGACCGCGTGCAACATCGAGACTGATGGAACGGACCCCGTTCCGATTCTGTCCTAAATGCCACAGTAAATATCCCTATACAGACCAACATTTGGTCTGTAACTTGTGCCTGTCACCCAAGCACAAAGAAGAGACGTGTGAGGCCTGTCGAGCGTTTCGGTCGAGAAAAACGCTCCGAGACCGAAGAGCCAGAAGGTTGCAGATGGCGTCCACGCCGACAGGACAACAACGGTTCGAGGAAGAGGGAGAAGAAGAAACATTCTCCATCCACGAATCGGATTCCGAAGAATTTGACGTCGAAGAAACCGTGAGTAAGACGTCGAAACAAGCATCACACAGAAAAACAGACAAAGCCCAGGGGATGCCACTGCCGACAGGCCATGGCTCAACCCATAAAGTAGGTGACCGTCCATCGGCACCGAAAAAGAGCGAGCTGGTGCCGAGATCGTCCGACTCAGGTCGAGACACAGGCACGCAGCAATCTCTGGACCGAGAAAGTGCCGCAGAAAAGGGTCGACACCGAGACAGCGGCACCGAAGCTGCTCGGCACAGAGATAGCGGCACCGAAGATGGTCGACGCCAAGAAGGTACGACACCGAAAAAGAGGAAAATCTCTTCGGAGCCGAAAACAACAAAAGACACGGTTTCGGTGCCAAAATGCCCAGCAACCGAACCGAAAGCCAGTTCCTACTCAGAGGAACAATCACTGTCCTCCCAACTTCAAAAACACAGATTTGAGGAGGAATTACAAACAACAGCTGTAGATCACACGCAAAAGCGGATCTTTATACAAAGTGGTACAGGGAAGATCAGCACCCTTCCCCCAATCAGAAGAAAAAGGAAACTAGATTTCCAACAACAAGAAAAAACACCACAAGCAAAAGTGGTAAAGAAGGTAACTCCACCACCCTCTCCACCACCGGCAACTCATATATCACCGGCACAGACTCCGTCACAATCACCAGCTCATACAACCATGAGCCAAGATGACCAGGACGCATGGGATCTCTATGACGCCCCAGTATCGGACAATAGCCCTGAGTCGTACCCCACTAAGCCCTCACCACCTGAGGACAGTACAGCGTATGCTCAGGTGGTAGCTAGGGCAGCAGAGTTTCATAACGTATCGCTACATTCAGAGCCTATCGAGGATGACTTCCTTTTTAACACCCTGTCCTCCACCCATAGCAATTATCAAAGCCTTCCTATGCTCCCGGGAATGCTAAGGCACGCTAAACAAATCTTTAAGGAGCCAGTTAAAAGCAGAGCAATAACCCCAAGGGTGGAGAAGAAATACAAGGCACCACCCACAGACCCTGCTTTTATTACATCACAACTGACACCAGATTCAGTTGTCGTAGGAGCAGCTCGTAAAAGAGCCAACTCGCACACATCAGGCGACGCACCACCTCCAGACAAGGAGAGCCGAAAGTTTGATGCAGCCGGGAAAAGGGTTGCAGTACAAGCTGCAAATCAGTGGCGCATCGCCAACTCGCAGGCACTCCTAGCGCGATATGACAGAGCCCATTGGGACAAGATGCAGCATCTCATCGAGCACCTCCCCAAAGAATTCCAAAAACGGGCAAAACAAGTGGTTGAAGAGGGACAAAACATATCCAACAACCAAATCCGTTCTTCTATGGATGCAGCAGATACAGCTGCAAGAACTATAAATACTGCTGTAACGATAAGGAGGCACGCATGGCTGCGCACATCCGGCTTCAAACCTGAGATACAACAGGCAGTGCTCAATATGCCGTTCAATCAACAACAATTGTTTGGACCAGAAGTGGACACTGCAATTGAAAAATTAAAGAAAGACACTGACACAACTAAAGCCATGGGCGCACTCTATTCCCCGCAGGGCAGAGGCACATTTGGCACATTTCGCAAAACTACTTTCAGAGGAGGGTTTCGAGGTCAAGCCACACAAGCCAGCACCTCACAAACAACACCGTCTACCTACCAGGGACAGTATCAAAGGGGAGGCTTTCGGGGCCAATACAGAGGGGGCCAATTCCCAAGAAACCGGGGAAAATTTCAAGGGCCCAAAACCCCTCAAAACAAGCAGTGACTCACAAGTCACTCAACCCCTTCACACAACACCAGTGGGGGGGGAGACTAAGCCAGTTCTACAAATCTTGGGAGGAGATAACAACAGACACTTGGTTCTTAGCAATTATCCAACATGGTTATTGCATAGAATTTCTCCAACTCCCTCCAAACGTCCCACCGAAAACACAAAATATGTCAAAACAGCATTTAGACCTTTTACAACTAGAAGTTCAAGTATTACTGCAAAAAGACGCAATAGAATTAGTACCAGGTCCACAAAAGAACACAGGAGTTTACTCACTGTACTTTCTAATACCAAAAAAGGACAAAACTCTGAGACCGATATTAGATCTCAGAACATTAAACACCTTCATCAAATCAGAACACTTTCACATGGTCACGTTACAAGACGTAATACCACTACTGAAACAGCAGGACTACATGACAACCTTAGATCTAAAAGACGCGTATTTCCATATACCGATACATCCCTCGCACAGGAAATACCTACGGTTCGTATTCAAAGGAATACACTACCAATTCAAAGTGTTGCCATTCGGAATAACAACCGCGCCAAGAGTCTTTACGAAATGTCTAGCAGTAGTAGCTGCACATATCAGAAGGCAACAAATACACGTGTTCCCGTACCTAGACGATTGGTTAATAAAAACCAACTCGCTAACAAAGTGTTCACACCACACAGATTATGTTATACAAACCCTTTGCAAACTGGGTTTCTCCATCAACTATGCAAAGTCACACATTCTGCCGTGTCAAACACAGTAATACTTAGGAGCGACAATCAACACAACAAAGGGGATAGCCACTCCAAGTCCACAAAGGGTTCACAATTTTCACAAGGTGATACAAGCTATGTATCCAACACAAAAAGTACATGCAAAGATGGTATTAAAACTCCTAGGCATGATGTCCTCATGCATAGCCATTGTCCCAAACACAAGATTGCACATGAGGCCTTTACAACAGTGCCTAGCATCACAATGGTCACACGCACAGGGTCAACTTCTAGATCTGGTGTTGATAGACCGCCAAACATATATCTCGCTTCTATGGTGGAACAGTACAAATTTAAACAAAGGGCGGCCTTTCCAAGACCCAGTGCCACAATACGTGATAACAACAGATGCTTCCATGACAGGGTGGGGGGCACACCTCAATCAACGAAGCATACAAGGACAATGGGACGTACATCAAAGAAAGTTTCATATCAATCACCTCGAATTGTTAGCAGTATTTCTAGCGTTGAAAGCATTCCAACCCATAATAACCCACAAATACATTCTGGTCAAATCAGACAACATGACAACAATGTATTATATAAACAAACAGGGGGGGACACACTCAACACAGTTGTGTCTCCTAACACAAAAAATATGGCATTGGGCAATTCACAACCACATTCGCCTAATAGCACAGTTCATTCCAGGGATCCAGAACCAGCTAGCAGACAGTCTCTCTCGGGATCACCAACAGGTCCACGAATGGGAGATTCACACCCAAATCCTGAACACTTACTTCCAAATTTGGGGAACACCTCAAATAGATCTATTTGCAACAAAAGAAAACGCAAAATGCCAAAACTTCGCATCCAGGTACCCACACCGGCAATCTCAAGGCAATGCTCTATGGATGAATTGGTCAGGGATATTTGCATACGCTTTTCCCCCTATCCCTCTCCTTCCATATCTAGTAAACAGATTGAGTCAAAACAAACTCAAACTCATTCTAATAGCACCAACATGGGCAAGACAACCTTGGTATACAACACTACTAGACCTATCAGTAGTACCTCATGTCAAGCTACCCAACAGGCCAGATCTGTTAACACAACACAAGCAACAAATCAGGCATCCAAACCCAGCATCGCTGAATCTAGCAATTTGGCTCCTGAAATCCTAGAATTTGGACACTTAAACCTCACACAGGAATGTATGGAGGTCATAAGACAAGCTAGAAGGCCATCCACTAGACACTGCTATGCAAGTAAATGGAAAAGATTTGTTTGCTACTGCCATAATAATCAAGTTCAACCATTGCATGCATCTCCAAAAGATGTTGTAGGATATTTACTACATTTGCAAAAGTCAAATCTAGCTTTCTCTTCCATAAAGATACATCTTGCAGCAATATCTGCATACCTGCAAATTACTCATTCAACTTCCCTATTTAGAATTCCTGTCATTAAAGCATTTATGGAAGGCCTAAAAAGAATTATACCACCAAGGACACCACCTGTTCCTTCATGGAACCTCAATATTGTCTTAACAAGACTCATGGGTCCACCTTTCGAACCCATGCATTCTTGCGAAATGCAATATCTAACGTGGAAAGTTGCATTTCTCATTGCCATTACATCTCTAAGAAGAGTAAGTGAAATTCAGGCATTTACTATACAAGAACCATTTATTCAAATACACAAAAATAAGGTAGTTCTAAGAACCAACCCAAAATTCTTACCAAAGGTCATCTCACCGTTCCACTTAAATCAAACAGTAGAATTGCCAGTGTTCTTTCCACAGCCAGACTCAATAGCTGAAAGAGCACTACATACATTAGACATCAAAAGAGCACTAATGTACTACATTGACAGAACAAAACTAATTAGGAAAACAAAACAACTATTTATTGCATTTCAAAAACCTCATACAGGAAATCCAATATCAAAACAAGGTATAGCTAGATGGATAGTTAGGTGCATCCAAGCCTGCTATCTTAAAGCAAAGAGACAGCTGCCTATTACACCAAAGGCACACTCAACCAGAAAGAAAGGTGCTACCATGGCCTTTCTAGGAAATATTCCAATGAACGAAATATGTAAGGCAGCAACATGGTCTACGCCTCACACATTTACTAAGCACTACTGTGTAGACGTGTTATCTGCACAACAAGCCACAGTAGGTCAAGCCGTACTAAGAACTTTATTTCAAACTACTTCCACTCCTACAGGCTGAACCACCGCTTTTGGGGAGATAACTGCTTACTAGTCTATGCACAGCATGTGTATCTGCAGCTACACATGCCACCGAACGGAAAATGTTACTTACCCAGTGTACATCTGTTCGTGGCATTAGTCGCTGCAGATTCACATGCGCCCACCCGCCTCCCCGGGAGCCTGTAGCCGTTTGGAAGTAATCTTCAACATTTGTACATTTGTAAATATATTACTTTAACCTTCATTTTGTACATACTTATTCATTCCATTGCATGGGCACTATTACTAACATACACAACTCCTACCTCACCCTCTGCGGGCAAAACAATCTAACATGGAGTCGACGCCCATGCGCAATGGAACCAAAGTAGGAGGAGTCCCTCGGTCTTGTGACTCGAAAAGACTTCTTCGAAGAAAAACAACTTGTAACACTCCGACCCAACACCAGACGGCGGACTATGCACAGCATGTGAATCTGCAGCGACTAATGCCACGAACAGATGTACACTGGGTAAGTGACATTTTCCACTTGCTTCCAGTGTAATCCTGACCTGCACACCTTCGTTTGGGATATGCATAAAATAAATGCAGCCAGGGCCCGATCCATCATATTGACATAAAAAACATTTATCCATGACAGACTGCACTATTTGATGCAAAGCTTGCGGGTGTAGTATGTCATCCAGTGAGACAGAAACGACATCCTTTTGACGCTCGCCTCCTTAAGTGATTTGTGCCCTAACTCCGAGATAAGATGCCAGTCCCCCATAGGTAGCCTACTGTTGTTTTTCTCGTAGATTTTTCCCAAGTGTGAGGCGACTAAACTTGGTCTGAATGTTTCTGCAAAACCCTGTACCAATTACCTATTCATGTCAGCTTGCTTCTTACTAGAGAGCAAATAATTGTCAGAACCTCTTTGCTCATCTCTTGAAAGTTGGTCATATAAAAAATAGTAATCCGAATAAGCAGCGTGCCTCTCGAATTTGCGAATTACAATCAGCCGTCAATTAAGCTACAGGAGCTTAGATAGGTGCATAAAATAGGCCTGACTCAAAAGAACAACTGGAAAAGGCCAAACAGAGACTTAAGGACTTTTTTGTGTTGGAGGAGATAGGCAACTTTAGATCGTATCAGCAACGGATTATGACGAAAGTTAGCAGATAAGAAGATTCCTAGCCTGGTCTACTCGGATCAAGCAGGAGAAACAAATGGTTGGTCGGATTGAGAACCCTGACACTCACGTGCTTGTAACTGAGAAAGGGGATATTGCTCAGGTTTTCCTGCAACACTACAGTACTCTTTATGAGACTACCTATTCACTTCCATTCTCGAGTTTAAAACGATTTGTTTTAGCTCTTCACGTTTACCCCAAATGTCTAACACTCAAAAAGATGTAATTCCCGCAAAAATAATCTCTGAGGTGACGAAAGCGCTTCTAAAGATGCCTAATGCAAAAGCAAGTGGAAATGACGGCACATCAATTGAGGTGTACAAGGCATTCACTAAAGAGCTGCTCCTTTTCCTTACTGACTTATTTAACTTTATGAGGAAAGGTGTTGAGATCCCTTCCACCTTTAAAGAATCCACCTTAGTCAGCTTTGTTAGGGAAGATAAATCCCTACAATAGTAAACTCCTACCGGCCAACAAGTCTGCTTAATGCAGCCTATAAATTATTCACAAAAGTTTTGGCATCTTGTATGATCCCTGTAGCTCCTGCGCTAATTCATAAGGATCAGAGCGGATTTGTATTCAGTAGGCTTATGGTAGCAAATACAAACTTTTAAATTCATGCTATTGATTATTTTACGAGTACTCAAACTAAGGCTGAGATAGTCCTAATTGATGCTGAAAAGGCTTTCGACCTGGTCAATTGGGATGCCCTTTTTTACAGTTTGGGTAGATTCGGAATTTTCAACCAATTCATAAAAATGCTTAGAAATGTTTACCAGCGCACAGAGGCCAAAATTATTATCGATTTAAAGCTTGGGGGTTCTTTGAAAATAGAGGTACCCGTCAGGGGTGCCCTATGTCCTGCATTCTTTTTACCTTTTTAATCAAACCTTTAGAGGAGAAAATTTGTAGTACAAGCTCGATTGACCGACCTATTGATGGGATGCCAAACACAAAATTATGTGCGGATGACATTATTCTATACCTTAAAGCCGATAGGGTTACTATTCAGGGGTTATTTGACTTAATCCAAGATTTTACTAATATAGGAGGGTATAAGGTCAATCAATGTAAAACAGAGTTCCTTTTATTTCATGCATCACCCATGGTTCTTCCTCTTTCTCTGCAGTGCCAGGGTAGCTCTTGCCACCCAATTCACTATTTGAGGATTTTTGTTACAAATAGCTACTCTCAACTGTTCCAACTGAATTATGTTGCATTGCTCCGGAAACTTCAGGGCTTATTAGGAAAATGGGCTGTACTTCAGTTGACAGGGACGGTGGCACTAATTAAGATGTCAATATTACCCCTGCTTTTATTTCTTTTTTTTCTACCCCTGTTTTTTTATTTCTCTTTTCTGATGTACAGATTAGAATCAGTAGTTTATATTTTAGCAAGTTAGATTCCCTCATCAGAAGTTTTTTTGGAGCAGAAGAACCCATACGATTAGATACTCAATTCTCCGGCTGGATAAAACCCAAGGAGGTTTAGCGCTTCACTATTTTCAGACTTACTATCAGGCGTCATTGTTTGAAACCATGGCCCAACTTATTGATGGCGCTGGAGTATTAGATGACTAGTTACTGAAATGTATGGTGTGAGAGTCCGGAATTGATTTACCGGACTTTATTAAAACTGCGAAGCTCCCAAAGAAGACTAGTCATAAGGCATTACAGGAGTTGGGAAATCAAGTTGGTTCTCTGCTTAGGTCGGAGCAGTTCACACTTGTCATAGATTTATCCCACTTCAGGAATGTACATGTTTGGGCTTGAATTTATCTGGGATAACGTTAAGGTTCTGGAAATTGAAAAGTTTTAGAGGGATAGGAGATTACCCTGATTAAGTGGGAAGAGCTAATGTTGCACTGGGGCATGGGGTGCCATCAGTTTATCTTCAGTTTTACCTTTATCAACTCATTTGTAGAGAGGCAAATCACTTTCTACTATAAATGTGCATAAGTAAAGCTGAAGGCATCCTGTTTCTTCTGGTAGTTTCTAACCATTGGGAATACGCACACAGATCTTAGAAATAAATATAGATAAAGCATCATTTTTTTTTAGAAAAGAATAAAAAAAATTGAGGTTTAAAGTAAGGATCAAGTATCTTATGTTACACTTTTACAAAAGACGATAGTTTAGAATTCAAGGGCAGCCTAAAAGTAAGCTCTGCATTCTTCACCTACCTCTAACCTAAACTTCAGACAACTTAATACTAAGTGCCACATTTAGCAAAAGCCCATCTTTCTACAACGTAGGTGGTTGACTTGCACCACAAATCTCATACCTCATAATTTCCATTATAGCAGCCATAATTGCATAGAATATAACACAAGCATGAGACTCTCCTATGCCATTCTGTTTCAGTAAGTAGAGGAATGATTACCTCTGTCCTATCGAGGAGGACGCGAAGGGCTTCAAGCACATTACCTTAAAATTATAATTTGCCAGAGAGTTCCAGAATATAGGTAAGTGATGCTTACAAGGTTTTACATAATTGGCACAATTGTGTTTGTCCTGATATCTTTATCAGCTCATGTAGAGAAAATAAACAAGCATTGGCATAGCAAATAGGTCTCGTCTTTGGGACCTTATAAGTATTTAGCCATGCAGCACATTATCCTGGGTGCTACAACATCTACTGTTATTTCATGTACCACTGGTGAATGGCCACACACACACCCAAGGATGGGCTTCCATGCTGTTTAATGAAAACATGATAAAGTCTCTTCAAAATTCAAAAATTTTATTTCTTTAACAAAGAAGCTTTGACACTAATAGGCACAGAGATGCACACTGATATGCACTGTTTGCCACTGTCATATTCAGAGAAAAAGTAAGGTATATTATCATATACTGGAAAGTGGTCAACTGAAGGAAAAATGGAGGTATGAAAAAATGAACTGAAGCGTAATAAAACAAATAGACCAGTGTTTTTGATCAGTTTGTTGTTGGCCTTTAAGAACCTATGCCAGTCTTAAATATGTTCAATCCCCCCAATTAATATGGGTACCTCGACTATAGGTGTGATGTGTACACTAAGGATATTCCAGGTTGCATGCAGCCACGTGTATTTGAGCAAAATAGGCATGAAATTGTATTCAAAGTGTAAGGAAATGCCTCCTTGGCATGGTTACCCCCTGACTTTTTGCCTTTGCTGATGCCAAGTTATGATTTGAAAGTGTGCTGAGGCCTGCTAACCAGGCCCCAGCACCAGTGTTCTTTCCCTAAAACTGTATCTTTGTTTCCACAATTGGCACACCCTGGCATCCAGGTAAGTCCCTTGTAACTGGTACCCCTGGTACCAAGGGCCCTGATGCCAGGGAAGGTCTGTAAGGGCTGCAGCATGTCTTATGCCACCCTGGGGATCCCTCACTCAGCACAGACACACTGCTTGCCAGCTTGTGTGTGCTGGTAGGGAGAAAATGACTAAGTTGACATGGCACTCCCCTCAGGGTGCCATGCCAACCTCACATTGCCTATGGCATAGATAAGTCACCCCTCTAGCAGGCCTTACAGCCCTAAGGCAGGGTGCACTATACCATAGATGAGGGCATAGGTGCATGAGCACTATGCCCCTACAGTGTCTAAGCAAAACCTTAGACATTGTAAGTGCAGGGTAGCCATAAGAGTATATGGTCTGGGAGTCTGTCATACACGAACTCCACTGCACCATTGTGGCTACACTGAAAACTGGGAAGTTTGGTATCAAACTTCTCTGCACAATAAATGCACACTGATGCCAGTGTACATTTTATTGTGAAATACACCCCAGAGGGCATCTTAGAGATGCCCCCTGAAAACATACCCGACTTCCAGTGTGGGCTGACTAGTTTTGCCAGCCTGCCACACACCAGACATGTTGCTGGCCACATGGGGAGAGTGCCTTTGTCACTCTGTGGCTAGTAACAAAGCCTGTACTGGGTGGAGGTGCTTCTCACCTCCCCCTGCAGGAACTGTAACACCTGGCGGTGAGCCTCAAAGGCTCACACCCTTTGTTGTTACAGCGCCACAGGGCACTCCAGCTAGTGGAGATGCCCGCCCCCTCCGGCCACGGCCCCACTTTTGGAGGCAAGGCCGGAGAAGATAATGAGAAAAACAAGGAGGAGTCACTGGCCAGTCAGGACAACCCCTAAGGTGTCCTGAGCAGAGGTGACTCTGACTTTTAGAAATCCTCCATCTTGCAGATGGAGGATTCCCCCAATAGGATTAGGGATGTGCCCCCCTCCCCTCAGGGAGGAGGCACAAAGAGGGCGTAGCCACACTCGGGGCAAGTAGCCATTGGCTACTAACCCCTCAGACCTAAACACACCCCTAAATTGAGTATTTAGGGGCCCCCAGAACCAAGCAAGATAGATTCCTGCAACCTGAAGATGAAGAAGGACTGCTGACCTGAAGCCCTGCAGAGAAGACGGAGACACCAACTGCTTTGGCCCCAGACCTACCAGCCTGTCTCCCCACTTCAAGAAAAACTGCACCAGCGACGCGTCCCACAGGGTCCAGCGACCTCTGAAGGCTCAGAGGGCTACCCTGCATCTAAAAGGACCAAGAACTCCCGAGGACAGCGGCTCTGCTCCAAAGAAGAAACAACTTTGCAATAAAGAAACAAACTTTAAAGGACTGCGCGTTTCCCGCCGGAAGCGTGAGACTTTCCACTCTGCACCCGACGCCCCCGGCTCGACCTGCGGAGAAACACTACAGGGAGGACTCCCCGGCGACTGCGACCCTGTGAGTAGCCAGAGGCTCCCCCTGACCGCGACTGCCTGCTTCTAAGAACCCGACGCCTGGTAAAGACACTGCACCCGCAGCCCCCAGGACCTGAAGGATCCGACCTCCAGTGCAGAAGCGGCCCCAAGGTGGCCCTCTCCCTTGCCCAGGTGGTGGCTACCCAGAGGAGCCCCCCCTTGCCTGCCTGCTTCGTTGAAGAGACCCCTGGGTCTCCCATTGAACTCCATTGCAAACCTGATGCCTGTTTGTACTCTGCACCCGGCCGCCCCCGTGCCGCTGAAGGTGTACTTTTTGTGCTGACTTGTGCCCCCCCCGGTGCCCTACAAAACCCCCCTGGTCTGCCCTCAGAAGTCGCGTGTACCTACCTGCTGGCAGACTGGAACAGGGGCACCCCCTTCTCCTTTGAAGCCCTTGTGTTTTGGGCACCACTTTGACCTCTGCACTTGACCGGCCCTGAGCTGCTGGTGTGGTAACTTTGGGGTTGCCCTGAACCCCCAACGGTGGGCTACCTTGGACCCAACTTTGAACCCTGTAGGTGCTTTACTTACCTGCAAAACTAACAAACACTTACCTCCCCCAGGAACTGTTGAAATTTGCACTGTCTAGTTTTAAAATAGCTTATTGCCATTTGTGCCAAAAACGGAACATGCTATTTTGCGGATTCAGAGTTCCTATGTTACCTAAATGAAGTACCTTTCATTTGAAGTATTGATTGTAAATCTTGAACCTGTGGTTCTTAAAATAAACTAAGAAAATATATTTTTCTATACAAAAACCTATTGGCCTAGAATTGTCTTTGAGTGTGTGTTTCTCATTTATTTCCTGTGTGTGATCAACAAATGCTTAACACTACCCTCTGATAAGCCTACTGCTCGACCACACTACCACAAAATAGAGCATCAGAATTATCTCTTGTTGCCACTATCTTACCTCTTAGGGGAGCCCCTGGACTCTTTGCATGCTATTTCTTACTTTGAAATAGTACATACAGAGCCAACTTCCTACACAAAGCATCACTAAATCGGATTAGTTTAATGATGTTACAAAGTGTTGTATGCATCTTTAACTGGATAACAAATAATCACAGAGTCATGGGAACAAGATGCATTCAACTAGAATATCTCGATTTAACCCTTAACAGTATTGAAAATTATCAAAACAAACGTGCTCATTATGTGTATTCGTATAGCGCCAATATGATAAATGACGGGAAAACGAACACACTGGTTTAAACAGCTGTGTATGAATGTGTTTCAAACTTAGCAGGCATGCGTCTTATCGTGTGATAATATTTCTGAAAGCTAGACGTCACTGAACTGGCATTTAAAATAAATGTGGATTAAATACCCAGACTTCAACTTGCAACTGGGGTGCAGTACGGAGCATCAGAGTGTGATTGCGATGCTCTGTAGAGGCTTCTAGGAACCAATGGCTAATTACCAGTCGGGTTCGGATTAGTAAATCGTTCCTCTGCATGAACAATAGTAGCGGAAGTGGCGATAGTCGCCAACATTTGTGTCTCGCCTTCTGTATGCGGTGGTACAGCTTGCAAAAGCTCTGTCAGCATCCTCTGTGGTCGGCCATATTCGAGTGCTATAAGTACTCCGGGAGCAGGGCCCATGGAAAAGGGACTGTTTTGGAAACTAGTGTGGAAAAGTGAAAACCATCACCTTACTGGAGTTAAAGACAAACGATCCCCGGAGTTGGAAAACCGGCCATAGAAAGGGGACCACTATGAGGCCAAGTGTGGAAAGGTGAATAACCACTGCCATACTGTTGTTGGAAAACACTACCCCATAACACTTGGAAACTATACCTCGCGCTTTCAGTGATGTCACCCCACCGGCTAGAACTCCCTCTAACTAAGCAAGATTAAAATAAACGAGCAGAGTGTGACACCGTGCTGGTGTGTTGTCAAGCAATACCCACCGCCTTCCTCACATCATGATTAATGCGCGAGAAGAGCTACTTCGCCTTTGCTCCTAAGGGCTGTTGCAGGGTAGGCTCTCTGCGCAGGAGTCTAAATCGCCCCCAAAATTAGATAATCAACGGAGGGGGGACAGGAGTGGGGAATTTACAACATTGACCGCATGAGGAGGAAAGAGGGGGGCCAAAGGCACACAGACAATGGGTGAATGAAAAGCGGACACGGGGCGGCGGTCGGAGATATGGAACCAGAGCACAAGCAGGAAACTAACAAAACAAGCCAAGGAAAAAGAAAAAAAGTAGTGCACTGACACCAACTTATATGGCTGATCGTGCAATAATACATTTAACAGTGGCATTCTTCAGGGCGGGAACAAAACAGCCAAAAGGCGGGACAAGCATAAAGCTTTTACCAATGAAACCAAAGGAATTTCGAAAGGCAGGCCAAGGAGCGAAAGAAAGTGACGGGCATGGTGAAAGCCCATAGAAGTCGATAACAGCATGTCGAGAGGTGGCGCATTAGTGCTGCCTAGGCTAGACCTAAATACAAACAAAAAATATGCTTCTTATAATTTTGCTGGGCTAACAATTTTATATAGAAAGGAGAAGGATTTTAAATACTACCCGGCCTCTAAGGCTGAGTTCTGCCTTTCACTTAATTTGCATTGTCATTTTATAGTGTATTTTATCAGCCTTGGGTAGAATAGAACACACGAATGACAATGTTCCACTTGACCCTTGGGAGCAAAGGAGTTCCTCCCATAGCCGTGATCCTCTTCCGTGTTAGATTGTATTAATCAGGTCCTTTTACACTTTTTTTTTTATTGCAACGGTTTCAAGAAAACTCCCACAACACTCGTCACACTTAAGGTATTCTTAGTTAAGAATGTCCAGTACAGAGGCATTTTTTGACTAACGTTTAAGTCCGCTTGTGCTAGTAAGGATTTAAGTATGTCTTTCCGTCCTGTGCAGTGCAGTCCCTTGACCCATAGCGAGCATCATTTGGAGATTAGTAAGGTTTTATAAAATACAGATATCACTATTCTGGTACTCATTCACCCATTACTTTAAAAGTAACTTTTCTGAAAAATTGGGTATCAGAAAACCTTCAAAAGGTGCTGAGATTACTCTATAGATTATAATAAAAGTGTATTCTTCATATGGACTCAATTAGAAACTCTTGTACACCTCAGGTGCAAAGCATGATTAAGCTTTGTCAGGAATGCCCCATTTTCCTTTTATCAAAGATCTCCTCAACCACTTCTGAGATAGACACGTAGATTTTGAAATACATATTCCAGAGTGCAGCATAAATAAAAAAGAATAAAAAAGATTCAATAAAGGGAGTGAGGGCCTCAAAAAGAAAGCTAAACTTAGGTATAACCACCATTTTGTAATTTGCGGATTACAGTCAAATTGGCGGGATTTCTTTTCATAAACATGAATTTAACCATAGTGATGAATTGATCAACGTTTGCTGCTTTACTTCTCCCATGATTTGCTGATTCAAACCCTGCGTATTTCACAGTAAATGCCTGTATAAGTCTGGTGCGTGCAATTCCATTGCATGAATTCACACAGAATAATTCACATCTTATCCTGGTTTGGGGCAAAACTTTTAAAAAAATAGATGAAGCCTTTAGCATGTCCTTATACGTTATCAGGTTATTAGCATAAAATCCAGACTAGGTTTCAGTTCCTTAAAACATAATGGGGATACAGATCTCTTCTAATCGAAGCTTTTAGTCTAACGGTTCGATTGCAGTGAATAAAAGAGGAGAAAAAATACATCAGTGCTTAGTCTATGTATGAACCTTAATGCTTCCGAAAGAAACTCATCTATATCTAGCTTGGAAACCTGACTTTATACAAAGCCCAAATACCTCTTTTAATAACATCGGACAATCCATGAAATTTTAGATTTGTCCTTAAATACCTCCAGACCGTGTGTCAAATGCTTTTTCAGCATCCACTAAATCCACATGGATAGCACTTTTGAAGATAGAAATATCTACCGTGTGGATTACAGTATGCATGAGTGACCTCAGCTGGAAGTTAGGGATAAACTTGTTGATCATTATGAATTAAGGTCTCTGTCAACCACCTCACTCAATCGATCCACCAAAATGTTGGAATGAAAAGGCTCTAAATACTTGGGGGTCATGATAATGAACTCGGAAATGAAATTGCACAAGATTAACACTATCCGATTACTGGAGAGCCTCAAGGGGTTGTTGGATTTCTGGGCCTCACACCCACTGTCGAGAGAATAGCAGTAGCTCAGATGATAGCACTACCCAGGTGTTTATATTTGTTTCAGTGCAGCCTGTACATGATCCTGCAAGAGTAAATCAGGCAACTAAGGTTATTACTGAACATTTTGGTATAGGGTTGTTAAAGAAGCAGAGTCAAAGTGGACACACTAACATCCACATAGGCGGAACGGAGGACTCTTTTCTCCAGATATTAATACGTATTGTTTGGCATCACAGTTGCAGTTTGCGGCAGGCTGATTTGCTCAAGAGCCCAACAATGATAAAGACCTACTGGGTGGGATACTGCAGGCAGACAAAATAGTCAGTGGTTTATTTCAGCATGCCCGGGCATCCCAGGAGACCTCCTGCTTAGTATTAATCATGCTATCAGTCTGGAACATAGCAAAGGATGTAGGGTAACTGTATGCACAAGATCTGTCAGAGTGGTACCTGCTGGGATTTGAAAATCTGGAGAGAAATGTGAGTATGTTCAGAATAAAAAGGAGAGGTTGTGATACATTGGCTGATGTTTGGGTCATGGGAACCCTGCCTTGGTTTGAAATGACAAACGAACTGTTCCAGTAAGATTAACACAAACTTTATTGCCTTTATGAATCACAGTGCATATATATGGCAAAATAACAGTAATATTTAATATCGTTTGGCTCTCTTAGCCATGCATTGATTGCTTATATATCTGGTGTATGAATCATCAATGCAATATTCAACATCATATAAGAAAAAATAAAGAAGTAATAAACAATCCAGTTCCCACCCCTCCTGTTGTCTTCTGCTTTTCAGTTTGACGGTGATAGTGTTGGTATGGGGGGTCACAGTTCACTACAACAAAGCAACCTAAAAGAGCCTATATATGGTAAATGATTGTATAACCACTAAACTTCTGGACGGTGGGGGGCGGGGGGCTAAGGAGGTAGTTTGGAAGGAGCTAGCTAGCAGGGCTATTCAGGGTTGTAATATGGCACGGGGAACAGCGTGTATTAGGAGGTCCTATTATGTACATCCTAATCTCCTTCTCGAAATGATTCTAGTATGGCCTACCATTGCATTGAGACTGGTCTTTTACATAGCCCTCTGTATTCTTCACAGTGTATTGCCACGCTTTTGGCCTGCCCCCACTGTATGACTTTGTCCCAAATGTAGAACTCCTGAAGCTACATAGTTCCACTAAGTATGGGATTGTCCCGGGCTTGCGGAATATTGGAAGAAGGTTATAGAAAGGAATACCCAACATGTGCCAGTCTCAATATTATTACTTCCACATACGTGCTTATTGGGCATAGCCACTGGAAAATCCAAACACAAAATAAAAGGTTGATGCAGATCACGTTACTTCTAGGAAAAAGATGTATTGCTAATAGTTGGCGTGGTGCCGGGGTCCCACAATGGAAGGCTGGTTTCCTGACGCTGCCAAATGAACATTAGGGGAAAAGATACAAATACAATTGACCAGAAAAGACGAGAAACTGCAAGAGGACTTCAATATGTTGAATATTCTAGCAATAATTCAAATTTTCTCACCATACGAAAGGCCCCTTTGATTGTTACAGTCCTGTACTAGAACGTTAAGGTGTCATTTCACTTCGAAGCCATTGCTCTATATTAGAGTATACTGTTCTGCAACACTGTGATGTTTCTCAGAACCCGTTACCACCTACGACAGGTGTTCATTGATACAACTCCATATACCATGGCACTTCTTGTTTATTGAAATATAAAAATACGTTTAAAAAGTGTTACCATATATCCTGATGCTAGAGTTCAGAAAGGAGTTGAAGCATAAAGGTGGACAATTTCGGAAAACCTTTGCAAGTATATTAAATACTGTGATTGCTGTTGGTTCACATAAATTGAGGACCTAAGCCCAGAATAAAATCTGGAAGTGTGTCAAACAAAGGAGGTAATCACTTGTTAAAGACATTCTTTATCTCTATCCCTCTGTGCTTCTGAAATTCAAGAAGAGATGGCAGAGAAATGTCAAGCCTTCTCGAAGGATATTGTGGATTCTAGGGATTTCTTGAATTTCTGGGATCCTTTAAAGGCTTGTTTAAGGGCCTCGTGTGGTCATGATTGGGAACAAGGAAAAACCTTTGAGTATGAATCAAAAAGCTACAACCAGAGTGGGTACAGCTGGAGAGTGAAACTTTCTGCCATCTAAATGATTTTATGCTGAATCTTAGAAAGAGAAGGCCAGAGGCACTGAATTCTTGCACATTTTAGGAAAGTTTATTAGGAGCAATATACTCGAATATTCAAGTAGAAAAGTGGAAGACAATTGGCTCGTCAATAAAAAATACAACAGGCGAACTCTGAGATTAATTAAATTTTTGACTTTGATTTGCAAATGTCGGGTGCAAGTGGAATATTGGGAATGTTTGAAGATTTTTTCAGAAAACTCTTTAAGGAAGAGGGTATGTCACAGGGGTTCTATTAAATGATAATTATTAATCGAAAACGTTCTTAAGAGGAACGAATAAATTTTTCTCCCTCTTATAGTCCTCATCAAGCAGGAGAAGATTTATGAGACTTTAGCAGAAAAGCAGCTGATCCTAATGAAATACCCTCTGAAGTTCATAAATGTCTTCCCTGAGGCAAACCACATTTAGCGGTGTCCACAAAATGTCATGGTTGGCTTGTAGGTTGTGACTGAGCAGGCGGAAGTAGTACTGCAGCAATACTCTTGGATACTCTTACATGACTGTTATTTGGTCCCGAATCATCCAACTCCATATTAGCAAAAGTGAAAAGACAACTCCCTAATAGCAAAAGTGCAAAGAACATAAAGTCATTTTTCTTTGTACTAATTGTGTGTGCTTATTCCGTGGATATTCCCATTTTTGTTGCTTTGGGGATAATTCACAAAGGTGTATAAAAATGTACTGCTTTACATACTCCCAAGTGCATTCATGAATAGGCCCCCCATATGTAGAAAGTGTTCTTTTAAGTATTTTAGTGACCATTCTATTCTCTCTCAAGGATGTCCGTGTGTTTGTGTATATAAGTAAACATAATATGGAAGTGCCACTATGTAGCATACATACAGAATTACACGTTGGGTAATCTAAAACAGACTACAGCCACATGTATTAACATTTGAGGGATTTTTTTTAACCTTCAACTTTTTTACCATAGGATGTTAAACCAAATCGACATTATCGGGTAAAACAACATATGACGGAAAAAAAGAAACACATTTAAAACCTACGTGCCTTTTCAACCAGTATCAAAACTGAAGGATCGGATCCCAATGAAATGTCAATTTTTATGGATTTTAGTTTTATTTATATTGCACATATGCTAAATCAATATACATAGGAACATTATAAATGGGACAAGGCTATTGAAAACTATGGGCCTGATTACGACCTTGGCGGAGGGGATTATTCTGTCCCAAATGTGACGGATATCGCGCCCGCCATATTACAAGTTCCATTCTATCCTATAGAACTTGTAACACGGGGGATGGGATATCCGTCACATTTGGGTCAGAGTAATCCCATCCGCCAAGGTCGTAATCACGCCCATAGTATTAAAGTTGGAATGAACAGGTTAGACAAGAAAGAACTGATGAGGGAAAGAGATGGAAAGCGGTAGAATTTAGTAGTAGTTTAGATTAGAAGCAGGATGTACAGATGACGGCACTTAGGATATGGCGGGAAGGAGTAACAAAGCATACAAGTGAGAAGCCACCAGGGAGGCTTTTTGGGGAATAAGATAGAGTAAATAGCATTAAAACCAAAAAATCACAATATAAGCAAAACCAAGAAAACTGTTTCAGTTTAGAATAAAAGGAAGTGTTATGAAATGAAACAGCAAATACTCAGCAGATCTTTTATCTTCATGCTTCTCCTCTTTCAGTCAATGAATTTGATTCATCGGTGTGCTCCTAGTGATTGTATTTATTCAAGATTCTTTTCTTTCAGTACTTTGTTCTAAGGAAATATCGGTACACCCGGCGTAAATGTGGGTATTTCAGCATTCATCCATGATCTGATTTTGTTGTTTTGTTTGCTTAGTTAGTTGCAAAAATAATAACCATTAAGCTCTTTAAATAAGTGCTGAAATTGCAAGAGTTGTTGGCCTTCCCTTGTACCAAGTGTGATGTTCCATTACTTCCTATAAGCCTCAGCCCAGGTACTATTCAAGATAATCTTTGTTCTTTGAAAACTTGTACACTGTCTTTAGGTCTTACGAACCAGGGAGATACTAGGTGTCTGGCAGGTAAAACCCTTTTATGGAATATACTTTGACCCAAACCACTTGCTTCTATGTTGTAACTCCCATTTGCGTGTGTTTTATTCTATGGCTCTTGTCCATTTCCTGTTTGTTCCTCCCCTAAATCTACTGTGTTCTCAGTTGGTGACTGCCCACAGGACCTGGATTGGACATTGGAATTGTGATTGCCTCATGCAGCTTTAAATATTTGGGTATTTTTGTACACCTCAATGCTGCATTGACACGGACACGTAACTTAGAACCTGATCTAGCTTGCTTAAAAGAAGATATACAAATTTGGTCGGTTCTGCCTCGCTCCCTAACCTGTAGGTCTGCAATATTAAAAATGGTATAGCTGCCCCAGTTGCTATATCAACTACAGAATTTTCTGCACGCTATTTCGTGACAATGGTTTCACTCCGTCATCTCCATCCTTAATAGTTTTCTCTGGGATGGCAGAACTCCCCGCATTTCTCTTGGTAAGTGTTTTCAAACTACTTACTTCGTGGATATTGCTGAGGCTGTTATAGAATTATATTATCAGGCGCTGCACCTCCTTCTCATAAATGATTGGTGGTATGATGTACGGGGCGACCCTGCTTCCTCATCTGAAAAATGGGCGATGGGGGACACTTATTTCATACCTATACAGTAAGGGCGATTGTAATTGTCTTCCTCCAGTGATGAGAGTTATCTTGACTCAATGGAGGCACTCTCTCCGGTGGATGGGGTGGTGGGGGAGACTGACACATTGTTTAAATTTTGCTCATAGTTTCACCACCCATAAGAATATGTGCCTTGTAAGAATACTGGGCATCTCTGGGTCAGGTTTCTTGTACAGAATATGAAGCGGGATTAAGTGTTTTTTCTCGCCTGTTCCATAACATATCCATACCTCTGACAGTCGTTGACTTATGAACATTGCAACAAATCTAAATAGCACAATAATAACATCTGTGGCATTTGACAGTACAATGACTGGATTGGAACCATTTTGAACAGCCCACTCAACATGTGGCACAACATGAAGGTCAGCTTCCTCCAATTTGCTGTTAAGTTCTTGAACAGGATGGCCTGTACCTTTCGGATATCTCTCTGCAGACACCAACTCCTCAATGACAATCATTCCCCTTGTAATAATTAGAAATTCAGTGTTCACTGAAGCATCAGCGATGTTTTGGTGAGTTAACATCTCCAAATTCATCTTGTACAATGTTGATGACCAGAATTTATCAAGTTGCACAGGTATGTGTCGAATTTTTGTTGCAGACAAGGTCAATTGTTCCACTTGTAGGCATTCGTCTGATTCTCTCACATTCGTTGACAGATAGTTCAAGATAACTATCAAAAACAATGGCCAGTTCTTGAAAGGTGCACACTGACTTTGATATCTGTAGAACAGTCTGAACCACCTCTCCGAAGTTTTGCATGGATGAAATCATGACCATTTGCATTTGTGACACATAGTTCACATCAACAGCAGTTTTCAACAAGGACACATTTTCAAATTAAAGTTCTTCAGGCGAAGGTTTTTTTTCAAGCTCTTGTAAGAGTAAGTGCTTCTCTGGTTTGGTTGCAGCATCTCCATCAAATAATGCGTTTGTTAGACAAAGAGCATGCAACAGAATGTCCTTGATAAATTCACCCCTTTCTTTCGCTACATCATTCTCTCCATGTGATTGAGGAAGTTGTTTTTTTTGTAACCTGTTTTGTATGGGAATTAAAGCGTGGAAGTTTTAGCTTCAGTGATTATGTCAAACAGATTTTTTTCTTTCAATACAAATCTTTCCTGCTTCAGTTATGCGTATAGTTTCGATCCATGTTCCATGACATCTAGGAGACTTGTCTTTATATCGTTATCTACATATTGTTTGGTCACGAAGTTGTGTAGTCACACAGGCCCAGTCATTTCAAAGGGTTTTCCTTGCTGCTGCATGGAATGAAGAAGGCTCTCAACATGTTTATTAAAATGTCCCCTCTCTTTCCCACAAGTTGGTTGTGAGGAACAGTTTTATGATGGGCCAGTAATTTTGAATTTGTCGTCTCTCTGAAAACATTGCAAATAGAAAGGACTTCATGGTAAACTAGCTGCCATTGAGCAACATATTCACTTTTACATGTCTGACCAACAATTCCCTTGGAGATTTTCTGGGATCTCTGGATCGTCTGTTCCAGTTTCATATCTAGAGCCACAGCATTGAAACTTCCCTCTTTGTCTTTCACCACAAAATGTCTTTGGATGAATTTTCTGTAGAGGTATGGGTTTTCCACCTCTAGCTTCTTCACTCTTTCCAAACACCAGGACCCATATCACTGGTAGCTTATGGAACTGAATTTGCAAAGCACAGTAATCAGTAATGCCACCGTCTTCACATGCAGCTCCCATTAACATTCCTGATTGGCATGTTTTTACTAGAGCTATCATGTTTGAAACATTTCCCCAGTACATGCAAAGTTCTGATTGTTCTTCACATTCTTTGACAAACTCCATGAACTTGGTTTTCAGGTTTTCTGATTATGAACTGAGTGTATTGAACATTGCCTGGCTTTGTATTGTGTCTTTTGAAGGAAGTACACACTGTGCCTTGTTTACTTCTGAGATAAGATATGGAACACCTGATTTGTCATTCTTTATCCAGAAAGCATTCCAATGCATTGTTTCTATAGCCTCAGATATGATGATCATGCCTTGTAACGAAAAAACATAATGATTTCCGCTCACTACTGACTGGACAGTTTGGCTTCCAAAGATTTCAGCCTTATCGTCTGTGCCACATCCACTGAGATAGCATCCTGCACACCGCAGCACAACTTTTGCCATGTGGAAAATGCCCGTCATTGGATAAATATCATCAAATTCTACTCGATTGCTCATAAAAACATCAGCTACAATACATAAAATACCTTCATCTCAGAAAATTGGCAGGATAGGCTGGTCTTCAAGCTGAGCATGCCCATTTTGGAATTTTGTGTAGAGCTCCGTATACTGTTGCATAGTTTGTGAATGGAGATGGTATTGCTTGTAAAAAACAAACTTTCTTCAGTGGGACAGTATTCTGGGAGATCAGAGCATGAATTTCAGCCCACGAAGAAACAGGCTTTTCTTCCTCCTTCAATATACACTGAATAAGCGATATGATAAATTCAGTTAAGTCAGCTTTTGGGACCACAGCATAAGGTAGAAGAAGATGCATGTCCTCAGCCACTTTGAAACTTTCAGGTAGACTGGCACATGTTGATGGTTTGCAGTGATTTTGTACATGTTGGCAAAGTAGTTGGGTTATAAGTTTGCTGCTTCGTGTGTTCATGCCTACAGTTGACACAGCTCATTTTCCAATCAGTCAGTCAATCAATCAGTACTTCTATAGCGTGGCTCATCACCGTGGGGTCTGAAGGCGATGTTTGTTGGCATACTGCTCAATCGACTAGCCAGGTCTTGAGGTCCTTCCTGAACTGCTTCAGTGATGAGGTCTGTCTGAGTTTGAGGTAGTGTGCTCCATGTCTGGGCTGTGAAGTAGGAGAAGGCTGTTCCTCCTGCTGTGCCTTACCGGATCTTGGGAATGGCTGCGAGGGGAATCTGGGAAGACCAGAGTTGTCTGTTGGGTACGTAGAAGGTGAGGCAGTGGTTGAGGTAGGCCGGTCCTTTGTTGTGTAGTGCCTTGTAGGTGTGTATCTGTAGTTTGTAGGTGATGCGCTTGTTGACTGGGAGACAGTGTAGGTCTTTGAGGTGGGAGGAGATGTGGCTGTGTCAGGAGATGTCCAGGATGAGTCTGGCTGCTGCACTCTGGATTCTTTGTAGTCTTGATTGCAGTTTCTTGGTGATGCCGGCATAGAATGCATTGCCGTAGTCCAGCTTGCTACTGATGATTGCATGGGTGACTGTCCTCCTTGTCTCGATGGGAATCCATTTGAAGATCTTTCTTAGGAGTCGTGGGGTGTGGAACCATGATGACGACGCGGCGTTGACTTGGCAGCTCATGGACAGAGAGGAGTCCAGGATGATTCCAGCAGCAGCTACTTTGTTACAGTCTTGAAAAGGCAGCAGGGCAGCAGGGCAGCAGGGCAGTATCATGTGTCATGATAATAAAAATTATCAAGAGCTGCAATTGTAAATCCTTTCCTTGTGAAGTAACTTGCAAGTGGTGTGCTGTCGGAGTCACAAGATTTTACAGCATGAGCTGCTAACAAGTTCCTACTCTGTACTATGTCATTATAACTTGTTGATACACCAATCCTACTAATTGAAGTGGCTAGCTCTCTACTTTTGAACTTGTAATGGAATGCATAGGCAGTCATCATGTGTAGCGGATTTTCCACTATGGCGTGATGTAATTAATAAAACATGATTTAGAAAAGACAGTACATTTGTGCAGCATAAGCCTGTTGGTTCATGGGATTGTCTTCCACTTCTTTGCTTAAATCTTCAAAACCATCATCAAAATTGTCGGCTTCTGTTTCGAACTCAAACACTTTAGTTTGTAACAGTTTTGCTTTGCTGATATTAAACAATGATCTAAAAATGTTTAAAAAAACATCAGGCATTCTTGTTGACTCCCATGATTTGCAGAGCTCTGGGGCATCACAAAATGTGTCATTAAGTCCAAAATCTAAATCTTTCAGGATTCTTCTTAAAATGGTTCCTGCTGATTTTACTGCATCCTGTGATCTTATTTTGGCAGCAAGAACATCAGGAGTCACATCAGCTGGGAACACCATCAGTGGTTCATTCTTTTTTTAGACTGACAAAAGCTAATTCTGTCATTGTACATTCTCACCAGAAAAATCTATACAGTTTCATCAACATTGACCATTATTTCGCTCATCTCACAGAGGATGAACCCGTAGCCAGCACTCAGGAGTGGCTTTAAAACGTAATTTTCTTTTTCAAAGAGTGCAAACTTAACTGAAGGCTGGTGGTTATGTTGCTGCTGGGAGCTCATTGTATATTCAGATTTTCAAATGTATGCACGTATGCAGTTCGGGTGGGCACACAAACGCCCCTGCAAATACATTCACCTCATAGTTTAGATCAGCTACTCGACTGAAAACTTCACCTTGGAAGGAACTAGCTGCAGATAAAAACATGTTTGCCCTTTGAGACTCAGATACTCTGTACTTTGTTCATTCATCAATCCCTTTGGCCTGTGTTCTGGCTAAACCACAGATAACACATTGAAGATCCTCTGCTTTTTGATCAGTTGTTGGAGGTGGACAAAGGGTAGCCATAGATTTTCAGAGACTCAGATTCTTGTTATCATCAGTTTCAATCTTTTGTGAACTTTGTCTTTCCATATTTCTGCAGTAACTCTCACTCTCTTCTGTCCAGTCACAGCTGATGTTAGCTTTTTAAAAAATTAGTTTGGCATATGACACATTTTTCTTTCTTGAAGGAGTCCTCAGATTTTGTAGTTAGCAACACTCTGTTAGGAGGTACAGATCCTCTGCAACCAACTGCTTTGCTCATGTTTACGAATTTGAATCAAGGGAAACCTTAAAACAAAACAATATTAAAATAAATTACGAATATGATGGCTAAAACACATCATTATTGAGCCGCCATTTTGACAAAATTGTGGAAGGGTTGCTCTGAGAAGTTATTTTCTGTCTCTAGAAGACTACTTGACCCCCAAGTCCTATGTTTCATGGCTCCTGAAATATTAATTCATCACTGCAATACATCTGCGATTTAAAAAAATGTTGTCCAGAAAAAAAATGGCCCGGATTAGCAATGTCTACCCAAGCTAAATTACTTCTCTAATGTTACAAAATCACAAATCAAAAATAAAAATCTCTTGACAACAATTCTTTTACGGAGGTATATCAAGGGGCCAGGACTATGATGAACCTCCATGTGGAACATGTCCTCCATTCAACAGGAGCTCCTTCTTTCAATCATACTGTGGCATGGTAAATCAGACCGTTGCCTAGCTAGCTACAATTGGCACTAGGATCAACCACAAACAATATGTTACTAACCAACACCAGGGTAGGTATAAGCATTAGTAGTGGGATAATATACACCTCCTTTGTCTTCAGTAAAATTAAAATTCTTCTCCACTAACAGGCCAGGAGAATCAGCAATTTGTTTTTACAAGACACGAGGCTCATAATATGCATGCTTCAAGCAGATTCACAACTGTCATTGCTGTATGCTGGATCGGTTTACAGCAAAAAGCCTCAAACAGTGACACCCTAGACCAATTTGCTGATTAAGGATATCTTCTAATCTTGCACCTACCCTAAATACCTTTGATGCCATAGCCCATGGGGACAAGCATGTCACAAAAGACCGTCCACTGCCACAAGGGCCATCATTCCTTTAGACCACCTACTTAGGGTAGTTGCAGATACCGAAGTGAAAGGTTTGAGTAATAACATTTTTAACATGGTGATGGAAGTTCTCAGGGACTCTATCACCATAAGACACTGCTTTAGGCATCTCACCACACACAACCTAGGGTGAATGAAGGTAACTCTATAGAGGTAGCAGCATTCTTGGTGCCCCTCATAAAGGTAAAATCGGCCAGTACTGGGATAAAGTCCATCACAGAAGTATCCACAGATCTGATACACTTCTAAATGATATCAGATAGAACAGTATCACCAAATTAGTAAACAACAATTTAAAATAAAGACTGTCATCCTCCCATGATGAGAAGGTTTGCCATGCCACATTACTGTCCCATAATGTAGATTATATGGGTTTAGGGGAATTTGCAAACTTTCTCCACTTCAAGCTGAAAAAATAAAGGGTGCTCTTCAGTTGATTTACCATCAACCTTATGACACCGTATTGATACTGCTGACTTACACACATGCAAAAGAGGCTGGGAAGTTCAGTGACCATCTGGCAATTGAAGAAAAGGGTTCCATACCCATTCCATACACCAACCATTTAAAACCTCTTAAGCTGAGCTCCAGGCCCTGATAGTGCCTTCTGCCCGTGATTGCCTGATACACCCGTAGTAGACTCTGAATGTCCCGGCCTGTTTACAAACAACATGAAGAGTTCCATGGTACCTGGGTTAGGTTGCTTTGCATAAGAATAGGTCACTTCAACAATTATGGGAGGACCAGCAGACGAATTGGGCAACCCACCATAAGCTCTAAGAGGTGCGGATACCAAGGTTACACTGTTGAAAGTGGTGTTATCATACCACTTTCACTGACGACCTGCACCACACACCAGGGTATCATGAAAGACGGAAAAGCATAGTGATTTCCAGTGGATCAATCTTGAAGAAAAGCATCAGTTGCTAACTCTTACGGATCTGGCCTCCAGCTGAAATATTTTATAACTGAGCTGTCAGTCAGGAAGCAAACAGGTCTATGTCGAATGGACCCAACGTTTTGTTCAGGGTCTCGAAAACCTGATCATCCAGACATTGGAATCGTAGTGGTTTCTTGTGAATCAGTCTGCCACCCAATTACATGGGCCCAGAAGACACTCCTCCTTCTGTGATCTTCTCAGATGGAGTAAAAACACACAACAGCCTGGCTAACTGTGCTAGGTGCCTTGACCTCCTTCCCCCCAATCTGTTTATATATCTGTCCGTGACATGGGCCCTCTGATCAACTGACTTTAATTTGGTAGTGATACCTTACACGAATAGGCTCAGGTTTGGAGGTCAGTCCTTTAAAAAAATTGCTCCGGTTTTATGGAACAACCTGCCTCTATATTTACGTAATACTCATAACCATCTTTATTTAAGAAAGCAGTTGAAGATCTGGCTATTTTCAGCATAGGTCCTTCTGCTTCAGTTCTGTGATAAGTCATCTTGGTAGTAGTAGGCTAAGTCTGGGAAGCCCCGTTGTTGGGCAGATATGCGCTTTATAAGTTAGCATAACATATCAGGTTATTTATTATTTTCCAATTTAGTAATAACGTTAAAGACCAGAGAAAGGGATATATTCTGAATTTGTAAGCCATTTAAAATCCCCGTTAAGCACCACTAAATGCCCACAAACGCGACATGCTTTCTTTGACTCATTGTTAAAAATTGAACCCGCTGGACTAAAAAGCTTACATGTATGTATTTAATGCTCTTTCACTTATCTAAAGGAGAATGCAGCTTGTACTTGATTTCCAGTTTTATGCAGGTTCATTACGAACTGAAGGCAAACTGAATTACTCCTCTGTGTAAATTACCAACATATTTCTATCGGAAGTTCTCCTTCTTCAGTCATTGTTGCATAAAGGAAAATGTACTAAATTCTTAAACTATTTTTAGGTAATGAATATCATAATTGAGTTCAAAAACTCTAAATATCTCCACCTATGTGTAGGTTGGTCTGAGAACGTATAACAAAAATAAACATATTTCTAAGATCCGACATAAATGCAAATTTCTTCGAATAAGCCAATTGGAAACTAAAACACATTTTTGAATGAAATAGTCCTGTTAAAATCTAAATAAAACAAACAGGGCCAAACGGTAACACATTTTCAGGGAGACGAAAAACGGCACTGTGATATAAAGCAGAAGGTTTGACTTCCTAACCCACAACAACATGCACCAACAGTTCAAAGTCAGCTCATTTCAGAGTAAGCAACTTTACCTCATTATACTGTTGGCTTTAAGATAATATTCATAAACACTGCATTGAGTATAAAACTCAATCCACCACTTAACAGTGGAAAAGCCAAAGAAATGGTACAATAGACACCATGAATGAATTAGCATCAAATGTTGCAACATAATTAATTAGTATGGGGAAGTCGTGATAACTACCACGAATAAAGCTAATCCATAGAAGTTGCTGGGGTTCTGATTGTGCACAGGCTCAAAAGGACGACCAGTTTGAACAAGACAACACTTAATTAGGAGAGAAGACATTCTAAAAAAATAATTGACAAATCATGAAAGAAAGTGTGGGAAAGATATTCCCTAGAACAGCAGTTCCCAACCTGTGGTCCAGGGACCCCTGGGGGTCCACAAAGCCTCCTCAGGGAGTCCATGACAGCTTAGAAAATGTAATAATAATTAACAGATTAGGTCTCCAGCTTACATTAATGACTCATTGGGTGAGGGGTTGGGGGTTCCCGTATTCCAATAATGATTCAGTGGGGGTCCCCGGGTTCCACTACTGATAAAGTGGGGGTCCACAGAAGTCAAAATATTGGGAATCACTGCCCTAGAAGCAGCAATTATCACCTGGTAAAAATGTAACACAACTGCAAACTAGATGGAAATGGAGAAAATACTCTGCCTGCAAGGTCTGAAAGGATTTAAGAACCATCCCGCTCATAACATCACCCAGAGTGGAGATTCCAATCAGATCCTATCTTCTGAAACCCTCTAATGCACCAAAGCAGCCGCCTGTGCTGAACCAGTGAAAATTTTAAAAGTATTTGCTTAGACAGAAGAAGAATGTGACTTTAATGACATAGAAAAATACCTTGTGCGTATGTGGAAAATGAGGCCTGACTGTGACACATTTGACGATCTTCGGTACAGTAAGTTCAAGAGATCAGTCCCACCAACTGACCTTCCACTGATATCATATTCTGTGTGTGGACACATTAAACGAGCCTTCTACTTGCTCAGAAGATGTGTAAATGTTTTGGATCATGCATATGTAGAAAAAGATCGGTGTGAATTTGGTTGGGAAGATATTGAAGGGGTGCTACAACGCATGAAATTTCTAAAGCCAGTACCCACAGAACCTACACATACATGTACATGCAAAACCTGTGCTGCAAAAAGATGTCCCTGTTGATATGCACTTCTCAAATGTTCAACATTCTGCAAATGTACCACGAGCAATTGCCAAAACAAATAAATAAAGTGAACTATGAAAATGTGTCTAAAGGAGGAGTGATAAACATTTTTTTTTTCATATTCAGATCATAAATATTGGTGTATACATAAAATGATTAAAAACCATTACTATTTGTTTCATTTCTACATATATCTCTTCTTTCTCTATTGTAGCCGCCATTTTGGAAAATGATGGAAAGGTTGTTCTAAGGAGTTATTTTTCTGTCGCTATAAGACTACTTGACCCCTAAAACCTATGTTTTGACACCAAAAAGAAGTATGCAGGTCTCATGGTTACTAAATTATTACATCATCACTGCAACAAATCTGCCATTTTTAAAAATGTTGTTCAGAACAATTCGGCCCGGATCAGTAATGTCTACCCAAGCTAAATTACTTTGCTAATGATCCAAAAACACAAATCAAAAATGAAAATCTCTGGACAACAATTTTTTTATGGCGGTGTATCAGGGGGCTAGGATTACCAAAGGAAAGAGGAAGTTATTTGGCTACTTCTGGGATTTCTTTCTGTAGAAGGGATGGGTGAATATAAGGACACAAAGGCTGCATAGGTTTCTGAATTTTGAATTGTTGTGGCTGTACAGTTGAACTATACAGGCTCTGTAGGGTTTTGGGTGGTTTGGGATGGTGGTCATCCTTTTTTTAATGTTAACTGTTATACAGTTTATTTTCTATCTTTTCAGGTATTCTCCATCAGGATGGCGCCGCCAGGAGTCTTGCGTAAAAAAGAGCAGTAGGCATAAGTTTTGGGTGCTGACATTTTAGTTATAAACTGGGTGTCTCCAACCTTTTCTTTAGTGAGAGCTACTTATGGTCCGTGAAAATAGTTGTGAGCTACTAAAGGCCAAGCAATTCACACATTTTTCTGAGAGACCCCCCACGGCCAGCTTCATTGATGTTAAACTTAATTTCTTCAGAGCCCATAGTGTGATTTCAACAAAATACTTAGAGAATGAATTTGGATTTGTGTTGCCGCCATGCTTCAAGACCTTTCAAATAATAGCTGTCACTGAAATAGCCATTGTAATGCAGCTCAATTAAATCAATCTTACCTTCAGTGTGGAACTGTGTGATTTTCTCTAATACTGTGTATGCTGGAAGCCTGGGAGGGAAATTCTGAAGAAGTCACTGTAGTAGTCACAGTGCCTGGCAGTCAGCGGGTGCAAAGCATTACTGAATCTCAAATGCAGATGGATTAAAATAGTTATTACTGTTGTATTGCAGATTTGACAATGTTGCTGTGTTTTTTCAATGTCCAGATAAGCTGAACTTCAGCTTTGTTTTATGCAGCTACTTGGGAAAGTACTGAATTTGTCCTCTACTCTGCATTCTTTGAAAGGTTATGTTTTGACTGTAAGGTTTTTATGGCACCAGTCATGTTGGCAATTATATTCCTATTGCTCCCTTTACTTTTTTGGAGTGTCAGTAAACCAGACCTGCAGTGCCCATTGCTTTGTTTTTGTTCAACTAATAAAAGAACTGTGAAAGATGCCAAATATTTTCCTCAATAGCTATATTTTTTTCTTGATCTCAATAAACCAGGCCTCCAGTAAACACTGCTTTGCTCTTCTGCAGCAAATACAAATTTGGAAAGGTGCTGAAGATTCTTCTCTCCAGCTTATTTTTCTTGGTGTTAGTACAATAGGCCTGCAGTACACATTCCTTTGTTTGTGTTCAACTAATAAAAAAACTTTGTAAGATGCTGAAGATTCTTTGCAGCAACTTTTTTCTTGGTGTCAGTAATGAAACAGATGCCTGGATTTGGGATTTCACTAGTAACTGTCACTGAATATGTGTTCATTGCAGCTGCATACAAACCATTTTAGTGAGAGACTTGACACTGCCGGGTGTCCCCAAACCCCTGTAATCTGGGATATAGCCTGAGGGCAACGCTAATGGAGTCATTCAAATGTTCATCAGTCAGGCGTGTGCGTAACTTAGATTTTACAACGCTCATATCAGAGAATTTTGATCCACAAAATAAGTAGAACCAAACAGGGAAAAAAGTTTCAATGCAGCTGTGTGGATGTTCTTATACTTTTCAGCATCCACAAGACTCCAGAAATTAATGTTAGATTGCCTTGCTTACAATTCAATGTCAATTTGAAGTGTGACAATTTCCATTTCCATGGTGGCAGGCTCAAGGTTAAGAAGCAGACTAATTTTCTCAGAAATATCACTAACTTCCATGAAGGAGTTTGACGTGACCATCACACAGGGCTCCAATTGCTCAAGATCACTAAATCTGTCACTGAACTCTTGATTAAGCCTCACCGGGAGGCTATTTGTCTATGTCCAGGAGCTCAGCCTCAGCTCTCTTTTCTGAGCGGATTTGGAGCACAGAGGGAAAGTGCTGCATCTTTCTTTGCTGTGCATGCTCTATAAAAAGGTTTGATTTGAATGTTTTCACAGAATTAATCATGTTGGTGATTGTCTTTTTTTTCCCTTGTACTTCGCAGTTCAGTACATTTCATTTTTCTGTCACATCTGTCAATAATGCTAAATCGAGCAACCACTTAGTGTTTGATAACTGTGTAGTATCTTCATTTCTAGACTCCATGAAAGCTTTGACTTCTGGCAATAGCAAAAGGAATCTAAACAGTATGTTCCCCTGCCGAGCCATCGGATCCGAGTATTCATGAAAAGGTCACCATTCGGCTTATAGTTATTCAAGGAATAATTTGAAGGATCAGTGCTGCTTGGCCTTTGCACAAATTAAATTAATAATTTTAACAACAGGAGCCATCACATGATCAAACCTCATTATCTTGGCACATATTGCCTGTTGATGTATAATGCGATGGTAGTTCAATAACGGAGGGAAATCTGAATCTGCTTTACCAGTGGCAATGATACCAGAATGATGCCCTGTCATCGCAGGTGCACCATCAGTTGTTATTGCCACTAACATTTTCAATGGAACATTTTGTTTAAAAAATAATTCTTCACCTCATTGTCGATGTCAGCTCCTCTAGTTGCGGTTTTCAGAGGCAATAGAGTTAAAAACTCCTCTTTTTCAGTGAAATCTTCAAAAAACATTCTAACAAACATTGCCAACTGAGCAATATCGCTTGCGTCAACTGATTCATCACTGAATAGAAAAATATTTGCATGTCTTTAAATCCCACTCTAACTGCTCTATCATGTTGCAGATAATGCAGATATCCTTCTTTCCATAGTGTTAGACCCTAACTGCACATCTAAAATTGCAGGCATAACTTCAGGGCTATTTTTGAAATCTTTGCATAAGGACTCTGCTATTAGAAGCATTTCTTCCTTCACAATGGCTCCATCCAAAAATGTTGCTTTGTGCTCGATCAAGTGATGAGTAACTTTGAAGGATGCTTCAGTTGCCACAGTGGGTTTCTTCACTGGCTATGTAAAAAATGATTGCGTGTCTGCAAAGCAGATTTCAGTTTGTTTACATTTTGTGACTTCAGGATGCTTCCTTTAGGGAACTTCCTCTCAAAATGCATGTGCTTTGTGCTTTGTTAAAAAAATACCTCTCAATTGCCGTTTTTCCCCACTGCAACATTTGCTCCACAGATTAAACATATTAAACAGTTGTCTTTGATTTGTGTATATAAAACTTCAGTCTCCCACTCTTGATGGAAGTAGTATGTCTTACTCTTTGGCAATTTAGAGGGACCTGGTTCTTCATCCATGATTATAGTTGTTAAGCCTGCAAGCAAGAGTAGAAATATTGATGAAGTCAGGATCCAATCCACAACAGACAAGAGTACTATATGGACACCTTTAATGATGTTGAATTGCAGCCCAGGTGTGATTAGCAGCCATGCTGGTAAATTAAACAGCTTTGTTTAATTGTGAACACTGGATAACTGCTTTTCACAAATGACCTGAGATTTGATTCAGTATGACCAAAGCATCGTTTTTGGATGGTGTGGGGTTTAGCCAATTTATGTAAATACTAAGAGGACTAAAATTTGTACCACACAAAGCACCCAATTCACAAAGGTGAAAGTTTTGAAATTCATTTTTATCAGGTTCTCTGTCATTTTGTAGCAAACATCGGACCTTTTTGAATTAGGACACGTTTTCAAAACTACTCCAGATACCAATATTCCATGACTGCTGCAGATTTTGGGACATAACCCCATGAGCTCTGGCTTATATCAACTGGGGTCATCCATGTTTCAAACCAGTATCACCCTCCTAAAGATATTCATTCTCCATTCCCTTGGGATCACCCTCTTAAATGCCTATCGTCAACTGCATTTTTGAGGGAAGAAGTTCACACGTAGGCAAGATAAGTATAAATTCAGAAAAATCATTAAAAGAAGTACATGATCTTTTTTTGATACACAATATGCATACAACAATTACAAGATACAAGAAGATGTCCTGGACCTAAAACCCAACTGAGTTTTAAACCAAACATTATTTCCTTGAGCGAGGTGTGACCTAGATTCCATATTGCACACAGCTGATTGAGGCAACAAATAATGTTATCTGATTATCCCATTATACTTAGGACTGAAAATGTCTTGGTATCAGGATAACCAGTTATTCTTTAACTTGCCCTGGTGCGAAGAGTCAGGTCGTTGAGCACTGCTGCTCTAAACTGCCCTGGTCCTCTGCTCTTGTCTAATCTTCTTCAGTACACCAAAGGTTGCAGTTCACCCAGTGAAGCACTAAAGGTGGCCAAGCCATCTCTAGGGAGAAGATACTCAGTGGTTGAACTGTACAACATGAAACCAAAAACCTTGGGCTCAATCCCGGGCTCCCCTCTTCAACAATTTGTGTGATCCTGTCCTTAGTAGTAACCAATTAAGGCTGCTAGCAAACTACTACAATCACTAGAAATACCTACAGAGCTGTTAGCAGACTGAAAATCATACAGAACTGCAAAGCCACATGCAAGAAGCATGATGCCGCATCAGGTGCATAGGGAACCCCCCACTGCAGCAGCTTAAGCTGGGGTTGACACTGGAAACATGGGCTGGTGGACTTTGTCTCAGTTAAAAATTAATAACTTGTTAATGTGCCTTTTCTGTCTGCAATCAAAATGCTCATAAATAACAATATGTGGCACACCATGAAGGAGGGATGTGGTGTACAATGATAGAAAAAAGAGATAAATAAAAAAAGTGAAACACAGGGCGAGGGATCAATAGAAAATGTATGCATGAGAGAGAAATTAAGAAAGAACAAGTAAGAATATGAGAAATTCAGTGGGTACATAGAAAGGGGAAAGAAAGAACAGGAGGAGAAAGAAAGGATGATAGGAAGCAAACAGTGAAATGAAAAAAGGGGAAGCGATAGAACAGTGAATGAATGAACGGATGTAAATGTAAAAGGTTGAACAGATAGAAGGATGAAAGGGTGGATGGAAGAATGAAATGATAAGAATGTGAAAGGGTGAATGAATGTAAGAAAGAGCAGACGGATAACTATGAAAAGACGGAAGGATGGATACATGGATGATGGAATTATTGGTAGATGGGTGGGTAGATGGAAAGGGAAACAGGTGGATAGATGGAAAGGTGAAGGGTTGGATAGATGGATCGATGGATAAATAAATGAAATGGTTAATGGGTGAATGTTTAGATGGTTGGAAAGGAGAAGAAATGAACTCCTAAAAGGAGGGTCTGATTTGCTTGCTTTACATGCTTGATGGTAATAAACAGAGGTGTACTTCAAGTGAGGGGTATTTAAATTTTCTGGCAACTCCCTTGCGCAGCAGGCCATAGTATGGCTTATTTCAAGCGTTCCAAAACAAAATCAGCCTTTTCGCACACCCTGCTGGGCCCGGGATTGTGGTTCTTAACTTGTGTTTGA
This sequence comes from Pleurodeles waltl, assembly GCF_031143425.1. NCBI lineage: Eukaryota > Metazoa > Chordata > Amphibia > Caudata > Salamandridae > Pleurodeles > Pleurodeles waltl. The sequence continues at coordinate 195,381,601 of NC_090440.1, read as the reverse complement.
CACTGCCTGACAGTATCAGGGCTTTGTGTCCCTTAAGGGTGCTGGTCACTTGGCCCGCTACGGACCACTTTTCTTGGCTAATGGGCTGCTAGGCCTCAGGGGCCGCCAGGCCTGTGTTTAAGGGGCTGGTGGCCCACTGTATCTCTCTGCCCAGGAGAGGTCATTCTCATCCACCCCCTCGGCCTCCCCAGCCCTTAAGGCCTCAGCAAAACCCAAAGCTAGATGCAGGAAGCACGGGCCTGTGCTTAAAGCGAAGTCACCAGCTCCTTGCAGGGGCATAGCTTCAGGGGGGTGGTTGGGGTGTTACGTCCCTCCTAATAAATGTATTTTCTGAAGAATAGTTGGGTTACAGTTGCTTTCAGGTATATGGTGAGGTGTCTGTTGAACTTCACCTGGCATTTATACACACATTCAGACAAATACACACTCTCTCTCTGTTTTGAAAGCCCCAAAAAATGTTCATTATTTTAAAGATTCGAATATTGTGTTTCTCTCACTTAGTACTCCTATCAATTCGCATGCCTCCCCTTTCCACTGGCTCTTAAGCCGCTCTCTCATGCATCCCGCTTGTCATATAATGTATTTTAACATTATATCACAGCGTAATTGACAGGAAATGTGAAGTTCACACACTCGCAGGATTCCTGACTAAGCTAGCCCCTGGCTCCTCGCTTCCAGCAGGGCATATGATAGCTCTGAAGTACACCCAGGCCTTGTGAGGAGCCGTACCGTGCGCAGGGCCTCTCGCCCCTGCTTGGCCTCTCTCACGCAGATGGGGCAGAGTGATGACTTCTCTACGAGGAAGGGAGGAAGGTAGAAGACCGGAGTTGTCCCAACAATCAGTGCAAGAAGGGGGAGGGACAGGAGTGTGGGTTGGAGGGAAAAGCCAAGGGTGTTGGCACTTCAGGAAAGGGCAAAAGGGGCCTCTTGCAGTTTATCTCCTATAAGCATCAGCAGCATTGGGGGCCAGTATTTCATATGAATTAGTGTCACACGTTCCAGGGCCACAAAAAATGTTAGTTTTTTTAATATTCATGGAATGCGTATGGTTTATCTGATTAACGATAAATATTTCATGGATATTAAAAAAACAAACCCTCATTGTACACCGGGCACACATGACAATAATTCATATGAAATACTGGCCCCCATGCTGCTGATGTTTACAGCAGATTAGAAATGATCCGACTGGCCTAGCCTATACAACTATTAGGCCAGTGCCGGTGCATACTATGGGTGTGGAGCTGATCTTGCCAGCAAGGGACTTCTTTAAACCTTACCTGCTGCTCTGATCGGTGGAAGGCTGAACAGAGCAGGTGGTGCGTGTCCTGGTAGCAGTTCAATACTGCTTGTGCCACCTACACGCTTTCCTGCTCTGGCCACTTTGCCCTGCTAAACCTACTGCTCCGCACCAGCGCTCTCGCACAGGATGAAAAGTGAGGTACTAGGGTGTGAAAGGCAGGTGGTGCAGAGACAGAGATGCCAGGAAGGAACAATGTCATCCTCTTCGGGCTGCCCTGCCTCAATCTGAGCAGCTGGTTTTTGGTGAGGGCAGCAACGTCACCTAAAAAAAGAAAAAGCCTAAATATTTTAATGATGTTAATGGGCTACTAAATTGAGACACTACCGGTGTGAGCTATTCAGGCGGTCTCGGCGAGCTACAGGTTGGAGACCCCTGTTAAAGACCATCACCACACCCTTAAATAGTGACTTGCATAGGTGTCAGTCTGGTGACCATGTGTAATCTTTAAATATGAGCACCTCTGTTCTTGTTCATAGTGGATCCTTTCATGCATGAGAGTTATAAACTGTTCTTTCAAAGACACCATTGAACCTCCTCTCTATCATGCCCATGAAGCACCACGCTGTTTCTACTACTCACATGTTCACGCGCAATCCATCGACCACCACTCGTTTTACACTCTGCACCTGCTCCATGTAACTCGCTTTACCAGTGGTCTATGGGGAAACAGAACAAAATGGTCTCGTTCAGTCTGACAGAACATGCCAGGCTTGCAGTGTTCCTATCATACAGTGGCGGACGGGGGGGCGTGGCCGGGGACCAATAGAGCTGCACGCGTAGTGCGGCGCTCTTGGACCGCAATCCAGGCCCGAAGCTTAAATCCTGCCATAATAACGACCAGAGGTCTCAAAAATTGAAGAGAAGTGACCGGAGAATATACAGAATGAGTAAATACCGCAGCGATACACTTTGGGGCAGAGTTTACCCCAAAAACTCCCCCCGACAACTTCGCGGCTACTGTGACTCAAAATGGCGGCCGCAACAGAGCAGTGAACCCGTTGCAGCCGCGGCTCGCGGCCAAGAGGATACAAGGATCTCGTGGAGGTGAGGGCCATCGCACCATTCGTTGGGGGGCACGAGAGGCTCAGACACCTTCGCCACAAACGGCGAGAGCAACAGAACGAAGCGGAACATTAACGAAAGCGGCATAGTGTGGCGCCCTTGGACCACAATCCAGGCCCGAAGTTTAAATCCTGCCATAATGACAACCGGAGGTCTTGGGGTCTGAAGAGAAGTGATCGGAGAATACACAGCACAAATAGAAACCGCGGCGCCCCACCCTGGTGCAGAGATCGCCCAGATAACTCCCCCCGAAAACTTCGCGGCTGCCGCAACCCAAAATGGCAGCCGCAACAGAATAGTGAGCTCGCAGCGGCTGCAGCTCTCGGATGAGAGGTCACGAAGGTCTCGGGGAGGTGAAGACCCTCACACCATCCATCGAAGGACACAAGGAGCTCAGACGCCATCGCCACCAACGGCGAGAACAACATTACGAAGCGGAACATCAGCGAATGCGAAGTAGGACGGCGCCCTCAGGCCACAAACCAGGCCCAAAGCTTAAATTCTGCCATAATAATGACCGGAGGTCTTAAAAATTATAGGGAAGCGATCGAAGAATATGCAGCATAGGTAGGAATCGCGGCGCTCCACTTTGGGGCAGAGATCGCCCGAAAAACTCCCCCCGTCAATTTTGCGGCTATAGCGGCATAAAATAGCGGCCGCGACGGAGCAGGGAACCAGCTACAGCCGCGGCACTTGGCTGAGAGGATACAAAGGTCCCGCGGAGGTGAGACCTCCCACACCATCCATTGAAGAGCGCAAAGGACTCAGCCACCTTTGCCACTAACGACGAGAACAACAGTACGAAGCGGAACATCAGCGAATATAGCGTAGTTCAACGCCCTCGGGCCACAATCCAGGCCCAAAGCTTAAATTCTGCCATAAAAAAGAAGCGTCTGGGACCTGTTACAATGGTAAAACCAAAAAAACAAGACAAATCACCAGCGGGGGACTCCTCGCACACTGAGAATCCACCCCCAAATCCCACCAGAGAATCGCAAACGGGGCACGAACAACGAGAAACAACTCTGGACACTGTACTGCTGGCCATTAAAGATTCCCGGGAAGCGCTTGAGCGTAAAATCGATAACCTCACCGCAGATCTTTCCCCCCGAAAACTTTGCGGCTGCCGCAACCCAAAATGGCAGCCACAACAGAATAGTGAGCTCGCGGCGGCTGCAGCTCTCGGATGAGAGGTCACGAAGGTCTTGGGGAGGTGAAGACCCTCACACCATCCATCGAAGGACACAAGGAGCTCAGACGCCATCGCCACCAACAGCGAGAACAACATTACGAAGCGGAACATCAGCGAATGCGAAGTAGGACGGCGCCCTCAGGCCATAAACCAGGCCCAAAGCTTAAATTCTGCCATAATAACGACCGGAGGTCTTAAAAATTATAGGGAAGCGATCGAAGAATATGCAGCATAGGTAGGAACCGCGGCGCTCCACTTTGGGGCAGAGATCGCCCGAAAAACTCCCCCCGTCAATTTCGCGGCTACAGCGGCATAAAATAGCGGCCGCGACGGAGCAGGGAACCAGCTACAGCCGCGGCACTTGGCTGAGAGGATACGAAGGTCCCGCGGAGGTGAGACCTCCCACACCATCCATTGAAGAGCGCAAAGGACTCAGCCACCTTTGCCACTAACGACGAGAACAACAGTACGAAGCGGAACATCAGCGAATATAGCGTAGTGCAACGCCCTCGGGCCACAATCCAGGCCCAAAGCTTAAATCCTGCCATAAAAAAGAAGCGTCTGGGACCTGTTACAATGGTAAAACCAAAAAAACAAGACAAATCACCAGCGGGGGACTCCTCGCACACTGAGAATCCACCCCCAAATCCCACCAGAGAATCGCAAACGGGGCACGAACAACGAGAAACAACTCTGGACACTGTACTGCTGGCCATTAAAGATTCCCGGGAAGCGCTTGAGCGTAAAATCGATAACCTCACCGCAGATCTTTCCCTTTTGAGAGACGATCACCGTAAATTAAAGGAAACGTGGGTTTGCACGAGACTACGCTGACAGGGGTATTAGCGACGCACAAAAACTCATCCTCAGAAATTAAAGACCTGACCACCCGGCTGAAAACATTGGAGGCAAGGGCAGAGGATGCAGAAAACCGAGCCCGACGGAACAACATCAGATTGGTGGGGGTTCCGGAAGGGGCAGAGACCTCCGCGGCTAATACAGAAATATTACTAGAACAGTGGCTCAGAGAAACAATACCATCAGCGGGCTTCTCACCGTTTTTTGCGGTGGAACGAGCACACAGGATCCCTGGCGGACCACCCCCACCAGGAGCTAGGCCACGGCCAATAATCGCTAGATTACTCCACCACAAGGATAGAGACTACGTATTGTCACAATCCCGCCAGCTAGGAGAGATTCAATTGGATGGCCAAAAGGTTATGATATTCCCAGACTTTACGAAAGAAACACAGGCGCAAAGGGCATCCTACATCGTAGTAAAACGAGCCATGCGGGAGCATGGTATTAAATATGCCATGCTCTTTCCAGCAAAACTCCGAGTGGAATACGATAACAGAACCCATTTTTTTCTCACACCTCAGCTGGCGATGGAATGGCTTGAATCGCTGAACATCCACTGCAGAGCAACTTGCGACCGGTCATTCCGAAACCCCAGGAAGAAACGTAGCAGATCCCGGAAGAAGACCACAGAAGCGGCTCCATCGAAACGTCAGTCGCAACATGAGATGCGTGATGCAGTGGAAACAGCAGCAGCATTAAGCGGAGGAGACTTCCATACACACCGGACCCCAGATACTGCATCAGACGTTGAATCAAACTGTGAACATTCCTCAATATCCTCTCAGGACACTCGTGTTGACTTACCTTTGATCACCCCAGGAACGGCAGACGAGATTATTTGACCTCGCTAAAAGAACGAGTTGGCAAGTGAGCGGACAATTGTGGGGGAACCTCAATCTGTTTAGGGACATTGATAGGACCCAACCGTAAATAGAGAGCGATGGGAACCTAGATATCATTTCTTAACCGGCACATTACACATGATCGGGCCTGAGGAAGGGTCCGGGACGCTGCCTCTTGGTCTCTGGCACGCTTCCCTCCAATAGGTTGATAATTAAGATTACAATAGTTGTAATGGTTTGGACGGGGAGAGTTGTAGGTACCGGTCCTGGGGAGAGGGAGTTACAAAAGGGGTTTGATTTTGGTTGTGTTGTTTTCAGGGTTTATCAGGCACATCTATCTCGCAGCCCAAACAGTTCACACCTTCGATTACGAAACTCAATAGGTTTCTCCAGTAGTAGTAGTAGAGCGGTGTTAGTCGACCGCCTCTACACCCCTCCTTAGATTATGTCCACAGAATATAAGATAATCACATGGAATGTCAGGGGCCTAAATAACATGTCCAAGTGGTACAAGGTTCACAGCTTTCTTAAAAGAAGGGGAGTGCACATAGCTATCTTACAAGAGACTAACTTGTTAGAGCAGGAGATCAAGACCTTGAAAAAGCGCTGGAGGGGACAAATATTCGCTACTACCCACTCAGCGTTTGCGAGGGGAGTGTTGATATGGGTCAGACCAGGCGTCCCATTCCAGGTTCTTCATACCTTGATTGATACTGAGGTGAGATACGTAGTGATTTCTGGTAGATTGGACAGAGAGAGGTAACTCTTGCGGGACTATACGCCCCAAATCACGAACAGGGAAGATTCCTAGACAGATTATCACTGAGCATGAGCACACTTCTCACTAGCACTACGTTAATAGGAGGAGACTTTAATTGCGTAATGGATACCGCAATGGATAGATCGCACCCACCATTGTCACAATCCATAACCCATAAAACAGCATTACACTTCCAGCAGTGGCAAAAACACTGGCAATTAACGGATTGTTGGCGCAAACTTAATCCCCCCAATAGAGAATACTCTTTCTATTCAGCAGTTCATGACCTGCATGTACGACTGGACACCTTTTTGGCGTCTCCAGAGGTGCAGTCTGTGGTGACAAGGGCTGGAACTGCCTCGTCCAGATCTGTAGAATGGGAATCCTTTAAAACAGTGATCAGGGGATATTGTATTAGCACCACCGTAGGAGTACAGAAGGTGCTAGAGATAGAATTAACCGATCTCGAGAACTCCCTAAGGGATCTCGAACGTAAGCACCCAACACAACCCGACCTCTCAACACAAATAGAAGAAACAAGGACTAGAATAATAGAAACTAACACTAGATTGTCTTGTTTTGACTACAAACAATTCTTGCAGAAGCAACATACAGAGGGCGACAGAGCAGGGGCCCTACTGGCCTGGCTGGCCAAACCACCCCAACATCAAACCATAGTGGTGGAGTTAGAGACCACCCCGGGTATTAAAGTATATGGACAGAAGGAGATTAATGCCACCTTTCTTAAATATTACTCAGAGTTATATGCCCCTCCCACCGAAGTACTCAGCGACGCTCAATTACAAGATCTGGGGAACCTCAACCTCCCGGCATTGAAATGGGAAGATAGAATAGCCCTGGCGACTCCCATATCGCTTACAGAAATAAAGACTGCAATCCAGAGTATGGCAAGGGGCAAGGTACCGGGAGCAGATGGTCTCCCCTTGGAGTTCTACCTTACGTACCAGGACTCATTAACCTCCCAGCTCAGCATCTTATATGCAGAGGCATGGATTAACAACAGCTTACCTCCTTCCACTACGGAGGCCATAATGATTCCCCTTCTGAAACCCACCAAACCCCCCACAGAAGTTCGATCATAACGCCCACTATCAATGTTGAACTTAGATTATAAAATATTAAGCAGAGTACTAGCTAACAGACTTCTACCATACATGTCCTCATTAATCCATCAGGATCAATCGGGATTTATCCCAAAGCGAAGCACTGCCCAAAATATCCGTCGATTGATTTCACTCCTTCATGCCCTGCCCTCTGACGCAAATAGAGCAGTAATCATCTCGATAGATGTCGAGAAGGCTTTTGATAGCCTACGATGGGACTACCTAGAACGAGTGATGCTGCAGCTAGGACTAGGAGAAGGGTTTGTCAAATGGACGAGGCTTCTTTACACAAACCCCACAGCGAGAGTATGAACTGGCCGTACAATATCCCCTTCCTTTGCCATAGGTAGGGGTACAAGACAGGGCTGCCCGCTATCACCTTTGCTTTTTGCGTTGGCAGTTGAGCCTCTCGCCCAATCAGCTAGGTCCCAGAGGTTCTACGAAGGCATTACAATCAATGCTTGGACGCATCATATTGCTCTCTATGCGGATGACATGTTTACTCTTCCTCAGGAATGCAGAGACCGATCTACCAGGAGCAATGACAATGTTAGACAACTTTGGAGCTGCATCTGGGCTCCGGATAAACTGGGGGAAGTCGTCCATTTTTCCAGCTACTAGGGGTATCGAAGAACCAATAGACAATCAAGGTCTCCCGTGGTCCCCGTCCACATTCAAATACTTAGGGGTCAATATCTATCACTCTGCTGAGGATTTACTAGAGGGGAACATTCAGAGCACGATTAGGAGTATAAAAAACAGCATGATATTCTGGCAGACACTTCCGCTAGCGGTCACTGGGAGAATTGCACTGATTAAGATGATAGTATTACCCAGAATGTTATATTATTTCGCAACCATCCCACTCATTATACCAAAGGTGGTATTTAAAACAATTTCGTCCTTGATTACAGGATTTATATGGGGAACCAACAGACAAAGGATAGCATTGCACACCATCCAGAGAACAACAGCAGAGGGTGGTTTGGCTGTTCCTGACTTTGAATTATACTATTGGGCGAGCCAACTCCAATGGCTGGCGCGATTCATCAGAGCACCCCCAGTGGGGGAAGCACTGAGAGCCCCTCTCCACTGTACCCGTGATAGAATTCTGGGCATTCTACTAAACCCCAAGAAACAGAACACACCTCTTCCGATAGAATGGGAAGCATCACGTCACTGCTGGGAACAATACCTAAAACGAACACATACCAGAACACCGTACTCACCAGAGGCCCCACTGATCTGATCTGTATAGGAACCATCACAGGAAACCATGTGATAAGGAGTATCACCCAATTCATGGCACTTCAGATCGACACTATAGGGGATCTATATAATGAGGGGAAACTGTGCACTTATGCAGAACTGCAGGAAAGGTTCCAGATACCACCAGGGCTGTTCCTAGCTTTTAACGCAATTGCTAGGACTCTTCGTAGACAATGGGGCACAGGACTAGAAGAACCCCCCAGACATAATACCTGTGACCAAATATGCACTATAGGAGACCAAGGGAAGTTGATATCAGGGATATATACATCTCTACTAACCGGCATATGTCTTCCCTTAGATAAACTTAAGACCAAATGCAGGGGGAATTAGATGTTACAATAGATGACACACAGTGGACCAGAATAACCACACACATATATACAGTTTCCAGAAATGCCAGGTTTAAATTAATAAACACATTTGTTTATCACAGAGCTTACTTAACCCCCTATATGATATCAAAGATTTATGGTGTAGAAAATGCCAGCTTCCCCGATGTGCAGAACTAGCAGTAGAGTTGCTGCACATGCTTTGGAGTTGCCCACTAATCGGGGACTTCTGGACGGGGATATTTGAAGCACTCTCCACCTGCACGGGCAGAACATTATCCCAATCAGCCATGGTAGCGGTTTTGGGAGATTTCCCTCGCCCCAGCAAGCATAAAATCACAAACCGATTCATAGACCTGGATCTGATATTAGCAAGGATAGAAATAACCTCACACTGGAAAGATCCGAAGGGACCACAGATAAATCGTTGGAGAAATGCATTAATCAAATTGGCGGAAATTGAAGGGACAGTATTATTAAGGGGCCTAGGAACTAGAGACAATGCCCAGCATTGGAACACGATACTGGACAATTTTAGAACACCTGACACCTCTAACTCCGATGCAGAGGCAAATTTATCAGAGTCAGATCATGTATAGTTGACCAGGATATTCCTGTTGAAGATCGTACAAGAGACCAAATAAGTGACTCATTTGTGAACTGAACAAACACATCTGTATAATTGATGAGAAGTGCGAAAGGGGAGAGGGAGGGGAGGATACAAAAAGAGGGGAAGTTATTTTGTTCTGTATGCGTTTTCATGCAATTATAAAGCAATAAAAGAGATTTTAAAAAAAATAATCATACAGTGGCGGACTTGCAATGCTCTTTTTTTATGCAAGGCATCAACACATAATTAAAGTAACTAAAGCAAATGTGTATGGAGGATTTTAAGTTGCAGAACTTGCCACAGTGAATTCCCGTCCACACCCTCCCAAGCTTCACTCACCGTCTGCGCTGCAACTCTTCTGAGTTGTGGCGGGCTCTTCAGAGTCCTCCGGCGTCCTCCACCTTTCCTTGGTCCAGATCTCCTGGGTCCGTTCCTCGTTGGTGGCGTTGTCCTCTTTTGGTCCAGCTGCTTTGGTGGTTCTCCCTTCGGTCGGCTACAGGTACCTTCCTCTTCGAACTTCACAGTGTTTCCTGCAACCTCCTCTTGACCTTCCTCAACATTCTTTTCTCCTCCTTCAAGAGGCTCTGATTGGTCCTTGTTTGGCGAGGCCCCGCCTACCTGTCCAAAGACCCAGGGGTCTTTTGTTACTTTCAATGGTGACGGATTTTTGCCTTGTTTAACCAGTGGTTCCCCACGGGTGTGCAAGTTTCTGCAGCTGGGGTCAGCCCATACCCAGGGAATCACTTCAGGTGTGAAAGGGGGTTCAAGGGACTCCTCCTCGCACTGTCCTTTTTTGTACTGTTTTGGTTCTTCTATAGATTATGAAGTTCAGTCATCAAGAGAAGAGGATATGATGTATGCTGTCCCCCTATATATAGGGCAGTGCTTCCCAACCCTTTTAAAACCACAACCCAATTTTTGGAACAACAAACTTTCACTTCTCTCCTAGCTTGAATAAAAATGAGGCATGGACAACTTTTATTGTAATAGTAGACGTACTTTCAAAATTCTGTGATTTACTAAAATAACGTACTCTTAAATGTTTTTTTAGTTTAGTTCCTCTCTAACAGAAATTGATAGTAAATTTCACAACTTTGGCCACGCTCTTTAATATGTCTTTATCAGACTGTGGCCAAGATATTGGTCTACTCAAAAAAGTGCCAGATGTTGAACACTTTTCGAGTGAGTGATGGGTCAAACAGTAAACTCGCAGGGTAGAATTCAAGACAGGTTTAAGGTTGAGCTTTTCCAATACAGCACGCTGAACAGCTGTCTTCAATTTACTCATGAAACATTTGACAAGGCCATTGGTCTGTGGCCAAAGAGGTGTCCTCTTTTGGTGCTTCCCAATACTGAGAAAGTCTCTGACTTCTTGACTCATGAGAGGTGGCTATTGTCAGATTTTAAGATCGCAGTAATACCCCAAGTTGAAAACATGCCATCTAATCACTCAATGACTCTCTTTAGTGATAGATGAGAGATCTTCAATCAATTAAAAGAAAGAATTAATCAACAATCACCATCAGGTGATGTCCATTGTCAAGAGGACTAAAATAGTCAACAGCAATTCTTTCCCATACAAGCTTTTGCAACTCTGACATGCTTACGGTTTCATAGATGACAGGCCTTCAACTCTCTTTCAACTCTCTCATTGAGATGAGGAAACCAGACTAGGTCTCGGAGATCTAGTTTTGTGGCAACGATTCTACAATGTTCCTCATGGGTCACTTCTATTATCTGTTGTCAGAGACTCTCTGGAATGACAATTCTCGAACCGCTCAGGGTAATGCCTTCTTGAGTCAGGGACAGTTAATCTTTGTCACTTTTAAACTTCTGGTATTCATTGTCAGTGGCAAGAAGTCAAGTGCACTGGTTCCAAGACTGGTGTGTAATAAGGTCTTTCAGTTTTAACATGTCACTATCTTGACTTGTGGCAGTGACAATTTGCTCCAATAAAATGACAGCTGGTGTGTTTGATTCCACAATGAAATTTATGTAGGCTTTAGCCTTTTTGGAAAGGGTACCGTGACACTGTATAGGCACTCTGAAGAAGTAATCGGCAGGGTTTTGATCTTTCCCTGGACAGTGCACACCTGTGTAGTTATATTCTTGTAATTGTAGACCCCCAATGTTCAAAGCGAGAAGGCATCTTGGCCAAAATGGTCAACAATGCTTGATGATCTGTCACAAGCATAAAGGTTTTCCATATAAGAACACATGGAAATGTTCACAAACCTATACCACTACTAAACGTTCTTTCTCAAGTTGTGAGTAAGCATGTTCAGTTTGGGACAAACTTTTGCTTGCATATGCCACAATTTGTCTTTGAGCATTTGGGTATCTGCTGTGCAAGGATTGCACCTAATCCACTGGGTTAACGTCAACAACTTCTGAATGAAACTTTGAATTAAAATATGCCATTTCAGTAGCATTCTCAATAGCTTGTTTGATTCTCTTAAAGCTTTGCTTGCATTCATGTCATCAAGTCTCTCAATAGAGCACTCATGGTGGCAAAGTCTTGTTCATATCTGGAACAGTAACTGGCCATGCCAAGGAAAAAACGTAACATGGAAACATCTTGTGAGGCACTGGCAGTTGACAATGCATTTTAGCTGGATCGAGTGTCATACCCCCATCAGAAAAGATATGGCCAAAGAACTTTAGCTTTGTTATATGTGTACGAAAGTACCATCTTGCCTGGCATGTTACCCCCATTTTCACTGTATGTATGTTTGTTTTAGTCCTTGTGTCTCTGGGATCCTGCTATGCAGGACCCCAGTGCTCATAATGGTGGTCATTACAACCCTAGCGGATGGTGTTAAAGCGGCGGTAGGACCGCCAACAGGCCGGCGGTAAAAAAATGGGAATTATGACCGTGGCGGAAACCGCCAACAAAGACAGCCACTTTAACACTCCGACCGCCACAGCGGTACAGACAAACAGCGCGGCGGTCACCGCCAACAGACAGGCGAGAGACAATGTACCGTCCACAGTATCACAACCTACCAATCCGCCACCTTTTCCGGGGCGGATTCACCGCGGATAAAAACACGGCGGAAACAGCCATTTCAAAGGGAAAACGCTCACCTCTACACACTTCACGAGGAAGGAGGGCACCATGGAGCCGGAACTCCATATTCTTCCTGCACTAGTCTTCCTGCTCCTATACGAAGATCATCAATGCCGGCGGCGAAGACAAAGGTGAGTACTGCACCTACGACATAGGGGAGGGGGAGGCAAAAGACAGGGACACACACAACCAACATCCCAACCCCCACCCGACCCTCACCCACTACAACACGCACACCGATGCATATCCAAACATTACAGTAACAACCCCCAACCCCCCCGGAAGAATGCAAAGACAAAAGGAAATGAGTGGAACCATTGTAATATATCAAAATACAGTAACCAAATATATACAGATATATATATACACATTAAACAAAATATACATCACGATTAGTAGTGCAGGTAATGCACCATTCATTGTCCATGGACCACTGGGGCCAAAATGCATGGGCGAAGCCCACACCAGATACCTGATCAAAACGGAGAGAACACTGCTGGGGCATCAGATAGAAATACAACAGGCACCTCAGGGGGAAGGGAAGAGGGGCACCTCAGCCGGATGAGTGCACCATGCCAGATCCACGAGGGGGCTCCATGCCCATTGATGTATCCTGGGGAGTGCAAAGCCACAGTCTCTCAAGTCTCTACAGTGGGTGGTTTGCCCACTGTTCCATCCTGGGGAGTGCAAAGCCACAGTCTCTCAAGTCTCTACAGTGGGTGGTTTGCCCACTGTACCATCCTGGGGAGTGCAAAGCCACAGTCTCTCATGTCTCGACAGTGGGTGGTTTGCCCACTGTACCATCCTGGGGAGTGCAAAGCCACAGTCTCTCAAGTGGATAACAGCCTCCACTGGTTCTGGAGGGGGACTGGTGCCCAGAGTGCTTCATCCTGTGAAGGACAGACAGAGTGGATGCATGTCTCCACTGGTTCTAGAGGGGGACTGGTGCCCAGAGTGCTTCATCCTGTGAAGGACAGACGGAGTGGATGCATGTCTCCACTGGTTCTGGAGGGGGACTGGTGCCCAGAGTGCTTCATCCTGTGAAGGACAGACGGAGTGGATGCATGTCTCCACTGGTTCTGGAGGGGGACTGGTGCCCATAGTGCTGCATCCTGTGAAGGACAGACGGAGTGGATGCATGTCTCCACTGGTTCTGGAGGGGGACTGGTGCCCAGAGTGCATCACTCACCCCGTGACGGTCCCAGTTGCGTCACTGCCCCTGCCGCCCATGGGCTAGCGGTGCTTGCGTTGGCGGTCTTTGCCCTGTTCAGCGGTGCTTGAGTTTGCAGTTTCTGAGTTGTTCAGCGGTGCTTGCGCTGTTCAGCGGAGCTTGCCATGGCGGTCCTTCATTGCCCAGCTGGGCTGGGGCTGGCGGTCCTTCATTGGGCAGCTGGGCTGTGGCTGCCGGGGCCCTCCTGGGCAGCTGGGCTGTGGCTGGCGGTGGCCTCCTGGGCACTGACTCTGGCGGTGGCCTCCTGGCCAGTGACGATCGGGCTGCCCTCCTGGGCACTGACTCTGGCGGTGGCCTCCTGGCCAGTGACGATTGGGGTGGCGGTGGCCTCCTGGGCAGCGGGGATGATGGCGGTCTTCTCCGTCGTGTTGCTCCTCCCAGACTTTGGAGATTTCTTCTGCCCCTTCCCCACCTTGGGAGGAGTCACAGCTGAGTCAACACTCCCCCCGGCACCCTTGTGAACGGCTTTGCTGGCTGGAGTCTTCACCCTCTCCCGCTGGGCACTGTCCAACTTCTGGTGCTTCACAGGGGGGGGACTGGCTGTGCTGTGGGTCCGTGTCACACTGGCTGTCCTGGTGGCCGGTGCACTCCACACACCTGTAACAACAGGCACCACTGGTCCCGGAGATTTTTTGGCTGAGGTGCTAGTACGGGACCTATGATTTGGAGGGGGGGTGGGAAAGAGGTCAAGCTTGGTCAGGAAAAGTTTCTTAGGAACACTGGGACGGGTAGCTGGAGGGGGTTTGGGAGTGGAGGAAGAGGTAGTGGTTGTAGGAGGTGTAGGTTTGGTGACTTTGGGTGAAGGTGCATGCGCTGGAGGCTGTCGTGAGGTGGATGGCTGTTGGGTGGGTGTGTGCCTGCGTTTGTGTATCTTGGGAGGGGGCGTCACAGACACACTGGGAGAGGACACAGGGGACGTGTAAATGGTAGTGGGGGTGGTGAGTGCACGTGAGCGTGGTGTGGTGGTGGGTGTGCTGGTGCGGGACGTAGTGGCTGTAGTGATAGTGCATGCAGGTGAGAGTGTAGACGACACTGGGAGGGAGGAGGGAGACGACGAGGAGGGGGACACAGTGGAGGCAGTGGATGTTGGGGTGTCTGCATGTGTGTGATGCTTGCATGAGTGCCTGTGGGATGTGTGGTGCTTATGTTTGCCTGAGCTTCCCTTGTGTGTTGACGTGTGTATGCTGGTCTGATGGTGTGCTTGGGATAGGATGGGGTACAGGGGATTGGGTCTGGGTGGAGGAAGTTGGAGGGGGGAGGCTAGAGACAGGGACAATGGCTGCCATCAGTGCTGAGGCCAGAGTTTGCAGGGTTCGATGAAGGGCAGCCTGACCAGAATGAATGCCCTCCAGGAATGCATTTGTGTGTTGCAATTCCCTTTCTACACCCTGGATGGCATTCAAAATGGTAGACTGCCCAACAGTGAGTGACCTGAGGAGGTCAATGGCCTCCTCACTGAGAGCAGCAGAGGTGACAGGGACAGGGGCTGAGGTGCCTGGGGCGAAGGTGATGCCCACCCTCCTGGGTGAGCGGGCACGGGGCGAAGGCTGAGGGGCTGCTGGGAGGGCGGTGCTGGTAGTGGGGGTGGCGGCTGTACCTGTAGAAGTGGGGGGCACAGATGTTGCCACCACCACAAGGGAGCTCCCATCGGAGGACGAATCCGTGTCGCTGGTAGCTGATCCGGTGACCGCCGTGAAGCTCCCCTCGCCTTCCGTCCCACTGGTGTATTCAGAGTCCGTGGTGTGTCCCTCCATGGCCATGTGGGATGCAGCCCCCTAGTGCTCCGGTGCCACTGTACCTCCGCCTGATGATGCTGATGCACACAAGAACAGGGAGACCACAAAAAGGGGGAGGACGACAGAAGAAAGACAGGTTGAGTGCATGGCTTACTGCTACCATTGGCGGACAATACAGACACAGAAGCCCCCTGCACTACGCCGCGCTGTTGGGCTCTACAGATGCAATTCCTGGGATATGTCCTATATGGCTATGGTCGACATCTGCACACATACACAGGGGCATGTATACCTGTACTTGGCACTCTACAGAGGTGAGGTGGGGTGCCACATGGCCTGCATTACGGAGGGGCCTAGCCTACGGAACTCGCCCTGGCCTAGGGAAACCCACAGCCCTCCTCCCCCACCCAGACACCTTCACTGTGCGCAAAGTCCGCTGAATGATGTTGTACTCACCCCCTTGTGTCTGCTGTGATGCCCTCAAGCGCCCATCCAACTCAGGGTAGGCTACCGCCAGGATCCGGAACATCAGGGGGGTCATGGTTCGACGGGCACCCCTCCCACGTTGGGAGGCCATCCCCAGCTGAGCCTCCGCCGTCTTCTTGCTCCAGCGGCGAATGTCCTCCCATCTTTTCCGGCAGTGGGTGCTCCGTCTATGGTGGAGCCTCAGGGTCCGGACGTCCTTGGCGATGGCATGCCAAATATCCTTCTTCTGGTGGGCGCTGACCTACATGAAATGTACAGGGAAAGAAGAGAAGTCATTACCAACTGCACCGTCGAAGTGAGTGGCCCACATCCCTAGCCTTGCCATGTGGCACATTCATTCACAGTCCTTCATGCACGCAGAACTGTGCCCCCTTCCTTCTTACAACCAGCCCTCTCCACACAGGCATAGCCCATACAACGTGCTCCCTGTGTACTTACCTGTTGGTCTGGAGGACCGTAGAGTAGCGTGTACTAGGGGAGGACCCCGTCCACGAGCTTCTCCAACTCCGCTGCAGTGAAGGTAGGGGCCCTTTCCCCAGACGCACAAGCCATTGTCTCTTCCAGACCGAGGTCACAGCAGCACTTGCAGTGTAGGTCTTCTCTGTTGAAAATCAGGTATCGAGTGATTGAACAGCTAGAAAATGGCGGTCACGTCCGCGGCAGTGCGTACCATCACCGCTGGCGTACATCGTCATTGGCTCCTGGGACCCATAGGGTCCAATGTTAACCAATGCAGCATTGCGCCGCGTTCTCCGACCGCCTACCGCGACGGTGTACAACGCCAGCGCAGTTACATCACATCCCATTGTCCCACTTTAGAGGTCAGGCAGCCGCCATTTCAGGGGCCCACATGGCCTGATTCACAACTGCGTCACACAGACCTAGGCCTTGTCGCACAACACAAATACAGGCCAGAATCTGTGTATGAATGGTGTTCTATGTAGACTGTGGGTACATACCTCTGAGTTGTTTGACTCTGTGGTCGCTGTTGTCCTTCCTAGGCACCGTCCGCTGGGACATGTGAGGAGATGGCGGAATCCTCCAGTGTACCGACCGCTGGTGGACCTGTTGACAATGGAGGAGCGACATTTGATCATCACCTACAGGTTTGACCATGCCACAATCCAGGAACTGTGTACCCAGTTGGAGCCAGACCTGATGTCAGCAATCCGCCATCCCACAGGGATCCCCCCTCAAGTGCAGGTGCTATCAGTGCTCCATTTCCTTGCAAGTGGGTCATTTTAAACAACAGTGGCCATGGCATCAGGGATGTCCCAGCCTATGTTTTCCAACGTGTTGTCCAGAGTGTTGTCTGCCCTTCTGAAACACATGCGGAGCTACATCGTTTTCCCTCAGGTGGAGGATTTGCCTACAGCTAAAGGTGACTTCTATGCCCTTGGACATATCCCCAACATCATAGGTGCCATTGATAGGACCCATGTAGCTCTGGTCCCCCCCCACAGGAGTGAACAGGTGTACAGGAACCGGAAGAGTTATCATTCCATGAATGTACAGATGGTATGTTTGGCAGACCAGTACATCTCCCAGGTAAATGCTATGTTCCCTGGCTCTGTGCATGATGCCTACATCCTGCGGAATAGCAGCATCCCTTATGTGATGGGGCAACTCCAAAGGCACCGTGTGTGGCTATTAGGGGACTCTGGTTACCCCAACCTGTCATGGCTACTGACCCCAGTGTGGAATCCCAGGACCAGGGCAGAGCAACGCTACAATGAGGCCCATGGGCGGACTAGGAGGGTGATCGAACGCACCTTCGGCCTCCTGAAGGCCAGGTTCAGGTGCCTCCATATGACAGGTGGTTCCCTATTCTACTCACCAAGGAAGGTGTGCCAGATCATCGTGGCCTGCTGTATGCTTCACAATCTGGCTTTGTGACGACAGGTGCCTTTTCTGCAGGAGGATGGTCCAGATGACGGTGTTGTGGCAGCTGTGGAGCCTGTGGACAGTGATGAGGAGGAAGCAGAGGAAGAAGACATTGACAACAGGGACTCAGTTATCCAGCAATATTTCCAGTGACACACAGGTGAGAACACATTCCTGCCTACTACAAGTAGTTTCACACTTCTACCTCTATCCTGTCTGCCGATTTCAACCAGTATATGGTAACTGAGTTGTACATTTCCTTTACGGTTTCACAGGTGTGGTTACCAACGTGTGTCATCTGCTTACATTCCACATGGACTTGAGTTGTGTGACATAGGTATGTTGACAGTACATTTGAGAACGCATTTTGTCACTGTCATTGCTAATACACATTTTCAAAATCACAGACTGACTCCAGATTGTTTTGTGCTTCAAGGGTGTTTATTGCAGTGCTAAATATTGGAGGGGGGTTGTAAAATGGTGATGAGTGATGGTGGAGGAATGTCCATGGCAGAGTCCAGTCTATTAGTCTCACAGGTGCATTGCCCATATGGGCATAGGAAGTGGAGCTGGAGCAGTTCCAATATGGACAGGGTTACAAAGTGGGACAGTAGGATGACAATCAGGGTGGTGTCATTTCTTGGCGGGGGTCTTGGCATCGTGCTCTGTTTTGTTCCTGGATCTCAGGGACCGTTTGCGGGGTGGTTCTCCGTCTGCAGGGGGTACGGTGCTGGTGTGGTGGTCCTGTGGCGGTGCCTCCTGTCCACTAGCGCCGGCGGAGGTGGTGGGCAGTTCTTCGTCCATGCTAGTGTCAGGGGCCCCTTGGAGTGCCACAGTGCCCCTCCTGGTGTTAAGTATCTCCTTCAGCACCCCTACGATGGTGCCCAGGGCGGTGCTGATGGTTCTGAGTTCCTCCCTGAACCCCAAATACTGTTCCTCCTGCAGCCGCTGGGTGTCCTGAAACTTGGCCAGGACCGTTGCCATTGTCTCCTGGGAGTGGTGGTATGCTCCCATGATGGAGGAGAGGGCCTCGTGGAGAGTGGGTTTCCTAGGCCTGTCCGCCCCCTGTCGCACAGCAGCCCTCCCAGTTCCCCTGTGTTCCTGGGCGTCCGTCCCCTGGACCGTGTGCCCACTACCACTGCCCCCAGGTCCCTGTTGTTGTTGGGGTGGTGGGTTATCCTGGGTTCCCTTTAGTGGTGGACACACAGCTGATTGACGTGTCCTGGGTACGGAGGTATGGGCCCGCTGGGTGGGTGCTGTGCTGGTGTTACCAGAGGGTGGAAGGTCTGTGGTGGCCTGTGACTGGGTGTGGGGAACCGACTGTCCCGAGGCCCACGATGGTCCGGGCTGGTCATCTGGATCCAGTTGGACAGAGCTGCTGTCATCACTGTGGGCCTCTTCTGTGGGTGGGGTGGAGATGTTTGGACCCTCCTGTCTGGTGACGTTGGGTAGTGGTCCTATAGGGGTGTAAAAGCATGATTATTGCATCTGTGTGTGTCATGGTGTGCAATGGGTGGGTGACCGTGTACCCCAGTGCTTGCACTCCTGTGTGGGGGCTTGTGTGATGATGGTTGAGGGGGGTGTTATGGGTATGTGCAGTGGGCATGCTTTAGTGATGGGTGTCCATGCTTTGTTGTGTCATGCAGGGCTTGGTGTTGGGATGGGTGGTTTGTGTTAGTAGTACATATGAGAGGAGTTGAAGTGATAGGGGAGGGGGTGAGGGTGGGGGTCTGTGATAGCATGCAGGTAGGGTGGGGGATATGATAGTTAAGATTTGACTTACCAGAGTCCATTCCTCCACCGACTCCTGCGAGGCCCTCAGGATGCAGAATAGTCAAGACCTGCTCCTCCCATGTTGTTAGTTGTGGGGGAGGAGGCGGGGGTCTGCCGCCAGTCCGCTGTACCGCGATGTTGTGTCTGGAGACCACGGAACGCACCTTCCCCCGTAGGTCGTTCCACCTCTTCCTGATGTCGTCCCGATTTCTTGGGTGCTGTCCCACTGCGTTGACCCTGTCGACTATTCTTCGCCATAGCTCCAACTTCCTAGCTATGGAGGTGTGCTGCACCTGTGATCCAAATAGCTGTGGTTCTACCCGTACGATTTCCTCCACCATGACCCTGAGCTCCTCCTCCGAGAACCTGGGGTGTCTTTGCCGTGCCATGGGGTGGTGTAGGTGATGTGTGGGGTGGTGTATGTGGTGATAAGTGTGGCGATATGTAGTGGTGTGTGGTGTTTTGTATGTGGAAGTAGTGTGGGTGATGGTGTTGAGTGCCTGTGGCTGCTAGTTTGTGGATGGTGGTGTCTCTCTCTGGCCTTCTTTCAGATTTTTTGGTCGTAGGGGTTTGTGGGTGTGTGTTTTATATAGTATTGAGTGTGTGGGAGTGGTGTGTGTATGTGCATCAGGTGTGTGTATTTCGAATTGTCCAATGTGGTGGTGTTTTGGAGATGTGTGTGTGTATTTTGAGCGCGGCGGTGTGTACCGCCAATGGAATACCACGGTTGAAAGACCGCCGTGTGGATTCATGGGTCCTGATAGCATGGGCGTATTTCTGTTGGCGTGACGGTGGAGGTTTTGTTTTCGCTAGTTTATCACTGACATTTGGTGTGGCGGACTTGTGTGGGTGTCTGAATTTTGTCGGATTTCGGGATGTGGGTCATAACAGCTGTGGCGGATTTCCGTGGCCACGGCGGTGTGTTGGAGGTCTTCTGCACGGCGGTAAGCGGCTTTTACCGCCAATGTTGTAATGACCCCCAATATGTGCCCTGTATGTGTTCCCTGTGTGGTATTTATGCTCTCTCTGCTTTCTAAATTTGTCACTGCAGGCTAGTGACTAAATTTACCAATTCTCATTGGCAGACTGGTACATCCATATAATTCCCTTGTATATGGTACTTAGGTACCCAGGGTATTGGGGTTCCAGGAGATCCCTATGGGCTGCAGCATTTCTTTTGCCACCCATAGGGAGCTCAGACAATTCTTACACAGAACTGCCACTGCAGCCTGAGAGAAATAACGTCCACGTTATTTCACAGCCTTTTTTCAGTACACATAAGTAACTTATAAGTCACCTATATGTCTAACCCTCGCTTGGTGAAGGTTGGGTGCCAAGTTACTTAGTGTGTGGGCACCCTGGCACTATTCAAGGTGCCCCCACATTGTTCAGGGCAATTTACATGTGCGCACTATACATAGGTCTCTACCTATGTATAGCGTCACAATGGTAACTCCGAAAATGGCCATGTAACATGTCTAAGATCATAGAATTGTCACCCCAATGCCATTCTGGTATTTGGGGGACAATTCCATGATCCCCCGGGTCTCTAGCACAGAACCCGGGTACTGCCAAACTGCCATTCTGGGGTTTCCACTGCAGCTGCTGCCAACCCCTCAGACAGGATTCTGCCCTCCTGGGGTCTGGGCAGCCCTGGCCCAGGAAGGCAAAACAAAGGATTTCCTCTGAGAGAGGGTGTTACACCCTCTCCCTATGGAAATAGGTGTGAAGGGCTGGGGAGGAGTAGCCTCTGGAAATGCTTTGATGGGCACAGATGGTGCCCATCTCTGCATAAGCCAGTCTACACCGGTTCATGGATCCCCCAGTCCTGCTCTGGCGTGAAACTGGACAAAGGAAAGAGGAGTGACCACTCCCCTGACCAGTACCTCCCAGGGGAGGTGTCCAGAGCTCCTCCAGTGTTTCCCAGACCTCTGCCATCTTGGAAACAGAGGTGTTGGGGGCACACTGGACTACTCTGAGTGGCCAATGCCAGCAAGTAACGTCAGAGACCCCCTCTGATAGGTTCTTACCTCTCTTGGTAGCCAATTCTCCTTTCTTGGTAGCCAAACCTCCTTTTCTGGCTTTTTAGGGTCTCTCCTCTGGGGTATTCTTCAGATAACGAATGCAAGAGCTCACCAGAGTTCCTCTGCACTTCCCTCTTAGACTTCTGCCAAGGATCGACCGCTGACTGCTCCAGAATACCTGCAAAACCACAACAAAGTAGCAAGACAACTACCAGCAACATTGTAGCGCCTAATCCTGCCGGCTTTCTCGTCTGCTTCCTGGTGGTGCATGCTCTGAGGGCTGTCTGCCTTCACCCTGCACTGGAAATCCCGAAGAAATCTCCTGTGGGTTGACAGAGTCTTCCCCCTGCTAACCAGGCACCAAACTTCTGCATCACCAGTCCTCTGGGTCCCCTCTCATCTCGACGAGCGTGGTCCCTGGAACACAGGAGCTAGATCCAAGTGACCCCCACAGTCCAGTGATCCTTCAGTCCAAGTTTGGTGGAGGTAAGTCCTTGCCTCCCCACACTAGACTGCAAACCTGTGTACTGCGTGATTTGCAGATACTCTGGCTTCTGTGCACTTCTCCAAGGATTCCTTTGTGCACAGCATAGCATGGATCCCCAGCACTCCGTCCTGCAGTGCTCAACCCTCTGAGTTGGACTCTGACGTCGTCGGACCCTCCTTTGTGGCTCTGAGTTAACTGCTGTCCTCAGATCTTCCAAGTGCCTGCTCCGGTACTTCTGCTGGTGCTGCCTGCTTCTGTGAGGGCTTTCTGAGTTGCTGAGAGTCCCCTCCGACTCATCCTCCAGGGGGCGACATCCTGGTCCTTCCTGGTCCCCAGCAGCACCCAAAAACCTCTACTGCAACTCTTGCAGCTAGCAAGGCTTGTTTGCGGTATTTCTGCGTGGAAACAGTTCTGCAACATCCAGCACGCCTGGGGACATCTTCCATCCAAAGCAGAAGTTCCTAGCCCTTTTCGTTGTTGCAGAATCTTTGGCTTCTTCCACCCAGAGGCAGCCTCCTTGCACCTTCATCCGGGGTTTCCTGGGCTGCTGCCCCCCCTGGACACTATCGCGACTCTTGGACTTGGTCTCCTTGCCTTGCAGGTCCTCAGGTCCAGGAATCCGTCTTCAGTGCTTGGCTGGTGTTTGTGGTTCTTGCAGAATCCCCCTATCACGACTATTGTGTCCTTTTGGGGTAGTAGGGAAACTTTACTCCTACTTTTCAGGGTCGTGGGGTGGGGTATCCTGGACACCCTGACTGTTTTCTTACAGTCCCAGCGACCCTCTACAAGCTCCCATAGGTCTGGGGTCCATTCATGATTTGCATTCCACTTTTGGAGCATATGGTTTGTGTCGCCCCTAGACCTATATTCACCTATTGCATCCTATTGTAATTCTACACTGTTTGCATTACTTTTCTTACTATTACTTACCTGTTTTGGGTTTGTTTACATATAACTTGTGTATATTACTTACCTTCTACCTGAGGGTACTCACTGAGATACTTGTGGCATATTGTCATAAAAATAAAGTACCTTTATTTTTAGTAACTCTGAGTATTGTGTTTTCTTATGATATTGTGCTATATGATATAAGTGATATAGTAGGAGCTTTGCATGTCTCCTAGTTCATCCTAAGCTGCTTTGCCATAGCTACCTTTTATCAGCCTAAGCTGCTAGAAACACCTCTATTCTACTAATAAGGGATAACTGGACCTGGCACAGGGTATAAGTACCATAAGGTACCCACTATAAGTCAGGCCAGCCTCCTACAATATGGAATTCACATTTCTCAGCATTCAAAGTTAAACCTGCATCAACTTGTAAGCACCAAACTTTCTTGAGAGTTTTATTGTGTTCTTTCTGTGTAGCTCCGAAAACGAATATGTCTTCACTGTACTTGAAAGCATTCATGACAGATGATACATCAAATGACATCTTGAAAAGGTTACAATGTACATACAATTCTCCTTGAGTTCCTACTGATGATATCCTTTATTTAAATAAAGGCGAGGGACGAACTTCACAGCATTCAATTGTTATCATGTCAGCAATGTGGGGAGCTTGATGTTGTTCTCTTTCAATTGTCTTGTTCACTGGATGCATATTCACACAGATGCATATAGCTCCTTCACTGTCCTTTTTGAGTACTAACACTATGGAAGAAACCCATGGCGTGGACCAGTTGAATGCTCAATTATATCATGTTTAAGTAATGATTCACGTTTCTATTCTACAGCTTCTTGTAAATGAAATGCAATTCATTTGTGTCTCTGAGCAACAGGAATGATGCCCTCATTAATATGAAACTGTACTCTCAGAGTCTTACGTATTCCTAACCCATGTAAACAATGAGGGGAACCGACTTACTGAGCATTCATGATGAGCATTCATGTTGTAGTTCACTCATATCAGTCCCATATCAGCAGCCATGCTGAAACTGAGTAAACAGGCAGTTGATGCTGTACCATGAAGCACATGAATGGATGCTTGCACTTTTGTTGTTTTGTGTTTCATAGTTGCTACGAATTAACCTTGACTTTTCAATGGCGATGATGCAGCCCATGTATAAACTTTAGTTTTCAATGGCATCAGTTGTGGCAATAGAGATAGTTCATTATATTTCTCCTCAGGCATAATGTTTATAAGCACCACTGTTGATAATGAACAACCTTTTACTTTCAGCGTAATCTTCGGACAATGTTGAAATGACTTTGGTGCTTTTTCTTGTCGACTTTTCTTTGACTGGTATTTTTCTTCATATGCAGCTAGTCCAATATGCACACATTTTTCAGAGATAAACATAGACATTGCATAACCATCTTCTTTGCTTTCACTTTATATTGATACTGAAGAACGTTTTGATGATGATTGACTTAGTTTGGTGTCGATTGGTCTCAACTTGTGTTGTCGCTGGGCCTAGGGCATGCATTGAACATTGCTTCTGGAACATTCTGTGGCTATTTTGTCTCCTCGCTGTGAAGCACTTACTTTTTCCTTCACCTTGCAAACTGTTACAACATGGTACTCCTTCTCACAGCCTTTGCATATCTGTCCAATGGCATGTGGTAACGAAAATTCACACCTGAAACACACTTCTGCTTGCTTTTTACATTCATGACTGACTCATTTTGTCACCTCTCGCCTCCATGTCAGCAGCTTGTTGATCAGCAGAGTTGATGAGTCTGGCAGCCATGAGAACTCACTCTAGGCTAGGAGTTTCTCTCAGAATTCATCATATGAATGAATCTGAAAGGCATCAGTCAATAACTCTGTGATGTATTGCTTCCTCATCGTCAAATTCATTGAACTTACAGTGTTTGATGATATCCACATTAACAAATTTGTCTTTGGTTTCACCAACTCTGTCATTCTCGACTGAAAATGTACCTTTCGTAATCTACATTTGGCATTGGATTCAACTTGAGATTCAAGGCTTCTTTAATTTGACAGTATGTAACTTTGTCAGATCACAGCATTTTCTTTTTTACTTCTTTTACACCCTCACCAGCATGATTCTCAAGTTATTTGATAATCTTCTTTTTATCTGTTTCTTCTAGTGCATCAATGAAATCATCAAACGTACCTATCCAAGCAGCCCTTCTTTTGCTAATATTGTGCTTTTTGGTGATATCGAATTGTGGTGGTAGTTTCAGCAAGGCAAAGGCATTATAACTGTTTACAGACTGGTTGACACTGAGATTGGAGTTCTCTCTGATAATGTCTGCTGTCCACTAGGAACCACTTCCTCCGTGCCATCTCTAAGGCCCTATGATGTGCTGGCCTCTGGGTCATCTTGTACTGTCTGTGGAACTGTGAACTCTTTCTTAGTCTCCATTGGAAAACAGCCTTTCACTTTTCGCTGCTCTCTCTATTTCAGTCTTTAAAGACCTGTGGAGCTGTTCTGAGCCCCACTTAGCAGCTTTGGTGGTGTGCGCTTCAGATGTGAATGGCTCTGTAAGCGCAACCCTGGACACTTCTCCTTGGGCCACTACACCCAGTGTTGTGGGATGATGACCCTTTATAATTGGTTCTTATAAGCAGATGACCATTTCTTTTACCTGAATTGCTTTGTTTTCAGGTTTTTAGGTGTCCTTTTGTGCTTTTTGACACGTGGTTCATCTCTGCCTCCCAGTGCTTCTAATCACAGCGTTAACTTGCAATTTGCTGTTGCTATTTGCTGTACTTTTAAAACCTGCTACTATCCACCTTCAGCATTATCAATCGGCATAGCTTTATATTGCATAGTAGCATGGTACCCCTCTTTATGGCCTTGCCAGCAGGTTCTTTGCCAATGATATGTAGATTTCTCAGTGAAGCTTTCATTATTTTCAGGTGATTTACACCAGCTGGAATTACGCTTTGACTTCACATTGTCAGTTCTGCACTTTGATGGAGGCACACATGGCACGCACAAGCAAACTCTCTGGGAGAGCACTGTGAATCTTTGGGTTACATATCTCCTATCGCATTGCTAGCTGTAGTGTCTTCCCCAACCTGGGTACCCGCCAATAACTATACCACACACAAAGCTGGGTATTACACGTCTTTATTCGTCTCCGTGTAACCATGAACTAAACATTCCAAACCTGCATTCACTTCACCATGCCCTAATACGTCATATGCAGGCCGCAGCACGACCTTATCAGTAGGCACCTGGACACCTAGCCCGCCACTTGCCTGTGACTTCCAGTTCCTGCTTTTCCAGATTGATCTAGTGACACTGCAGCTGCCTGACTGAGTTTTCCCACTCACCGTTCTTCCCGCCAACAGAATCCCAGCCCACCCTGGGACCTACTTAATGCAGGCAGCAGCGCAACCGCAGAGTGACAGCATAGCAGACACATGCAGTGGGCGCGCCAAAGGTGTGCTAAAGGCAATCCTGTCTGCACCTGGACCGCGCCCAGAACTATGACCCCTGGCCTTCCCTCCCCTGGAAGATAAACCATTGCTGAGCTCTACACCCTCGACCCCGGAAGCCGCAACAAACACTGCCACCATGCCGACCCACGCTCCACATTAGGATCCTTTACCTGCAGCCACTGCCATATCACCTGCCACAGCACACACACCAGCCCACCGTCCAGCCCCACCACAAACACACCACAGACACCACCTGAACAAAAACACCAACTTGCAAGCGCCCTTCTCACCACACGCTCACTATGCAAGCATTACACCGAATTATGGGACCTCAACGCCACCCTTGCTCCCGACACCGTCTTCCTCACCGAGACCTGGCTCAACCCCACATCCGCCCCACACATTGCCATAGCTATCTCCAACAAATATAAAATCACTCACCAGGACCACACCAAAAAGCCAGGAGGAGGAACAGCCATCATTCACAAAGAGACCATACAGTGCACCAACATCTCACTTTTAAGCTCCACATGGATGACAAAACAACCATCACAGGCACCCTTGCATACCAACCCCCAGACCCGCGCTCCAGCTTCTGCAACACCATTGCAGACTTCATTGCGCCCCTAGCCTTAGACTCCAAGGACTACATCTTCCTCAGTGATATAAATTTCCACACTGATGACCCCACCATCAACAACACTGCACACCTCCTCGACAGTATGAGCAGTCTCAGATTGTCCACGATCCTACACACACCGCAGGACACATGCTAGACCCCATTTTCACCTCCAGCAACTGTGTCAAATACAGCTATGTTACAGAACTCACCTGGACTCCATCGTCCACTTCAGCATCTCCAGCCCCTACACCTCCACCCTCAAGATGACCATCGCCCCCCACAAGCAGTGCAACAAAATCTTAGACACCAGCTGGACTCAGAGACCAGCTCTACACTTCCAACCCCGCTACCACCACTAACCTCGAACAGGGAGTGAAAGATGTCAACACCTGGATCACCAATTGCGTTGACAGCATCATCACCATCAAGAACAACATCCAGAGAAAATCCCCCAAAAAGGCCAGTTTCTACACCCAAGAACTCAGAACAGCGAACTGAGACAGCAAGCACCTGGAGAAGAGATGGCGCGCCTCAGACAGAGCAGCTTTTAAGACCTCCCTCAACCTATTCCACCGTCTGCGGAGGGCAACAAAGAAAACAGCCAAGGAACTTTTCAAAATCACTAAGGAATTCTAAAACCAGGCTGCTAGCGAAAACAACATCACAGCCTCACAGGAGCTGTGTGGCCACCTTGCCCACTTCTTCCACAACAAGATCGCAACTATATACAGAAACTTTAAACCCCAATGGACTTCCTTGATAGATAGGCCAGCACTGTAATCGACATGAACCACTTACTGACCAGCTGGAACATCCTCTCAACCAAGGACAGCACCTTCATCATGAAATCTATCCACTCCACAGACCCAGGCCAGCACTACATCTTCACCCTTGGAAACCAAAAGATCAGCCAGGAACTCACCACCCTGTTCAACACTTCTATCAACAACGCAACATTCCTGATGCCTGGAAACATGATGAAGTCAGACCACTACTCAAAAGATCCTCCGCCGACCCCAGGTAACACAAAAACTACCAGCCAGTCTCCCTGCTCCCATTCCCAGCGAAGTTGCTGAAAAAGATCATCAACAAGTAACTCATGACATACCTGGAGCAGAACCAACTACTCTATGCCTCCCAATCCGGCTTTCACCGAAATCAGAGCACCGAAACAGCCCTGATCCCAGCCACCTACGACATCCGACGAAGGACAAACAGCTTTGATCCTCCTCGACCTCTTGGCAGACTTCAACACTGTATCGAAAGTCTCCACTACATTGGCACCCAAGGGGAAGCGCTCAGGTGGATCACCTCCTTCCTCACTGGTATAACCCAGAAGATCTACCTCCCAACTTTCATCTCCGAACCCAAGGAGATCACCTGCGGTGTGCCCCAGCGCTCATCCCTCAGTCCCATGTTCTTCTACGCATATATTACCCAGCTGGCCAACATTGT
This sequence comes from Pleurodeles waltl, assembly GCF_031143425.1. Lineage (NCBI taxonomy): Eukaryota > Metazoa > Chordata > Amphibia > Caudata > Salamandridae > Pleurodeles > Pleurodeles waltl. Next base: position 195,353,119 of record NC_090440.1, on the reverse strand, counting down.
CAGAGCCCATGGTCTCAACATAATTTCCTAGGCAAACGACACCCAACTTATCCTCTCACTCATCAATGACCCCTCCACCACCAGAACCAGCTTCCACAGATGTATGACAAGCATTGCAGATTGGATGAAGAACAACTGCCTGCAGCTGAAAACAAATAAGTCGGAAGTGCTGATCTTTGGCAACAGCAGTAACACATGGAACAACTCCTGGTGTCCATCAGACCTAGGACCCACACGCACTCCCTCTGATCACACCAGAAACCTCAGAATAATCATTGACAACAAGCTCACCATGAGATCAAAGATCAATGCAGTCTCCTCTGCCTTCTTCCGCACTTTGCGCATGCTACATAAGATCATCAAGTGGCTAACTCCACATATGAGACGCACCGTGACACAAGCCATCATCACCAGCCAACGGGACTACGGCAATGCCCTCTATGTAGGAATCGCTGCGCACCTCCTACTGAGACTTCAGACCATATAGCACGCCGCAGCCTGACTAACCCACATCACACCCCACATCAGTAACTCCACTGGCTCCCCGTACAGTAGGATGCCAATTCAAGCTGCTGACCCACGCACGCAAGGCTCTACACAACCAAGGACCCGCGTATATTAACCACTGCCTGAACTTCCAATTACATTGAGAAAACTATGCCTCCCTTTCACTTGCCCATACTCCTTGCATCTGCAGAAGTGTAAGACACTCCTTCTCTCACATCACAGCAAAAACCTGGAACAGCCTCCACACATGCCTCTGGGCCATCACCTCACTTCCGGAATTCCAAAGGGCCCTCAAGACCTCGCTGTTCGAATAAGCCTCCGGTACCTGCAAGCGCCTGGAAACTCTATCGGGTGATTAGCCACGCTTTATAAATCCTGATTGATTGATAGTTCTACAGAGCCCAACAGGAACCAAGGGAGTTCTGTCATTAATAACTCACACAACACTACAATGGCTACTAAATTTGCACAGACATACAGTTTTACTGAAACACATTATATAGCAAACAAATAATGAGGGAAATCAGATTTTGGTGAATGTTTATTGTTTGTGCATCACAAAGTAAAAGCATCTTGATTTGTTTTTAAAACCTACTAAAATCTTTTTTTTCCATCAAACTTCAGAATAACAAAAATTATGATGCATTTTTGCTTTTCTAAGTGCTGATATATTATGAAATAGGTGTATAGTTTATTTACAGTATTTAAATTGTGTTTTGTGTTCCAAAAATGGCATACTTCAGCATATCCTTTCACACTTCCTGTACCCCAACAAGATTGTCACAGTTCACTTTAAAAAATCCTCTATTTTTTCAGTCAGAAAGAAAAATAAACACCAATCCACATGTTAAAAGAATAAGCACAAATTTGTCAGATGATTTACCCTGCAATTTGACCTCTGTCTTTGAAGCACATTGTAGGAGGCTGGCCTGGCTTATAATGGGTACCTTCTGGTACTACTTGTGGTAGCAGTTTAGGCTGTTAGAGGTAGCTATGGCAAAGCAGCTTAGGCTGAAATAGGAGACATGCAAAGCTCCTACCATACCACTTATATCATATAGCACAATATCATAAGAAAACACAATACTCAGAGTTACTAAAAATAAAGGTACTTTATTTTAGTGACAATATGCCAAAAGTATCTCAGAGGATGCCCTCACTTAGGAGGTAAGTAATATACACAAATTATATGTACATAAACCAAAATCAGGTAAGTAACAGTAAGAAAGTACAAACAATGTAGAATCACAATAGAATGCAATAGGTAGAAATAGGCCTAGGGGCAACACAAACCATATACTCCAAAAGTGGAATGTGAATCATGAATGGACCCCAGGCCTATGGTAGGTTGTAGAGGGTTGCTGGGACTGTGAGAAAACAGTAAGGGTGTCCAAAATACCCCACCCCAAGACCCTGAAAAGTAGAAGTAAAGTTACCCTACTACCCCAGAAAGACAGTATAGTCGAGATAGGGGATTCTTCAAGAACCACAACTGCTACCAAAGCACTGAAGACAGATTCCTGGACCTGAGGACCTGTAAAGGAAGGGGACCAAGTCCAAGAGTCACCGAAGTATCGGGGGGGGCAGGAGCCCACTAAACCCCAGATGAAGGTGCAAAAGGGCTGCCTCTGGGTGGAAGAAGCCAAAGATTCTGCAACAACGAAAGGTGCCAGGAACTTCTGCTTTGGTCAGAAGATGTCCCACGGTGTGCTCGAGGATGCAGGAGTGTTTCCATGCAGAAATACCGCAAAGAAGCCTTGCTAGCTGCAAGAGTCGTGGTTGAGGATTTTTGGTGCTGCTGGGGCCCAGGAAGGACCAGGTTGTCGCCCCTTGGAGGAGGAGACAGAGGGGGTACTCAGCAACTCAGAGAGCCCCCGCAGAAGAAGGCAGCATCCGCAGAAGTACTGGAACAGGAACTTAGAAGATTTGAGGACAGTGGTCAACTCAGAGTCACACAGGAGGGTCCCACGACGTCGGAGTCCAACTCAGCGAGTTGGACAATGCAGGACGGAGTGCTTGGGACCCATGCTAGACTGTGCACCAAGGAATCCTTGGAAAAGTGCACAGAAGCTGGAGCAGCTGCAAATCACGCAGTACACAGGTTTGCTGTCTGGCGTGGGGAGGCAAGGACTTACCCCCACCAAATTTGGACAGAAGGGCCACTGGACTGTGGGAGACACTTGGACCCAGCTCCTGTGTTCCAGGGACCACGCTCGTCAGGATGAGAGGGGACCCAGAGGACCGGTGATGCAGAAAATTGGTGCCTGCGTTGGCAGGGGGAAGATTCCGTCGACCCACAGGAGATTTCTTTTTGGCTTCCAGTGCAGGGTGAAGGCAGACAGCCCTCAGAGCATGCACCACCAGGAAACAGTCAAGAAAGCCAGCAGGATGAGGCGCTACAATGTTTCTGGTAGTCGTCTTGCTACTTTGTTGCGGTTTTACAGGCGTCCTGGAGCAGTCAGCGGTCGATCCTTGGCAGAAGTCGAAGAGGGAAGTGCAGAGGAACTCTGGTGAGCTCTTGCATTCGTTATCTGAGTAATAGCCCAGAGGAGAGACCCTAAATAGCCTACAAAGGAGGTTTGGCTACTGAGAAAGGAGGATTGGCTACTAAGAGAGGTAAGCACCTATCAGGAGGGGTCTCTGACGTCACCTGCTGGCACTGGCCACTCAGAGCTGTCCATTGTGCCCCAACACCTCTGAATCCAAGATGGCAGAGGTCTGGGACACACTGGAGGAGCTCTGGGCACTTCCTCTGGGAGGTGCTGGTCAGGGGAGTGGTCACCCCCTTTTCCTTTGTCCAGTTTTGCACCAGAGCAGGGCTGGGGGATCCCTGAACCGGTGTAGACTGGCTTATGCAGAGATGGGCACCATCTGTGCCCATCAAAACATTTCCAGAGGCTGGGGGAGGCTACTCCTCCCCAGCCCTTCACACCTATTGCCAAAGGGAGTGGGTGTAACACCCTCTCTCAGAGGAAATCCTTTGTTCTGCCTTCTTGGGACCAGGCTGCCCAGGCCCCAGGGGGGTAGAAACCTGTCTGAGGGGTGGCAGCAGCAGCAGCTGCAGTGGAGACCCAGAAAGGCAGTTTGGCAGTACCCGGGTTCTGTGCTAGAGACCCGGGGATGCATGGAATTGTCCCCTCAATACCAGAATGGTATTGGGGGGACAATTCCATGATCCTAGACATGTTACATGGCCATGTTCGGAGTTACCATTGTGACGCTACATATAGGTAGTGACGGTGTAATTGTGTACCCGCACTCACAAAGTCTGGGGAATTTGCCCTGAACAATGTGCCGGCACCTTGGCTAGTGCCAGGGTGCCCACACGCTAAGTAACTTGGCACCTAACCTTCACCAAGTGAGGGTTAGAGATATAGGTGACTTATAAGTTACTTATGTGCAGTGAAAAATGGCTGTGAAATAACGGGGACGTTATTTCACTCAGGCTGCAGTGGCAGTCCTGTGTAAGAATTGTCTTAGCTCCCTATGGGTGGCAAAAAAATGCTGCAGCCCATAGGGATCTCCTGGAACCCCAATACCCTGGGTACCTACGTACCATATACAAGGGAATTATAAGGGTGTTCCAGTGTGCCAATGAGAATTGGTAACATTAGTCACTAGCCTGCAGTGACAATTTTAAAGCAGAGAGAGAGCATAAACACTGAGGTTCTGGTTAGCAGAGCCTCAGTGATTCAATTAGGCACCACACAGGGAACACATACAGGGCATACATTATGAGCACTGGGGTCCTACCTGGCAGGATCCCAGTAACACATAGGCAAAAACAAACATACATACAGTGAAAATGGGGGTAACATGCCAGGCAAGATGGTACTTTCCTCCACAAACCCCCCCAAACGAAGACCAATAAGGCTAACCTTGCCCAGATGAGTCTTCATTGTCTAAGTGGAAATATCTGGAGAGTCCATCTGCATTGGAGTGGGTACTCCAAGGTCTATGTTCCACTGTATAGTCCATTCCCTGTAGGGATATAGAACACCTCAACAATTTAGGGTTTTCACCTTTCATTTGTTTTAGCCAAAGTAGAGGTTTGTAGTCTGTCTGAACAATAAAGTGAGTACCAAACAGGTATGGTCTCAACTTTTTCAGTGCCCAGGCCACAACAAAGGCCTCCCTCTCTATGGCAGACCAATGCTTTTCTCTAGGGGTCAACCTTCTGCTGATTAAAGCAACTGGTTGATCCTGGCCCTCAGTATTCAGTTGTGATAGTACTGCCCCAACCCCTAATTCAGATGCATCAGTTTGTACAATGAATTTCTTGGAGTAACTAGGGCTTTTTAGGACAGGTGCAGAGCACATGGCCTGTTTGAGCTCCTCAAAAGCTTTTTGACAGGTGGCTGTCCACAATACCTTCTTAGGCATCTTCTTGCTAGTGAGACCATTAAGAGGGGCTGAAATGGAGCCATAATTCTTTATGAATCTCCTATAGTACCCTGTGAGGCCTAAAAAAGCTCTCACCTGGGTTTGAGTTGTGGTGGGAGCCCAGTCCAAGATAGTCTGGATCTTCCCCTGTAGTGGTGCAATCTGTTCTCCACCTACCAGGAGGCCCAGATAAACCACTTTCCCCTGCCCTATCTGGCACTTTGAGGCCTTGATAGTGAGGCCCGCCTTTTGCAGGGCCTCCAAAACTTTCCATAGGTGGACCAGGTGATCATCCCAGGTTGAGCTAAAGACAGCAATATCATCTAGATATGTTGCACTAAAAGCTTCTAACCCTTGCAGGACTGTGTTCACCAACCTCTGAAAAGTGGCAGGTGCATTTTTCAAACCAAAGGGCATTACTGTAAATTGATAGTGCCCTCCAATTGTTGAAAATGCAGTCTTGGGTTTAGCATCCTCTGATAACCTAATTTACCAATACCCTGCAGTTAGATCAAAATTGCTTAGATACTTGGCAGAAGCCAGTGTATCTATAAGCTCATCTGCCCTGGGTATAGGGTGAGCATCTGTCTTGGTTACTTGATTGAGCCCTCTATAATCCACACAAAACCTCATCTCTCTTTTTCCATCTTTGGTGTGAGGTTTTGGTACAAGCACAACTGGGCTCAATAACCCCTAAGTCCAACATTTCCTGCACCTCTTGTTTGATGCAGTCCCTGACATGGTCAGGCTGCCTATAAATTTTACTTTTGACAGGCAAGCTGTCTCCAGTATCAATTGTATGTTCACACCAAGTAGTAGTACCTGGCATAAGTGAAAAGAGTTCAGAAAACTGACTTAGGAGATTGACACAGTTGTCTTTCTGTTCAGCAGTAGGACAATCTGCTAAGACCACTCCCTCCACTAAGCCATCAGCTTCAGTGGTGGAGAAGAGATCAGGGAGAGGGTCACTCTCTTCTTCCTGTCCCTCATCTGTTGCCATGAGCAGGGTGAGATCAGCCCTATCATAGCAGGGTTTTAGGCGGTTGACATGAATCACCCTAAGGGGACTCCTGGCAGTGCCCAGGTCTACCAAATAGGTAACCTCACCCTTCTTTTCAACAATTAGATGGGGTCCACTATATTTGTCCTGGAGTGCTCTTGAGGCCACTGTTTCTAATACCCACACCTTCTGTCCTGGGTGGTACTGAGTCAGGACAGCCTTCTGGTCATGCCGTTGCTTTTGCAGCTCCTGGCTGACCTGAAGGTTTTTACTGGCCTTTTTCATATACTCAGCCATTCTTGATCTTAGACCAAGTATAAAGTCTACTATGTCCTGTTTAGGAGCTTTTAAAGGTTGTTCCCAACCCTCCTTCACAAGAGCAAGAGGACCTCTCACAGGGTGCCCAAAGAGGAGTTCAAAGGGGCTGAAGCCCACTCCTTTTTGAGGTACCTCCCTGTAAGCAAAAAGGAGGCAAGGTAACAGGACATCCCATCTCCTTCTGAGTTTTTCAGGGAGTCCCATTATCATACCTTTGAGAGGTTTATTAAACCTCTCAACCAGACCATTTGTTTGTGGATGGTAAGGGGTGGTGAACTTGTAGGTTACACCACACTCCTTCCACATTGCTTTGAGGTATGCAGACATGAAGTTACTACCTCTGTCTGACACCACTTCCTTAGGAAAACCCACCCTGGAAAAGATTCCCAGGAGGGCCTTTGCCATTGCAGGAGCTGTAGTGGCAGGAGCTGTAGTGGTCCTTCAGGGGATGGCTCCAGGATACCTAGTGGCATGGTCCACTACCAAAAGAATGAATGCCTGAAGCTGTTGGAGGGTCAAGGGGGCCAACTATGTCAACCCCTACCCTTTCAAAGGGCACCCCAACCACTAAAAGTGGAATTAAGGGCACCTTTGGAGTGCCACCAGTCTTGCCACTGGCTTGGCAGGTCACACAAGAGCGAAAAAACTCTTTAGTGTCCTCTGACACATGAGGCCAGTGAAACAAGGGGACAAGTCTTTCCCAAGTTTTCGTCTGGCCCAAATGCCCAGCCAAAGGAATGGCATGTGCCAGGGTAAGAAGAAACTCTCTGTACTGCAAGGGAATGACCAATCTCCTGGCAGCTCCAGGTTTAGGGTCCCTTGCCTCTGTGTACAAGAGGTTATCTTCCCAATACACCCTATGGCTATCACTGACATCCCCATTCTGCTGTTTGACAGCTTGCTGTCTTAAACCCTCTAATGTGGGACAGGTTTGCTGTGCCACACTCAGCTCCTCCCTGGCAGGCCCCCCTGCACCCAAAAGCTCAGCAGTGTCTGCTGCCAGCTCATCTGGTGTAGGTTCTACACAGGGAGAGGATTCCTCTTCCTCAAAAGTGGAATCATCTGCAGAGGGAGGGATAGTGGGCAGGGATTTACCCTTTCTACCCCTGGTTATTGGGAGCACTTGGTCCATTGTTCCAGGATCCAAGTTTCCCTGTCCTTTTTGCTTTTTGGTCTGAGCCCTTGTCAAAGCACAAATATGCCCAGGAATGCCCAGCATTGCTGCATGAGCCTCCAACTCCATTTCTGCCCAGGCTGATGTTTCCAAATCATTGCCCAGTAAGCAATCTACAGGTAATTTAGTGGCTACCACAACTTTCTTTGGACCAGTAACCTCGAACCGACCCCCCACCCCCCCAGTTGAGATTCACAACAGCCATGGGGTGGCTAAGAGTGTTGTTATGAGCATCAGTCACTTGGTACTGCTGACCAAGTAGGTGTTGATCAGGGTGGACCAGTTTTTCTATTACCATAGTTACACTGGGTCCTGTGTCCCTGTAGGCTTCAACCTCAACACCATTGATTAGGGGAAGTTGCTTGTACTTATCCATATTAAGGGGACAAGCAACCAAGGTGGCAAAGTCAATGCCACCATCAGAGACTAAAACAGCCTCTGTGGTCTCCCTAACAAGACCAACCCCAAGTACATTACCAATAGTGAGCCCAGCTACACCCTTGGACTGGCTATTTGTAGTAGATTTCCCACCACCACTGCTATTACTAGGGGCACTAGAGGTTGCAGTTGGGGTTGTGGTGGTGGAAGGTTTGGTGTTTTTCTTTGGACAAGTGGAATCACTTGCCCAATGGCCTTTTACTTTATATAAATAACACCAAGGCTTTTTCTGATTGTTAGAAGAGGATTTGAACCACCACCCCCAGAGGATTTTTGTGGGCCTGATGAAGACTCAGAATGTTTACTTTTGTCCCCACCCTTGTCAGAAGACTTACCATCCTTCTTCCTGCCATCGTTGTCAACCCCTGTATGAACTTTTCTGTTCACTCTTGTTCTGACCCATTTGTCTGCCTTCTTTCCCAATTCTTGGGGAGAGGTCAGATCTGAGTCTACCAAGTATTGGTGCAACAAATCAGACACACAATTGTTAAGAATATGCTCTCTCAGGATAAGATTATACAGGCTTTCATAGTCAGATACTTTACTGCCATGTAACCAACCCTCCAAGGCCTTCACTGAACAGTCAACAAAATCTGTCCAGTCTTGAGAGGACTCTTTTCTGGTGTCTCTGAACGTAATCCTATATTGTTCAGTGGTTAAGCCAAATCCATCCAAGAGTGCATCCTTCAAAACTTTTTAATTATTGGCATCACTTTCTCGGACAGTAAGGAGCCTATCCCTACCCATTCCAGTGAAAGATAGCCACAAGATAGCAGCCCACTGCCTTTGAGGGACCAACTGTACCCTCAAGTGCAGCAAACCACTTGTTAATGTCATCCCCCTCCTCGTAAGGGGGAACTATCTTATGCAGATTTCTGGAATCTTGCTCTCTGACAGGATTACTATCTGAAACACTGCTGCCGCCACCATGGGGACCTAACCCCATTCTCTGTCTTTCCCTCTCTATATCTAGGGATTCCCTGTCTAAGGCCAGCTGCTGCTGTTTAAGCTTCAGTCTGGTCTCTTCCAACCTCAGCTTTCTGAGTTCCCTTTCCATTAAGTTATCCTCAGGGTGGGAGGCTTGGGAATGTTTCGATACAGAGGAGATTTGGGAATTGGCAGAGAGAGACCTGGCCCTAACTGGGTGGACCCTAGTAACCTTGCCTTTAGGAGTGAAAGATGCCCTACTAATGTATGACTCTCTAACACTACCAGTGTCACTAGGTGGCCTGCTAGATGGCAGGTCTTTGTAAGAACCCTCCCCAGCTTCTTCAGGAAACTCCTCTGAGTCTGACTGGGAAGCTTCCCCTCCTACCTCCCTTTTCTGAGATGGGCCAGACTGGTTCTGGTCATCCTCTAAGAGTAGGTTAAAGAGAAACTCTTTTGTTGGATTCTTACCAAGGCTTAAACCTCTTTCTAAGCAGAGACCCCTCAAACTTTTATAGCTTAAACTCTCATAAGTTGCCTGAACAACTTTGGGAGAGACCTCTACTGAAGACATGATAGAAAAGGTTTAAGACAGAGAGAGAATTTTTTTTAGAACTTTTAAAAATTCAGAGAAAAAACTTTTTCAAACTTTTAGAAAACTTTTAAAAGTTTTCAGAACTTTTCAGAAACGTAGTAGAACGTTTTAGAGCAGAAAAGTAAACTGTTTTGGTTCAATGTACATATACTAAACTATTTGGTATAAGATTTTCTTATGAAAAGCACCAAATGACAAAGTGGTAAAACAGTTACAAGTACTTATCCCACCGCTGCACCACCAATGTAGGAGGCTGGCCTGGTTTATAGTGGGTACCTTGTGGTACTTACACCTTATGCCAGGTCCAGTTATCTCTTATTAGTAGAATAGAGGTGTTTCTAGCAGCTTAGGCTGTTAGAGGTAGCTATGGCAAAGGAGCTTAGGCTGAACTAGGTGACATGCAAAGTTCCTACCATACCACTTATATCATATAGCACAATATCATAAGAAAACACAATACTCAGAGTTACTAAAAATAAAGGTACTTTATTTTTAGTGACAATATGCCAAAAGTATCTCAGAGGATGCCCTCACTTAGGAGGTAAGTAATATACACAAATTATATGTACACAAACCAAAATCAGGTAAGTAACAGTAAGAAAAGTAGTGCAAAAAATGTAGAATCACAATAGGATGCAATAGGTAGAAATAGGCCTAGGGGCAACACAAACCATATACTCCAAAAGTGGAATGCGAATCACGAAAAGACCCCAGGCCTATGGTAGGTTGTAGAGGGTCGCTGGGACTGTGAGAAAACAGTAAGGGTGTCCATAATACCCCACCCCAAGACCCTGAAAAGTAGGAGTAAAGTTAACCTACTACCCTAGAAAGACAGTATAGTCGAGATAGGGGATTCTGCAAGAACCACAACTGCTACCAAAGCACTGAAGATGGATTCCTGGACCTGAGAATCTGTAAAGGAAGGGGACCAAGTCCAAGAGTCACGCAAGTGTCCAGGGGGGGCAGGAGCCCACTAAACCCTGGATGAAGGTGCAAAAGGGCTGCCTCCAGGTGGAAGAAGCCAAAGATCCTGCAACAACGGAAGTTGCCAGGAACTTCTCCTTTGGTCAGAAGATGTCCCACGGCGTGCTGAAGGATGCAGGAGTGTTTCCACGCAGAAATACCACAAACGAGCCTTGCTAGCTGCAAGAGTCACGGCTGAGAATTTTGGGTGCTGCTGGGGCCCAAGAAGGACCACGGTGTCGCCCCTTGGAGGGGGAAACAGAGGGGGCACTCAGCAACTCAGAGAGCCCCCACAGAAGCAGGCAGCACCTGCAGAAGTACTGGAACAGGCACTTAGAAGATCTGAGGACAGCGGTCAACTCAGAGTTACAAAGGAGGGTCCCACGATGTCAGAGTCCAACTCAGTGAGTTGGGCAATGCAGGACGGAGTGCTGGGGACCCAGGCTAGGCTGTGCACCAAGGAATCCTTGGAAAAGTGCACAGAAGCGGGAGCAGCTGCAAATCACGCAGTACACAGGTTTGCTGTCTGGCGTGGGGAGGCAAGGACTTACCTCCACCAAATTTGGACAGAAGGGCCACTGGACTGTGGGAGACACTTGGACCCATCTCCTGTGTTCCAGGGACCATGCTCGTCAGGATCAGAGGGGACCCAGAGGACCAGTAATGCAGAAGTTTGGTGCCTGCGTTGGCAGGGGGAAGATTCCATCGACCCACTGGAGATTTCGTCTTGGCTTCCAGTGCAGGGTGAAGGCAGACAGCCCTCAGAGCATGCACCACCAGGCAACAGTCGAGAAAGCCGGCAGGATGAGGCGCTACAGTGTTGCTGGTAGTCGTCTTGCTACTTTGTAGCGGTTTTGCAGGCGTTCTTAAGCAGTAAGTGGTCGATCCTTGGCAGAAGTCGAAGAGGGAAGTGCAGAGGAACTCTGGTGAGCTCTTGCATTCGTTATCTGAGGAATAGCCCAGAGGAGAGACCCTAAATAGCCCAAAAAGGAGGTTTGGCTACTGAGAAAGGAGGCTTGGCTACTAAGAGAGGTAAGCACCTATCAGGAGGGGTCTCTGACGTCACCTGCTGGCACTGGCCACTCAGAGCTGTCCATTGTGCCCCAACACCTCTGAATCCAAGATGGTCTGGGACACACTGGAGGAGCTCTGGGCACCTCCTCTGGGAGGTGCTGGTCAGGGGAGTGGTCACTCCCCTTTCCTTTGTCCAGTTTTGCGCCAGAGCAGGGCTGGGGTATCCCTGAACCGGTGTAGACTGGCTTATGCAGAGATGGGCACCATCTATGCCCATCAAAGCATTTCCAGAGGCTGGGGGAGGCTACTCCTCCCCAGCCCTTCACACCTATTTCCAAAGGGAGAGGGTGTAACACCCTCTCTCAGAGGAAATCCTTTGTTCTGCCTTCTTGGGACCAGGCTGCCCAGGCCCCAGGGGGGCAGAAACCTGTCTGAGGGGTTGGCAGCAGCAGCTGCAGTGGAGACCCCGGAAAGGCAGTTTGGCAGTACCCAGGTTCTGTGCTAGAGACCCGGGGATAAATGCAATTGTCCCTCCAATACCAGAATGGTATTGGGGTTACAATTCCATGATCCTAGACATGTTACATGGCCATGTTCGGAGTTACCATTGTGACACTACATATAGGTAGTGACCTATATGTAGTGCACGCGTGTAATGGTGTCCCGCACTCACAAAGTCCAGGGAATTTGCCCTGAACAATGTGAGTGCACCTTGGCTAGTGTCAGGGTGCCCACACGCTAAGTAACTTGGCACCTAACCTTCACCAAGTGAGGGTTAGACATATAGGTGACTTATAAGTTACTTATGTGCAGTGAAAAATGGCTGTGAAATAACATGGACGTTATTTCACTCAGGCTGCAGTGGAAGTCCTGTGTAAGAATTGTCTGAGCTCCCTATGGGTGGCAAAAGAAATGCTGAAGCCCATAGGGATCTCCTGGAACCCCAATACCCTGGGTACCTAGGTACCATATACAAGGGAACTATAAGGGTGTTCCAGTGTGCCAATGAGAATTGGTAAAATTAGTCACCAGCCTGCAGTGACAATTTTAAAGCAGAGAGAGAGAGAGCATAAACACTGAGGTTCTGGTTAGCAGAGCCTCAGTGATACAGTTAGACACCACACAGGGAACACATATAGGGCATACATTATGAGCACTAGGGTCCTGCCTGGCAGGATCCCAGTGACACATAGGCAAACGCAAACATACATACAGTGAAAATGGGGGTAACATGCCAGGCAAGATGGTACTTTCCTACACACATCAAATGTGACAAAATAAATGCAATTGTAAAGTCAGAAATCAGCTGATGACCCACCACCGGGGGGTGTAACCCACAATTTGGGAAATGCTGTTATTATAGGGTTTTATAGGGTGTTGATGTATTTCTTCTGTAATGTTACTTCCTGCCCACAGGAGCAGGTTTGTGGGTAAGGTAGTGTACTTTAAAAGTGCGGGTCAATAAACAGCACGAAAAGAGGCAATATAATATTTGTTTCCATTAATCTTTAATAAAACCAGGACTCTCCTTCATAAACTGGCTAGGAGAATAAGCAATTTGTATAAGGAATGCCTGAGAGACAGTCATCGATCTAGTCATGCTTTAGGCATTTTGGTAGCAGTGCTTAATTTGTCAAAAACTCACCGGTGCCAAAAGCACTCCTCTGAAACACGGGCTGCTGCAATTAAATGTGAGAGCACAGCATACTAAGGCAGCGTAATACTGAAGCCATCTCTGGCATCTTTAATCCATTTTCAACCACTCCGTGCTCCTTCAACTCATTCTTGCAGCTTTCTGCTTTCTCCCTTTGTGACGCTTTTTAGTTTTTCTCTTCTGCCTCCTTTCCCATGGGTGTTTTTTGCTTGCAGTAAGGGCCTCATTACGAGTGCGGTCTTCAGATTGCCACACAGTCAGGACCGTCGCTGTTTCTGAAGTCCGACCACCATATTAAAACCGTGGGAGTCAGACAGCCAGCGCCGCCAGGATCCATGATCCCTGCGGCCTGGCCGTGGCAGAGATCGTAATCCACAGAGCAGCGCTGCCTGCAGTGCTGCCCTGCGGATTACAACCTTGTTCTCCGCCAGCCTTTTCATGGCGGTAACACCGCCATGAAAAGGCTGGCAGAGAACAGGTGCAGGGGGCTATGGGGGACCCCTGCACTGCCCATGCACTTGGAATGGTCAGTGCAGGGGCCCCCGTGCCCAGCACAGTCTCAATGTTCACTGTCTGCTTTGCAGACAGTGAATATTACGAGGGTGCTGGTGCACCCTGCGGGCTACAGCATTTCCACCCGGGTGAATTATGAGCCGGAGACAATGCTGTAGCCTGTTTCCCGCTAGGCCGGGAGGCGGAAACTGAGCCGACCCAGTGGGAAACTTTTATTAGCTCTGGCGGGGTGGTCACCACAGAGGCAGTGGCCACCCTTTTGGGAGTTTGGCCGACAGGCTTTCCGTGTGCCGCAAACTCTTAATTAGGCCATAAATGCCTGATTCTGAAAACTAATGGCCTGATTACGATCTTGGCGGACGGGATACTGTAAAATGGCGGGCAGGATATCCATCATGTTTGTGACAAAGTATCCTAACCGCCAAGGTCGAAATCGGGCCCTAAGTGCCGGCTCTCAAAAATAAATGCCCTGCACTGGAAACCACTGGCTCAAACTAAGCACTGTTTGGTAGATATGATTCCTCGCAGTAGATGGCTATGAATGTTAAAAGTGGGGCTTTTTTGAGGTTACCAGGTTTCACCATGTCAGGAAGGAGTCAGTTCTCCACTCTTGGGCTTTTTCTTTACAATGCATTGAACTGAGATCTCTTAATTCGATGGATAAGTGTAAGAGATATTGGAATACAATTCCCAGAATGCACTGGGGTATTAAACGAAAACCTAAGAGTGGCGCTGTGGTGACACTGTCTCATCTGGTAACTTTGGACCTGTTGGTATTGTAGGCTAGCTTGTTTGTTAGTGTATCACATAAGGCCTCCAATCCATTATTTGGTAAGACTGCATGGACTGTTTCCTTTGATGCCTGTGGACCTCACTCTTGCGTCACTCTGACGAACATTTTAGTTCTTTCCTGTAGAGCCAGATACGTTATTTTTAGGCTCATCCTGGGCCACCAGAGCTATGCACAGAATGTATTATGTTTTGGTGGCACAGTGTCACTAACTGCGCGGATACTGCTCACAGCCCGTTTCCTCTCTGTCGCATCACTTTGACCTTTCTCTTGCTTCGACTGGCCTTTTCTTTCCCACGTCTGGCTTCTCGTTTCCTTTCATGTGACGTATGTCCCTTAGGAATGCTCGCCTCTTCTCTTTTCTTTTTCTCTGCTTCTTCCCTGCTCGTGGTTCTGTTTTTTTCTGAAAGGGAAGTCACCCTGCTTCCTGTTGTTGTGAATGGAAACAGCTCTGTTTCTGATAGCCTGAATATGTGGCCACAGCCTCTGGCCTGCCTTTCTCTGGTTTTGAAAAGAAAGTGTGCGGTCTCATGTGTAAACCTGAGGGATGTGTTAAGCCCCATGTCTTATATAGCTGGTGAGATGTGTAATCCTGAGATACAGCTCTTCTGGGGGGCGGGGTTGTAACACTAAGAATAAATCCGGGGTGTTCTTCTGAGATAACTGTGACCCGAAGTACAATTCATCTGAAGTCAAGCATCTGAACCTGTAAACCTGGTGTAATCAGCCTCCCACTCTGCCAGCAGCAGCGGCTGCAAAACTTTTACAAGAAAACGATAATAAACAAAGTTTATTATCGTTTTCTTGTAAAAGGGACGAGGCCATGGGCTGTGACGAGCACGGAGGGGGAATGCACCCCCCCCCCTCAGTGCGCATGTATGTTTGGCCAGCTGTCTGGGGTGGCCAAACATACATGCGCACTAGGCTGTCTCCAACCCTGAACGCAGGAACTGCATTGCTGGGTTGGAGACAGCAGGCAGAGACTTTCAGTCTGCTTCGGAGCGCCCAGTCTAATCCTAACACAGCTTTCATACTGCGCCGCCAGGCACCGCTCTGCCCCTTTTCCCTCCCATGAGCCGCCGCTGGTCTCTTAACTTGTTCATAGTCGTGTCATGTCCATTGCGTAGCCCATTATTGTATGGCTTAAGCCGATGAGTATTAAAAGCATTTGTTTTAACCCTGAAGGCAAGTACCCCAAATACTTTGTATATCTGCAGTGGTTCATGTAGCTCGTACATTGTTCTTTCAAACAGTGGCATTAACTTCATGGTTTACAACCATTCCTGTCAGGGGTACTGGTGAGTGCTGGTGTCGAAGGATACATAGGAAACTTATTTAGGGAAAGTGGTGCCGCACTAGCGCCACTTTCCTAGCACCCCTTAGTGCCCCCCTAAGCCACCATGTCTGTGCCGTATCTATGACATGGCACACCATGGCTGTAGTTAGTGAACTAGCGTCAACATTTTTGACACTAGTTTGAAGCTTAGCAGGATTAGCGTAAAACATGTTGACGCTAATCCTGCAAAGCCCATTGTGGCACATTGTAAACAATGGTGTGCCTCCTTTAAATGCCTGATCTGAGCAGGCGTTAAAAGTGCCGAAAAAAATGATGCAAAGAAATCTCTTCGATTTCTGTGCACCATTTTTTCAGCCTCCCTAACGGGGGAAAGCCCCCTTTGCATACATTATGCCTGGCGCAGGCATAATGTAGCCCAAAGGGTTAAAAAGTGGTGCAGGGAATGCTTTGCGCCACTCTGTAAATTTGGCGCTGTGATTTTGGCCTCGTTACACCACATTAGCGGAAAAAAACAAATACGCTAATGTGGTGCAAGGAGATGCTAGGGGCTCTTAAATCTGCCCCATAGTGTTGCCATAGAGAGCTCAGAGTCTTGCCAACTGTGTCTATGGACATTTGTGCCTTCCACATCCAGCCTGTCATGAAGGATTGGTAGTTCAATGGCGGGGGTCAAGAATAGGGCGCTAACACGAGAAAGGAGAGTCCAAAATCTTTCATCTTTGAACAGGACCAGAGAATATGAATTATGTCTCCGTTTGGATCATTACAGCGTTAACAGTCCAAAGTTGGTATTCACCTTCAATAGTTTTTATGGTGACTAGTGTCAGTCATGGAGCAATTAGAACAACTGGCTTCTAAGAAGGCTTTGTAATGAGTAGCTAAGAGTTCTTCTCAGTCTTCAGAGGAATAAACCTAGATCAGGGGTTACCATTCTTCCGTAAAAATTGCATCACAGACTTATGATAAGGATCTTCGATCAGTGTTGTGTACAGACCACTGTTGAGCTTCCTGTAACTGCCTCATTCCCATGGTAAAGTATGAAATGGAAGGTATGTGATTGCATGCACTGACCTTTAAAGCACAGCTCAGCTGTTGTTAACACAAAAATTGAGAGTGGGGCTGGTTGTAAAGGATTTGGTAATCCCTTCAAAGAGAACCTGTCTCACTGAAGTTACCTCTTTACTGATTCATATTGGCCAGAATAGTGGTTGTGCAGCTAGACAAATGGCTGAATTATTCCATAAGGGGCCATGCATGTTCACAAAACTGTTCTGTTAGAAGTGTTTATCGACTGTCACCCACATTTTTCTGGATCCTTGCAAGAGAGGCTTTGTCTTTGCTGCTTGTGAGGAGTGGTGGAGGTATATCACATGCAATCCTTGTGCTACACTTTGTAGCTGTGTTTTAGAAGAACTCAGTGTAGGCACTCCAGATCTTTTCCAAATTGGTATTCCTGTTGTGAGAGATGGTGTGCCATAAGATTGATTTGCATCTTGGAAGCTGTAGTGCATCAGAGTTAGTGCCTTCATGGAGTTTGGACCAGAGCTGGACTGAGAACCCAAAGCAGCCCTGGAAACTTTTGGCAGACCAGCCCCATTAGGGTGCATAGCAAGCGAGTCTGACCACAACAATGGGTCTCAGTGGGTTCTGCCCCATCCCCTAAGAAAATAGCAGAAACAGTGCATTCTACAACACATTTGGCATTATAAATTCAATTTATTGGTTTTTAAAGCATAGGGAATGATGTCCTTGTAGTGCACCAGGATGCAGCAATCTTTATTGGGGGTTCTTCAATAATTTCCAATTTCCTCACTATCACCCTCTAACAGTGCCTCTCATCGCTCCATAGCCCCTCTCTCACATGTATTTAATTTGTTTTATAGCACCTCTCTTACCAGCGTAGGGTGTTGGAACACTTTACATCAAACACACATATGGAGACAATGAATCATATGTGTTGTTGGAAATGGCACTCTTTGCAGGGTTATCCCCAAAAGGTTTGCCTCTGTCCTCCTGTTTTTGTCTATGTGCTGCATTTCATTTTTGATGGCTTTAGGACTCTGAACACTTTACCACTGCTAAAGTGCAAGTGCTCTCTGGCTAAATTGTATTGGTGATTGGTGTATCCATGAGTGGCATATTTGATTTACTGGTAAGTCCCTAGTATATTGTACCATGTGTGCTGAAGGCCTGTAAATCAAATGCTACTAGTGGGCCTGCAGCACTGATTGTGCCACCCACATGAGTACCCCTGTAGACATGTCTCAGACCTGCCACTGCAGTGTCTGTGTGTACAGTTTAAACTGCCTTTTCGACCTGGCAAGTGTACCAAATTGCCAGGCCCAAGCCTTCCCTTTTACTACATGTAAGGTACCCCTAAGATAGGCCCAAAGCAGCCCCATGGGCAGGGTCTAGTGTATGTAAAAGGTAGGGCATGTACTGGTGTGGTTTATATGTCCTGATATTGAAATACTGCTAAATTCGTTTTTCACTATTGCAAGGACTATCGCTCCCATAGGGTAACATGGGGATTGCCTTGAAATAGTTTTAAGTGTAATTTCCCATTGGGAGCAGATAGAGATGTGGAGTTTGGGGGCTCTGAACCTATTTTGGCGAAGATGGTTTTTAAATTGTACGTTTGAAAATGGCACTTTTAGAAAGTGTGCATTTTCTTGCTTAACCATTTTGTGCCTCTGTCTGTCTGTGGAATACACATCTGGGTCAGGATGACAGCTTGGCTGTTTGTAAATTTACTATAGACAGTCACACAAAGGGAGATGAGCTGTGCCCTGCATATCCTGATGGGTCTTCCTGAGCTAGAGTTGTGGGAGGAACTGACACTTGCATCTGAATAGGGCTGTGCCAGTCCTTACAAAAAAGCAGTCTCCAAACCCTTGTAGTGTATCCGGGGCCAGGGCAGGAAAGGCAGGGTCTTGTGCAATACAAAGACTTTTCTTTGAAGTTTGCCTACTTCAAAGGCAGAAATGGGTATAAGTACTGGACCTCTGACCCCACAAAGTTAAAACACTTCTAGACTGAGGACATTCTGCCAGGAAGAAGATGCTGTAAGAGGGACTGCCACTCTGCTTGTTGCTTTGTTGTGCTGGCCTGCTGCTTCTGTCCTGGCAGTGAAAGAAGTAGACTTTGCTTTCTACATCCTGCTTTCCAAATTTCGCCAAGGGCTTGAACTAAGAAGCCTGAGGGACATCAAAACCTTTATCTGCCAGTGCCTGGGCTCTTTTGGTGAGAGTCCTGACTTTCCAAGTGGTGCCAACTCCAGTCGCTGGGCCCTTGGAGATGTAAGCTGGTGACCTGAAGGAGAAAATCAACGCACTGACATTCCGTAGCAGAAAAATCTAAGTAGCGCCTTTCCCACAGCTGCAAAATTGACGCAGCGCCTGTCTTGCAGCTGCAGAATCAACGCAGTGCCTGTTTCACTGTGGCTCCATCAACACAGTGCGCCTGATTTTCCACGCATCGTTTCTGCACATCAATTTCTCTTCAGCCCGCACTGCAGTAAGGGACTGAGGCTCCATGTCTGGAAATCAATGCATCACCTTTCCTGCGAGGAAAGAATTGACACATCACCTCCCCTGTCAGTAAGGAACCAACGCATCACCTCACCTGTGAGGAAAGAATTGATGCATCACCTCCCCTGTGCAGTAAGGAACTGACGCATCGCTTTGCTTTTTCAGCACCTCACCTTCTCTGCAGCCCGCATCGTCTTTGTTTTTGACGCATCCCAGGTACCTTTTGCTAAAAAGATACAACCATTGAATCCTATGGACTAAGGCTCATTTAAACCTTTAAAGTGTGATATCTTTACTTGTGTATGTTGGATTTTTGCTGTTTTGGTCTTGTTGTATTTAGATAAATATTGGCTACTTTTCTAAGCTGGTGTGGACTCCTTTTGTAGTGTTTTCACCGTGTTACTGTGTGCATGTGTACAAATACTTTACACATTGCCTCCGAGATAAGACTGACTGCTCGTGCCAAGCTACCAAGGGAGTGAGCAGGGTTTATCTTAGCTGTGTGGCTCCCTCACCCTGACTAGAATCAAAGTCCCTACTTGGATAGGGTGCAAACCACTGCCAACTAGAGATCTCATTTCTAACACATGTGTAAATCAGTGTATAGAAAATGTTGACATAGGGAACTACAAGGTGTAGAATTCACATGTCATCCATACTGGTGGGCATTTTTTAAGAGTGCTTGGTCTGGGGAAGCATAAACTCAGGGTTCAGAATTAACACAGTGGTTATAGTTGACTTTACTAATAACAATTTCTTTCCATCCAAACATAACTTTCTAACCCGTATCATGAAGTTTGCATGCAGCTCTTTGATGGCAATTCGTAGCTCACTGTGCTAGGTTATGATTGTAACTTATGAAATGCACAGTAACAAAAGGAGCATGTGACAAAAGCAGTAGCCCACTGAGATATGCATATAAAATACCGTTCTGAGATATGCATAGCATGCATTCTTTGCAGCAGGCACATTAACCCTCTGTGCTACGTTAGATAAGTCAAAACTGCCACTAGACAAAACCCCAATCTCTCTCAGGCAGGTACAGTAGTCACCAGAGTTATCTTGGCACTTTTATTGTTGCCTGAAAACTGTTGGCTATACAAGGAACTCTGCAGTGCTTTGACAGCTGCTGCACTGCTACAAAACCGCCCCCAGTACAAAAGCAACCCCTACCCTTTCAGCCTCCTGGGGAAGTCCAGTCCAGTGTTGGTTTGGACACAGCCATTTGTTTCTCTTGATGGCTGCATCTATCAGTTAAACTTTTGATGCAGGGACTGGCAGAGGTAACATACCAAAAACATATTTAAACTTCGGGCCACCACCATCTACACAGTTTGGACCTGTCCCTAGAGCAACAATTGCAGCTTGATCCATTCCACAAACTCCTGGTGCATTTTTTCAGTCAATAGCCATATTATCTTTGATTATCATTTGGAAATGAGTAGCAAACAATACCCCTAGATATTTAATCTTGGTGGACCTCCACCAGAATGGATATGTGTGTGTAGTGCCCCTTTAATTATGTGAATCATCTTGGGTAAAGTTTCACTTTTAGTCCAGTTCATTTTATAACTGGAAAACATAGAGAAAGGTGATCTAGTGGACATCAGTGCCGGTAGTGAATGTTATGGGGAAGCTATCATAAGGTGTATATCGTCAGTGTATAACATAATTTTCAGGTTACTGGCTGGGTTATCAATTCACCGGATGTCTTACATATGGCTGTTACATGGGGCTCCAGGACTATCAAGAACATCAGCGGTATGGGGTCACCCTTGCCTTGTGCCGCAGCTGAAAGTTATATTATGTGACAAAAAACCTTTACAGTTAACTACGGCTGTCTGTGAAGTGAAGAGATACTGTGCCATCTGCATGAATTGCTGACCAATACCTATTCTGCTTATTGGAAAAGATAGCTCATTTCACATAATAAAATGCCTTCTCTGTGTCGAGAGAGAGGGCTATTTTTTCATTTTTGTCATGAGGGGTTCTCCAGAGCAAGTGTAGGTGGATTTGCATGTGATTACATGATAATCAGCCAGGTCCGACTGCCACTTGAGATTTGTGAATCAACAAAGGGATGACTCTCTTAAGACATTTGGCCAACACTTTAGCCACAATTTTAATATGGCAATTGAACAGGCATATTGGCTTATAGTTTCTGCAGTAGAGGGGATCCCTTCTGGGTTTAGGAATAAGGGACATAAGTACATTATTCCCACTACAAGCAGGCCTCCTGTCGGAGTTCCCTGAACAGATTGCCTAGGATAGGGACTGTTTTTAAAAGTAATTTTATAAAATTTGTCAGGGAAGCCATCTTCACTGGGCTTCTTCTTCATGTGCTTCTGTTATTTCATCATCTGAGATGTCTGCATTCAGATCCTCCTGGAGGTCTGGTGGTAGACATGAGATTGTAATGTCAGCCATTATTGAATCTCAGTGCAGTCAATGACTGGGGCTTCTGCTGTGTATAACATTGAATAGAAGGGAGCATAATCCTTGGATTGGTGAGTAGGGTGCCCTGAGCATCATATATTGGCGGTATCATCGACTGAGCTTTTCTTTGTTTCAATTGGAGAGCACAGAGCCTTCTGGCCTTTTCTTCCTGATCATAGTGGTGTTCCTTTAGTCAGTGTAAAACCCTCTCTGCCTTTTACCCTAGAGGGCAATCTGTAGCAGGGAGAGTAGCGATTCTTAAAATGATAGTGCTATCACGACTATTGTACCACTTTACAGTACTGCCAATATGGATACCCAAGGCCACATTTAAGGAGCTGGAAACTATGGTGGTGGCATTCCTATGGGGCGATGGGCGGTCGAGAGTAGCTTTGACCAAGCTCCAGAAACACTCCACAGACGGAGGACTAGCGGTCCCCGATTTCGAAGCTTACTACCTGGCATCACAACTCCAGTGGCTGGCACAGTGGATAGCAAGTAGAGTAGAGCCAGGGGCGAGAGTGAAGGCATTCACCCCACCGGGGTCTAGGTTGTTCGAAGTATTGCTGAGAACCGCGTGAGACGGGAAGCGGGACTCCCCAGAACTAAACATCTTGACTCAATGCTGGAAAGGCTTCCTACGCATAATCAAAATAAGGGCCCCTTACTCACCAGAACTCCCTCTGCTGTCGCTGCGAGCCTTGCCCCACCGAGGTGCCTGGAGTGGACTCCAGATTTGGTTAGAGGCCGGAATCCTGACAGTGGGAACATTATTTAAAGAAGGGACATTGATACCCTTTGAGGCTCTCAGAGCAGAATTTGGGCTACCAAGGGGACACTTCTTGTTACATGGTTCGCTAGCGGCCAGTATCCGTAGTTACTGGCGAGGAGGAGTGGGGGAACCTCCTGCACAGGTGGCGTGTTCATATCTGGCGTCATCTGCTGGCAAATATAAAGCAGTGTCAAACCTCTACAGTAGGATTCGAACTGACAAGACCTCTCCTCTGACCCAACTTAAACTGGCCTGGGAGAGAGATCTGGGCACTGATATTACTGAGGAAGAATGGGAGCGCATTCTGGGGGGTTTCCCTGTAATGCCAGATTCAAGCTTATAAACTTTTATGTGCTCCACCAGGCATACCTAACACCTGGACTGATTAATAAGTACTTTGGAACGGAGAGTGAGGGCTTTCCAAGATGTGGTTTGATAGGGGTGGAATTTAAACATATGTTCTGGGACTGCCCCAGGTTGGAGGCATACTGGGCAGAGGTGAGCCAGATTGTGGCAAGAGCCATAGGAAGGGATATTCCTTGCACAATGGGTCACTGTCTGTTGGGATGGTTTCCGCATACAGCCATAAAGTTGCTAGCAAGCTTCAAGACCTGGCCTAAACACTGGCAAAAAGAGAAATTGCAATGTCCTGGAAGAACCCATTAGGGCCGAAAATTGATTAAATGGGCTAGCTGCGAGGGAAACATTCTCTACCGGGAGGCCAAGAGAGGAATAAGACCTCCCAAAGTGGCTGAAGGATGGGAGATAGTGCTTGAAGCACTCAGAGCCGAAACCCAAGCTGGACCGACCCCCTGACCGACCCATTGATCAACAGGCAATAAAGACATAGGTGGTCATTACGACCCTGGCGGATTACTTCCGCCAGGGCCGCGGGACGCGGTGGCACCGCCGACAGGCCGGCGGTGCCCCGTGGGGCATTCTGACCGCGGCGGCTTAGCCGCGGTCAGAGAAGGGAAACCGGCGGTCTCCCGCCGGTTTCCCGCTGCCCCCAAGGAATCCTCCAAGCCGGCGCAGCTTGCTGCTCCGGCTTGGGGATTCCGACTCCCCCTCCCGCCATCCAGTTCCTGGCGGTTCTCCCGCCGGGAACCGGATGGCGGGAGGGGGAGTCGCGGGGCCCCTGGGACCCTGGGGGCCCCTGCAGTGCCCATGCCAACGGCATGGGCACTGCAGGGGCCCCCGTAAGAGGGCCCCAAAATGTATTTCACGGTCTGCCTTGCAGACAGTGAAATACGCGACGGGTGCAACAGCACCCGTCGCACCTTCCCACTCCGCCGGCTCTATTACGAGCCGGCATCCTCGTGGGAAGGGAGTTTTTCCCTGGGCTGGCGGGCGGTCTTTTGGAGACCGCCCGCCAGCCCAGGGAAAAACTCATAATACCCTCCGCTGTCTTCTGACCGCGGAGCGGTATTATGGAGGGCGGAATTCTGGCGGGCGGCCTCCGCCGCCCGCCGGAATCGTAATCAGGCCCATAGTTATGTTCTGACTACTGGCGGTTCCCTTGTGATTCATACCCCGGGGGAAACAAGCAAGATAGGGGAGTTGCATTTTACCTTAAGTTTCGAGAATAGGGCCACACCTGACCATGGCACACCCAGTTCAACTAAGAGTATTACAATACATCATAATGCTCACCTAGAGGTAGCAGGGGTGGGCAACGGGAGGGATGATAAGGGCATAGCCGCGTGTAACCGGACGTCTCCGGACGCCGGTTTCCAGGACATTGTGCGGAACGGACGCGAGCCTGTGACGTCAGACGCCTTCGGCGTCTGGACGACAACCGAAAGAAAAGACGGACCAAAAGAGGACGAAGAGAGAGAGGAGACGGAAGTGGTATCTCGACGTGCGCGGCCGGAGGAGAAGGAGACCGGGACGCCGACGACAGAGAAGAAGGAACCCGCCGAAGGAACCGAGACCCCGAGAGAGAGAGGAGAGCCCCGGGGCTCTCCCGCCCCCGTCGGAGAGAAGCCGGGAGGCTGCCAAAGTGCCGGCCACGTCCCAGGAGGGGCGTGGCCACCTCAGGTACGTTCGTACCGCAGCTGGGGGTTTGCTAGAGGGTGGTTGTTAGGGAAAAGGGGAGCCAAGGGAAAGGAAGGGAGGTCCTGCCGGGAAGGGGAGGCCATATAACAAAGACCCCTAAAATAAAACCTAACCTCACAAAAACCAACCACCAGAGGATTTCTACAAGGAGGAGAAGGTCTGAGAACACCCATTGGGGGGAACCACAAACCAACGGGCAGTTAAACCCTCACTTCCCTTCACTTATACCTACCCCCCCCCTCACCGCCCTACTAACCCTATATACTTACCTTATATATATATCCCACTTACCTGTTTTGTTATCCTCCTTTCTATTTCTTTGGAGAGCCGGGCCCCTGACGAAGAGGAGGACCGGAGACCTTCCCAAGGCTGGACCGCGTTACTCACGGACTACCACCAAAACCCTGAAAGAGAAAAACAAGGGGGAACTTTTTTGTTAATTATTTCTGGATTGCAAGTGCGTTATCCGTGTGAACAAAACAAGGGATAAAAAGCCATCCTTAAAACCAAAACACGAATAAAATAACTAAAACCTACCTTCTGCGCCTGTTATCTTATTCCAATATCCCTTTTATGTGCTTCAGGGATAAAGAACCCATTACAGTGGTGTCAGAAGTGGGATATTGGAATAACTACAGGTAACCAAAGACGATGGAGGGCACACCCAGCCTATCGGAGATGATGCAGCAGCTAGCCGCAGGGCAGAGGCATCTGCAAGTAGTATGGGAAGAGCAACAGAAGGAGGCTAAAGTGGAAAGGGAGGCCCTACAAAGCGCTCTGAAAAGTCAGGCCACTATCATGGCCAACAATCAGTTGGTCCATGAGACTGCAATCAAAAACCTCACGGACACTATTGCCGCTACCCGGGTACATCCGAACGTACCCAGTTCGGTCCTGCAGCGATATCAGGAAGGCGAAGACCCGGATGCCTTTTTCACGAATTTCGAGCGGGTTGCTACTTCCGCCACCTGGCCCCCGGATAGGTGGGGCCAATACATCGCCCCGTTATTGACAGGAACTCTCCAAGCGGCTTATCAAGCGGTAAACCCCGGCGGAACGACACCCTATCAGGATATTAAGAAGAGTATCCTGGAGCGGGTGGGGTTTGATACAGAACATTATAGGGTCCGGTTTAGGAAAGCCAAGTGGGGACCCTCCGAGAATCCCCGGGCCCTATATTTTCGAATTAAGGACTTAGGACTCAAATGGCTAGGTCCCATTGGGACCAATAGGGAGGATATCATTGAGGTTGTTCTCCTAGAACAATATCTAGATGCTCTACCTACCAATACCCGTAATTGGATCAAGCAACACCCAAGTCCAGATACTAACACCACTATTGAATTAGCCTGTGCCTTTCACCGCTCCCTCGAGTTCAAAATCCCTCCCGTACGGCCAACACTTAACCCCCTCCGACAGAACCTCGGACCCTCCCCATCCCTACGGCGAAAACCAACCGAGGATCCGGGAAAATTACGAGGTCCAGAAAGACCCTATATGCAACAACCACAGTGTTTTAGCTGTGGAGAGTGGGGACATATCGCCCGGGTTTGCCCACTGAAATCAGAAAAGTCAGAGCCGATGGAAATAGGAGTCACCAGGGGGAGAGTCTTCTATACAGGGGGAAAGGAAACCCGATACAAGAAGAGACTTGTTATCAATGGAAGAACCACAGTAGCGCTCATCGACTCAGGGTGCAGCCAATCTGTAATTCGTGCTGATTTATTGGAAAAACCCCTTTTTGCTTCAGGGCTTACAGTATCCATATGTTGTATTCATGGAGATACAAGGGAATACCCCCTAATCTGGACAACTTTGTCCTGGGATGGAAAAGAAGTCCCCATAAGGATGGGGGTGGTGGAACGATTAGTCGAAGAAGCTATCATAGGAACCGACTTCCCTGACTTTTCGGAACTTCTTGACAGTACAAAAGACTCTGAAAACATGAGCACATGGTGGAAAAGAGCTCCTTTTTCTAGTACACCAATAACACCACCGGTGCTTAAATACCGACCCTCCCGAAAAGAAAAGAGAGAAACCCGAAGAGTCTTTGCCCAAGGAAACATGAGTCCAGATAGGGTAATTACAAAGGTCCTTACTCTTACTGACCTTCCCCCATTCCGTAGTTGTCAAAGGGAAGATCCGAGTTTGATCCATGCCTGGAAAAATGCCCGACCCCGGGAACCCCAAGACAAAAGCCCCTCTTTTACCATAATCAGAAACCTGTTGTACCGTGTCACTGGTAATAACCGAGAAGAAAAGAAGCAGCTATTAGTCCCCGAACCTTATAGACCACAAGTCCTACACCTAGCCCATAGCCAGCCAGGGGGGGGTCACTATGGCAGGGAAAAAACTGAAGAATATCTGTTGAGGAAGTTTTACTGGCCGGGGGTCTTTTCACAGATTAGGAGGTTTTGTCAGCAATGTCCCAAATGCCAAATGATTGATCCTGGTCCCAAAAGAAGAGCCCCCTTACAACCGTTGCCCATTATAGACATCCCTTTTTCAAGAATAGGAATGGACATTGTAGGTCCTCTCCTACCTTCTTCTAGAGGATACCGTTATATACTGGTATTGGTGGATTATGCCACCAGATACCCAGAAGCCATCCCACTCAGCAGTATTAACTCCAAGAGCGTAGCTCATGCAATGATAGGGTTCTTCTCCCGAATAGGCTTTCCCCGAGAAATTTTAACAGACCAAGGTACCCAGTTCATGTCCAACTTGATGTCACAAATATGTCAACTTCTGGGGATCAAACAGTTACGGACAGCGGTTTATCATCCTCAAACGGATGGTTTGGTAGAAAGGTATAACCGCACTCTGAAAACTCTACTAAAGAAATCTATTTCAGAGACAGGTAAGGACTGGGATAGAAAACTCCCCTTAGTGTTATACGCTATCAGGACCCATGAACAAGCTTCCACGGGCCATAGTCCATTTGAATTATTGTTCGGACGACAGCCAGGACCTTGTTAGATATGGCTGCCGAGTTATGGGAGGAGGAGGACGGAGAAAAATCCCTCTTAGAATATACCCAGGAGTTAAAAACCAACATCCAAAATGTGTGGGAAAATGTAAGGGAGCATATGGAAAAGGCTCAAGAAAAGCAGAAAAGATATTACGACAAGAATACCCAATTAAGGACCTTTACCATAGGTGATAAGGTGTTAGTGCTTCTCCCTAGCTCAGACAACAAGTTGCTGGCAAAGTGGCAGGGACCTTATAAAGTGATAGGGGTAATAACCCCCGTGACCTATAAGATCCAGCTCACAGATAGTTCCAACCGGTCCCAGATCTTTCATGTCAATCTATTGAAAAAGTGGGAAGAGCCACAGGGAGAACCAACCAGGGGATGCCTAGTTAACACCGTTAAGGAGTTGGAGATAGGGTGGTGTCCCACTGAGCATCCTAGCGGAAACGAGGTGCCTCCCATAAATAGCGAAATCTCGATCCAACAGAGTGAGCAATTAAATCAGCTCCTCCATGTTCATGCCCATGTGTTCTCCTCGATACCAGGCAAGACCAAGCTGGTGCATCATCAAATCATAACCCCACCTGGCAAGGTCATACGCTTACGGCCATATCGTATCCCAGAAGCTAGAAAGATCCTGGTAGAAAACGAAATAGAAAAGATGTTAGACCTAGGCGTTATAGAGCCTTCCCAGAGTCCCTGGTGTTCCCCGGTGGTATTAGTGCCAAAGCCAGATGGGTCCATACGTTTCTGTATTGACTTTAGACAAGTCAATTCTATATCCCAGTTTGATACCTATCCCCTTCCAAGGGTAGACGAACTCTTAGAGAAGTTGGGAAAAGCTAGGTACATGTCTACACTCGACTTGACCAAAGGCTATTGGCAGATTCCTTTGACGCCAGAAGATAAAGAGAAAACGGCCTTCTCTACCCCCTCTGGGTTATACCATTTTAAGGTTCTCCCTTTCGGGTTACATGGGGCACCCGCCACCTTCCAACGTCTCATCGACACCATTCTACGACCTCATACCAGATACGCTGCCGCGTATCTGGATGATATCGTTATCCACAGCGAGACTTGGGAGGATCACTTGACACATTTAACCAAAATCTTTACAGCCTTACGAGGGGCTGGGTTAACAGCCAATGCCTCCAAAAGCCGGTTGGCGTTCAATGAGATCTCTTATCTAGGATATCATATAGGGAAAGGTATACTTAGACCACAAATGAGTAAAGTTGAAGCCATCCTACGGATAGAGGCACCCACAACGAAAAAGGAGGTCCGCTCATTCTTAGGCTTAGTAGGCTACTACCGAAGATTTATACCCCATTATTCCACCGTGGCCGCTCCCCTAACCGATCTCCTGAGGAAAGGACAGAAAAAAAATATCACAAATTTAAACCCCGTACAATCCCATAGTTACCGTACCCTCCAAAGATACCTCACTACCCAACCGATTTTAAAATGTCCTGACTTCACTGTCCCCTTTCACCTCCAAACGGATGCCTCAGACGTGGGTCTGGGGGCCGTGCTTTTTCAGAAAGATGGGAAAGGTATTAGTCACCCCGTGGTCTTTATTAGCCGTAAACTGTTTCCCAGGGAGCGAAACTATCCCATTATTGAGCGAGAATGTCTCGCCATCAAGTGGGCACTTGAGAGCCTCCAATATTACCTCCTGGGAAGATCCTTTCTATTATATACGGACCACGCTCCCCTCACCTGGCTATCGAGGTATAAAGATACTAACAGTCGCATATTGAGATGGTTTATGGAGCTTCAACCTTTCTCCTTCCAGGTTTGCCATCTCCCTGGTGATCTTATGGGACAGGCTGACTATTTATCCCGGTTCCCGGGACCTTTGGGTCTCGAACAGCCCCATTCAAGGGAGGGGATGTGTAACCGGACGTCTCCGGACGCCGGTTTCCAGGACATTGTGCGGAACGGACGCGAGCCTGTGACGTCAGACGCCTTCGGCGTCTGGACGACAACCGAAAGAAAAGACGGACCAAAAGAGGACGAAGAGAGAGAGGAGACGGAAGTGGTATCTCGACGTGCGCGGCCGGAGGAGAAGGAGACCGGGACGCCGACGACAGAGAAGAAGGAACCCGCCGAAGGAACCGAGACCCCGAGAGAGAGAGGAGAGCCCCGGGGCTCTCCCGCCCCCGTCGGAGAGAAGCCGGGAGGCTGCCAAAGTGCCGGCCACGTCCCAGGAGGGGCGTGGCCACCTCAGGTACGTTCGTACCGCAGCTGGGGGTTTGCTAGAGGGTGGTTGTTAGGGAAAAGGGGAGCCAAGGGAAAGGAAGGGAGGTCCTGCCGGGAAGGGGAGGCCATATAACAAAGACCCCTAAAATAAAACCTAACCTCACAAAAACCAACCACCAGAGGATTTCTACAAGGAGGAGAAGGTCTGAGAACACCCATAGGGGGGAACCACAAACCAACGGGCAGTTAAACCCTCACTTCCCTTCACTTATACCTACCCCCCCCCTCACCGCCCTACTAACCCTATATACTTACCTTATATATATATCCCACTTACCTGTTTTGTTATCCTCCTTTCTATTTCTTTGGAGAGCCGGGCCCCTGACGAAGAGGAGGACCGGAGACCTTCCCAAGGCTGGACCGCGTTACTCACGGACTACCACCAAAACCCTGAAAGAGAAAAACAAGGGGGAACTTTTTTGTTAATTATTTCTGGATTGCAAGTGCGTTATCCGTGTGAACAAAACAAGGGATAAAAAGCCATCCTTAAAACCAAAACACAAATAAAATAACTAAAACCTACCTTCTGCGCCTGTTATCTTATTCCAATATCCCTTTTATGTGCTTCAGGGATAAAGAACCCATTACACCGCGATTTTAGGATTCCTTAGAACAGGGCTCTAAAGATCAGGTATTGGGTAGACATGGGACAAATAAATAGATTGTTACATGTTGTACTGTATGATGTTTTAACTACCTGCCAAATGACTGATTGAAAATCACAATAAAATATGTTTACAAAAAAAAAGAAAAACCTCCCTGCCTTTGATAAATGAGTTGAGCTGATATTTCTTCAGCAGACAGAAGTGTTAATTTAAGGTGTCTAATTGTTAAGCACTTTGCACCTGGGAAATGTCCCCTTCCAACAATGCAGCCTGCTTATGTCTGTGCCTGTGGCCTATAGAAGTGTCTTTCATCAGCAGGTATCTTTAATCAGCAAACGCCTCATGTAGTCCCTGCCAGCTGTTCATTAGACTGGTGATGAGGAAACTGATACAGAGGTAAAATGCAATAAGTCTTTGAAATAGTGTAGCATTTGTTTCTTCTCCTTTAGGTGTTTCAGTTTTAGAGTATCTAGTCTCCAGGTTCTGTCTTTCTGTGTTATGAGGTTCCAGTCTAACTGTATATTGGTCAGGGCATGATCTGTGATACTACTTTGAGCATGTAATGACTCTAGGGAGGACATTGCCATGGGTCAGGAAGTAGTCTATTCTGGAATCAGTTCCATGTGTATACAATGGAAAACTATAGCCTTGGTCAGTCGGATATATGGTGTGCCACAGACCAACCAAGGAGCGATCTAAGAGAAGGTCTTTCAGCAGGCCTCTGTTGTGGAAGTTATGTCTTCCAGATTATTCCAGTACTGGGTTAGGAGCTAAATCCCTGTCTCCACCAATCAGCAACTGAACGTGGCGTAGTTCTGTTAGGACTCTATTTAGTGAGGCAAAATAGGAGGCGTTTGTAGCGTTGGGAGCACATACGGATCCATTGCACGAGGCATACCCTGTTGAATGGAAAGTTTGACAAATACTAATCGACCTTCGGGGTCACACACACCACTCACACCCATACACCCCTCACACATGCCACATCACACACCCCAACACATTACCCAACACACATCACATAACACCCATGGCACCACAAAGACACCCCCGTTTCACTGAGGAGTTAAGGGTCTTGGTGGAGGAAATCGTCAGGGTAGAGCCACAGCTACTTGGAGCACAGGTGCAGCAGATATCAATAGCAAGGAAGATGGAGCTATGGCGGAGAATCGTGGACAGGGTCAACACCGTGGGACAGCACTCAAGAACAAGGGATGACATCAGGAAGAGGTGGAACGACCTACGGGGCAAGGTACGTTCCATAGCAGCAAGAAACCAGCTCGCTATACAGAGGACTGGCGGTGGACCCCCACCTCCTCCCCCACAACTCACAGCATGGGAGGAGCAGGCACTGGCAATACTGCATCCTGAGGGCCTGGCCGGAGTTGGAGGAGGACTGGACACTGGTAAGTCAACTTTCAACAATTATCATCCCCCATACTTGCATGCCATCACACAACCTCACCCTCACTCCCATCACTCCATCCCACACACTCCACCATCACATCCCACTGATCACAATGCCAAGCCCTGCATGCTGTACCAATGCATGGACAGCCCTCACACCCCTGCATGGACACTCATCACCAAAGCATGCACAGCATAAGGATACTAACATAACCACTATACACTAACATACATGATCAAAAGCTGGCAGGGGAACAACAACCATAGATAGGAAGCTACAGGTGTACAAATGTCAGACACCTGAAGCATAATACATCATTTACATCCCCACAGGTACCCCAGCCAATGTCACTGGAGAGGAGATGCCACCACTATCCAGACCCCCAACAGAAGAGGCACACAGTGATGACAGTAACTCTGGACTTCAGGATCTGGATGATCTACCTGGTCCATCAGGGACCACTGGACAGTTGGTCACCCAAATACAGTCAGAGACCACCGCAGAGCCTCTACCATCAAGAACCAACACTACAGCACCCATCCAGCGTACCCACACCTCTGTCCCCAGGACATGTCAATCAGCAGTGTGTCTACCTGTACAGGGACCCCAGGCCACAACTCATACCCAAGACAATCAGGGACCTGGGGTCGGTGGCACTGGGCACACCGTTCAGGGGACAGAGGCACAGGCCAACAGGGACACTGGGAGGACTGCTGTTCGCCAGGGGAGAGACAGGACCAGGGAACTGACTCTCCAGGAGGCACTCTCCGAAATCCTGGGAGCCTATCAACATTCCCAGGACACGATGGGCCAGATCCTTGACAACATGCAGGAGAACAGGCGGGTGCAGGAGGGAAAGTATCAGGGGATCAGGGAGGACTTTCAGGCCATCAACAACACCCTGATCACCATAGCAGGGGTGCTGGCAGTCATGGCCAACATTATGAGGGAGGCAGTGTCACACCAGTGGGCCCCTACCACTAGCCTGTCAACTGTACAGCCCTCCACTTCCGCTGCCGCTAGTGGCCAGGAGGCCCCACCACAGGACCAACAGGCCACCAGCACCCCACCCCCTGCAGAAGGTGAACCACCCCGCAAACGTTCAATGCAAACCAGATAGAAGCCAGAGACTCACCTGAATGTCACCCTTGTGTCCCACTCCGTCACCTTGACCACCTTGAACTGTCATTGCTCCCTTTCCTATGTCCCCATGGACAATGCACCTGTGCTACAAACAGACTGGAACATTACCCTGGACTTTCCTCCATCATCACCCCATTACCATTGCACGTTACCCTCTAGATATTAGCACTACAATAAACACCTTTGGATAAAAATTGACTACAAGTAATTAATGTTTTGCAAATTTGTATTGATTGAAACAGCAAAAACCATGGCAAATAAACTGTACATACAGTGAGCATAGAAATAATGACCTGTAGCTGGCTGTTGTGATCACACCAGGAGAATGTGTCATATCACCAACATCTGCAAAATCAAGATTCAAAGGTAACAGTAAGTAGGGGAAAGAAGTGGGTAATGCCAGCATGGCCATGCCACACAGAATACAACAATAGTCATAGAAATGTAAAGTTTCACTGTCTCACCTGTGTGTCATTGGAAGTACTGACGAATCACTAATGTTCTGTTATCCACATCCTCATCCTCTGCCTCTTCATCCTCACTGTCCTCAGGGTCCACTGCTGCCACAGGGTCATCTCCAGTCTCCTCCTCCTGCAGAAAAGGTAAATGGCGCCTGAGGGCCAGGTTGTGCAACATGCAGCATACCACCACTATCTGGCAGACCTTCTTGGGTGAGTAGCACAGGGATCCACCTGTCAGATGGAGGCACCTGAACCTGGCCTTCAGGAGGCCAAAGGTCCTTTCTATGATCCTTCTGGTTCGCCCATGTGCCTCCTTATAACGTTCTTCTGCCCTTGTCCTGGCATTCCTCACAGGGGTCAGCAGCCATGACAGGTGTGGGTAACAAGAGTCACCTGCAAATATTGGGGAACAACATTTAGCCACACACTATCCTATATGGCCAACAGCATAGTCATACACCAACATATACCTGGGTGGGAACCAAGGCTCACCTATCAGCCACACCCTGTGCTTCTGTAGTTGGGCCATCACATTTGGGATTCTGCTATTCCTCAGAACAAAGGCATCATGCACCGACCCAGGACATTTAGCATTGACCTGGGAGATGTACTGGTCCGCCAAGCAGGCCATCTGCACATTCATGTAGTGGAAACTCTTATGATTCCTGAACACCTGTTCATTCTGGTGGGGGGGGTACAAATGCAATATGTGTCCAGTCAGTTGCACCAATTATGTTGGGGATATGTCCCATTGCATAGAATCCGGCCTTCACAGTGGCCAAATCCTCAACCTGGGGGAATGCAATGTAGCTGCACATGTGTTTTATCAGGGCAGACAACACTCTGGTTAGCACGTTTGAGAACATTGGGTGTGACATTCCTGCTGCCAAGCCCACTGTCACTTGGAAAGAACGATTTGCCAAGAAATGGAGAACTGATAGCCCTTGCACAAGAGGGGGATCCCAGTGGGTTGACGGATAGCAGATATCAGGTCAGGCTCTAATTGGGCACACAGCTCTGTGATTGTGGCCCTGTCCAGTCTATAGGTCAGTATTATGTGCCTGTCCTTCAGTGTACCCAAGTCCCCCAGGGGTCTGTACACAAGGGAATGTCTCCATCTCCTATTCATCCGCATGGGTGGGTATCTAAGGGACGCAAGAGTGAGTAGGCTGTCACAAAATGAACAATGGAGCCACAACAGCACTCCACAATGTGCAAACATGTAATGGGACATTGTAATTAATGAAATATGTGCCTATTGACCCTGAGATGCAGCAATAAACGATAGGCCTGTCTACCCCCCCAGAAATGGCGACCGCCTGTCCTGTGTGGAGGGACAGGTGGAAGTGAGGTAATGCTGCAGACGTTGTGCGCTGTGGCGGTAGGCGATCGTGAACCGCCATGAATTCCTCATTCATTAATATTGGGCTCTGTGGGGTACATTGGCCAATGGTGATCTAAGCCGGCGGTAACGGTATGCACCGCCGCGGTCGTGACCCCCATTTTCTATCTGATTCCTCACTTGTTTCCTGACCTTCCAATGGAGAGGACCTACACTGCATGTCCTGCTGTGACCTGTGTCTGGAACCTACCAGGGCCCGTGTGACCGGGGAAAGGGCCCCAGCCTTTACTTTGGAGGAGTTGGAGCGACTGGTAGATGGGGTCCTACCCCAGTACGGACTGCTGTATGGGGCTCCAGACCAACAGGTGAGTACACTGTGGACATGATGCATGTGGCCTGAATGCTTGGAGTTGTGTGTGAAGACCTCGTGTAAGGGGGGTGGGTGGATGTCCTCTTGGCGGTGTACCTATTGTGGGCTGGGCAAAAGTGTGTGCCAATGGTGATGGAAACGTGATGGTGGGCCATGTGTGTGACAGGCTGGACTGCTGGTTTAATGGTGTTCTCCTGTCTGTATTGCCTCTGGAGGTCAGCGCCCACCAAAAGAAGTGATTATGGCGTGCCATCGCCAAGGAGGTGTGGACCCTGGTGGTCTATGGCAGGCGGAGCACACACTGTCGGAAACGGTGGGATGACCTAAGGCTCAGCTGGGGATGGCCTCCCAACGAGGAAGGGGTGCCCTTCAGACCCTGACCCCCCCTGATGCCCCACATACTGGCGGTGGCCTACCCTGAGCTGGATGGGTGCTTGAGGGAATCAGAGCAGCCACAAGGAGGTGAGTACAGTTGGTATCAATGCATATGTTGGCTGGTGGGAAGGTATCCGGGTGGTGGTTGTGTGTCCTTGGGTGCCCCAAGGCCAGTTCAGACATTGCAGCGGGGGTCCTCGGGTGGCTAAGGGTCTGAATGGGAAATATTGCTTACCTAGCTTGTTAGAACTCACTCCCGGGCAGGGCTGCGTGGGTCCCAGGTGTGTTGCAGTTGGCGGTGTGTGCCCCTCCACATTCCTTAGTGACTAGCCATTTCACTGGTGGTGCAATGCACAGTGCGTAGGCGTGTTCCCTGTGTGTGAGGGTGCTGTGTATGCCAACAGTGGTGTTGGTGCAGCCACTGACCATGTGTATCCTTTGTCCCTCTCCCTTCCTTTCTTGTTTTGTCATCTAGTCCTTGTGTGCATTAGCATCATCTGGTGGGGGAGCATGGGCCCCAGTGACAGAGGGAGCTGCATCCCACAGGACCCTGGAGGCAGAGTCCACCGACGCTGAGGGCACCAGTGGGATGGAGGGTGAGGGGAGCACCACGGTGGAGAATGGAGGGGACAATACAGGCTCAGATACCTCCTTCAATGGGAGCTCCCTGGTGGTGGCGGACACTTCTGTGACCACCCCAGCTACAGGTACAGCCGCCACCCCGTACCAGCACCGCCCCCCCCAGTATCCCCTCAGCGAGTTGCCCGTGCTCGATCACCCAGGAGGGTGGGCATCTCATTTGCCCCAGGCACCTCAGGCCCTGCCCCAGTGAGCCCTGCTGCCCTGAGTGAGGAGGCTATTGACCTCCTGAGATCCATCTCTGTAGGGCAAACAACCATTGTGAATGCCATCCAGAGGCTGGCAGCCCAGATGCAGCAATCTAATGCATTCCTGGAGGGCATTCACAGTGGATCGGCAGCCCAACAGAGATTGATTCAGGCTCTGGCCTCCTCTCTGATGGCAGCTATTGTCCCTGTTTCAACCATCCCCCCTCCAACCTCCACTTCCCAATCTCATTCTCCTCAACCCCAACCCATCCCAAGCACACAGGCAGACGAGCATGCACACAAGACAACACCCAATAGTGTCACAGGCAAACACAAGGACCACACTTCATCCCACAGGCACTCACACAAACACCATTCAGTTGCAGACATGACAACATCCACTATCTCCACTGTCTCCCCCTCCTCCTCCTTCACCTCCCACCCAGTTGCGTCTACTCTCACACCTGCATGCACTACATCAATATCCACTATCAGCATTATCACACCAAGCAGAACGCACACCTCACTGACAGACACCTCCACAACATCCATTCACGCGTCCCCGGTGTCCTATCCCACCATGTCTGTCTCCTCTCCCTAAAGTACACAAACGCAAGTACTCAGACACCCAACAGCCATCCACCTCACAACAGCATACAGCCCATGCACCTGCACCCAAATACAGCAGACAAACACCTCCAACAACCATTCCCTCATCCTCCACTCCCATTACCTCTCCCTCTTCCCGCCCCAACGTCCCTAAAAAGCTTTTCCTTTCCCAGATTGACCTCTTCCCTACCCCTCCCCCCCGTCCTGCATGTATGGGCAGGGTAGCAAGGACCCAGCCAAGCACCTCAGACCACGGGCCCAGTGGTTGCATCACCTACTCATGGTGGAAAGGATTCCAGGACAACAGTACTGAAGGGGAAGGAGCCTGCACCAGCTGCTAAGAAGGGGAAGGAGCCCGCACCAGCTGCTAAGAAGGGGAAGGAGCCTGCACCAGCTTCTAAGAAGCGGAAGGAGCCAACACCAGCGGGCAGAGGGGGGGAAGAGCCCAT
The DNA here is from genome assembly GCF_031143425.1 of Pleurodeles waltl. Lineage (NCBI taxonomy): Eukaryota > Metazoa > Chordata > Amphibia > Caudata > Salamandridae > Pleurodeles > Pleurodeles waltl. Next base: position 195,315,925 of record NC_090440.1, on the reverse strand, counting down.
CCACCAGTGCCAGGAAGGGTAAGGGATCCCCAACCCATGAGCAGGAGGAGAGGAGGCACTCTACGCCAGTGGAATCTGCCAGCCAAACACTGTCACCACCAGCAGCTGCCCCAGGGCCCCCACTGCCAGCCGTGGTTGTGCAGCCATCAGAGGGTGCAGGGGCTGAACAGGAGCCTTGCACAACCACCACCACAGTGCAGCCATTTGAGGGTGCAGGGGCTGAGCTGGAGCCTCCCACAACCACCACCACAGTGCAGCCATCTGAGGGTGCAGGGGCTGAGCAGGAGCCTCCCACAACCACCACCGCAGTGCAGCCGTCACCGCCGGCGGACGCCATATAGTCCATCCTCCAGGGGCTGCTGTGAGGCCTGCCCCCACCAGAACCATTGGGCAAGACACCCACTTGAGAGACTGTGGCCTTGCACTCCCAAGGACCAAGAGCACAGGGCATGTTGCCCCCTCCAGAACCAGTGGGCAAGACACCCACTTGAGAGACTGTGGCCTTGCACTCCCCAGGACAAAGCACAGGGCATATTGCCCCCTCCAGAACCAGTGGGCAAGACACCCACTCGAGGGACTGTGGCATTGCACTCCCCAGGACAAAGCACAGGGCATGTTGCCCCCTCCAGAACCAGTGGGCAAGACACCCACTTGAGAGACTGTGGCCTTGCACTCCCCAGGACAAAGCAGAGGGCATGTTGCCCCCTCCAGAACCAGTGGGCGAGATACCCACTCAAGAGACTGTGGTCTTGCACTCCCCAGGACAAAGCACATGGCATGTTGCCACCTCCAGAACCAGTGGGCTTATTCCCACATCCGGCTGAGGTGCCATCCCACCTCCCTCCCCCTGAGGTGCCTTCCTATTTGACAACTGATGCCCTTGCAGTGTTCTCTCCGGATTGTTGCAGGTTTCAAATGGGGCCTTGGACTGTGCCCTGTGGCCATGTGGGCCCTTTGCGCTAAGGACTGGGCAGTATCCCTTTATTATATATATATATATATGTACAGATCTGTATCATGGCCAAATCGGAATTATTATTTTATTGTTGGACTGATTACAATAATTTTCGTAAATTCCTGTTGTCTTTGCATTATTCAGTATATTTTTGTGAACAGATTGTTTTTTTAACACATCTGGTTGTGTGTATGGCGTGTGTATGTCGGGAGTGTGTGGTGCGTGTGTGTGTCACTCTCTTTTTCCCTCCCCACCCCCGTGTGTGCTAGTCTGCTGTACTCACATGCATCGTCTTCGCCGACGTTGGCGTTCCAGGTGGAGCATAACGTAGAATAACATCGGGAAAACTTGCAGTTCTGATTTCACGCCGGGGTGGTTCTTCCCTGTGTCTTCAATGGTGAGTCCTTTCACTTCTGAGCTCTGTTTTCACCAGGGTTTTGTTGGTGTTGGTACCGCTCCAGAAACGGTGGCGGATTGTGGTGTCATAATATGGTGGGCGGAACTTTGTCTTCTGCCTGGCTGTAGGCGGCTACCGCTGTGGTGAGTGTTATCTCCACCCTAGCGGTCGGTGTGATACATTGGCTGTCTATCGGAGATAACACCGCCATGGTCATAATTTGGCGGTAATTACCGTCAGCCTGTTGGCAGTATTGCCGCCACTTTATCAACGACCGCCAGGCTCATAATGAGGGCCTTAGTCTTTGAGAGAGCAGAACAAATTAAACCAGTGGTTCTCAACCATTTGACTTCTGTGGACCCCCAATTTATCATTACTGGAACCTGGGACCCCCACTGAATCATTAGTGGAATCTGGGGACCCCCTACTGAGCCATTAGTGGAAGCCTGGGACCCTGGCCTAAACATAGTCTATGATTTGAACTGCAAAACAGTACACAAAAAATACAGAAGCACTCATCAAACACATGCGCAAATGATAACACATTGTATTTAATGTGCAAACAAATATAAATAAATAAAAAATAATAATAATTTTAATAGAAAGGTTGGAGCTTTTCTAAATTCAATTGAAGCCACATATCGTCCATACTATATCCTGTTTCATGCACCTGCACTGCTCCCACCACTCAATCTGAGGATACTAATTTAATTTTTACCCTCCAATTTCAAATTACTTGACATTTACAGTACGTTTTAAATTTTTCAATTGTACATTAAGCTACTTTATTTATATACACTTAAATAATCTGTTAATATTATTTCATTTATAAACTATCGCGGACCCTCTGAAGAGGCTTCGAGGACCCCTGGACCACAGGTTGGAAACCACTGTACTAAACCGCTTGAATGATGTCTCAGAAAGGCAATGTAGAAAGATAACATTGCCTGATTTGTAGTAGCACATGAAGTACAACTCAAAGCGTTGTCGGCTATCTGAGCACCACTCGTGTTAACGTTTCTTTAAAGTGTAATGAATCACACGCCATGTGTGCTCCCATAGAAAGTGTATTTATTCTGGTAAGGCCAAGCAACAAACCGGAGTCACCTTTTAGCCACATTTGGAATTGAGAGTGTTGAGTTTTTATCGGCACACGAGGTGCAATTAAACTCGGTGTTTCTGAGGCATCCCCTACTTCGGCCACAATTAAAGGACAGGTGTCAGCAACGTTATTCTCTAATTCAACAAGCAAGCATGATGTTACCAGAGGCTATGAAAAGCATGTGGTACAGCGCCCCATAATGCAAGATGTGTGCATTTCACTGATTAGATAACCACACCACCTCCTTCTCAAGGCAGATAGCTCAATAGAGGTGCTAGATCTCTGGATAAATTGACTTTCCAGAAATTGCCTCCAATTGGTGCCAGTACAATCAGGGCCTGAGTCTTCTGATATTCAGAGCCCCCCGGCAAGGCATATGGGGGGTCATTCTGACCCCGGCGGGCGGCGGTTGCGAACATTGTTAGCGCCCGCTGGCCCAGCGGGAAGGGGGCCTGCAACACTGAAGCCGGCTCCGAATGGAGCCGGCGGTGTTGCAGGTGTGCGACGGGTGCAGTTGCAACCGTCGCGCTTTTCACTGTCTGCTAGGCAGACAGTGAAAAGCAGGCTGGGGCCCTGTTAGGGGGCCCCTGCACTGCCCATGCCAGTGGCATGGGCAGTGCAGGGGCCCCTAGACACCCGTTACCGCCAGCCTCTTCCTGGCGGTGTAAACCGCCAGGAACAGGCTGGCAGTAAGGGGGTCAGAATCCCCATGGCGGATTCGCCCAGCCGGGGGAAGACCGCGGCTTTACCGCCACGGTCAGAATGGGCAGGGAAGCACCGCCAGCCTGTTGGCGGTGCTTCCGTCATTTTAGCCTTGGCGGTCTCGGACCGCCAGGGTTAGAATGACCCCCATGGTCTCATAGTCATGCAGACTTTAGTAAGGCTTCAAGGTTTTGATTCCCCCAGGCTGGAGAAGCAGAGTAGCCCCTAGCAAATGGCTGTGGCTTTCACTGCCTGCAACCTGTGAGGGTGGAAAGGCAAGTTTGAGAATAACAGCAGTTCCAGACAGGGTTCAAAGCCAGGTTGAGATCTTTACAGTATTCCTATTCCATTTGTCAAATAGGAGTGTGCTCTCGCCAGATGTTCAGGAAGATCCACTAGATATAAAGGGAGCAACACGGGCCTCCATGGGAACCTGTGTTTTAACACATTGTGAATAGGTATTTTTGAGAAACATTCATCCTGTCAATACCATATCCAGGTCTTGGTACGTAACTTTCCTGTTATTCACAAAAAAATAGCTGACATCCCCAACACCCTTAATTTGGCCCATGGCCTAGGATGTACAATGCTGCCCAAGCAGCAGACGCAATAATCAAAATAAGAATCGTAAATACACTTGTATTGATGATATATTATCCCTTGATAATTGTTAGTGCCAGATTGTTATCTATAGTTGAGCCCTTAGTTCTAAACCCCACACTGCTTAGGTTTGACGTGTTGATTCAGTCCTGCAAGTCTACCAAACCTAAAAGCTTTATTGGGTGTTAATTCTCTAGATCATTTCCAAAAAAAAGTCCTGTTTGTAATTTTGGGTAAGAGGCTCAACAGGTAAAAAGGTAAAACAGAAAGACAATAGGAGGTAAAGACAACTGAGAAAAGGATCTCTTCGAAAAACACTTTCTGGATTCCCGTCTGCCCTGTGCCCATTAGGTGCTGGATCTAAGATTTAGGGCCCTATTTTTAGTTTGCAGGATGGGATACTTTGTCACAAACAGTGGATGATAGGCTATGTATGGCACTCCTAACACTGCGGACAGGATATCCGTCACCTTTTGACTGAGTATCCTGTTCCCCAAGCTCTAAATAAATTCCTTAGTCAGAAAGATTCTTCCTGACTCATCACAAGAATCTCCCCTTATCCTTTCCTTGATGACCCTTTCTAGGAGTTATCGTAACCTGCTCAACGTCATGTTGCTTGTCTAACATGGATAAATATGCAACTCACTCCTTTTACCCTAGCATAATAGATATTTTCAGAATATCTTTTCTTCCAACTTTGCCAGAAATCCCTCATGCTTTTGTTGTCGATAGCTTTCTTTATCTAACAAGAAAGTTCTGCTGTTTCAGCCTCTTCTACACTTTTGTGTGGGGCTGTAGCTAGTAGGGGTGAGTGTAACTTGAGCAATTCTGTGTAGTATAATCACACTGAATTACCTAACAATACTGCAAGATTACTTTTGAAGTACACAAGAATAGTAATTCTGCAGTTAGCACTATTTCTTAGCTTAAAATGGCCCCCCGCTTCCAAAATCGATGCAAGAAGGCATTTTGCTCTAAGAAACACCGCTAAATGCAGCAGAATGCAGCAGAATACAAATACTGAGTGTGAGCGCCCGGTTGCGCTCACTAAATATGCTCTTATGTTAGGATTTTTTCCCCAAAATTACTCTTTCTTATGCGAGCAGGACTAATCACGTAATAATCGTAAATTCTGCATCAAAGAAAAAAGCAAAATTACTCAAGCGTAATCAAATTTCTGCCCAGGCCTACTAGCTAGTGGAAGGTCTTTTTTAGAGCAACTACTCCACATCAACTCCCATGTGCTAAATTAACTGGGTACCAAGCAGAGCCACTGTGAATCCCCCAATTTAGCAGCTACCGTGGGGGTGGAGATACTAAAGGGCCTTTTCTGTGTGCAGTTTGGCAGACAAAAGCTCATTACTAATGCTAAAAGGAAGAAAGAAAGATGAGGTGATAGAAAAGGGAAAAAAGGATGGAAGGTTATAAGGAAGGAAAGGTGAAAGTAAAGAAGGTGAAAGAAGGATGATAGGAAGGATGGAGATGGAGTGATGAGTGGGTGAAAGGATGGGTGAATGGCTTGGTTGATGGGCAGGTTAAACAATGGCAGAGTAAATAGAAATCCGAGAGTGTGGATGGTTGGAAGAATCAGTTGATGAATGAAAGGCTTTATCAATACTTTATTTAGGGGTTTTGACATTGTGTGGGTTGACATTGTGTCAATGTTTTGACAATGTCTTGTACAAAAGGAGGAAGAAAAAAAGATGGTATAATTGGTCCAGCCAATGTCTGGATTATGTGTTGTGAGCCAAGGAATACCTAGAATTGCTTGAAACTGAGGAGCGTGTATCAGGTCAAATCTAACAGATTCCCTGTGACAGTCCTGTACGGTAAAACAGAGGTCCACCGTTGAGTGAGTGATAGGATGTGATTTGATGGTACTACCGTCAATGGTCTTAACATCATCTATACTATCTTTTTGCAATAGAGGAATCCCAAGCTGTTTTGCTAGCTGTAAATCCATGAAATTTCCAGTAGCACCAGAGTCTATCATGATACGTATGGCTGTGGTATGATCCTCCCATTAAATATCAGCATACACAAAGAGATGATGATGGATAGATAGAGAGGCAATAGGAGTTAAGGCTTCTGAGACTATAAGACCTGAACTACCCGAAATACACTCGTCTCAGTAGGTTTCCAAACGTGCCTCTTTTCTTGGGGTTCACAGCACAGTCACAGTCACATAAAAAATGTCCCTGTTTTCCACAGTATAAGCAGAGTTTTTTATCTCTACGTCTCTGTCGTTCCTCATCACTCAAAGGACCATGCACGCATTGGTTCCAGTTCCTCTGTTGTCTTCTTGTTTTCTGTCTTTCTCTCCCTATACTCTGCTATCTGAATAACCTTTTTCTCTACATCATTTGCGAAGTCTTTGATCCAGTTTACCTGCAAGATCAATAAGATCACGACAGGAGGATCCACTAATTGTGCCAATAAATCATTAAAATCACCTTTCAGTTCTGTGTAAAATAAGGCACTACGTTTGGCTTCTGGCCATCCTGCTTCAGCCACTAGTTGATTAAAGTATGTCAGAAGATCCTTGGTACCCTGTTTCAGATTCAGCAACCTAGTAACCACTGATTGCATAAATGAATGACTATCAAATAACCTCCTTAACTCAGTTTTAAAATCATTGTAATCATACAGTAAAGGATCATTACATTCCACAAGGGGAATAGACCAAGTAGCCACCGTAACCCCCAAATATGACAAAGCAAAAGGTACTTTGGATTGGTCAGTAGGAAAACAAGAGGCCTTACACAGAAAGTGCAGATGGCACTGGTTCATGAATGTAGTGTATTTTGTGGGATCTCCTGTGAACCTTTCAGGTGGTGCCAACGGAATAGATGGAGGAGTTGTGACATGAATCACTAAAGGTGCAGAACCAAAATGAGCAACATGAAAAAAAGTATCCCCAGAGGCTCCCTTTCTAGTCCCAGGAGTAGGATTAGGGGTATTGTCATGTTGTAATGCATCTACTCTAAAAGAAAAAGCATGTGTTTCTTTTTGTAAATTGCCTAAAATGTTCACTAAGTTGGCTAACGTGACATCAAGCACTTCCATATTGCTCAGGCAGAAATTTGACGTGGGCTTAGCATTCTGTCAGATCTCACCTTACTCTCCGCAGGAGCGATATGGAATTCCTGACGTGATTTGCCAACTTTCCACACCACTGAGTCAGCCCAACAAAACAAAAGTGAAAGCCAATCAAGGATGAGTGGGGGAGGTGGGGGTGGAAAGGAGAAATATCAAACGTCCCACAAAGGTGGTGCAGAAAAGTGTGTGTGCCCAGCTGAGTCCTGTACGCCTTCCTGAGTGAAATAGAAAGTACAGAAAGAATCAGTAAATGTCCACTAGAGCCATGCATAAAATGTAGCCACAGATATGCCCATTTATAATCCCTGAATGAAACCCCTCTTCCATTGTGTGGTAGACAAATAGCTGAGTGTGATAAAATGTGAAATCTTACAAAATCTCAGTATTTGGCAATAATAAATGTCAAAACAACAACAAAAAAACAATTATAAAGTCTTTCTTAGAGTTCATAGTTCTATGTCCTTTAACTCCAGAACCAGCACTAATGTATCCTGTTAGAATCCACAGGGAAAGGTACTTCAGCTTCAAGACAACAAAGGTCCCAGATGCAGGATGCCAATCTCAGTACATAGCAAAATAAATCATGCAGGCGCATAGCGCGTTGTTGCCTTTTGAATGGAACTGCATGATGCGTAAAAGTCTTCTTGGACTTTTGGTTTTCTACACAGTTATACTTAGGGTGAAAATCAGGAGCGGCAGTAATGGAGAATCCCAGGATCCTGAAACAGGAGAAAAATCGACGGTGGAACCGCCGACACCGCAACATGGCTTGCTGTGCCCTGGAAACAGAAGAAAAGTGCCAGACGTCATAAACTACAGACGCGTAGCCAGAACACTAAGCAGTTTCCTGCTGGGCAAGAGTGGCTTTAATGCTGCTGAGCCCCACACTTGCCGCATCCGCTAAGCGGATCGCAGCAGGCGCAACAGCTGGGCACAATAGAGCAGTGTCTTAACCTGAGTCTAATAGCCATCAAGCATGTCCAGATTAAGCGCTGCCCTCTGTACCTGGCCTTTATTGATCTCTCAACAGCTTTTGATTCAGTCAGTAGGTCCAAGCTGTGGCCGAAGCTGTTGGATATAGGCATTGATGCACCAGTGGTGAACTTGCTGTTTAACCTGCATACTAATTTGGTAGTCAGAGTGCTTCGAGCCCAAATGGGGAAATGTCTCTGGGAATTTATCTTGACCCCCTTACTTTTTATTTGTATTTTATACATCAATGATCTTTCTCCTTATCTAAACGCTAGCTTGGTCGATACCCCGAGAGTCGCTGGCAGACAGGTAGCTGCGTTATTATACATTGATGACGCTGTTTTGTTAGTTCATACCCCCAAAGCTTTGTGAACATTGGTGGCCCTTTTTGTTCAGTTCATGAGTAGTTTAGACTTGGCAACAAACTATGGTAAATCCCAGATCATGGCCTGTGGTCCAGGCAGCATTTCTTTATGAAATGTTTATTTTAATATGTGTGTTACTTATTAATTTTATATTTGATGTTTTCTATTGATCTGTGTCTTTTATGGCCACATTAGGCCAAATAAAGATGTTAATTGATTGATTAACTAGGCCCCATTTGTTTGTATCTACAGGCTGAGTTGGCACCTCCTGTATGAGGGCTTCAATTGGTACTCTGTTAGTATGCTGAATGTTTCCCACCTGTTTCTGGGCTGCAAAAGAAACAGTGCAGATTCTTCTGTAGGTGGCCAGTATGTTGCTGACTATGTCTTCTTTTTTTAAAAAGAACTGCACAACCAGCTTGATGCAATGCGCCAAACACAGGACCCTGAAATACCCACCATCTACCATGGCCTTACCTATAATACTGCCATTCTCTGTTGCAACATATCCAATTCTGAGACCTCTGGGTAACAGCCATTCAAACACTCTGCTGTTTAAGTCTTCCAAGATGTTTGCATCTATATGGGATTTCTCCATGGCGAACATGGCTACTGTTACATGCCGTGAACGCACTTTAAAGTTTCTTCAGCACTAAGACCAGTAGATAGCTGTTGCCTAACCCCTGCAAAAGAAATCAAATGTGAAATGATACACATGTAATCAGTTGCTTGACAACTGGTCCACTTGTTTGTCATCAGATGGATAGTGTGAACAGCACTCTGATGCAAAGCTTGTCCAGCCAATTGCAGCGCATCGTGATGGCGCACTGGACCAGCAACTACGGCCAACTAGGTCTGACTGAGAACCTTCCATTTCAGGCAGATGGCCCCCACAAATTCTAAAAATCCCACTCCCTCACCAAAAGAAAAAGGGAGGCGGTCCAGCGCTAACAAGTTAGCCAGCTTCCCATTGTACAAACCTGCCACTGGGTGGTTGCAGTCGTAGGGCCACTCCTGCCTAAACATGCCCTTAATAGTATCCTTGATTTTTTTATTTTCTGGGGCCACTGACTCAGGTGACTTCCGAGACACTGTATGCTGTGGTGTTTCCATCGACTCTTGTGCCATTTTGAGGTTGCTGAGGCGGGTGGAACTGGCTCACTGCTGGGGACAGTGCTGCATTGCATAAAGGTGTCACCCTCTTCTTCCTCATCACTTTCACCTCCCACCATGATCAGAGCTGATTCCCCACTCTCATGACCTTCACCACCACCACATGCAGCAATTTTGTTAAGTTGTTCCTCCCACCCGATTGCATGATGTTTTTTCATATGGGTTGTTTGGCCTCTAGCACCATAGTGTGAACCAGGCTTACCTTGACAAACACTCACATGGCAAATGAAGCATATTGAAATGTTATCCTCCTGCTTTCTGATCATAAAAAAGCCCCATACTAAGAAGGAAAACGTTCTTAGTGTGCCATTACCAAAGTCTGAAAAAAGGACCTGAGGTCGATGGATGTGTCATCCATTGCCTCTCTGCAGTGCATACTTCTACTGACGTAGGGGTTAATGCAGGTCTCAGCAGAGGACTTACAAGTATAGGAACTGGCAACTTGTGGTGCTACAACTCTCAGAACAGCGTGAATAGGAGGGGTAATGCCAGTCTCCTATGGGCCAGCCTCCATGACAATGACTGGCTCGTCATCCTCCTCATCCCCTTCCATAATTCTAAGGCTTTCAGGAACTTTTATTTTCCCTTGCCTCTCCTGGTGTGTCTTGGACTCTACTCGGGTCCAATCCATGTCTAAATCATCAGAAGGGGTGCTTGGAGAAGGTGGCGGAGTAACCTTCCTTTTCCTTGCTGGAGATATGGGAGCTAATGACTCTAAAAGAGGAGGTTCATGCTTAGCAGAGAGCTAAACCTCCTGTTCTGCTTCTACTTCAGGAGGATCTACCATTGCTGGTTACGGCTGTTGTCCACTTTGCTCAGTTCCCTGCAACGATTGGGCACTACTTTTCAAAAACGATAAACCCAATTCAACCTCACTGCTCGTCGCAATAATTGCAGTGGCTGCCTTGCAGACATGGGCTTGGGATTAGGTTGGGGTGGTGCCGTTCATTGGGGAGTGCTGCTCCTTGCTTTCTCCCCAGAGGCTGGTGCGGCAGGCACAACTTTCTGGAAAAAGGTTGTGGTTGGAACACCAGTGGTGGAAAGCTTCTTATTCTCACAGGCCACTTTCTTGGTAACATCTTTCTTTGGGGCCATCTTGAAGCTGTCAGTTGGTAGTGACACTGAGCTGCACAAGTGAATTAGATTGGAGAACTCATGTCACATGTTGTGTGGTCACACCACTTTGTACAGGCCTTCTGTTTGGCAATACTGTGGGAAATGACTCTTCTCTTGTGCACCTAAAAGCAAAGAAGGAAGAAAACATGTATTGAAATGTGGCATTGTTGTAGTTTGAATTAGTACAGACAAAGACAATGCCATTCAGTGTGGTTTGTTACTTAAGTATTATCCTAAATAATTAACAACAATATATCCAACATTTTAAAGTCAAACCAAACCACCATAATATACAATGTAATTTCCAATCAGAATAAGAATTTACAGATGTAACTCCTTGCTTTATGTGCATCTATTTTACACACCTGTGGCAGTCAGGGAGGTGCTTGGAAAAATGGAATAATCCTTAAAAACTGAAGGCTGGTGTACACCTAGGACAGGCAAGTGGGTCTAGTGCGTAATGGAATAATCCTTAAAACTGAATGATGCTGGTGTGAATGAACCTACTACGGTAGGCAGAAGGTCCAGGGGAAAATGGAATAATACTTAAAAATGAATGCAGAAATGTGGTTGTGCACCTAAGGCAGTCAGGGAGTGGATGGATGCAAAAAATGCATGTAATAGAAAACACTGTTCATCTTAATATACATATACTACAATGATCCTCAGGCATATTTTCAAACTGATATCAGGGAAAAGAAAAAACATGAACAAAAACAAAAAGCTATAACCCTCTCCTATAATTCTCCAAAGAAAATGGCTTTGAAAACTGGAATAAAGGGTGGCTGCACAAAATAGCCACTGGCCACATGGTCAACCAACAACAGCAAGCAAGGAGGCATGGAGAACAAAGAACACATGCAAGCCTATGGCAAAAAGCACACTGGCTGGCTACACAAAATGGCCACCGGCCACATGGGTAAACAAAAAGAGCAGGTAAGGAGGCATTGACAACAAAGAACAGAGCCAACAAAAGCATAGTAACTAGCTGCACAAAATGGCCACCAGCCACATGGACAAACACCAAGCAAGGCGGGATGATGGAGCATTCTGTGCAAAGGGATCAACTAGGGCATCAGGTAACATTCAATCAACATTTAATTTACAGTGTAACCAATCTGACCAAACAATGAACACCCAACTGGAAATAAAGTTAAAGGGTTTATTACAAATTAACACTCAGGTTAATGGAGACAATTCTCAAGAATATAGTGTAAAGGTACAAAATCACCATAGGATAGCCATATCTTCTGAAGAAATTTAGTTGAACTAACATGAGACAAACTAAACACTCATTAACAGCAATACAAAATATCAGCCGGAGAATTTGATGCTCCTCAAATAGACACTGGTCAAATCTTTTACACAATAGTGAAAATTAAATCATCTAGCTAAAGAAAACTATGAGCAATTTGGATACGTTCCCTAGGACCTCAAATGTTAAAACATATTAATCGAACTAAAGACATATTGGAAAAAAATAAGGAGCAAATTTAGGACAAAAAGGATTTGGAAAAATGAAAGAGAAATTGGAAAGGGAAGCACAAGGGAGGTTGTCAGCATTTCAGAAGCTCTGTCAGTAGTCGTCTTTGAGAATTAAGTGTACGCATAAGCCACACTCAGCAAACAACAGGGCAAAAAGGGGAAGTCAGAGTGTGCCGCAGCGAAGACTGGCGGCGTCCCACTTGCGGGCCGCCGTCAAATCGGCGGTCCGTGTCTCGGATGGCCGTTTCTGCCGCTGGCCGCTTTTTGGGTCGCGACCTGCTTGTTGGGCCGCAGCACAACCTGAAACTTTCCCTTTGGTCTCTGTTTCAGGCTGCTCTCACCTTTTAGCCCCCGAGCTTTACTTACCTGTTTTTGCTGTTTTTCTTCTTTTCTGTCTTTTTTCTTTTTGTTTCTTCTAGCCCATATTTTCTCTTACCCAGGAGTCTGTGTTTTCTTCCCTGCATGCTTTGCTCTCTACTTTTTATACTACGGCTATTTTCCCATTTTCTTTAATGTGGCTTTTCCTAATCCAAGATGGTGTCATCATTACTTTCTGCATGTCACTACCTATTTGTCAGTATGTAAGCACAGTTGGTCTTCTGTTCCTTGTGTTGTAAACACTTCCATTCCGGTTGCGCTCCTTGCTCCTGTATCCTGTGATTTTGGACTTAACCTGCTTTTCCCTGTCTGCAGATTTTGTTCCAGACTTTGTGCCTCACATTTTCTTTTATTTGTATCTTCTTCAGCAGTTCCTTGAGCTGAGGTTTTTCCCAAGTTTTTCCTCTAGAACTCTTTCTGGAGGTTACGGCCTGCTTGGTGTTCTACTATCAGCAACACCGTGGCTACTGGAAAGGGTCGCCCCTACCTTGGTCAATCCAGAACAAGCAAGAAACTTGGTGGTGCCCAGAGACTGGTAGATTACAGCAGTAAGAAGTGTTCAGGTTGTGACACAGAGGTCGGTACCTCTTAAAGTCCAAGGGTGATCAGTCTTATAATCAATCAGTGAGAGTCCTAGTTAAAACTGCAAAGATCCATCTTGTAACACTCATGTATCATCTCATCAGTGCTTCATTCTTCTCCCAGCTTACAGTGAAACTTGTAACATTGGACAGCTGTCCTTGGTTACCTGAACATCATTTGCAACATATATGAATATGGTACAGTCTTTGCATTCTGTGTATCTCTATGTACCTTCTTTTAGGTTGTTTTCTTAGATTCTATATTAGTAAGACTATAGTATATCTATTTCCAAACATTTCATGGAAAAATACCTGCAATTAAATGACACATTAGCAGAAAATGGAAAACAGTTTCTCGTGTTAAAGAAATTTCAGGCCTAGATAACGTTAAGCAAATGTACATTTAGTTTCATGGTATATTGTGCACACATTTAACTCTACATTAATATAAATGTGAACCACATTTTCTAAATCAGAATTACATGATACAGTTATTATGAATGCATATTCTACCGAGGCACAAGGATAAATATGATGTAGCCATACATTTCAACATTAAACTTCAGCATTAGTGCATACATTACATAGACCTTTATTGTCTTAAATGCCATTGCATTCAAATAAAGTGAAGATGGTTAAAATACTTTCAATGATCACATTTCACTTTGTGAAGTCAAGACACAGATTTTATGTATTTCTAACACTACAGTGGATACGCTTCAACAGTGAATTTTAGTGCACCAGTTGTACATTAGCCAACGGTTAAAACACACAACTTGTTAAATGTCATGAGTACATATGGGTCATGTTTTATGATGTCAAGGGTGACAGATAATTCTCTGCTGCACCAAGAACAAAACACACATGAAAGCCTATGGTAAAGGTACACTGGCTGGCTACACAAAATGGCCACTGGCCACAATGTCAAACAACAGCAGCAAGCAAGGAGGCATGGCCGCAACAAAGAATACATGCAGGCCTATGGCAAAAGCACACTGGCTGGCTACACACAATGGCAGCCAGCCACATGGTCAACCAACAAGCAAGGAGGCATGGAAAATAAAGAACACATTCAGGCCTATGGACATTGACTACACAAAACGCCCCATGGCCAAATGTTATGGAGAACAAAGACAAATGGTGGCCTATGACAAACACACACACATACACACACACCCAATACACACACACACACACTGGCCAGACAAACACTGACGTGAGGGTCTCGCCTTGAGACCCTCATGGGTGAGTAGCACGCTTTACAAATTCCTTGATTGATTGATTGAGCTATAATAATTTTATAACAACACACATCCTGCTATGGCATCGAATATTATCCCACCTATATACTTTTTGATGAAAAAAAGTGAAATACAAAAAATAACTCACATTTTTAATATAATCCAATGCCATTCCTGCCCTAAATTATGTTTTGTTTATTAAATCAACATATACCACAGAAACAGTTCTTTCATGCACTAATGGCTAGCACTGGGCCTACTGGCTGGATGGCCCATTGGCAGTCTAAGCAACATAGTGAAATAAATGAATATCACAATTGTAACAAACATGGAGAAAATGTACTGACCTGTGCAATATGTTTCATTTACAAAAGATGAAAAATGTAATGCAAAAAAATAAGTAGGCCCCTACTGAAACTCCAGGCCACCCACCACAATCAAATAAAAAAATTAAATAAAAGTACAAATAAATACTGGTGCATGTCCTATCAAACAAACAACACCGTTAGACAATAGTTTTGAACTTAATTGTGACATCGGAAAAACAAATTCCTTAAATCCAATTGTACGTATACAGTAGAAAAAGAGAGTGAGCCTTCCACTTTGAAAAGTGACCAGGCGATGGACAAAGCACTGGGCGGAGCCTTCTAGACAGGAACAGGAAGTTGGGGTCTCTGGGGCACTTCCTTGCTGTTGAGAAAAAAATAAATTAAAAAAAGGCTTCTCTCACTAAAACACCTTGAACAGTCCATTGGAGTAGAATATCGACTCACAAACGTCTTTTCAGTAGATTTAGCTGCTTTTCAAGTAGATAATTTGCTCGAGGTGCAGCTGTGGTCCCTCATGCTCACCAGCGGCCCAAAAAAGGTGCCAGAAGAAGGAGCCGTTATTGCTGGAAGCCTCGCTAGCGTCCTCAAAATCTTGCACGCTCGCAAGCAGCTGAAAAGTATCGTGGTGTTTGCCAGTGCGAGCCAAAACAAGTCTCGAGCGCCAATGGAAAAAATAACTAGTCTGTGCACTGGATGGAGGAATTTACTGGGAACTCCATGTTATACGCGTAGCGGGGAGTTTCTGCATTCTGCCAAATCTGTCAGTGGAGTGATTTTTTCCACCTACCCCTAGTTACAATTAGACATTTACCTTGTTTTAAGGGAAAGAGCTTTGGCACTAGGGGTCTGGTTAGCAGGGACCCAGTGCACTTTCAGTCAAAAAGTACTGGGGCAATAAGTGGGGGTTACAATGCCAAAACAAGGGCACTTTCCTACACAACCCTCCACCAAACAAAAGGGAATGAGACTAACCTCTCCTAAGAGAGGCTTCATTATCTAAATGGAAGATCCTGGTCAGTCCCAGGTCTGTGTTCTACTGTAAAGTCCATTCCCTGTAGGGAGATGGACCACCTCACTAATTTAGGATTTTCTCCTTTCATTTGCATCAGCCATCTTAGAGGTATATGGTCAGTTTGTACAAGTGATTACCACACAGGCATGGCCTCAGCTTCTTCGGGGACCAAACCACAGCAAGGGCATCCCACCCAATGGCACCCAATGTTCTCTGGGGAGTGGCCTCCTGCTAATAAAAGCAAAAGGCTGGTCCTGGCCATCAATGTTGGTCTGGGATATGACTGCTCATATCCCATGCTCAGAGGTATCTGTGTGCACAATTAACTGCTTTGTATAGTCTGGAGCTTTTAGAATGGGTGCGGAGCACATTGCTTCTTTCAGAGTGTCAAAAGTCTTGACAGCTCACTGTCCAGTTTACTTTTTTGAGTGTCAAAAGTCTTTTGACAGCTGACTTTTCAGTTTACTTTATTGGGTTGTTTCTTGGAGGTCAGTTCCATGAGGGGTGCCACATGCCCCTTCACAAACCTTGTGTAGTACCCAACAAAGCCAAGGAATGCCCTGGCTGAATCTGGGTTGTTGGAGCCTCCCAGTGCAGAATAGCCTGGATCTTGGATTGCAAGCGTTGAACTTGGCCTCTAGTTATAAGGTGGTCCAAGTTTACAACAGATGCCTGCCCTATTTGGCACTGGCTAGCCTTGATAGGGAGTCCTGCTTTCTACAGGGCCTCAAGAACCTTCCCAAGGTGGATATGGTGATAATATCAAATGGGGCTGTAGACCGCAATATCATCAAGATATGCTGCACTATAAGACTTCAACCCAACAAGGAATTTGTTCACCAGCCTCTGGAAAGTTGCAGGAGCATTCTTAAGTCCAAATGGCATTACAGTAAACTGGTAAATGTTCAACTGAGATTGAGAATGCTGATTTTTCTTTGGCCCCTGGAGTCAGGCCAATTTTCCAATACCCTGATGTTAAGTCGAAAGTACTAAGGCATTTTGATGCACCCAGCCTGTCAATCAGTTCACCTGCTTTAGGGATAGAGTGTACATTAGTGTTTGTGACTGCATTGAGACCCCTGTAGTCCACACAAATAGTCAGCTCTGGTTTACCTCCCTTGGAATGAGGTTTGGGGACTAAGACCACTGGGATGGCCCAGAGACTCTTAGAGAGTTCAATCACCCCTAACACCAGCATCTTGCTGACTTCAGTTCTGATGCTTTTCTTGATTTGATCAGACTGCCTGTAAATGTTGTTTGTGACAGGTAGGCTGTTCCCAGTGTCCATATCATGTGTACACAAGGTTGTCTGACCAGAGGTCAGAGAAAAGAGCTCAGCATATTGCCCTAGGACTTGCCTGCAGTCATCTTGCAGCTGGGCAGTGAGGGTATCTGAAAAGACAACTCCCTCAAAAGGCCCATTGTTAGACTGGAAAGCCTTAGGGTGGTCACCCCTAACTTTTAGCCTGCCTCCCTCCACGTTTTAGATACTGTTTTTGCTGGTTTTAAGACTCTGCGCACTTTAGTACTGCTAACCAGTGCTAAAGTGCATATGCTCTCTCCCTCTAAACATGGTAACACTGGATCATACCCAATTGGACTGTTTACTTTACTTATAAGTCCCTAGTAGAGTGCACTATTTGTGCCCAGGGCCTGTACATTAAATGCTACTAGTGGGCCTGCAGCACTGATTGTGCCACCCACTTAAGTAGCCCCTTAACCTTGTCTCAGGCATGCCATTGCAAGGCCTGTGTGTGCAGTTTCACTGCCAATTCGACTAGGCATTTAAAAGTACTTGCCAAGCCTAAAACTCCCCTTTTTGTACATATAAGACACTCCTAAGGTATGCCTTAGGTAACCCATAGGGAAGGGTGCTGTGTAGGCAAAAAGAAGGACATGTACTTATGTAGTTTACATGTCCTGGTAGTGTAAAACTCCTAAATTTGTTTTTACAATGCTGTGAGGCCTGCTCCCTTCATAGGCTAGCATTGGGGCTGCCCTCATATATTGTTTGAGTGGTAACTGCTGATCTGAAAGGAGTAGGAAGGTCATATCAGTAGGCCAGAATGGTGATATAAAATCCTGTTGACTGGTGAAGTTTGATTTAATATTACTATTTTAGAAATGCCACTTTTAGAAAGTGAACATTTCTCTGCACTTAAATCTTTCTGTGCCTTACAATCCTCGTCTGCCTGTGTTTAGTTGACAGCTCCTTGTGCATTCACTCAGACACACCCCAAACACAGGATAATCAGCCTCACTTGCATACATCTGTATTTTGAATGTGTCTTCCTGGGCTGGGGGGTGGAGGGCTTGCCTTCACACAAAGGACTGCCACACCCCCTACTGGGACCCTGGCAGACAGGATTGAACTGAAAGGGGACCTGGTACACTTCTAAGCCACCCTTTAAAGTCTCCCCCACTTCAAAGGCACATTTGGGTATATAAACAGGGCCTTTGCCCCTACCAACTCAGACACTTCCTGGAGAAGAAACCCATAACCAGAACCTGCATCCTGCCAAGAAGAACTGCCTGGCTGCCCAAAGGACTCACCTGACTGCTTTTTGTGAAGGACTGCTGCCTTGCTGCTCTCTGGCTGTGGTGAAGAAGTGCTCTCCAAGGGCTTGGATAGAACTTGCCTCCTGTTCCCTGAAGTCTCAGGACCAAAAAGACTTAGGGGGTCATTCTGACCCCGGCGGTCATGGACCGCCGGGGCCAGGGTTGGCGGGAGCACCGCCAACAGGCTGGCAGTGCCCCGCAGGGCATTCTGACCGCAGCGGTTTGGCCGCAGTCAGAAGTGGAAAACCGGCGGTCTCCCGCCGGTTTTCCGCTGCCCAAAAGAATCCTCCATGGCGGCGCAGCTCGCTGTGCCGCCATGGGGATTCTGACACCCCATACCGCCATCCCAGGAACAGGATGGCGGTATGGGGTGTCGTGGGGCCCCTGGGGGCCCCTGCAGTGCCCATGCCAATGGCATGGGCACTGCAGGGGCCCCCGTAAGAGGGCCCCACTTTGAATTTCACTGTCTGCATTGCAGACAGTGAAATTCGCGACGGGTGCAACTGCACCCGTCGCACCTTCCCACTCCGCCGGCTCCATTCAGAGCCGGCGTCCTCGTGGGAAGGTTGTTTTCCACTGGGCTGGCGGGCGGCCTTTTGGCGGTCGCCCGCCAGCCCAGTGGAAAACCCAGAATCACCGCAGCGGTCTGACGACCGCGGTGCGGTGTTCTGGCGGGGGTACTTTGGCGGGTGGCCTCCGCCGCCCGCCAAGGTAAGAATCACCCCCTTAATCTCTTCAAGAAGGACTCCTTGTACAGCGAAATTCGACGCACAACCTGCCAGAAACGATGCACAGCGTGCCCCACGGTGGAAATTTCACTGCACACCGAACCGGAATGACGGAGCCCGACTTCGCAACAAGAAGATCGATGCAGCGCCAGCATAGCGACTTGAAATTCGACGCACCGCCTACTGGATTGACACACAGCCAACCCGGAACGATGCAGCCCAACCTCCAGAAAGGAATCGACGTGTGGTAAAAAATTCAACGCAACGCCCACCGGATCGATGCAGCTCCTGTGACTTCGTCCTGCCAGCGCAAGAAATCCACGCACTGACCCCGGGGTGTCTGAAAACCCCGCAACCCGAAGAGGATCCACGACTGAGTGCTGGAAATAGACGCACAGCCGTCCCTGCGTGAAAACTAAACGATGCATCGCCGTGTGCAGCCCAAGAAAACGCTGCACACCCCTTTGTTTCCACGCTTCTCCTCCTCTGCGGTTCTTTGCAGAGATTTTTCATGCGAACCAGGTACTTTGTGTTTGAAAGAGACTTTGTTTGCTTTAAAAAGACTTATGAACTTTATACCACTTTTCAGTGATATCTCAACATTTACTTATTGCATCTTTGATCGTTTTGACCTGCATTTACCAAGATAAATATTATATATATTTTTATAAACACTGTGTGGTGTTTTTTTGTGGTGCTATATTGTGTTATAGTATGATTTATTGCACAAATACTTTACACATTGCCTTCTAAGTGAGCCTGACTGCTCACTGACAAGCTACCAGAGGGTGGGCAAAGGATAATTTGGATTGTGTGTGACTTACCCTGACTAGCGTCAGGGACCTGACTGCCAACCAAAGACCCAATTTCTAACATTGGTGATCAGCGGTGAGGATAGGACTTTTATTTGTGCAGTGACATGCAGTAGCTAAGTATTTCACTACCTATCCACAGTTGAAGGTCAACTTGATTTTTATCTCTTTTTGCAATTTCGATTTTTGCTGTCAATTTTTGACTAAAATCCTCACTCAACATGTCTCAGGCTGGGTCTCAAGCAGGAGATTTTGACCTGACCCAGTTAGAGACATATACTGTCAAACAGCTGAAGGGGTTCTGAAGGGATATGGGAGTACCCACCCAAGGTGCCTCCAGAAAGGAGGAATTTCAAATGGCGCTGAGGGCCTGGGCAGAAGCCCATTCAGAGGAGGTTTGCTGAGGAGGAGGAGCCAGAAGATGGCTCCTTAGACGAGTTTTTGCCATCAGTGGATGATGTTACCACTGCAATTGTGCCCCCTGCCAAACCAGGGAGCAGTGTCTCTGATTAAGGCCTGACTGCAGAGGAAAAGAGAAAGGAGAGAGTTTCAATTGCAGATGGGAAGGCTAAACATTGAGGCTCAACAGGAGGAAAGGAGCAGAAAGAGAAGCCAAGCAAGCTGAGGCCGATAGAGCAGCCAAACAGATTGAAGCTGAAAGAGCTGAAGCTGTAGCTTAGAGGGCCTTGGCTGAGAAAATAATGTTGTTGGCTCATGAACTAAGTCTCAAGGAGCTGGAGATCAAGGCGAGACAGTCGGAGTCCAGCAGTGATGGTGGCAGCATACATGCAGGACCTGTTGGAGACAAAAAGGTTTGTATACCCAAGAATGTGGTGCCAAGCTTTGTGGTGGGAGATGACATTGACAAGTGGCTGGCTGCCTATGAAGTTGCACTAGGGGCCCATGGGACCTCTGAGGAGGACTGGGGGGCGGCCTTGTAGTTTTATGTATCAGCAGTGGGGAGGGACACACTTCTTACACTAGCTCCACAGAATAGAAATGACTACTCACACATGAAAACTGCTTTACTGGCCAAGTTTGGGCTGACCCCTGAGAAATACCGTTAGAGGTTCAGGGACAGCACCAAACTTTCAACACAAACTTGGGTAGATTGTTATGATTTCTCCAACAAGGCACTGGATGGATGGGTACGGGGCAGCCAAGTAGATGATTACAGAGGGTTATATGACTTGATTCTGAGAGAGCATATGCTCAGTATATCTTTTACAGAGTTGCGCCAGCACTTAGTAGATAGTATGCTGACTGATCCCAGGAAGCTTGCTAAGGAGGCAGACCTCTGGAATAGCACCAGAGTGTCCAAGACGGCATCTGGGGGGGACACCCACAAAGGTGGCCAGGGTTCCGACCAGAAGAAAGCTGGGGGAGATAAACTTAAAGAGAAGGAGTTCTCAAAAGGCCCCCAAAAGAATTCCGGGGGGGGGGGGGGGGTGGTAACCATTCCTCTTCTAGATTTGGGAAGAAGCCAGGGTATTTTGATAAAACGTTAGGGAAGTTCATCCCCAAATGCTTAGAGTGCTACCAGCATGGGCACTATAAGGGCGGATCCCAGTGTGCCAAGAGAGCACAGTCCACCACTGGACAGACACCTGGGTTGGCTAGTGTAGCACTCGGGGGGGAGACAGTCGCAGTTAGCTTTGGGGGGCAGACAGAGGTTTCCCTAGTGTCCCTGGGACAAGAGAGAGGGTACCTAAAGCCCATATGCCAGAAAATAGTTCCAAGTATAGGCAGTGGGTCACCATTGAAGGACAAAGGGTGGAGGCTCTGTGTGACTCAGGAGCCAGTATGACTACTGTCAAGAGTCAGCTGGTGTCAGCAGAGCAGATAGTCCCTAATACATTCTACCAGGTCATAGTCACTGACAATCGTGAGAGTCACCTACCGATGGCTCTGGTTCCCTTTCAGTGGGAGGGGGCTCTCTGGTACTCTGAAAGCAGCTGTGAGTCCTGCCATGCCTGTAGATTGTCTGTTAGGCAATGATCTTGAGCATACTGCCTGGAAGGAGGTAGAGCTCAGATCCCACCTAGAGATGTTAGGTTTGCCTGAGTGGGTCTTTATGACCACAAGGTCCATGACTGCCCGGGAAGGGAGTCAAGAGCGTCTGGAGCCTGGAACAATGGCCTAGAAAGCTGCAAAGAGGATGGGCAAGAGGCGCAGGAAACCTCACTCAGATGTTCCCACAGTGGTGGATGGGGCCCCTGAGGAGGAGGAGGCCCCTGAGCCAACTGGGGAGGACGTAGCTGACCTGGGCAACCTACCTGAACTTGCTGGCTGGGAACTAGAGGGTGGACCAACCAGGGCAGAATTCTGCAAGGTGCAGAAGGAATGCCCCACCCTTGAGGGTGTGAGGCAACAGGTTACAGCCCAAGCAGCAGGTGACGCCTCTGTGACTCACCATATTTACTGGGAGAATGATATCCTTTACAGTGAGCATAAGGTTCCAGGCCCTGGGGCATCACATGTGCTGGTGGTCCCCCAGTATTACCTGGCCTTCCTACTGGGTCTGGCTCACGACATTCCTCTGGCTGGACATCTGGGCCAAGACAAGACCTTTAACAGGCTTGCCACCCACTTCCATTGGCCCAGAATGAGGGTAGCCTCAGATAATTTCTGCAGAGCTTGCCCCACCTGCCAGGGGTGTGGGAAGACAGGGAAAAAGCTTAAGGCTCCCCTGAACCCACTCCCCGTCATTTGCACCCCCTTTAAAAGGGTGGTTATCAACATTGTTGGTCCCTTGGACCCCAAAACTGCCTTGGGCAACAGGTTTATCCTGGTTTTGGTGGACCATGCCACCCGATATCCAGAGGCAATCCCTCTGAGAACAGTGACTGCACCGGTGGTGACCAGAGTCCTGCTGGGAATATTTATTCATCTGGGCTTCCCTAAGGAAGTTGTGTCTGACAGGGGCACAAACTTCATCCATGCGTACATGAAGTCCATGTGGGATGAGTGTGGGGTGACCTACCAGTTTACCACCCCTTATCATCCTCAATCCAATGGGCTTGTTGAGAGATTCAACAAGACCCTTAAAGGCATGATTAATGGCCTGACTGAAGCCATGAGGCATAAGTGGGACGTCCCCTTACCATGCCTGCTGTTTGCTTACAGAGAGGTGCCCCATGGTGGGATTCAGCCCCTTTGAACTTCTCTATGGTCACCCTATCAGGGGTCCACGGAGTATAGTTAAGAAGGGCTGGGAAAAAGCTCCCAAGACACCTCCCCAGGATGTGGTCAGCTACATGCTGGGCCTCCGCAACCAAACCCAGTGCTTCTGGAAGCAAGCCAAAAGTAACCAAGAGGTGATGAAGGAGTGGTACGACCGGAAGAGCACTCTGGTTGAGTTTTCACCTGGAGACAAGGTTTGGGTGATGGAGCCAGAAGAGCCTAGGGCTCTCCAGGTCCGCTGGTCTGGCCCATTTGAGATTAAGGAGCGTAAGGGAGAGGCCACTTACCCAGTGGAACTCAAGACCCCTAGGCACCCCCTAAGGGTTCTCTATCACAACAGACTCAAACCTCACTTTGAGAGGTCAGTATGCTCCTAGTCACACATGAGGGCATGGAAGAGGAGAGTGAACCTCTCCCGACCTCCTCTCTGCCAAAGAAGGTGGTAGGTCAGTGGAGGTTGTCATTCTCTCTGACTCCCTGACTCTAAACCAGAGAGGAGACTGCTATGAGCTGTTAGAGCAGTTTTCTTCCCTATTCTCCCTTACTCCTGGACTTACCCATCTATGTGTCCATGACATTGACACGGGAGACAGTCCCCCTGTGAAGAACAAAATTTACAGGTTGTCGGATAAGGTGAAGGCCAGCATCACGGAGGAGGTCTCCAAGATGTTGACCTTAGGGGTTATTGAGCAGTCCAGTAGTTCCCGGGCCAGCCCTGTGGTGCTGGTTCCTAAGGCTGCTGCCCCCGGTGCGAAGCCAGAACTCCGGTTCTGTGTGGACTATCGGGGTCTCAACTCAGTCACACAGACTGACGCTCACCCCATCCCCCGAGCTGATGAGCTTGTTGACAGACTAGGCGTTGCCAAGTTCCTGAGTACGTTTGATCTTACATCAGTGTACTGGCAGATCGCCCTGACTGAGGGTGCCGAAGAGAGATCTGCATTTTCCACACCTGATGGCCATTACCAGTTCAGGGTGATGCCCTTTGGATTGAAAAATGCCCCGCTACCTTCCAACGGTTGGTTAACGGGGTCCTAGCTGGCAAGGATGCCTACTGCGCAGCCTATCTAGATGACATAGCTGTCTATAGTTCCAGCTTGGTGGAACACCTGCTCCACCTCAAGGATGTGCTTCATGCTCTGCAACAGGCAGACCTGACCATCAAGGGGTGTTAGAGAGAAGGTCAGGGAGAGGTTCACTCTATTCTTTCTCATCCTCATTATTGACCATTTGCATGGTCACATCAGCCCTCTGTCATGAAAATGTTTTAGGCTGTTTACATGGATGACCCTGTGGGAGCTCCTGCAAGTGCCTAGGTCTACCAGATAGGTGACCCCTTTTCTTTCTAGGATACGGTAGGGACCACTCCATTTGTGCTTGGGGGCTTGGGTGCCTCAGGCTCCAAACCCTATACATTCTGCCCTGGATGAAACTCAACCAGTGAGCCTTTTGGGCAAACCATTGGTTCTCGAGCTCTTGGCTGGCCTCAAGGTTTTTATTTGCTTTTTTATGTACTCAGCCATCCTGGAAGGAAGGCCAAGCACATAATGTAAATGTCAAGTTTGGGCTCTTTGAGAGGCTCTCCCAAAATGTTATCAGCAGTGATAACTGCATATGTCTGTCCAGTTAAGTACTGGTCTGAGGTTATCAGTTTTTCAGTCACCATTGTGACACCTGCACCTGTATTCTTCAGTGCTTCTAATTCAACCTCATTGATATGTGGATTTGTTTCTGTATTACTTCAGGCTACTGGGCCAGACTGCCAGGATAGCCCTATCCACCCCTCCCTTTGAGATTAAGGTAGTTTCAGTGTACTATCTGACCTGGGCAGTGCACATCAAGGATCCCATCTGGAAAACAACCCCTGAAGTTGTTTGACTAGTGGAAGTCTTTTTGGGGCAGGAAGAGTCCCCAGTTCAATGACCATTCTGCTTGCAGAGATGTCACCAAGCCTTCTTGGGATCCCAGTTTTTACCCTTGTGCCGGCCTTTGGATTGGGAAGAGTCTCAGTCCCACCCACTTGTTCAGGTTTTTGAGGGCCTTTGGAAGACTCCTTGTGTTTTTCCATTTGTGTCCCACATTTTTCCTTTGGTGGGGGAGTAGTAACCCCTTTCTTATGTTCAGCCCCACCATGGGTCTTTCTGGACAACCTTGTTTTGTTCCAGTGGTTAACCTTCTTCCCCATTTCTGGAGGAGAGACTAACCTTATGTCCAGTTACTGATCCAATTTTTTGGAAGTACAATTACTCAACAGATGCTCTTTCATTATCAAATTATAGAGTACTTTATAGTCTCGGTCCTTACTGCCTTTCAACCAGCCATCTAGTGTTTTGACTGAGAAGTCTACAAAATCTACCCAGGAATGACTTGAGGTTTTGTGAGTCTCCCTGAATTTAATCATGTACGCCTCAGTGGTGAGTCCAAAGCCCTCAATCAGGTTATCCTTCATGAGGTCATATGACTCTGTATCTTCCTCATCCAGTGTCAGGAGTCTATACCTACACTTTTCTGAGAATAACTCCCAGAGTAGAGACCCCGGTGTCTCTGGTATAACTTTCTCATTTTACAAGCCCTCTCAAAGGCTGTAAAACACTTTGTAATATCATCACCCACAGCATATTTGGGGACAATCCCTTTGAGATCAAAGGCTTCCTCTCTCTCCCTACTTATTTGCTGCTACCATAACCTATAGGTGCTAGACCCATCTCAGCCCTCTCATTTTTCTATAGCCAGGAGTTTGGCTTCAAGGGCTGCTCTTCTGGCTAGTCTCGCAAGAACTTCTTCTTCATCACCTAGCTCTTCTCTGTGCCTTGAGTGGCCTGACCTTCCCCCAACACGGGAAGGCACTCCAGGTACAGTCTCGGGGTAGAAATAAGGAGGTACCTCATCACCTTCCCTAGTAAGTTTAGGAGGACAATCTTCTGGAGAACTATCCCCACTTTCGTGGTCACTGTCCACCTCCTCCCGTAGAGGGGTGTTAGGATTGTCTGTAAAATGGGTGGCATCAAACTTTGCAAGGAGCTCCTGGAGCCGTATTTTTTAGGTTTTGAGCCAGTTTTGATTTTGCTGACTGTAGAGAGATTTCTTCTCCCCTTCTGTGCTAAGGATGGCGCTGTGCTGTCCTCGGCCACGATGGGTGTGTGCTGAGGAGGGCACTGTGCTGTACTCGCACCCATCCACGGAGGAAGCTCTGGTGCTCCCCTCGTGGGCCGCTCCTTTAAATACCCCCACCAGGGGTGGCAGCTGAAGCGCTTCCGCTGGCACCCCTGACTAACCCCCTGTATCTGATGATGTCAGCACACACACAGTATGCTGACATCATCAGAAGCTGCCAGGAATGCACTGGAAGCCATCTGGCTTCCAGGTCATTTGGAGAAAGGACCTCCATTACGTAGGTGCTTCTCCGTTTTTTTGTTTTTTTTTAAACAGACACCGGCGAAAGGAAATAGTTTCTTCTTTCCCCCTGTGCCTGTTTGGGGTGGATTTCTGCTTCACAATCTCAGTGATAGACGCAATACTGGAGTAGGACTCCAACCACTGGACCACCAGGTATTTCTTTAGTGTTGGAGGAGCAACCCCTTCAACAAGAATCGCTCTCTATGGGGGAAAAATATATATCCCCCCCCGGGGAGTAGATTGCACATTTTTTTGGGCCGATCTCCCCAGGGGTGGGGGGACCCCCACTAGATCACTAGGGATTTGATTTTTTCACATTCATTACGGGGAGCGACACCTTGGGCTAAGGCTCGCTTCCCCTGGGGGAGAAATTGTTGGGGAATTACCTCACCTCAGTGGGCACATCGCCATTTTTAGGCTGATCTGCCCTCTGGGGGCCAGGATGGAAGGGAACTAGACCACTAGGGCTTGTTTTGTTGTTGGGGGAGTGACCCCTTGGGCATTTGTTTTGTATTCCACCTACCCCTATGACAGATCGGCCGTTTTAATGGAAAGTTTCTGTCTGTGTGTGAACTGGAGTTCGGCTGACGGTCTGTGTGTACTGGCGTTTGGCTGGCTGTGTGTATACTGGTATGTGGCTGGCGGTGTATGTGGACTTGCGCTTAGCTGGTGGTGTGTGTAGACTAGTGCTTGCCAGGCTGTGTATATGGACTAGCACTTGGCAGGTGGTGTGTGTGGACTAGCGTCTGGCTGGCGGTGTGTTTGAACTGGGGATTTTGATGGAGGTGTGTGTCAACTGGCTTCTGGCTGGTGATGTGTGTGGCTGGCATTTGGATGATGATAGGCAGACTTCATAGTGTTTTATAATTTTAACTGTTTTATTTCTTATCATCATTTGAATTTGTGATGGTAATGTTTTATTTTAGTGCAAAGCTTTTGATTTCCTTTGCTGTGACTCCTGCTTGCAGTTTTGGCACTGGTAAATCTGTAGTTTGTGTAGTTACTTGTGTTTGATACTGTTTACTAAAAATTAGTATAATTGACCTGCATAAATGAGTTTTTTGTAAATGGTGTAATAATAACAGCATATTTAACTTCTCTTTTATTGTGTGTGAAATTCTCCTTGGATTAGTGCACAATGTGTTTTGTGTTGTCCTGTGTGTAATTTCCTTTTGTTTTCCTTTTTAGAGGGATATCATTGGTGCTTGCTATGTCTGTGCACAGTAAGTGCAGGTGATACTGAGTCTAGCTGTCTCTGGCAAGTGAGTGGTATTGTTAATGAGCATATAGGCCTTTATGTGCTTTGTACGGATTGACTTTTCTTTCCAGCAAATTAAATAGGGAGAGAGAGGAAGCCTTTGATACCAAGATTCCCAAAGGGATTGTCCCCAAATAGGTTGAGGGTGATGATATCACAAAGTGGTTTGTAGCCTTTGAGAGGGCTTGTAAAATGAGAAAGTTATACCAGAGACACCGGGGCTCTGTACTATAGGAGTTATTCTCAGGAAAGTGTAGGTATAGACTCCTGACACTGGATGAGGAAGATATGGAGTCACATGGGGAAATACCTGATTGAGGGCTTTGGACTCACCACTGAGGAGTAAAGGATTAAATTAAGGGAGACACACAAAACCTCAAGCCTAGTCCTGGTTAGATTTTGTGGACTTCTCAGTCAGAACACTAGATGGCTGGTTGAAAGGCATTATACTAGTAGATCTACTTTTTGTTTGATAAAGCCAAACTTTGTTTATTGCTTATTTTACACAGTGTTGATTATTGCTGATGTATTTGTCGTGTTACTTTTATTAGGGATTATGGCTAACCGCAGGATTACCACTCAGCAGGTTGTTGGTATGCTTTTTGGATCTTCCGCTGACCTTGGTTCTGAGACTGACTCTGCATCTGAGGCAGAAGAGGAAGTCCAAGATTCTGGCAGTGAATTTTCTGTTCAAGAGGAATCATCTTATGATTAAGCCATTCTCAGTGCAGAGGAAGTGCCTCTTTTAGAGGAGGGCATTGATATGTCAAAAGTGCAGCTAGAGGCATCTGGATTGCAGCATGTGGCTGAAATGCTTCCCATTGGACGTGCTGATCTCTGGGTTTCCCCAAACATAGTGCTGCTTGTGTTACCTACCTTTACTGGTGTTTCAGGGTGTAGAGTGAATACTGAAAACCTTTTGCCTATACATTTCTTTCAGTTGTTTATGATCGATGTTTCTTTGGATGAGATTCTTGACCAGACAAATTTGTATGTGAAACACTATTTCAGGGACACCAGTGCCAGACTTAAGCTCCACTCTAGAGCTAGTAGGTGGACTCCCACAAATCTGGATGGAAGGAAGAAGCTCTTGGGTTTAACTTTTTTGGTGGGCTTGATAAGGAAGCAGTTGCTGTTATCATATTTGTCTACTAGGCCCTTGATGGCAATGGTTATATTTCCTGCAACCATGAGTCGAGATCAGTATTTACTTCTGCTTTGGATGCTGCATTTTGTTGATAATGCTTCAGTATTGCCACAAAATCACCCTGATTGTGACCATAGGCCTGTCTGTGATCATTTTGTAGATTGCTTTTCAGAGATCTATGTTCCAGAGAAAGAAATAGCTGTGGATGAACCTTTGGTCCTGTTCCAGGGCTGTGTGTTTTTTAGGCTGCACATTCATAGCAAGGGGGCACTTTATGGAATTAAGATGTGTATGCTGTCTGAGAGTAGGACTGGGTGTGTCTATAATTTCAGGGTGTACACTGTTAGGGATTGTTCTATTGACCTCCCTGGTTGTCTGTCCACTTTTGGTGTCAGTGAGAACATTGTGTGGGATCTTAGAGGGTGGACTTTTAACAAAGGATACCAGTTATACGTTGATAACTTCGACACTGGTGTGCAATTATTCAGGCAATTGTTAAGAGTGGACACTGTTGCTTTTAGCACAATCTGCCCTAACTGAAAAGGTTACCCTAAAGAGCTTGTATGTAAAAAGCTTCAGAGGGGACAGTCCAGTGCTTTGCGAAGTGATGAACTTCTAGCTGTAAAATTTGCACACAGGAGAGATGCCCACATGCTGACAACCATTCATGATGAAAGTACTTCACCTGTGACCGTTTGGGGTCAGGTTGCTGAAGCACCCAAACCTGTGTGCATTTTAGACTTGAATTAGGGTGGTATAGATAAAGTAGATCAGACCCTTACACTGCTGTTCGTGAGGCTTACATTTGTTATAAGAAGCTGCCTATCCATTTGTTCTATTTAGCAACCTTCAATGCTTTTGTTGCATTCAAGGATTGTTCTCCACATTCAAAGATGACAGTTGTTCAGTTTCAGCAGTCTGTGATAGGCAGCCTTGTTGTAGTGGAGCAGGCAAGTGTTCTTAGAGTTGGAGTGGTGGAGGATATAGCTAGATTGAAAGATCACCACTTACTGATTACATTCCTCCCACGCTCCCAAAAAAACTTTCCCTGTAGGAGATGTAGGATCTGTCTGAGGAGGTGTGCAGAAGGAAAGTCGTATGTACTGTCCAGAGTGTCCTTCTAACCCTGGGCTACGTGTGCCTGCATGTTTTAAAGTGTACCATACGCAAATGAATTATTGGAAGCAACAGTGAGCGCAATAGTGAACTGATTGGTCAGTACAGTTCCATAGATATTGTTCAGGTTTCACCATAGGCATTAGTGTGATGTATTTAGTTGGAGCTCTTGTGTTTGTAGTTAGAGTCTTTCATCTACTTCAAATTGGTTTGTGTTTTCTTTTTAGTTTAAAAAAATGTGATGGTGGTGCGTGTGGACTGTTGCATAGCTGGTGGTGTGCATGAACTGGCACTTGGCTGGCAGTGTGTGTGAACTGGCACTTGGCTGGTGGCGTGCGTAACCTGGCACTTGGCTGGCGGCGTGCGTGGACTGGTGTGTGGCTGACAGTGTGCGTGAACTGGCGCATGGCTGGCGGTGTGCATGGACAAGGGCTTGGCTGGTGGTGTGTGTAGACTAGCGCTTGGCTGGTGGTGTGTGTAGACTAGCGCTTGGCTGACAGTGCGCATACAATGCCGCTTGGCTAGTAGAGTGTGTGAGCTGGCATTTGGCTGGCGATGTGTGAGTGGTGACTTGCTGCAGGTCACACAGGCACTGCAAGCCAAAAGGCAGTCTACACACTCTGTTAGCTGCCAGCCTTTGTGATTGCTGTGTCAGTCATGTGGGCATATGAAAGTGATGTGCCCTTGAATGGCGCCATCTGTTGGTGTGAGTGTTGTAATGTGTTGGGCCCGCAGCTGGCGTGTGTGTCACACATAAAAAGTGTGTGAATGGCTGTAAAGCAGTTGGTGCCTTGTCACACCTTTACAGTTCACGTTCTGTGAGTCATTGGTTCAGTTTTTGAACTTTCAATAATTAACAGGGTTTTTAATTTTTTGTGAAATCTTGTGTTAATAAAATTTACATTTTGAACCTTCACTCACCGTTGTGCCAAATCCAACCAGTATGTGTATGTACTTGAGGAATAGATGGATGTGCAGGAATATTTGCCTTTTCTGTCTCTCTGTGCCAGGGTGTACGTTGTCTCTATCAACTCTAGATAGTTTTGTAAACTAAACACCTAGGGGAGAACAGGGTGGTGTGCCTCTCATGAATTCCAGTTTTCTAACCCACAATGCCCTGCAAACCTTAAAATGTCACTGAAATCACATTTTTCCTTGTATTTATGTGCCAACTTCTTACAGCATCAGAGGAAACCACAAAATTACTACCTCACTTGTCCCAATAAATATGCTTTCGCACATGTGCGGTTGGGCCTACTACCCGCGACAAGAACTGATCAAACTAACATCAATGGGAGTCCTGGCAAAGCCACCCTCATCGACCTTGGTTTATTCTGTTCTGTTGCAGGCACTAGGCCCAGCAACACACGTGAGGCACCACTTTTTGTCAGAAGAATTGGTGGAATGCTGGATGGAAGGATGTTTGCGGCTCCCCACAGATTCTAAAACTTTGCATCACAGAAATGAGAGGAAAATTTGTTTGTAGTCTCATTTTGAGGTTTGCAAAGGATTCTGGATAACACAACCTAGTGAGAACCACACAAGTCACCCATCCTAGATTCCTCTATGTGTTTAGTTTAAATAAATGTATAGGTTTGCTAGGTTTCCCTTGGCGCCGGCTAAGCTAGGGCCCAAAATTCACAGCTAGGAGCATTGAAAGAAAAGGTCAGGTTTCAGTGGAAAAATATGATGAGTTCACGTTTAATTTTGGCTGTCTTGTGTTGCAGGCACTAAACCTACCCACACAACTTAGGTACCATTTGTATCAGATGACTTATGGGAATGCTGGGTGGAAGAAAGTTTGTGGCATTCCACAGATTGCAGGACGTTCTATCACAGGAATGTGAGAAAAAAAATGTTTTTTTAGTCAACATTTGCAAAGGATTCTGGGTAGCACAACCTAGTAGAGCCACGCAAGTCACCCCATCCTGGATTCCTCTACGTGTCTAGTTTTAAAAAAAATGCGTAGGTTTGCAAGGACTCCCTAGAAATGCGAGGAAAATGTATTTTTAATCTGATTTGGAGGTTTGCAATCGATTTTTGGGTAACACAACGGTGAGAGCCACATAAGTCACTGCATTCTGGATTTCCCTAGGAGTCTAAGTTTAAAAAATGTACAGGTTTGCTAGATTTCCCTGGGTGCCAGCTGAGCTAGGGCTAAATCCACAGCTGGGCCCATTGCAAAAAAAAGGGTCAGTTTTCAGTGGAAAAATGTATGTGTCCATGTTGCGTTTTGAGCAGTTTCCTGTACCGGGATATAGGCCTAATTGTGAGGTACCATTTTTATCAGGAGACTCAGAGTATTTCTCTGCAGTTGCCACTTCCAAATGTAAGACAGTGTGTAGGATAGAAGTCATTTAGAGAAATGTTCATTAATTCACATGTTAGTATGGGTACCCACAAATTCAGAGATGTGCAAATAACCACGGCTTCTCAACTGCTTCTAAACTCCATATCCTTTACCCATTTTGGAAATTCATAGGCTTCCCTGATACCTATTTTTCACTATTTATATTTTTCCATATGAATTGCTGTATACCCGGTACATAATGAAATGATTGCAAGGTGCAGCTCACTGCTTGGCTCTGGCTACCCCGAGTTCTTGGAAAACCCACAAATCCTATATGTCCCCACAAGCAGAAGGGTCTAGTAGATGTAATGGTATATAGATTTTGTAAATTGATCTTCGTGCCGAAAAGTTACAAATGAAAATATTGTCACAAATGGCTGTTTTTTCTGACTAATTCTCATTTTTCTTCTGACTAACTTTTTTTATTTCAACACTTATTTTCTTTGAGAAAACCTTCAAGACCCTGCACAAATGACCCCTTTCTGAATTCAGAATTTCACCTAATTTTCAAATATGTGTAGATTTACAGGATCCACCATTGGTTTCACACCTGTTTGTACCACAAACTGGAAGGAAGCTGAAAAGTGCAAAAATGGGAACAATTGGCTATCTCCCCGTAGAATGCCAAAACTGTGGTAAAAATATTGTTTTTCTGAATCAGGTCTGCCTGTTCCTCATAGCTAGGAAGATGGTGCATTTAGCACCCCAAATCTTTCGTGTAAGCCATTTGCATCAAAAGAAATAGACACTTTCTTCTGAAGCACTTTTTCCCCAATTTTTCCACAAAAAACAAAATGTAGCTGTATTTTGGCTAATTTCTCATTCCCCTCCAGGGGAATCCATACATCCTGGGTATCTTTATAATACCCAGGCTGTGGGAAAAAAAGGCTGCCGTTTTGGAGTGGACAGCTTATGTGGAAAACAAATATCACAGGCCTAAGCGTGACCTACCCCAAATAGTCAATAAAAGGCTTAGCACTGGGGTTGGGTAGAGAAAGGCCTAGCAGTGAAGGGGTTAACTGTTGCATACCAAGTTGCAGGTAAGGGGCTAGGTCGAGTTCCTGCATGATTTCCTCTGAGCCAGACTTATTTAGAATATTTGGGCCCTTTTTAGAAAATCAACAAACATTCTAAAATACTTTTTAAGGCCTAACTGACAAGTAGACTTTTAAAACTTTCTAATGCAAAGGACTGGGGGGGACTTAACACAAGGCCCTAACAGTTTAGATTAGAACATTTGGAAAAATATTTTGTGAATTTCTTAGTGGAGTCACCTATTGACAAAGTGGTACCAGCAAATGCAAAGTCTTGTATTCCACTGCTGAACCACCAATGGAGGAAGCTGGCTTTTTATATAGTGTACCACTATAGTCACTGCAAAAAGTCCAGACGCCCCTTATTGGTTTACAGGGTCGTACTTTAATAATCCCAAGTGCTTTTCTTGCAGTAGTGTGGTAGAGCACCTTAGGCTTATCAGAGGGGAGTGTTGGGCATCTGTTGTACACACAGTCAATGAATGAGACACACAATCAAAAAAGAAATCCAAGACCAATTTATAAAAAATATAACACAGATTTTTATATATATTTACACAACCAGATCATCGATATTGGGTAAGTAATTTAGACATTATAATTTTTTCAAGAAAAACAG
This sequence comes from Pleurodeles waltl, assembly GCF_031143425.1. Lineage (NCBI taxonomy): Eukaryota > Metazoa > Chordata > Amphibia > Caudata > Salamandridae > Pleurodeles > Pleurodeles waltl. The sequence continues at coordinate 195,282,216 of NC_090440.1, read as the reverse complement.
TAAGAACAACAGAGCTGTCAGATTTGAGGCATGACCCTCGAACGCTGTAACGTTATCCTATGGGAGAAACATAAACTGCATAGGTATACTTGCAAACGCTTTTGCTGGGTGTCTCCCAGGACTTAAGGCGCTTAGGGGCCAAGGTCCAAGAAACCACCAGCAGTTTGGTTTTACCTGCCCTGGTGTCTCCGGGTGCAGAGGTGCTGGTCGCGTTGGTAGCCTTGAGCGCTGCGTGTTGAAGTATAAGGAAAGGGGACCTGCAAAAGAAAGGGTGGCTTGGCTCTTGAGGGTCTCTGGAGCAAAGGGACACAGCGGGTATCGGTAAACTAGGGCTGGAGGGCTTGGGTGCAGAGGTGTTTGGTCCAGTGGGTCGCTGCAGTTAGATGCTCTTCCTTGGCTCGTCCTTGGCTGTGGTGACCTGTGGTGACCTGGAGAAAGAGAGAAAAAAGGGCAGCAAGGCCACTCAGGATGATGACCTTGTGGATCTTGAAGTCCCTCAAAGGCAAGATGATGTCGGTCTCGGTAGTGTCTAGACAGGACATACAAGAAGTCTTGGTAGTTGCAAGGGCTCCGGTACCCAGAGTATTAGTGCTGAGAGACTCCTGGGTGTGGGTCAGCATCTCGAGACTTGGTGAAACAACGCAGCAGACCTCCTGGACTCAGGACAACCTCCTTTTGATGAGATGCTCCCTCGGTGGGCCCGATGCCCAGCAAAACAAAGTACCAGGTAGATATGGTTGGTGCCTGCAGATGGGGGGTGGGTAGATCTCCCTCCCCATGGGAGATGCTGCTTGGTTGCCAAAGGGTTTGTGGAGGCTGTTCATCTTCTGGAAGAGTCAATCTTTGTGATTTTTGCAGGGCATATACCTGCCCCAGAGAGCATGGGCTCTCACCTGTAGGGAGTCAGAAACCCCTCTGTGGTGGCAGGCTGTTTGATACGAGTCAGCCAGCACACTCGGGGACTAGTAGGTTTTCAGGGGGCGCCTCTCATGTGCACTCTGACTGCATCTCATAATAAATCTGGTACTGGCATCAGTATGGATTTATTAAGATGAGGTGTTTGATAGCCGCTTCGTCCCTGCGGCCCCGCCCCCCTCCCTCCACGTACTCTGGCCTTCCCGCCCTTGCTCCTCTTGTGGCCCGCCCCCCGCCCTACCATTGGTTCACCACCACCCTCCTCCCAGCTGACACACCCTCCCTCCTCCCCTCTTATGCCGGCCGCAGCGCGGCAAGGACAGCGACCTTCGACCCTGCTTTAGGCAGGTAGGTCGCTTCCCTCACTCCTCGCTGCTGCCAGCCGCCTGCTTTCCCTGGTAGTATTCTCACTCATTGGTTTTCTCCCAAACCGGTACTTTCAGCCTTGCTTTTCCTGTAGCCGCTTCGTCCCCGCGGCCCGCCCCCCTCCCTCCCTCCACGTACTCCGGCCTTCCCGCCCTTGCTCCTCTTGTGGCCCGCCCCCCGCACTACCATTGGTTCACCGCCACCCTCCTCCTAGCTGACACACCCTCCATCCTCCCCTCTTAGGCCGGCCGCAGTGTGGACGCGACAAGTCCACGCCTAGCGCCAGTCCCCCTGGGCAACACGCCCCGCACTACCTCTAAACAGTACACTTCTGCCGAACTCCACGCCCTAAACCCAGGTCGTTCCTCCACCTGCTGCCAACGCGCACCAGAGGACCTTTCTCTTGCAGTGCCTGCAACTTCACCTGCAAGCCGACCCCCGAAACCACACCAAAACAGACTGCCACCTAAATTACATCCTGCTGAACACCCGCTCCATCCACAAACATGCAATTGAACTATGGGACCTACTGACCACTCACTCGCCAGACATCGCATTCCTCACCGAAACATGGATGAACCCTGCCTCGGAACCAGACATAGCAATAGCTATACCAGATAACTACAAAATCACCAGAAGAGACCGCAACAACAAACCGGGAGGAGGAATCGCCATAGTCCATAAAAACACCATAAGAATCTCCACCAACTCCAACGACATCATCAAATCCGCCGAGCACCTCCACTTCACAATCTATGTAAACGCCACCAACATACTTAGAGGAACACTGGTCTACAGACCTCCCGGCCCGAGACCACAGTTCTGTGACGATATCACCGACACCATCAGCTCCCAAGTCCTCTCCTCAACAGACTACATCCTCCTAGGCGACCTGGACTTCCACCTGGAAAAGAACAACGATACTAACACCACCAACCTTATCAACAACCTCGCCAACCTCAGCCTCAAGCAATTTGTCTCCTCACCGACCCACTCCGCAGGCCACACTCTCGATCCTATCTTCACAACTAGCAAACACGTGACCTTCAGCCACACCACCGAACTCTACTGGACAGACCACCGATGCATCCACTTTTTCTACCAAAAACCAGTCACTCACCACCACCACACACAGCCGCCCTGACGCAACTGTAGCAGAATATCCTCAGACCAACTGATCTCCACCCTCGCCCAGACCCCCCCCCCCCCCGGGACCTCAGACCCCAACACCGCCGCCACCAACCTGCACCACTGGTTAGAAGACTGCGCCAACACCCTCGCACCGCTCAAAAAACACCCTAACACCCGCACAGAATCAAGGCCAGCTGGTTCACCCCAGATTTACAGATATCCAAACGAGGTTGCTGCAGAACGGAAAAAAACTGGCGCCGTGACCCCACCGCCTCCAAACGCTGCACCTTCAAGGAGGCCCTGCGCAGACATCACCAATTGATACGCTCCACCAAAAGGACCCACTTCAAAAACCGCATCGACACCAACGCTCACAACACCAAAGAACTCTTCAGCATCATCCAAGATCTAACCACCCCAAAGGCATGCTCCAACGAACCCACGCCATCACAGGAGCTCTGCAACTCACTCGCATTCCACTTCCGTCGAAAGATAGAAGAAATCCACAACAGCTTCAACTCCAAATCCTACCAGCTAACTACGAGTACCCTCGAACCCCACACTCCAAGAAACACCCACCTCCTCCACACCTGGCCCCAGTCAACACAGAAGACACAGCGAACACCATGGCCACCATCCACTCTGGATCTCCATCGGACCCCTGTCCACACCACATCTTCAACAAACCCAACACCATCATCACCCCCCATCTCTGCCACACCGTCAACAGCTCCTTCGAATCAGCCACCTTCCCAGAGAGATGGAAGCACGCAGAAATCAACGCCCTGCTAAAGAAACCTAAGGCAGACCCTGACGACCCCAAGAATACCAACCGATCTCCCTCCTCCCCTACCCAGCCAAGTTCATAAAAAAAATAGTGAATAATCAACTATCCCGGTTCCTGGAAGACAACAAGGCACTTGACACCTCCCAATCCGGTTTCCGCAAAAACCACAGCACCGAGACCGCACTCATTGCTGCAACAGACGACATCAGGACCATGCTAGACAAAGGAGAAACAGCAGCACTCATTCTCCTGGACCTCACCACAGCTTTCGACACAATATGCCATCACACTCTCCGCACACACCTCCACAACGCTGGAATCCGCGACAAAGCCCTGGACTGGATCTCGTCATTTCTTAAGGACAGAACCCAAAGAGTTTGCCCCACACTTTTCAACATATACATGGCCCCCCTCTGCAACATCGCACAAACACACCACATCAACATAGTCTCCTACGCGGACGACACTCAGCTCATCATCTCCCTCACGAATAATCCCACCACTGCAAAGGACAACCTCCACAACGGACTCCACACCATAGCCAGCTGGATGGAAGCTAGCCACCTAAGGCTAAACACAGACAAAACAGAATTACTCATCTTCGCCACCAACCCCTCAGCCTGGACCGACTCCTGGTGGCCCACCTCCCTAGGATCCGTACCCTCACCCACCACCCACGCACGCAACCTGGGCGTCATCTTGGATTCCACACTCAGCATGACTCAGCAGGTCAATGCCATCTCCTCTTCCTGCTGCTATACCCTCTGCCTGCTCCGCAGAATCTTCAAGTGGATTCCCATCGAAACCAGGAAGACCGTCACCCACGCCTTGGTCAGTAGTCGACTAGATTACGGAAACGCCCTATATGCAGGAATCACAAACAAACTCCAGACATAACTGCAAAGAATCTAGAACGCATCCGCACGTCTCATTCTGGACATTCCTCACTGCAACCACCTCGCCCCCCATCTCAGAGACCTACTCTGGCTACCAGTATCGAAGAGGATCACTTTCAAGATCCTCATCCACGCACACAAGGCCCTCCACAACACGGGCCCGACATACCTCAACGACAGACTCACCTTTCACACCCCGACCCGCAACCTTCGCTCTACCAACCACGCCCTCGCCTACGTTCCTCGCATCCGCCGCACGACCACCGGAGGAAGATCATTCTCCTACCTCGCCGCTAAGACCTGGAACTCCCTACCACTCCACCTCCGCCTTACCAATGACCTATCTTTCAGGATACACCTTAAGACCTGGCTGTTCGACCAGTAGCTCCCCCCCCAGCGCCTTGAGACCTTCCGGGTGAGTAATGCGCTTTACAAATCCCGGATTGATTGATTTGATACTGAGCACCGTTTTTTTCAGTGAATCCGTTATGCTGCTGGGTAACTCGTGATGACCAGTGCCCAGTAAATGTTCTCACAATGGCCTCCTGAACACTTTCAATATCTAGCAATGGAACTAGCCATCACAGAGTACATCTGCTCATGCAGATGTGCCCTTACACGTAATATAATACACCCTGCCTTAGGACTGTGAGGCCTGCTGTAGGGTTGACTTAAATATATTACAAGCAGTGGGTATGGGCACTGCACACAGGGTGTGTGCAATGTCATGTTTTCAAAATGGTTTGCATCATTTCACGCATTCTGCAATTGCAGTCTGCATGTGTTTGAGTGTGGCCTTTAATGTGCCATAAGACATGGTGCAGACCTGAGGGACCCACGTTAATACCTGTGCTCTGTGTATCAGAGATACCATTTACTAGGGACTTACAAGGGTGCTAAAGTCCTTGCCAATTAGGTTACAGTTAGACATTTACCTCGTTTTAAGGGAAAGAGCACTGACACTCAGGGCATGGTTAGCAGGAACACAGTGCATTTTCAGTCAAAAAGCATCAGTGCAGGGCAAAAAGTGGGGGTGACCATTCCAAAAAGGGCACTTTCCTACACTGATGACCACACAATACTACAAGTATAGACAATAATATAAGAATGAAGTAATAATTGCGCTGGTCTGGTTACTTTGTGTAAGACTTTCCCAGCTTCTTGTTCTTTTTTATTGTTACTCCTAATCAGACAAATCTTTTATCCTGCAGTGTGTGACTATAGGGAGACACTGCCTCTAAATCCCTGGGTTTTGAGTGACTCATTTGGCACAGAGCAAGCCTATAGGGGAGACCTGACTCCTCTGCCACACTTTTACTTCACATGTATGTGTGTAGTGCCTTGTGTTTGATCAATGTCGCCCCCCAAAAAAACACTGTGAATTCCAGATATTAATGAACTTTGATTTGCTTTTGGTTTATTTTCTAAAGATAATTCTTGGAGCAAATCAATAGAAGTAACAATGTTTTGTTACTAATGGGGGTTTTATTGCCTGTCCACATTCCTGACAATTCGACTATGGGAATATGATAAACATTTAGGGATCTCTTTGTCCTGATGAAGGTGGCTGACCCACCAGGGCACTTAGGGTCAGTCGAAACATGTGGAGAAGAGCATTTTTGAGGACGATAGGGTGATAATATCCAATTACTTTCACAGCTTCTTATTTATTCAGAATACCCTGAATAAATTGAAGAGTGGGCTTGACCCCTAAGCATTTTTAAAGTGATTTAACTACCAACGATTCTGATCCCTATTTAAAATATTCCATACTCCCATTGATGACAGAGCCCAGACACTACCAGGTTTTTCTGTGTGTGGGAAAAAGCCCAGTGAGGAATCACTGTGGGCGAAGGCTGTTTTTTCCAGTAGGGGGATTTCTGTTTTCCAAGTAGGATTATAACTAAGTTATACATATTTTCTTTGTAGTCTCACTAATCCTTTTAAGGTTATAGATTTAGTAGCTGCGTTGAGTATATGTGGGGCATTAATTTGATTACTTTACCAGCGGTTAGTTTCAGAATTTATATTTTTTACTGAAAACTCTACAAGTTGACAATGTACAAATATAAATCCAAAGTGGAAACAAAAAGAAGCGGTCCAACAGGCTATAAAGGTCTGCACTATGCTGTTGTTAGGAGTTTATGGTGCAGTAATAGAGATCACCTTACTGTTAATGTTGTATGTTTACATTTTTTTTGTTTAATTTTTTGTTTGTGTATGTTAGACCTGACAGCCTTAAGATTGTCATCCCCCAACTTCTTGCCTACCTCCCTCCACTTTTCTGACACTTTTTGCTGGTTTTGGGACTCTGCACGCTTTACCACTGCTAACCAGTGCTAAAGTGCATATGCTCTCTCCCTTAACCCCTTCGATGCAAGGCCTTTTCCCCCTCCTGTGCCAGGCCTTTTTTTGCCTATTTGGAATAGTTCTCTCTTAGGCCCTCATAACTTTTTGTCCACATAAGCTACCCATGCCACATTTGCGTCCTTTTTTTACAACATCCTAGGGATTCTAGAGGTACCCAGACTTTGTGGGTTCCCCTGAAGGAGGCCAAGAAATACAGTGAAAATTTCATTTTTTTCAAAAAAATTGGAAAAAGGGCTGCAGAAGAAGGCTTGTGTTTTTTTCCCTGAAAATGGCATCAACAAAGGGTTTGCGGTGCTAAAATCACCAGCTTCCCAAGCTTTCAGGAACAGGCAGACTTGAATCAGAAAACCCAATTTTTCAACACAATTTGGCATTTTACTGGGACATACCCCATTTTTACGATTTTTTGTGCTTTCAGCCTCCTTCCAGTCAGTGACAGAAATGGGCGTGAAACCAATGCTGGATCCCAGAAACCTAAACATTTCTGAAAAGTAGACAAAATTTTGAATTCAGCAAGGGGTAATTTGTGTAGATCCTACAAGGGTTTCCTACAGAAAATAGCAACTGGAAAAAAAATTTAAATTGAGGTGAAAAAAACTGCAATTTTTCTCTACGTTTTAATCTGTAACTTTTTCCTGCAGTGTCAGATTTTTTAAAGCAATATACCGTTACGTCTGCTGGACTCTTTTGGTTGCGGGCATATATAGGGCTTGTAGGTTCATCAAGAACCCTAGGTACCCAGAGCCAATAAATGAGCTGCATCCTGCAGTGGGTTTTCATTCTATGCCGGGTATACAGCAATTCATTTGCTGAAATATAAAGAGTGAAAAATAGCTATCAAGAAAATCTTTGTATTTCCAAAATGGGCACAAGATAAGGTGTTGAGGAGCATTGGTTATTTGCACATCTCTGAATTCCGGGGTGCCCATACTAGCATGTGAATTACAGGGCATTTCTCAAATAGACGTCTTTTTTACACACTCTCTTATATTTGGAAGGAAGACATGTAGAGAAATCCAAGGTGCAATAACACCTGTTTTAGTATTCTATGTTCCCCCAAGTCTCCCGATAAAAATGATAACTCACTTGTGTGGGTAGGCCTAGCGCCCGTGACAGGAAATGCCCTAAAACACAACGTGGACACATCCCATTTTTTGACAGAAAACAGAGGTGTTTTTTGCAAAGTGCCTACCTGTAGATTTTGGCCTCTAGCTCAGCCGGCACCTAGGGAAACCTACCAAATCTGTGTATTTTTGAAAATTAGAGAGCTAGGGGAATCCAAGATGGGGTGACTTGTGGGGCTCTGACCAGGTTCTATTACCCAGAATCCTATGCAGACCTCAACATTTGGCTAAAAAAACACGTTTTCCTTACATTTCGGTGACAGAAAGTTCTGGAATCTGAGAGGAGCCACAAATTTCCTTCCACCCAGCATTCCCCCAAGTCTCCCGATAAAAATGATACCTCACTTGTGTGGGTAGGCCTAGCACCCGCAACAGGAAATGCCCCAAAACACAACGTAGACACATCCCATTTTTTGACAGAAAACAGAGGTGTTTTTTGAAAAGTGCCTACCTGTAGATTTTGGCCTCTAGCTCAGCCGGCATCTAGGGAAACCTACCAAACCTGTGCATTTTTGAAAACTAGAGACCTATTGGAATCCACGATGGGGTGACTTGTGGGGCTCTGACCGGGTTCTGTTACCCAGAATCCTATGCAAACCTCAAAATTTGGCTAAAAAAAAACAAGTTTTCCTCACATTTCGGTGACAGAAAGTTCTGGAATCTGAGAGGAGCCACAAATTTCCTTCCACCCAAGTCTCCCGATAAAAATTATACCTCACTTGTGTGGGTGGGCCAGGTGCCTGCAACAGAAAAGGGCCACAAACTTGTAGAGATTATGGGGATAGCACAGCAAGTTGATAAACACATATTCTTCTTTTATACATCTTTAGGCTGACTCTGCTTTGGGCACCCACACAAGTGAGGTGTCATTTTACTTGGGAGACTGAGGGGAACGCTGGGGAGTAGGAATTTTGTGCTGGATCAGTGATTGTACAAAACGAAAGTCAGGAAAATATGCTTTTTTAAGCAAATTTTGAAGTTTGCAGAGGAGTCTGGGTAAGAAAATGTTGGGGGATCCATGCAAGCCACACCTCCCTGGACTCCTTGGGGTGTCTAGTTTTAAAAAATGTCTGGGTTTGGTAGGTTTCCCTAGATCAAGGCCTCACCCAGGACCAAAAACATAGGTGCCCCCGACCCCCCAAACACAGGTAGTTTTGCAATATATCATTTTGATGTGTCCACATACGTCTGTGATGTGCCAAACACTAACACTGTGAAAAGAAACGCATTTAGGTTATGTGAAAAAGACCCCTCACCCACCAACCAAGTTGGTGGCATGCTTCATCTTCGGGGTCCCATCTGAGACACCTAGCGTGTCACAAGTGTGCTGCGATGCCTGATAACAGCGGAGCAGGTTTTGTCATTTGTACCACACACACTGGTTGGATTTGGCTCGAGGGTGAGTGATGGTTCAGTAGATCAAATTTTATTAACAAGAGATTTCACAATAGTGAAATGCACTGGTAATAACTGAAAGGCCCAAAAACTGAACCAATGACTCACAGCTCGTGAGCTGTAAAGCCACGGCAAGGCACCAACCGCTTTACAGTCCATTCACACACCTTTCATACATGACATGCACAAGACCATTCACGCCGCCAGTCATGGGCCCAGCACATTACAACACTTGCATCGACAGACAGCGCCAGTCAAGGGCCCATCACTTTCAAACGCCCACATGCCTGATACAGCACTCACACCAGCTGATGAGTGTGTGGACTGGCGTTTGGCTCTACACAACTCCTTGAACAACTGCACTCCAGTGTAGAAATTATCTACGTACAAATGGTGACCTTTGTTAAACAGTCGTCTACCAAGTTCCCACACAATTTTTTCGCTAACTCCAAAAGTGTCCGGACAACCAGGAGGGTCAATACTGGAATCCCTACCAGTGTAGACCCGGAAATTATACACATATCCTGTACTGCTTTCTGACAGCATCTACAATTTAATCCCATACCATGCCCTCTTACTAGGAATGTACTGCTTAAAAACTAAACGCTCCTTGAAAAGGACCAAAGACTCGTCCACACTTATCTCTTTGCCTGGAACATAGACCTCTGAAAACTATCTACAAATGATCAAGGATAGGCCTAATCTTAAAAAGACAGTCACAATCAGGGTGATCTCGTGGCATGGCTAAAGCATTGTCTACAAAATGCAGCATACGAAGAAGAAGCAAATAGCGATTACGTGTCATAGTTGCAGGAAATATAGCCGTTGCCATCAAGGGACTAGTAGACCAATAAGAAGCCAGTGACGGCTTCCTGATCAACCCTATCAAAAAAGTCAAACCTAAAAACTTTTTCATCTCTTCCAGATATGTGGGAACCCACTGAATAGCTCTAGACTGAGGCCTAACCCTGGCAGCGTTGTCCCTCAAATATTGCTCTGCATACAAATCAGTCTGCTCCACAATCTCTTCCAAAAATACATCGTCCATAAACAAGTGAAAGAAATGGACAGGCAAAAAGTTTTCTGTATTGACTCTACACCCTGGGAGACCAGTAAATGCAGGTAACTGTGGCTGCTCCATGTTTGGGGCAATCCATGTGTCAGGTCTTCTAATGGGAAACCCTTCAGCCCCAGGCTGCTGCACTCTTGGCACATCAATGTCCTCCTCTAAAACAGGCCCTTCATCTGCACTGAGAGTAGCTTCCTCATCAGAACACTCTCGGACAGAAAACTCACTGCCAGAATCTCTCACTTCCTCCTCTGCAGAGTCAGTCTTGTAATCATGGTCTGAAGACGACTCAAAGAGCATGCCAACAACCTGCTGAGTGGTCAATCTGCGGCTAGCCATGATCCTCACTAACAACAAATGGATTGCCAACAACAACTAGCACTGAAATAAGTAATAAACAAAGTGTAGCTTTATCACAAAGTGTTATGTACTAAAAAACTATACCACTCACTTGCCTGAAAAAGCTACTCACCAGCAACTACTCTGCACAGACACAGCAATCACCAATGATATCCCACTAAAAAGAAAAAAGAAAAAAGCAAATTAGACATATGACAACACAAATATCATTGTGCTCAAATCTAAGGAAAATTTCACACACAATACTGCATTTAGTACACCACCTACAAACATGTCATTCATGCATGTCAATAATACTCCTTTGGAGTAAATTGCTTTCACTTACCTAAAACATGCAACTAAGCAAACGCAGGACAACTACTGCCAAAACCGCAAGGATCCACAGCAAAGGAAGCAAAAGCTTTGAACTAGAACAAAAAGAAGAAATAAACTGTTATAATCACAAATACAAATACTTCGGCAGTTGACAAACACCCCGCCACTAAGAACTTAGAAATTGTCCCTGGTGCCTAAGTGGCTTCTGCTCCACTAGGAGGCAGATGGGCCTAAAAAAAATAGGCTGATCTGCCCCAAAGTGGGGCAGAAATGACCAACAGCTCTGTACCCTGTTTGGGGGGACGGCCCTTGCCAAAGAGGGCGAATGGGGGTGCCCTCAGCACAAAAAAAACAAAGGGAAACCAAAAAAAATCTCTGACATCTTGGTGCCTTCTGCCCCCCTTGGGGGCAGATTGGCCTAACAAAAATAGGCTGATCTCCCTCCAAGGTGGGCAGAAATGGCCATCACTAATGAGCCCCCTTTGGGGGGGTGACCCTTGCAAAAGGTGCCCCCCCCCCACACACACAAAACACACACACACACGATCCCTGGTGTCTAAGTGGATTCTGCCCCCTTTGGGGGCAGATGGGCGTAAAATAAATTGGCCGATCTGCCCCCAAGGGGGGCAGAAATGGCCAACAGCTCTGTGCCCCCTTTACGGGGTGACCCTTGCCAAAGGGGGCACCCCAGCTCAAAACAAAAAAAGGGAAACAAAAACAAAATCCCTGGTGTATTGGTGGTTTCTGCCCTCCTTGGGGGCAGAGATAGCCAATACGAAATTTCCCCACTTTGCGGGGGCGACCCTTGTCCAAGGGGTGCCCCCAAACACACAATACACACACACAATCCCTGGCGCCTAGTGGGTTTCGACCCCCTCACCCCCCGGGGGCCAGATTGTCCAAAAACATGGCCGATCTAGCCCCGGGGGGGGGGGGGGCGAAACATATTAAAAAAAAGATTGCCCCCGGGGCAGCAACCCTTGCCTAAGCGGTCGCTGCCCAAAAACATAAAGAAAAGAAAATCCCTGGTGTCTAGTGGTTTTCACCACCCCCCCCCCTCCCGGGGGCAGATCGGCCAAAAAATCAGCCGATCTGCTCCCGGGGAGGGGGGGAGGCGAAGTAGGATAAAAAATAGCCCCCCATGGGAGCGACCCTTGCCCAAGGGGTCGCTCCCAAAATACATATGTAAAATGAAATCCCTGGTGTCCAGTGGTTTTCGCCCCCCATGGGGGCAGATCGGCCAAAAAATCAGCCGATCTGCCCCCAGGAGGGAGCGAAATAGGATACAAAAATAACCCCCCAGGGGATCGACCCTTGCCTAAGGGGTCGCTCCCAAAATAATTGTGAAAACCGAAATCCCTGGTGTCTAGTGGTTTTTGCCCCCCCGAGCCGATTGGCCGAAAAATCAGCCGATCTGCCCCCGGGGGGGCGAAATAGGATAACAAAAAATTGCCCTCCATGGGAGTGACCCTTGTCCAAGGGGTCGCTCCCAAAATAATTGCGAAAACCTAAATCTCTGGTGTCTAGTGGTTTTCGCCCCCCCCCGGGGCCAATTGGCCAAAAAATTGGCCGATCTGCCCCAAGGGGGAGGCGAAATATGAAATAAAATAGCCCCCCATGGGAGTGACCCTTTCCCAAGGGGTCGCACCCAAAATCCAATAAATAAACAAATCCCTGGTTGCTAGTGGGGAATCCACTGAAAACAGGCACAGGGGGAAAGGAAAATCCCTTTCCTTTCCCCCCGTCTGTTCCCCCCCCCAACCCACAAAGAGGGAAGGCTTTACCTTCAAGTCCTTTCTCCCCGACGCGCTGGAAGCATATGGCTTCCAGCGCGTCCCTCGGCAATATTTGATGACGTCGGCACGCTGTGAGCGCGCTGCCGTCATCGGATTGCCGAGGGGGGGGTCGAGGGTGGAAGGGGAAGGGAATCCCCTTCCATCCACGACCAGGGGGTGCGGGTGGGGGGTCCATAGGGAGAGCGCTAGCGCTCCCCGTGTCCCAGGTGCAGGACGAGGTGATCTCGTCCAAGGCACCCGGGAACCGGTGCCTTGGACGAGATCACCTCGTCCAAGGCACCCAACAGGTTAAACATGGTAACATTGGTTCAGCTCTAATTGGCATATTTGATTTACTTATAAGCCCCTAGTAAAGTGCACTACAAGTGCCCAGGGCCTGTAAATTAAATGCTAGTTGTGGGCCTGCAGCACCAATTGTGCCACCCATTTAAGTTGCCTATTAACCATATCTCAAGCCTGCCATTGCACATGTGTTTTATATGTCCTGGTAGTGAAAAACTCCTAAATTAAATTTTCCACTACTGTCAGGCCTGCTCCTTTCATAGACTAGCATTGGGACTGCCCTCATAGACTTTTTGAGTGGTAGATTCTGATCTGAAGGGGTAACCAGGTCATATTTAGTATGGTCAGAATGGTGATAGAAATTCCTGCTTATTGGTGAGGTTGGATTTAATATCACTATTTTAGAAATGCCACTTTTAGAAAGTGAGCATTTCTCTGCACTTAAAACCATCTGTGCCCTACAGCCTGTCCCAATCAACGTCTCGTCTGTGCTGTTTGACAGCTCCCTTGTGCATTTCACCCAGACAACCACAAACACAGGACACTCAGTCACATCTGCATTCATCTGCATACTGAATGGGTCTTCCTCGGCTGGAAGGGTGGAGGGCCTGATACTTGCATTTCAAAGGCCAGTGGCCTGCCCTCACACAAAGGACTGATAACCCCCCACTGGGACCCAGGCAGACAGGACTCGGCTGAAAGGGGAACTTATGCACTTCAAAAACACTCTTTAAAGTTTAAAGTCTCCCCCACTTCAAAGGCATTTGTGGGTATATAAACTGGGTCTCTGACCCCACCAACTTAGACACTTCTGGAAATACACCTGTACCCTGTCAGAGGTGCCTCGCTGCCCAAAGGACTCATCTGGACTGCTTTGCTGAGAAGGACTGCTGTCCTGCTGTTGCCCTGCTGGCCTCTTACTTTGCTGGAAGGACTCTACCTTTCCCAAAAGTGCTCTCCCAGGGCTTGGACTGAGCTTGACTCCTGTTTCTGAAGTCTCAAGGCCAACAAAGACTTCACCTCTTCAGGAACTTCTGTGTGCATTGAAAATGAATGCAACGCCTGGCGAAATCGACACAAAGCCTGCATTGCAACTGAGAAATCGTCGCACAGCCAACCGGAACGATGCAGCCAGACTGGAAATTCGATGCAGCGCCTACCTTGCGATGGAAAAATTCTATGCATCGCCTACCGGATCGACGTAGTGCCTGTGCCTTCTTCCAGCACATCAAGGATTTTCATGCATCATCCCTGGGCATCAAAATATCCCAGCATCGCAGTGAGGAACTAACTGTGTGATAAAAAACAACGCAAACCCCTAGCAGCATGGAAGGAAACAACGCACTGTCTGTGCTACGTCGGAAAATCCGATGCAACACCTTATTTTTCCATGCATCTCCTCCTCTGCGGTCTCCGTGAGTTTTTATCTTGATGCTTCCGAGGTACTGTGTGTAACAAAGAGACAACTGTTTATTTTCTAAGGATTAAGACTCTTTTAAACCTTTTAGCGGTGATATTTCAACTTGTGCTTATTGGATCTTTGTTGTTTTTACCTTATTTTATTCAGATAAATATTATCTTTTTTCTAAACCTATTTTTGTTGTGTTTTCACTGTGTTACTGTATTATTTATTGCACAAATACTTTACACATTGCCTTATAAATTAAGCCCGACTTCTCAGTGCCAAGCTACCAGAGGGTGGCCACAGGATAATTTGAATTGTGTTGTGAATTACCCTGACTAGGACTGTGGTCCCTATTTGGACAAGGGTGTACACCTTTGCCAACTAGAGACCCGATTTCTAACAGTGTATACTCTATTTTTAAGGATTATAATTAACTTTATGCTACAATGTTAATGCTTTCAGGGGCCTGCTCGACAAAAAGCCACTCATGGTGTCTGTGCACATACCAGGATGCAAGCGAGGGGACCTCTTCATTACATTTAAGACATGTGGGCTCTCATTCTACTCAGCTGGGAGTTATCTCCTCAGCTGAAACCCGTACCACCTTAGGGCAGTGGTTCCTAACCTGTGAACCAGGGACCACTGGGGGATGGGGCGCAGGAAGCCTCTCCACGGGGTGGTGGCTGCTTAGAAAATGAACTAATATTAACAGATTAATAAAGTGTATATAAATAAAGTGGCTACATGTACAATTGAATTTTTAAAACCTACTTAAATGTCAAGGAAATTGACAATGGAGGCTTAAAATGTAATTTGTATCCTCAAATTGATTAGTGGGAGCAGTGCAGGTGCATCAAAAGAAATACAGTATGGACAATGTGTGGTTCCAATTGAATTTACAAAAGCTCCAACCTTCCTATTAATTTTTATTTTTTTATTTTATTTGTTTGCAAATTAAATAAAATTTGTAAATATGTGTGTGTGTTTAATGGAATGCTTGTTTCTGTATTTATGTGTATTGTTTTGCAGTTCAAATCACTGACAGTGTTTAGGCCTGGGTCCCTGGTTTCCAGTAATGAATCAGCGGGGTGCCCAGAGTCCAATATTGATTCAGTAGAGGACCGAGTTCCACTGATGATAAAGTGGGAGTATACAGAAGTCAAAAGGTTGGGAACCACTGTTGTAGGGGATTTTCTTCCAGATCTAACTGTGGACCTGCATTTGCAGCAAGTGCTGCTTTGTATCACATGCTTTCAGCTAGTTTTCTTGTCAGCTCAATGGTGAGGTTTCTCCTTTGACAAATAAAATCCTTGTCAGGCTTGACCTTAGCTTTCTCCACTAGGGGTTAGGTTTTTTCCGTTTATACTTCGTACCGTTGGTATGCCTATATTTTACCTTTGGGATGAAGGTTAAGTATTTAATTTTTTTTATGGTTAAGGAATTTATATTCATTATTTAATATTTCTTATTAGATATTTAGGCTGCTCACTTCTTTAAGAATTGCCTAGACAGGCGCCATAAGGAGAGCATAAAAAGAGAGCATAGAAAAAAGTGGCCTAAGCAGGGTTTCCATTGGTAACATCTATTAAAGTCAAACCATTTTGAGTCTAGATCCTCTCTGGAAGAGCATGGACCGGATGGGAAGTCTAGGCAGAAGCTTGTCAATGATAGGTAAATTATGGTCCAAGAAGTAATTAATTCTGCTGTGACTGTGTTGATTCAATCTATGCAGGATGCTATAAATCACTCCATAGTGGCTTCTTTCACCAGACTTATAGTCCATTTATCTCCACCTGTCCTCGTGATGAGGCACACAGCTCTCAGGGGTACAATTCCATGAATGCAGGTCATTTGGATAGCTCTTCCTCTGCTCCCATCCCATATTCTTCTAGTGAACAGGGTGTTCATGCAATTTCTGTAAAATTAACCCCCAGCTGCAATGTCATAGAGGCGGCATGCATGTCTGTGCACACTGTGTGCTCACGTGTTCCATATAGCCAGCCCACTGTCTCTTACCCTAGTTGCACACTAGAGGCCTTATCTTAAAAGGTGGACACTGTGATCAGCACGCCCCATCTAATTACTGTAATAGAGACTGAAGTAGTGAGACTTGGTCACAGTTAAAGTCCAAAAATCTGGTAGACAATTGTGAAAAATCCTGGTGGACTAAATGGGCGGAACCAATTTCCTACAGCAGACTTTGGAGTTGCAGGCCACTGGGTACTGCAGACAATTCATTATTACAAGATGAGTTTTTCACTCATCCAGTTCAACTTATTCCTCCCTGACCAATGGTGTTCACTGTCATAGAGAGGGAGTTAATAACAGAAGAAGTGTATGAATGTTTTTACAAAGGGGCAATAGAGGAGTGCTTAATTTGAGCCGGTGGTTTCTGGTGTTCGCCACCAGCACTTAATTGTCGAAACCAGGGCTTATGACAGTCTGTCACATGGTGGTGCTGTCTGTTCAATTTAGAGATGAGCACAACAACAGTTGTTTATGAATTAAATACAGATTAAAAATGACTAATACCTGCTGCCCAAAAGCATTCTTATAGCTTTGAGGGCCTCGATTAGTCTGAAATGTCACACTTATAGGAGTGTGATGGTTAGAAATTGTGTTGGTAGTGTAATTGGCAGTGCTGCCAGTGGCAATGGGTGGTGCAATCTGAAGTAGCCTCTTGGCGAGGGCCCTGGCACTCATATTTTTTACAAATTAAGCACTGCAATACAAAAAGTTCTGGTTTGCTCTTGGGATTTTCTCAGCAACTTGCTTTTAGCCAGATGAAAGGTTTCGGCCAGTAATAAACCTGAAGCTGTTGAATTATTTTGTATTTTACAGACATTTCAAGAAGGATGGATTTCATTGTTGAAGAGACTCCTTGCAGGTAGGAGAAGGGTTAACAAAGATATATCTAAAAGATGCTTATTTGTCTGCTCCAAATCTTCAGCCCTACAGACAGGTACTATAGTTTTAATGGAAAGGGTAAGAGGTTCCAGGTCAAATCACTACCTTTTGGCCTATACTCAGCCCCTTAGTGTTTTGCCAAGCTGCAGAGCCCAATGATAGCATTACTGAGATCTCACTGGGTCATACCAGTGATTTATTTAGAATACATGCTGGTAAAGGCCACACCAGGGAGTAGTTATGCAGGCACATAAGGTGGGTTGTTTCCCTTCTTCAGGGGCTGGGTTTTGTAATAAATGAGAGGAAATCACTTGTAAACTCTTTGGGGTCTATTCAAATTTTTAGGCTTCACAATAGTCTGTAAAAGCATCTCTTTTAATACCACAGGAAAAAATGGTTAACAAAAAAGAGATTCAATCAGTTCTCAGATTGGACACGTTTTCCCTGAGAAGGCTAGCCAAAATTGTAGGTCCTTTTCTCCCCGTCCACTCACACAATATTTCCAGGTTCTCTTTATTATTGGACCCTACAACACCTGGAAGCTTTACATCTTTGCAGGGACCTCCATTACTATGCATTAATATCCCTTTCTATAGACGCAAAGGAGAAGAACTGGGGGCTCTCTCAGGTAGAGGCCTGGAATAGAGGATATATTTTTCAGCATGCACCAGAAAACTGTTGTATTTTTGTGCAAATGGATAACGTTTTCAGCTGTCAGATATATTAACAAGTTAGGAGTTATAAGGGCTAAGGTTTAGCAGATCTGGCCAAGGAGTTTTAGTATATTTGAGTAGAGAGAGACATTATGCTTCAGGCAGAGCTGGTCCCTGGTTGGATTCAGGGGGTTTCCAGGAGATTGTGTTTGGGGGGTACTCCAGGTAGATATTTTATCCTTACAGCTTAAATCACAAAGTGTCCTGGTTGTTCAGTTAGAAACTCCATCTGAAAGTGGAGGTAGTGAATGTGTTCCTCCACTAGTGGGAGTCTTTTCAAAGTTATATTTCCCCTCCTTTTGCTGTTATCTCAGAATTGTAATAAATGTCAGAAGAATGTATCACCTCTGGTTGCTGTGACTCCATTTTGGCCATCACAGCTGTGGCACACACAACTTCTGGAGCTCTCTGTAAACCTTCCCAGAGTTCTTCCTGTGTTGCCCCTCTATCTCAGGCAACCTGAGAGGTGTCCTCATGACTTGCTTCGTCAAGCCATCTTTGACTCATAGCTTTGAGGATTTCAGGTTGTCCTGGTATAGCCAGGGATTTTACCAGGTTCCTCTTTCACTCATTCCAGTTATAAATGGTGGTCTGGGTTGGCTGGTGTGTGGAACAAAAAATTGATGCCATATCTGTATCTCGGGTACAATTTTTTTGTTTTCCCTTTTTGTTTCAGGAAAGGCCTACAGGACAGAAAATGCTTACATGTCAGTGATTTCTGCAGGTCACATTCTGGTCAAAGGGAAACCAGCCGGAGAGCATTTTCTGATTTGCAGAATCTTGAGGTTGATCTGTCTCAAAGCTCTTATGAAACAAAAGTATTCTGATTTGGGGGCTGTTAAGGTGGTATTGAATTACTCTGATCTTGGCCTGACAATGAATTTCTCTCCTCAAAACAGTTATCAGCAACATTTATAAAGTTGTTATGTTTGATATTGTTTAGAAGTGTTTCGTATGAGAGAGCTTTAGATGTGGATAATATATATTTTTCTCCACAGAGAGTGATCTTCTATGTTAATAGACGTACTAAGACGTTGTCTACTTTTATTTGTATACTGCTTTTCTAGACTGTAAAATACTATTTGTAATTGTATTCCTTCATTACTGTGAATCCCAAACGTTTGCTTTTATCCTCCTACTTCACAACTTCTCTGATTTCTTAATGTAATCAGGTATCTCCCTGTACCCTGCCCAGATGGAGTACATGGGCTATGGCTGAAGCTGGTGTGGATGTATGCTCTTTCTAATTCTGGAAGAGGGGCTAGACCACCTAAGGTCTAAATATCTTCTGAAGACTGGAGGACATTCTAAACGCAGCAAATTGGTCATGAGAGTCTATTTTGTTCAACTTTTTTTTAATTATAAATCAGTACAAAATGTATTCAATGTTATTGCTAAGCTTTAAACTTGTCATAATTGAGCCTCAGATATTGTATTACAATGGAAAATCTCCCCCACTAATTTGCTTTCTTTTAAAGACATGGAGGTTATGAACAACCCTTCCTGACTCTCCCTTCAGGTATATTCTTTTGGCGTATTTTTTGTTTTTTCAGAGTTTAATTGTGAAGTATATTTCTTCACCAGAGGAGGACATTTACCTTCGTCTTTCAAGGAGTTTGTTGAACTTTCTTTTGGGATCCGATCCTTTCCTCTGCATTGGTTTAGGACATGGAGGACAACGTTTTGTCTTCATCTGTTTGATGCTTTTCTGTTGAACATTTATTACTGCAAAGAAGAGGGAGTTTGCCACTCTGCAGGGTTTATTATACTCATTACTGTATTATGCTTGATGGTTCCATCGTGATGTGAAACCGCATAACATGTTGGACTGCTTCTCTTTTTGTTTCTAGAGCTAGAGAGTTTTCAGTAAAAAAAGATAAAGTTGTGATCTTTGCCTCTACGTCTTTATTGGATCCCAAACCTTAAGTAGGGGAGATTTTGCTTTGCGCTCACTTCGATTTTGGTCTGGGGTCCACCTCCAGTTGTAGTAAAATCAGGCACAAAACAAAGAAAATGCAGTCAAACTTACAAAAACTTTGAGTGCCATCCCACACTTTTACAGAAGTGCTCACTTTGGGTGCAAAAACTGGGAGTCTTTGTATTCTGATGTAGCACAAAACATTAAGAGGCATCTAAGTTCACCCAGCTATGCACCCCCCTCCTGAAAGTTTGAACTGGGTTAGTATACTGTCACAGATGCCAGATCAAGAGACAACCTTTTCCCCACCCCACGATAACGACACCAACTCGAGAACTAACCCAGCTGTACTCAACAGAAAACACGACTTATGCAACATCAAAAGATGTTCCCTATCCAACTGCCTGAACTATTAACTTTGTCGATGTTTATTTTTAAAATATGCTATACAAATGTACAACGTGAAGCTTGCATTGTGCAGCAACGGAAAACGACACGCCGATTCCCAACATGGATCATTTTGTACATATAACATTGATGTTTGGGCCCTGTAAAAGGTTAGGATGTCTGATAATGATGGCATTAGCATTGATCGGCAGTCCAATGGGAATACCCGTGTAAGTGGCCGGCTCTTTGATTAATTTCTGCTTGGCTTGTGAATGGGAACCTTCCCGATCCTTGCTTCCCCAATCCCCGACTGGCATCCTTCCCCTTTCTGCTGCTCTGCATTTTTGTGAATGGAAAGGACTCTCTGGCCTCTCCCTATTTCTCAATGGTGGAGCTGCAGCTGGAGGCCGGTCATGGTTTGAATGGGGTGGGGGTGAATGTTGATGAGGGAGGAGGGAGACAGGAAGGAGGCGGAGGAAGAAAGAGGTGGCGGCTGCAGTTTCTACCCTGCGCCGATGCTGCTTTCCAAGAAAATGCACCTAAGTGAAGCCCTCGCATGGGTGCTTTTCTCCCTGAAAACATCACAGGAAGCATAAAAAAAAAATATATATACGTTTAGTTTTAATGCCCGCTTCCCAAGCGCGTTGTTAGGGACCGCGCGTGGACCTCCCAAAGCGACTGCTGCATACCTGGAAGTTGGAAGTGACGAGTTTTCATGGAAATATTGCACACTTCTATGCAAAGTCTGCCTTGATTTTTCCGATCCCGGATTTGGCGTACTCTGCGCGAGAGAAAAGACCAACAGAGTGACCCCTGCAGCAAAGACACGAATAAAGGCTCCTACAACCAGAGCACTGGACTTTTATTTTGCTTTTTTAACGGCATTCCGTTTCCAGATGTTATAGACGTCAGTCCACGCCCCTTTACAAAATCTTGCACCTAAAGTTTAAAAAAAATATATAATAAGCACAGAAATGCTGGAAAGGGAACCCGAAAAGGGGGAATTTAAGGCATCCGTTGGTGGAAGGCAAAAGGAGGCAGGTTTCCTCTTTTGCTTGTAGCGGAGGAGGCCCGGCTTGCATCCCCGGACTTGAGTGGCGACAGTGGCCGTCGGGGACGCCGCGGCTGTCGGCATGGCAGCCCAGCTGACACCGGAAGAAGAGCAGGTAACTAAAACGTCGAAACCTTAATGTATCACTGACAGCACCACGGAAACACTGCGGTTTAGTGAAAAAGAAACGTCAGAGGGTGGGGTTGTCTAAATCCTATAATCTCTGTTTTCTAATGTATGACGAAAAAATAGTGTTTGTAATTATATCTTGCACAGCTTTTTAAACGTCTACTATCTCAGTTTCGAATAAGGCGCGTTTTGTGTAAAAATATGAATTCATGTCAAATTGATGTTTAACAGGAGGTGTCGTAAATATTTTTAATCGCTGGCTAAACCCGCCTTTATGTTCTAAAGTCATTTCTACTGTAACAAGTAGAGAAAACCCCAAACTGCGCACACGATTTTAAGTACGCGACTTTTTGACGGCAGGCCCGGTTTCTGAGTCTGTGAAATGGCTACTTTTAAAATGTCTTGTGTTTTTTTTTCTTATTTTAAAATTAATTTCAACTGCGAAAACAATGAGCTTTTCACGTCACATAGTTTGTGAGGCAATGCCAAACTTTTTACCTATTTCTTTATCGTGTTTTTTCTTTTATCATTGATAAAACGTAATTTGCGCGGGTCATTACCGGAGAAACCTTATACTGCCCCCCAATGCTCTAAAGGTTAATTTTAATCCCTTTTCTTTAGAATGGTCCCGAGTAACAATGTGCTTTTAGGGACAGGAAACCGTATTATCTGTACCCAATCTACATATAAATACTCTATAGATGAAAAAATTCAGACCACCAAACATGCCAACGTTTATTCTTTTTGTCCTGTGCGTGCGGGTGAAAAAAGTAAAATCACTGCTAGAAAGACATTATTGATATTGCCTTCTTGTACGTCTGAATTTAAGAGAATTGAGAAAAAGGGGCGTTGGATTGCTTAATGCCCAACATTAAAAAGATAACAATACCATTTTCGATTGCTTGATAATGGCCAGTTTTAGGCTTTTGGATTTGGCCTTCTGCTATAGCAATTTAGTGCAAAGTAAAGATTTGTAAGAGGGGCACAGATGCAAAATTATTAGGAGTTTTCTCAATCTCGCCCTCTTACCCATTTGCCCCATCACATGCACGAGTTGTCAGAACGGGATCACAGTAGTTTTAAACAAGGTTGTCTCCTTGGAAAATGTACAAAAAGTAAAATGGGGAGTTGAAAACAGTTATTTTAGGAGTGTCAGGAAAACTAAGCAACAGTTTAGTATTTGTGTTCTAAACTACACACCATGGATCCCCACAACCAGAGATCTTGTGGTGACTCCAACATTTATGTCTACGGCCAGTTTCCATCATACTCCCTATCTGTTTCCATTAGCCCTCAAATTAGAGCTCCTTTCGCTCTCTTCAACCTTCCCTTCTACTTTATACCTTTTCAGTTACTTCACCATATAACCTACCTTCAGTGTTTCAAAACTACAGTTGTATTGCCTTTATTTAAATAAAAAAACACTTCAGACTCTGCCCCTGTATAATTACCGCCTATTTTCTGTTCTCCAAAGTACTGGAATGCCTAATTTTCATCTGAATGCATTTATTCCCTCTACTAATATTCTCACCCCCTTCAGTAAGATTTGTGCACTTCATGCAATTCAAACTTAGCATTCACATGTACCCAACATTATCTCAGTGGGTCACCGCAATTATCTATACTCATACTGTTTGGTATGCCTTCTGCTTTTGACACTGTAGTTCACCCTACTTCACTTTCTTATCTCGCAACTCTTTGACAACTTCTTTTTTGTGGCATATGAGTCAAAGCTGTCTCCACTAACTTCACTACCAGTCAGTTTCGAAAGCACTCATTTCTCTTTTAATACCACCTGCCTTCATGGCATCATTTCCTCTTGTGACTTTTCTCTACCATCTTTATGCAGAAAACACCCAGGGTCTCTCACGCTGAACTTTCCCAAAAATTGTAGTCTACTTTCCTTCTTCATCTGCACTTATGCCAACACCTATATGTGTCCATTCCCTCGCCCTGACGTTCTTCCTCTCAACTAGAAATCTTGGTATGTTGCTCCGGCTGCAGCACAATATCTGGTCCAAATATATATAAAAAATATGTATTCATCTACTGTGCATACTACTAAAGCCTTAATGAATTAACTTGTACTTCGTAAATTTGATTACTGCAACAGCTTGCTCGTAGGTCTACCTCAACTTATCTTCTCTCCATTTGGCAAATTACTTAACTTTGCAACCAAACCCTACTTATCCTTCCCAGACATGCTCGTACCACATCATTTCCACACAAATTTGGTTGTTTTCAGTGAAACAAGGTCCTCTGGAAGTTATTAACACTAGTTTCAAATTACCGGCTGACATCTTAACTCACTACAACCCACACTAAAAATTTGCAAATTAACAACTAGAATCTTCTGATCACACCTAAGCCACTCCATGCAGCCTCATGACTTCAACTCCTTCACTTCCTTGGTCCCATCAGTGTAACTCACAACCCACTGAAAACCAGCCTTGGAACTTAAACACTTGCAGCTTAGGGTAGTTTAAACCTACTCTGTAGAGTCCCCTCATGCAATCAGAAAGAACAGTAAAACTCGAAATACATTTGAAAAATGTCATGTGTGAAACAACCTACATGTATCTTACCATATGTAGTCACTGTTTTATATGGCTAACAGTAGCACCTTTATCCTTTGTACAATATATTAATCACATGTTTATTTTTTTCATATCCATAAAATTTGTGTATCTTGTTTGTTAGTACCATCTTTTTTTACAGCATTTCAGGTACAAATGTTAGCGTTGCTTGGATAAATAAGTAAACAAAAACAATGTGGAGAGCATCATGCAAATGATTAGTTCAGTTGTAGTGTATTAATTACACAGTACATTTGTTTTCTGGTGGAATAAGTTTATGTGCTAGTGGGTGGGTGTAAGCACCATTGTAGGTAATGTGAAAACTGAATTTATTCCTAATGATTTTCATCTATTTTGGATTATGGATTTGCATAGAATTTGACTAATATAGAAAATAATGTGCAACTTGGAAAATGTGCCCACTTGAGTGGCCGTCATGAACTACGTACATGCTTTCAGTGATGCATATTAATTATTATTCAAAGTGTATGTGTAGAGAAATTATAGTGGTCTTTTTATATTAATGAATTTACATTATGTCTTTGCCTTTTTTATCGTAGGACTTAAGTTAGCGAGGTTTGGGCCTAGTCTGCACATTCTCATATTTAACTGCATTTTTTAAATAAAATCGTGGGAATGTATATCCAGTAAAATCAATTCATGTATTGTAAACACTGTGTTGACCAAACATTAGCAGATGTTTCACATGAGAACTGGTTGCTAGAATATCTTGTATTAGTAGTTGTTACACTGTATAGTTTGATGCGTGAGACAGCGATGTTCCCGGGAACTAACAATGGATGCACTGACTGGAGTACAAATGGATACAAAAATTTTACCTGACGAGCCTGATGATGGGAACAGGAGAAGAGGAGCCACTTATAGACATGCGAAAGACAGTTTGGTTATATCTTAGATTTGGTGTTTAATCCTCATTGGACAAATTGTAAACATGCAATTTTCTGACTAATTATAATGTGGGAAGTTCTTTAGGTAATTTTAACTTAGCACAAGTGCACAGAGGAGAGACATGCGTATTCTTCATGTATGAGGAACTGAACAGTTCCTGATGGCTTTGTTCCTATCTTTAACTTTATTGCTTAAAATCTTGATGCGGAATGCTGACCCCTTAGACATTGCTTCTTAAATGGTTCAGGGATTGCCTAGACCCCTGTGTCTGAACCATTCCCTTTCACTACCCGTTGCTGATGCTGACCGAATTGATGTGCAGCTTGCTGACCCATATGAGGAGAGGTATAACAAAATGCTGTTGTTCTTGTTGTAAGTTTGTTTCTTGTTTCTAGGTATCAACTGCTATTTTGATAGAGCCATAGTTAGATGCTTTCCAAATGAACTTTGACGAAGTCCAAACATGCTATTCTAATCAGAAGGTTAGTTAGGGAAACCCAGAGAACGCTAGCAAACTATTAATAAAGTTGATGTTGCTCATTTGCTGAATCTAGATGTATGCTATTTCTATTTCACAGCTATTCTTGCTATTGATTTGTACTGTGACACTCGAATGCTCAGTGATCAATGCGTTAGCTAAATTGAGATTCTTTAGAAGACTTGGTCAACCGGTGTTATTCCTATATGTTTATCAGTTGAGATTAATTTATGTGACAATAGCATTGTTAATCTAAGGAAATAAACATTCTAACTTTTACATAAAAGTGTGGTTATTCGTGACCAAATGGGTCATGGTGTGTCAAGATTACTGACTCCAAAGAATATTTGATGATGTTTATTGATTATAATGTTGAGATTGTATTGAATTGGAGACTTATGGAGGAAACACTCTAAGTGCAGTCAGAAGGCTCATTGAACCTCTAACGCGCCCCCTTATAAATAAAACAATTAAAGACCAAATAAGGACAGACGTGCTAACAGAAATGGTAGCAGAGTAGGATGGTTTAGTCTCCTTAAGAGCCCATCATAAGGTCTTTTGCATGGTTAGCCTCCTTAAGAGGCCATCGTAGAGTTTAAAGATAGGTAGAAGAGTAGGATGGTTTGGCTCCTTAAGAGGTCACCATTAAGTCCTTGTTCCCTCAGATTGTGCTAGGAGAATTGGATGGGTAGTCTCCTTGAGATAACAATACAGTTCACTAATTTGACAGAGAAATTGGTAAAGGTTAAGATTTCCAGATTCGATGATACAAAGTGAAAAGATTATGTCTCCCTAAGAACCTATCATGACTTTCTCAAAACCTTGGAGCTTGCCAATGCTTGTTTGAGGATGTTCTCGGCGTTCTGTTGACAGAGTGAATGAAATAGGTTTTGCGCTTCCACAGCTTAAGCTGGCAGTTGAATTGTGATGTTTGAGAGTGTTTAGAGAGTTTGCGTACTCCAGATGAAGTTGTCAAGGGAGTTTGCGTACTCCAAAGTGTGAGAGTAGGGAAGTCGTTGAACTTCACATGTGTGTGGCGCTTTGTGCTAACAAAATTGTCCGCGTGGTTGTTGGTATACTAACCCCGTGTGGTCGAAGACTCCGGAGTAATAAATAAGTGTATGAGGCACTTGGTTTATGTTGTAATTTGTCTGTTTAATAGGTCAGTCGGCGTGGTTGACAAACTCATAGTGCGTGTTAAAGTGAGTGAAATGTTTTCAGCTGAGATTTGATGAATCCTATGTGCATCAGGATAGACTCAATGATCAGTTGAGAGTGAAATTTGCTGGTCGAATTTTGCTTGCAAGTTAGGGAAACTGAGATAGAAAGGAGTATCTGTTAGAGCAAAATGCCACAGTGAAAAATCAGTAAGGTTTCTGAAGCAATTGGATTACCTACCTGTAGTAAACAGACAAATTAGGTTTTTGATTTTATTTAGTGTTTGCAGTATTTGCATTTGAGTTGAGGAGGGCAAGCCGAAAGACTTTGTCAGCCGCTGTACGTGTGAGTGTGATGTCATTGGAGCTGTGCTGGGATAGGCTGGTTAGTGAGAGAGGTTGCAAATGGATTGATGGACAACTGTGAAGCATAATTGGTTGAGAGGGTCGGCAAAAAGGATTTTGGGATTGAAAGTCACTTCCTGATTTGATTGAGAGTAGCGTAAATTACCAAAATGAACATTTTCAAAGCTTTAAAGAGTGCCCTAAGGGAAGATACGTATATTGCAACTAGAATAGGAGAAATTACACGGCCCGAAGGTACACCCGCTTATATCGTATTTCAGGAACAGGATGCTGCACCATGTCTTTGGCTGAAACAATGGTGCAAAGAAACGGAGAGAGATGGGAGCTTAGCATTTTCTGCACATGGAACATTTAATTTTAGAATTTTAGAGAAATTGAGGAGAGTATTGTATGATTTCAAACCTTCTCCGAGACTTGCACAATTTGAAGCATTAGCGATTTGAGTACTAGTGAGCAATTTTTTTTTTAGAACTGAGACTTTATAGGGAATTTAGTTGTTTCCGGTAATTACCCAAGAGAGCAGGAATGAGGCTAAAAAGGGTACAAAGGAGTGGGATTCTTATCCTTCGGACGACATAGAGCAGAAATCTGTAGAGAATAGGAGGTCTTTAACACAGGAGGAAGAGTCAGATGATGATGAGTTTATTTTACAGTTATTGAGAAATCGTCCCCCATCATATGCAGCACATGAGAAGAGTTCCAATACCAGTGTAGACCCTACAGCTCCGTTATCGACTGAATCCACACAGAGCCAGATACAGGTAAGCCATAGGTTTCCGAATACCTATGCGGTTGAAAGGCCTATGCCGTAGGTGTATGTTCCCAGACTTTATCCAGATGTACCTATTGCAGGTACTGCAACAAACTCAGTAGTACCGTCAAGGCAGGTTTATCAGAAGCTGATTTTGGCCCAGATAGATTCTACCCCGAATTTGATCTCCCCGATACAGACACAGACAATCCCGAGATACACCCTCATAATAGGATGAAAGATAGAAATTTCTGCATTGATGAGTCAGAATATAGGAATAGTGTACCCTAAAGACCCAAATGCCCGATCAAGTCCAGATGCAGTGTCAGTACCAGTTACCGTAGGTCTAGTTATACCATTGTTTGCCAGGGAAACAATAAGAGCAGTGAGCAGAAAATCCTGAAACCGAGCATAGAGAGGGAGAAATTCACTGCAAATGCAAGAATGATGACCCCCTTGAGATTGACATTTGATAGAACTGGTCCATTAATTGATTTAGGTCCTATCAGGACTCCTCCAAGTTATGAAGTAACATAGGTCCTAATCCAAGCATGGTGACAGCAGAGACCCCGAACCTAACGTTACAGCAAATGTCTGGTGTAAGTAATAACATTTCTTTACAAGGTTTGACAGCTCAGCAGTTAATCGAGTGGTTAGAGAGGTTGAATAATAGTCAAGGATATTCCAGAGGAGGAAGTGCCCTAAATTTGACCAGACTTAGATTGGAAGCAGAAGACCTAATTGAGGGAACGATGGGGTTGGACAGGATCGACACATTCAGAGAAAATTAGTTGTGTTACTCAAGAAAACTGATTTACTGCTTTGTTAGTATAGCACATCAGAAATTGGCAGACTTAGCAGAGAAATACAATATAGAAATTGAGAAAAACAAACACTTAGAGGAGTTACAGATTAGAATTTGACTCAAAGGATTTTGAGAACATGAGAGTTCAGGAATGAAAATTCACATTAGAGAACTAATTCAGAGCATTCAAACATGGAGACCATTAGATAAATGGGAAGGCAGATGGGTGAAGAAAAGAGACCAGAAAAAAGGGATTCTGCAAATTTTTCTGTGAATGTGCAGCAGGTTGAGGTTCCAGTGAAAATCTTACCAATGAGAGAGATTCCCGGAGGGAATTTTGTGCATGTCCCTTGGAGCAGAAGTGACGTTGTCATTTACAAATGATTACCCCAGACTGAGAGAGAAGCCAGTAGAGTATTACCAGCAAACAGATAGGTTTTTAAAACTCGCAAAAATGCCTGTGGGAGAATTTGAACACCCTGTTGGAAATAGTAGTTCCACCAAACTTGTGGGTGAAAAAGAAGTGTAGATTGGCCAACAAGGGAACCTCAGAGAGATCCAGCAACAGGTGCACCGTCTCATGACTTAATGAAATATTGCTATAAGCTTATTGAATTTTTGAAAATAAGAATTTCACCCAAAAACATTGACTGACAGAGAATAGACTGGACAGCTCAGGAAAGCAAGGAGTCAATACATGCATACTACGGGAGATTGTTGCAGGCATTTAAACATTACAG
This sequence comes from Pleurodeles waltl, assembly GCF_031143425.1. Lineage (NCBI taxonomy): Eukaryota > Metazoa > Chordata > Amphibia > Caudata > Salamandridae > Pleurodeles > Pleurodeles waltl. The sequence continues at coordinate 195,253,118 of NC_090440.1, read as the reverse complement.
TGGCACAGAAACAGTTGAGCCAAAAGACATGATCCATTTTAAGTTCAGGTTTGTCAAAGAATTGAGACCTGAAATTAGCCAGATGGTTAAGAGTCATTTGATTTGCTGGCAAGCAAAGCCAATTGATGAAGTACTGCAGTATGCAAAGTACTGTAGGGACGGGATTGAGTTGAAGCAGAGAAAGTTGAAAGAGAAGGCAATGGTGATGCAGATTAAAGCGGCACAAACAGGAATGCAGGGAAGTTTTCCCCAACAGCAGCAGCAGGGAACACATGGTTTCAGAACCAGGCGAAAGGCAGAGGTCATGGTGGAACTGGAAATGTGAACTGTAGTCCTGATTTGAATACTGTCGTCGTTCAGGATGACGTGCAAGAAATGAAGAGGTTGTTACCATGTCACACTTGTCAGTCACAACAAATGCAAACTCAGGTTCAAATGGTACCTAAACAGCAAATGTAAGTACCTCAGGCCCCAGGGAGCAGCAACAGGCAGTGCTTCCTCAGCAAGTCACAGGTCAAAGTTTTAGTCAGAGTAACAACACAGCACACCAATTCCCACTACACAGTGAGGATGGAATAAACGATGATTGCGTGAGTGAGAGTTCAGATGAGGAGGAATCTGTGTTAGCAGCTTCACTAGAAGTGGATCAGAAAGGCCCGTATGTGAAAGGAAAAGTGATGGGCCACAAAGTCTCATTCTTAGTTGATACAGGAACTACACGCCCTACAGTGAGAACTGAAGAAGTTCAGGGAAAACAGTCAAAATTGTAGGAGTCGCAAAACAATATTTGACAAACCCTATCACATAACCAGTTCAGGTTAAAATTGCAAGGATTACACAAATTTGTTGTTTGTGACCCGAGTCCGGTATCCTTACTAGGTGGGGACTTGTTATGTAAGACAAGATGTTTAATTTCTTGCTTAAATGGTGGAATTGCCATTCAGACAAACAGTGATCATGAAGATGACTTGTCCACAGACACAGATTGTGATACACTGAATGAGGAGTACCCCTTAATTAGTTTCTTTCCAGTTTTCACAGTGAGAGGTCTTCCTTCTGACTTATAGGGAACAGTTAAAATGAAAGTGTGAGATTTTACAGGAAAATACATTGGTCTAATCAAAGAAGTTGAGCCAGTTAAGGTCCCAGTCAAGCCAAATGCGATTTTCCCCCAGATTCCTCAGTACCAGATGACACGAGACGATTGAAGGGATTGCACCCATAATTTCAGAATTATGGAAGCCAAGATGTTTTAAAAGAAGTGCTGAGTAACCCATGCAATTCACTGATAATGGGACTGTGAAAGCCATGTGGGAAATTCTGAATTGTTCAGGATTTGAGGAAAGTAAATGACATTGTGATTAAGTGTTGTCCTGTGGTGCCAAATCAACCAGTGATATTGTTTCAGATCCCCTGTGATGCTGAATGGTTCACCATACTGGAGCTGTCACATGCATTCTTTTCCATACCTCTTCATGAGGATAGTTCATTTCTTTTCTGTTTTAAAATTTTGGATCGAGTCTAGAGTTGGTGTAGAATTCCTCAAGGGTTTTCGGAGTCACCGTCCATTTTCAACCAGATCTTGAAAAATAATTTGGAGTCATTAGAAATGCCTTTCCAATCGATGTTAGTCCAGTACATTGATGATTTTGTTAATTGCTTCAAAGACAACAGAAGCATGCAAGTATGATACTATTGCTTTGCTGAATCATTTAGGGAAGAATGGGCATAACGTGTCCCCAGTGAAATCACAGTATTGCCAGAAAGAAGTGAAGTATTTGGGTCACTTAATTGAACAGGGAATTAGGAAGATTTCCAGAGAAAGGGTTACAGCCATATTGCAGATGAATCCCCCCAGCGACACAGAGAGATGTCAGGATGTGTTTGGGAATGGTGAGCTGTTGTCGTCAGGGAATTCCCAACTTTTCAGCAATTTCAAAGCCATTGCAGAAGCTGACTCACAAAGAAATTACCGATCCCTTATGGTTTGGACAAAGCCTGTATGGAAGCCTTTACTGAGTTGAGAGAGAGTTTGTGCAAAGCCCCGGCTTTGGGTATGCCTGACTACACATAACCCTTCTTGTTGTTTTGTCATGAGCGTGATGCTTGTTCTTTGTCTGTTCTGACTCAAGTCCATTGTGGTGTAAACCGCCCAGTAGCATATGTTTCAGCTACTTTGGACCCAGTTGCAGCAGCATTACCAGATTGTCTGTCTGCATACAGTCGCTGCAGTTGGACAGAGCCTCACTCAGAGCAAGAACATTGTGATGGGACATCCATTAACTATCATGGTCCCTCACTCCATTGAAGTTTTACTCACCAGAACCAAGACTCTGTATTTTACTAATGCCAAGCTGACGGAGTATGAGGCTGTCATCCTGGGGCCCTCAAACGTGTCATTGAAAAGGTGTACAGTGCTTAACCCAGCAACTTTACTTCCAAATGAGAACATTGAGGTGGACAAATTGAAGGAAGTTGAACATGACTGTCTGGAGGTTACTGATTTGTTCACAAAACAGAGACCTGATATTCGAGATACTCGATTGGAAGAAAATTACCAAATTATTTTTGTTGATGGTTCCTGTTTAAGAGGTAACATGGGAACATTGAGAGCAGGATATGCTGTGTGCACAATTTCTGGTATACTCGAAGCATCCTGGCTTCGAGGAGTGTACTCTGTGCAAGTGGCTGAGTTGGTAGCCCTTCTGAGAGCTTGCCATGTCTCTGCACAGCTTAAAGTTGCCATTTATACAGACAGCTAGTATGGATTTGGAATAGTCCATGACTTTGGCCAACTATGGTCACAGAGAGGTTTCCTGACCTCTTCCGGTTCACCAGTTAGAAATCGTGAAAGAATCCACAACTTGTTACAAGCTATTCAAATGCCTGAAAAGATTGCTGTGGTGAAATGCAGTGCACAGCTGAAGTCACAAGATTTTGTTGCAATGGGAAATGGATATGCGGATCAAGTTGCAAGGTTTTGTGCATTGAACTGTATATCATTCAAAGATAAATGGGAACTATTACCTGAAGAAGAAAAAATGTGCCCAAATTATGCATTACATGTTATAGATACTTGGGAAGAGCTGAAAACACTTCATGATAATGTTAACAAAGATGAGAAGAAGAATTGGATAAAATTGAATTAAAATGTGTTCAACGTGAAGATGATGTGTGGGTATCAGGAGAGAGACAAGTGGTCTTGCTGAATAGTTTGTTGACTCAAATGGTGAGATATAACCATGGTCAAGCACATGTTGTAAGGGATGTGATGATTCGAACATTTCAACATTTTTGGTTCAATCCAAAATTTAGACAGGTTGCCGAAGCAATTTGCCACCGTTGCATCATCTGTCAGCAGATAAACGTGAGTAAAGGGACTGTGGTCCATATGAGCCACGTTGGAAGAGCGGGAAGTCCTTTTAGCGGAATGCAGATGGATTTTATTGAGATGCCTGTGTGTGGTGGATTAAGATATGTGTTGGTGATTGTTTGTATCTTTAGCCACTGGATTGAAGCTTACCCTACGTGAAGAAATGAGAGCCTTACCGTAGCGAAGTTACTGCTTAAGGAACTGATACTGCGCTTTGGTTTCCCAGTCTCTTTGAATCAGATAGAGGAAGTCACTTCAACAATGAAGTAATTAATTTACTATGTTCAGCTTTAAATATTGAGCAAAAGTTGCATTGTAGCTACTGCCCTGAAGCCTCAGTACTTTTTGAGCAAATGAATGGTACCTTGTTTTGCTTCACTAATGACCGAGCTGAAAAACTTATGCACTGACAAAAATCTCTGGAATGCACTTCTTAGTCCAAAGAAGACATCTATAATTTCACGCCGCAAGGTTCGTAAAAGGAGATTAGCATGCTGAAAGAACACGTTTAAAAATGGTCACAGCAATGAAATGAAAACATGTACAAATGATTCTCCACTGCAATATACACAGCAAATATATGTATCTATATTATGATGCAAAGCAAATAATGAATTAAAAAATATGCATCACCAGAGGAAAGGGCACAACTGCTTTATCTCCCTCCTTTTCAGCATCAGATCGCCAGATCCCAGAATTGATCGAGGAGAGAGAGATCAATTATCCTCACGGGGAGAATGACACACTCCAGCGTCCTGGATATGCCTGAGATCTGCAAATACTCTCTGTCCCCCGGTCCATCTGGTCTCGGCCTCTTATACTTTGAACAAACAAGAGAGGAAAATTCTAGAACCTCCCTCTCACTGCTAAAGTTTATTTATTCCAAAAATTCTGATTGATTTAGGACAGCTTTGAAAATAACACGTCGGGACGTGGCCACATTCCCAAGGTGCAAATTCAAAACAAGACCATTCCCTGCTGTCTTAGTACGTTCTCATCAGCCTAAGCCCTAGGTGGGAAAGAACACAGAAAATAAAAATTTACTCATTGTACAGTGTGGAAAACTACTTGCAGCTTTTAACGTGGCAGTGGCTAATGCTAAAATAAAGTCAATAGGCAAAATGGAGCTGGTGGTAAGTAATGTGATATTGTGCTGCTAGGCTAAGTGCAACGTGGAGTCAGTGGTCAAAACATAAATATCATAACATACCTTTAACGCAAGAATTTCAAAGATGTGTGCGTCCATGAATTTGAAATGGCCAGATGCACTGCCGTTAGTTCTGATGACCATGAGAAACACACCCGACAGGAAAACTGGACTGTCGCCATATGAAATCCTCATGGGCAGAGCAGTGAGGTTGCCAGCTGTTCCTGCAAGTGCTCTTGTGAACATGACAGATGATATGGAGTTGGATTACTGCAAAGGTCTGGTTGATGTGATTCGCTCTTTCTCTCATCAGGTGGAAGCCACCACACTGCAACCGTCTCAAGACCAAAGACACAACCTGAGAGTGGGAGACTGGGTTGATAAGAAAACATGTGAGGAAGACTTGTTTGGAGCCTCGGTGGAAAGGCTCTTGCAAAGTAGTACTGGCTGTGAAGTGCGCTGGAGTTCCGAACTGGGTTCATGCCAGCCTTACGAGGAAAGTACCCTGTCCTTTGGACAATGAATAAGAGTTGTTGAGAGTCCAGACAAAACTGAGGCTCAGAGAAAGACACAGGAGAATCAGAGGCTGAATCTGAGCAGATTGAAACCAGTGCAAACACTGCTGTGAGAGACGAAGTGGAAGACCTACAGGCAAGTGACAGTGAACCAACCTCAACTGAGGTGACAGGAGAGTCTAGTCAGAGGAGGGCTCTCCCAAAAGCAGGTGGTCTTGAAAGACAAACAGAGCAAAAGACAGACCCCGAGGGGGGAGGAGTTGAGGCCAAAATAATCTGACTCATCCTAAACCAGTCACAGGTACGTCAAGAGAAAATCCTGCAGAGCAAAGGGAAGTTACAAATCCAGCACTGAAAAGAGCATTGACAAAAGGTCCATTGAAAGGAGATATGTGGCTGAAATCACAAGCAAAGGAAAGAAGCAATTACAGTGACAACAATTGAAGAGGAAATAGACACAACAAGAGTAGAAGATTTTAGTGATGGAGAATTAAATGGAGATTGAAGATTGAAAAGAAAGAAAATTGCAAGTATGCAGGTCCTGAAAGGGCATATGCAACGATAAGTGAATGGCAGAGTGAATTTTTGTCTTTTTGTTTTGATCGAGACATCCGTCAATATTTTGGCATGTGAAGAAGATCAATGAACTGAACTTTGTAGAACTGTGAACTGTTGAAAGTAAATGAAAGGACTTTTGAAATGACCTGATTTGACAAGCTGCTAAACCGATTTTGACAAGCCACCTATTTTTGAGAAAAGGTACTGGAAGATAGACTGAAAGCTGTGAATAACTGCCAAAGGAGATTGTAGATTTTTGTTTTGTTTTGCTGCATAGTTATATTTTTTTCCCTTTTACTTTCTGATTCTTTACAGATCATGAAGAACCATAGCCAACAAGTTAGGAGGAATAGGTGTTGTAAATACATAGGTGTTGGTTTGGCAATTGTATGCATGATATTGTGTCTGGTGTTGATTGTGAGTATGTTTTTTCTTGACAAGATTGTGGGCAACCATACCTCTGCGTTAGAGACAACTACTGCTCTCACGGAAGTAAATATGTTTAGGATAGGTGAGAAGTACTTACATGTAATCATACAAAGTCAAAGGGTACACTGTTCCAAACAAAAAGAGAAAACCAAGAGACCTGCTACTACAGGAGCGTGAACCCTCATGCATCACAATGGATGACTAGCTTCATCATCAGGAACGCTCCTCGCCAGGCCGGTACTGCAATGCCTGGCGGGCTCCCCTAAGGGGGCTCTTAACCGCATTGCTCTTTTAGTAGCTGATAAATCCAGGTTATGTGGATGGGGAACCCGCTTATAGGTCCCAAAGCAAACCGGAGAGAGTAGAAAAAGAATAAAATTGGTTATCCATCTCGAAAAGACATCATGAATTTAATCAGTATGAGTGAGATGGAGACCAAGATTAAAAACCAAAGTGAAAGTAAAAATGATGAGTGGCAATGCTCAATTACTTTCAAGACAAAAAATGAAAACACAGGAGGACTGAGACTGTCAGGACCTCCTAATCGTGGGTCGACATGTTTCGTGTCTAATGGTCCAGCCGGATCCTACAACGCTTCATCAGGACCAAAAAAATTATACAACATCTTCTCCAAAAGTTTTAACTAAAGAAAGCTCAAAAGTGGGAGATAAAAAAGGACAGTCACTTACGTTAAGTCAACTGGCTACAACAATAGAGGTCGCCCTGGAAAAGAAAATCAAAATCACGTGTTTCAAAAGTGACCAGGCTTACATGTAGACAGTACCCAAGGAGAACTTTCTTCTAATATTTTCTATTGTTTGTTGCATGTATATGTTGAGACAGGGGGTGCAAGAGATTATGTTTGCACGCAGATTCCTTCATCAGTGGAGGAAGGAGTTACTTACCATAGTTTGCCCCTTACTTATGGAATAAGTTGTAGTCTTTTAATAACAAGATTTTATAACCAGGAGTACATTCAGTACTTCTGTTCCAATCATGATGATGTGTTAGTAGAGTAGCTAAGGAAAACACCATAGACTTAGTGAGAGGATTCTTTGAATCTACATTGACATTTGGCACAGCTTACATGCTTGCTAACCCCTGCAAAAAAGAGTTTCCTAGGTGAGACAGATGACAGGAGAAAGGCATTAAAGGAGAAACTGGAAAAGGGCTTGGAGAAAAGGATATTTAGAAATAATCATGCATTTAGTGACATAAAGACACAGGGGAGGTTAGCATTAGATGCACAACACGTAGGAAAGCTTTGTGTATATAGGCCTAAGTCTAGAACTGATACGTTGTTTGTGGGAATGAGTGAATGTACACATGTGTTTTTGTTTCAGAGTAAATGGGCATTCACGTTAAATGGACAAGTATACAGCCATTCCACAAGTTTATTACATCTGTGGACCAAATGCGTATTACCGTCTTCCAAGAGGATGATATGGCACATGTTACTTGGTGATAGTTTTCCCAAAGATTTATTAGCTTGAGAACCTAAATTAAGTACCTAAAGTGACTGAATTACATCATGTTAGACAGAAGCGGGAATCTTATTCTGGCATAGTTGGAGACATATTTGGAGCAATAATTCCTTCAGTGGGAGTTATTCTGAATTCTTTGAAAATTCGAAAGTTGTCTACTATTGTGGATAACATGCTGACACATTTTTCAGGAGCCATGACCCTAATGGATACAGAAATGGCTGTGGTAAGATCCATGACTCTTCAGAACTGCCTTGTGTTAGATATCCTTTTAGCGAAAGAGGGCGGAGTTTGTAAAATGCTGAACTTGCAACGTTGCTGCTCATATATACCTAACAACAGTAAAGAAATTAGAAGCCTTATTAACAATTTGACTAATGGTAGCGCTGATTTGAAAGAGCTGAAAGAACCTGGAGTTTGGGAAAATGTTGGCAAGGGTTTTGCTTCTGTGGGAAATTGGCTTGGCAACCTAGGGAAAGGGATAATTCGAAAATAATACTGATAATATTGATTATTGTGATTTCTATAATTGGAGCATAGGGAATTTATAAATTATATTGTGATTAAAATGAGGACATTGAAAAATGATCAGAGGATGGACGAAATTAAAATGGAAAGATTATTTAGGGAAAATTTGAAAAGGGAAAGAAAATGTTAAAGTTTTAGGGAGAAATATTTTTAGGCGAACAAAGATTTGTATGGAATGATGTGATTGTGAATGCTGAATATATTATAAATGATTTTCATGTATTTTTTATTGTGAGTTTGCATAGAATTTTATTACTATAGAAAATAATGTGCGACTTGGAAAATATGCCCACTTGAGTGGCCGCCATTAACTACGTAAATGCTTTCAGTGATGCATATTACTTATTATTCAAAGTGTATGTGTAGAGAAATTATAGTAGTATATTTTATTAAGGAATTTATTTACATTATGTATTTGCCTTATTAATTGTAGGCCTTAAGTTAGCGAGGTTTGGGCCTACTCTGCACAGCCTCAGATTAAGCTGCCTTTTTAAAATAAAATTGTGAGAATGTATGTCCAGAGAAATCAATTCATGTATTGTACACACTGTGTTGACCAAACGTTAGCTGATGTTTTTAACTTTCTCCCAAGAACTGCTTGCTAGAATATCTTGTATTAGTAGCTGTTACACTGTATAGCTTGATGTGTGAGACAGTGATGTTCCCAGGAATTAACAATGGATGCACTGACTGGAGTATGAATGGATACAAAAATGTTACCTGACGAGCCTGTTGATAGGAATAAGAAAAGAGGAGCCAATTATCGACATGTGAAAAACAATGTGGTTGTATCTTAGATATGGGGTTTAATCCTCATTGGACACATTGTAAACGTAGATTTTCTGCCTAGTTACAATGTGGGAAGTTCTTTAGGTGATTTAGCCCGACTGCACAGAGGAGAGGTGCGCTTAATCTATTCTGTCTGAGGAGCTGAACAGTTCCAGATGACTTTGTTCCTATCTTTAACTTTATTGCTTAAAATCTTGATGCTGAATGCTGACCCCTTAGACATTGCTTCTTAAATGGTTCAGGGATTGCTTAGAGACCCCGATGACTGAACCATTCCCTTTCACTACCTGTTGCTGATGCTAACCGAACTGATATCAAACTGACAAAGATAATTGCAGGTTGCTAATCCATATGAGGAGAGGTATAACAAAGTGCTTTTGTTCTTGTTGTAAGTTTATTTCTTGTTTCTAGGTACCAGTCGCAACAGTTTTATGGGCTTGGGTGGATTAGGGCACATAGGGGTTCACTGGGTCGCCAATACCATGATGGGGAGGGTCTGCCCATGGTCAAGTAGGGGAATCTCCTGTATGTATCCGTGGGTAAGTGGGTAAGCATCCGGAGGGTTGGAGGTAGTTGTAGAGGAAAAGTAGGAAGAAGGGGTGAGGAAAGTGGTAGGAGGGAAGGACAGAAGTGAAGAGAAACATAAAAGGGGATGTGAGAGAGAGAGGGGCGTGGGCGGGGAGAGCGTTGCATCAGCAGTTGGGGAAAAGGTAGGTGTGCCTGTGCACCTCTATACGGGGGTCGGGTCCAGCTGTAGTGGGATGTGTCCATTGGATGCATCTGAGGGTGCAGCGTATGTAAAGGGACGTATGCTGTGCTCATGATCACTGCGTGGCATCCTGGAGAAAGGTGCCCATACTTGAATGAAAGTCTCAGTCCTGTCCTGCAGGTTGTAGATGACTCTCTCATAGGAGGCTGTCTGATATAGTGCCAAAAGCCATTCAGTATAAGAAGGGGGGGAGGGGGGTGCAAATGGCAGAGTATGCAGAGCTTGGCTGTGCCATATGCAGGAGGCGTGACTGAGGTCGTGAGGCATCTTGGGACTCCACCTCATTGTGTAGGAAGATCATATAGTGGAAGAGAGGGAGGGCGACGGGTATGGTCTCACGTCGCATGTTCTCGACTACGTCCCAGTAAGATCGAATGGTAGGATAATCACAGTATATCCATGAGATAGCAGTCGGTATGGGGGCAGCACCAGCAGTTTGTGTGGTTTAATAGGCCTGCTGCCTGTAGTTTCACTGATTTCTGGTGCCAGTTGTGTAGGGTTTAAAAGAGGCAAAACTTCATGCGAGCCTCTTGTAATTCAACCCAGTCCTCTGTTTCATAGTCCACCTGCAAGTTAGCCTGCCAGATGGTGCGGAGGTTATTTTGTAGGGGGTAGGGGAAATAGCTGGTGAATCAAGAGGTTGGAAAAACCTGACATTACTCTGCGGAAGCTGACCCATATTCTGAGATAGGAATCCACCGGTCAGGGTTGGAGAACCCAAGATTTCGCCCTTATGCAATGGTAAAGGCAGTGCTGGAGCTGGAGATATCTCCAAGACTGGCTCAGTGATAGGTGAACTTCTCTCGGAGCGATGCAAAGGGCTTAAGGGCACCCCTGGCAATAATCTGGCTGAGGCTATCTATGCCCATAGGGGCCACTCTTTCCAGTCCAATGCCTGGCCACTGATAGACTGGCTGACATTGTACCATAGGCAGGCATGCTCATGGAGGTGCGAGTTCACACCAAGCAGGTGGTGGACCCGTCGCCATGACTTCCTCATAGCACTCAGCACTGGGTTGACAGGTTGTATCACAAATGCTTTGTCCTCATAGAGTGAGCTTAGACTCTGGGGCCACGCCAGAAGCGAGCGTTCTACGTGGACCCACAGTGATGGGTCTTGTATCCCAGGGGGCACGTAGGCAGGTTAAGAGAGGTGAAGAGCTAAAGCGCAGGTCTCTACTGAGGGTAGGTCCAGTCCACCGCATGAGCGGTAAGCCAAGAGTTTGATACTAGCTAGTGGTGGTTGGGAAGTCCCCCAGTAAGAATGTATGCACCTGTCAATGGAGCAGAGCATGGGTAGAGGGACCAGTAGGGGCAGCATGCCCAAGATGTAAGTATACTGCAGTAACATCACCATTCACACTGCTTGCACTCTATCCCATAGGGAAAGGCTGAGGCGTGACCATTTCTCAAAATCCAGTTTCATGCGTGCTATTAAGGGGTCGAGGTTGTCCGCTATCATGCGATCTAGGCCTCTATTAATATAAAGTCCTAAATACTTGAGGCTGGCAGGGGCCCTTCGAATGGGAAGCCACATATAGCCACGTTCATGGTTATTCTTATTCTAGTCAGTGAGGATATCCTGCAATGTCCGGAGGGAGCGAGGGAAGTCTGTGAGTATAAGTGGTATATTGCCCGCATAAAAGTAGATTGTGGATGTGCCACCTGGAAGGGGGATTCCGTGTATGAGCGGCGAGTGTCTGATTGAGGCCACCAAGGGTTCTATGGGCAAGAGAATCAGAAAGGGTGATAGTGGGCAACCCTGTCAGGTTGCTCTCTTTATTGGGAATGGGTCAGAGAGAGACCCTCACAGTTCACCTTTGCCGTAGGTGCGTAGTAGAGCCAACAAACCTTGGCGATGAAATCACCCTCAGACCAAAAAGTCATAATATCTTAAAGAGGTACCACCACTCAACTCTGTCAAGCACTCTTTTCTGCATCTAGGGAGAGTGCAAGGGTGTTGCCCTGGAGGTCCTTGGCCGACCACAGAGTGTGTGCTAAAGTACAGAGGTGATTTCTGGAAGAGCGATCTGGACAAATCCCACCTGTGTGTGGTGGATGAGGGATGGTATCACCTTCCTGAGATGGGCCGCCAGAATACCTGCCAGGATTTTAATATCTCTGTTGAGCAGAGAGATGGACCTATAGCTCCCACAAAGTAGGGGGTCTTTCCCATGTTTTGGTAGTACTGATGTCACTGCTTTGTTTGAAATGGAGTCCACAGAGCTCGTACGTTACGCCTTGTGAAAGGCTTCATATCGGGAGTCAGCTGTATCCTTGCATGTCCATTTGTAGACCTCTGCGGGGAAACCATCTTTCCCGGTGGTAGTGGAGCCTAGAGAAGGCCTGTACTATCCCAGTCTTGCTGATTTCCCCCTTGAGTAGTTTCCTGCTGGCATAGTTGAGGCAGGGGTTGGGTATTCCATCTAGGAAGGCAGCCAAATGCGCAGTCTCCTCTATCTTCGGGGGGTGGGGGATCGGTAAAAGTCAGCTAATTTGTCTACAGTGGCCTGTGGGCATGTGAGAACAGTGCCGATCACTGACTGGGTAGCAGGGATGGCTAGTGCTGTCTCCTGCTACCATAGTTGGGCTGCCAAGAGACGATCTGCCTTCTCTCTCTGTTCATAATGTCTCCCCTTCCGTTGCTGGAGAGCATATTCCACCTTCTAAGTGAATAATGAGTTCAGGTCTATGCGGGCCTGGTCCAGACGGCAGTGGACAGGAAGGGAGGGTGTATTGGCAAGTGAGAGCCCTAATCTCGCCCTATAGTTCATTCTGCCGGGCCGCTCTTCGAGCATGGTCGAGGGCAGCATCCTTCATGAGCTGACCTTTGCCGCAGCCTACAAGACCTTCTGGGAGAAAACAGACCCCCTTGTTATCGATTAAGTGGAAATGTGTGAGTGCAACTGCACTTTTCTTTGGGGGGTACGGTAATGCAGTATATTTCAATCACCATGGTTTGCATCCCCATGAGGAGAGTCCCAGGTCAAAGGTAGTTAGGACAGAAGAATGGTCAGAGAGGGCAGCCTCCAGGATCCAGGATTCTCTCCCAAGGGCAACCAGCCGGTGGGAGATTGGCACATAATCCAGTCGGGATTGAGTGCGGTGGACCAGTGACCGAAAGGTCATTCTTCCTGGTGGGAGAGACATCGGTGGTCCACCAGGCCATGATCTGATAGTACATCTATGAGGAGAGCCCTGTCGGCATTGCTGCCCATGTCAGGAAGAGGTTAAATTGGAGAAATAATAGGCGCTTGTGACCCGTGGGGGTATATACTGAGTCGATGCATAATGTACGGTCACAGAGTTTAAGTTTGGCTAGGATGTACCAGACATCTGAGTCGGACCAGGCCTTGAGGATGGTGAGGGGCAGAGATCTGCATAAGAGGATTGCAATGCTACATTTCCTGGAAGAGCTGTGTTAAAAGGAAGCTGTCGGCAGCTACTGTGTAGCACTCGGCCCACCCATTCTCGCCGCAGTTTCTCAGACTCAAGATGGGAGAAATGGATTTCCTGTAGGAGGGCCACATCCATGCGTTTAAACTGATGGTAGGATAGTACTTCTTCTGTTTTACATAGTGCGTCAGGCCATTAACATTCCAGGATATAATACGCAACAAGGTGGAAGTCGCAGGGGTTGGGGAGGCCATTGGCACGGCGAAGGGCACGTATAGTGGTCGCGTGGCTCGTGGGCCGCAGAGGTCAGGCACGAGGGGGTTAGGGGGGAACCATGTAGGAGATACTTGAGGGGGCTAAGGAGGAAAAAGGAGAGAGTGGGTAAAGTGCAATAGAGGGCGAAGTAGAAGTTGAAGAGGAAGGAAGATGCACAAGGGGAGGGCTGTGCAGCGAATCCCTTGACGCTGTGAAGGAGGATATGTCTACTGTAATAGGGATTCTGGTGTGAAGGGGGAACAAAACCATGAGAATGGCGCTGGACCGAGGGAGTTCTTGATGGGGGCCAAAGGCTGTGTAAACTTGCCCCATCCGCGTGCCAGGAGCTCCCCCCCGGGAGTGGCGGCCTCAGAGGTGTATAGGGGTGAAGCAGTGTGTTATTGGAGCCGGGGTTGCATCCTAAAAAGGATGTGTTCGCATTGAATGGCTAGAGTCTCAAGTATTCATGGGTGTGGGAGAGGGATGTTGACAAAGTGATGTATGTGGGAACAAATGCCTGTTGTGCAGGAAGCAACCGCCACCTGTCCGAAGGGGTAGGCCAGTGACCATGGTAAGGGAGTGGGATGGGGACATTAGAAAAGGGCTGAGGAGGATAGGTCAAACAGTGTTGCATAAAAAGTGCAGGAATTTCTGCTAACACCATTAGGGAAAACAACACTAGAACGGTGGGTACATCGGTTTAAAGAACAATGCAAAATAGAAAACAGTAACAATATCTTGTGGGACAATAAGTCCCTGCACAATGAATAGGCATATATAAGCCAAACAATAGTCTGGGAACAAAACATGCAGCAGTCACTCGTTAATAACCAGCGATGGGTGCAACAGTGGGGGATCATCAGCAGGGGGAGACCACCCAGTTCTCTATCCTCCATAGTTGAGAAATAGCTATCAGAGGATCAGCCACGCATTAGAATACAGCATCACATCTTGATCATAAAGCAAGCGATAGTCACCTACCAAGTAAGCACTGTGAGGACCTGTGTGAGAAACATCAGTAAAACTACGTAAACATGTTCAAAGGCTGTACTAAAAGAATTAGCTGTAACCAGGCATTGCGGGACGATGAGCCCCCACGCATTTAGGAGACATAGAGATACAAAACAATAGCCATTAATACAGCCCAAGAGAGTGCCATGCAGTGGTCGCTCACATTCGCTCAGCAATAGGTGTGGGAGTGGGAGGTGGTAGCGGACTGAAGCAGCCCAGTGAACCACCCCCCCATGTCTCATATTGGCACTCAGAGTTTTAGTCAAGCCTGGCATGGTTTCATTGCGACTCAAGTTAAGACATGTGGCAGTCATCCCTTGGTAAACAGCGTGAGGACCAACAGTTTAGGTATTATTAGCAATAGGCAGATATGTACAAAGTATATACTCAGTCGCTTCTCCCGGATGTGGAAAGGACCTTGTTCTGTGTCTGCTAATCAATGGGACTGCAGTCAAGCTGTGAGGACAGTGTCAGACCTCTGCCAGTGGAGATCAGAACTTTCATGATCCTGGTCTTGGGTAAGGGCCACCACAGACTTGAGAGCCATTTCTCTGTCATCCTGGGATCTAGTAGGTCGATCCAGTGCCCTGCCTCGATTGTAGGTGGCATTAAAATTTCGGTTGCTTTTTGGAGGTGGGAAGAAGCAGGGATGTATCCACAGGATGTGAGGCAGGAGATGGGTCCGGCAGAGCGTGATCCTTTGCTTGGTCTGAGAGTCCGTGCAAAAAGAGCCTGAGCACATCTGGGTCAAAGAAGTCTCTGGAGCTGCTGTCTTTGGTCTCTTCGAGCCTTCCCAGATGTGGATAACCAAACATGATGCCCAACTTACACAAATGGGGCCGTAGGCTTAAGAACGCCCTCCTTTTATTGCTGGTTTCACAGGAGAAATCAGTGGCAATGCATATTTCGTGCCCCATGAAGGAATACGGGCCTTGGGCGTGGGCCGCTGTCAGGATCTGCCACATCTGTTCATGCCGGAGGAAGAATGCTATTATGGGGCGCACCCGTTCCATTGAATATTTGCGCAGAGCACCCATTCCTTGTGCTCACTGGAACTTAAAGGATGAGTGAACTTGAGTCCCATGAGGGTGGGGAGAAGGTCTTGAAAGAAGTTCCCTTCCCTCAGCTCGTTCCGGAATGCCAAAAAAGTAGACACTGTCCCGGTGGCTTCTGTCCTCCAGGTCTTTGAGTTTGTTCTGTAGGTGCAGCAGTTCCTGGTCTCTTACAGGTTGAATGTTGAGTTGATCATCTACAGTCGTGAGGTGGTGTTCCACCCTAGTCACCCTGTCCTGGAAGCCTGCAATGTCAGTTCTGATTGACCTGGATTCCGCAGCAAGGTCTGAGATCTTGGAGTCCATGTTTTCCAGTCGACGGCCAACCGCAGTGATCTCCTCCAGTATACTTGCCATCTTGGTATCCTGATACTGGCAAGCAACAAGGGGCCATATGTACGAAAGCTTTTTGCCATAGACACAGAATGGGTAAAATCCTTTCGTACATCTGGCCCAAGATTCATAGGGCCCATTTCAGGTCATGTCTGTTGCGTGGTCATGGCGCGTTGCTGGGAGATGGCCCCTGAGAAGAGCAATTGACGGGCATGTTTCTTGTAGGACTTGCCGGTGGGCATCACCTGACTAGGGATGTGGAGAAGAAGCTAAGTCTATGAGCTCAAGGGAGGGGGTATGAGGAGGAGCGAAGGAGTGCCACAGAGGGCAGAGGGAAGGCTGTTGCCCTACTATAGTGGAGTCCAGCGAGTGCTGGCTGTCAGAACAACCTAGAGTATCCGGCACTAGTGTGGAGGCCTGCGGATCCAAGAAAACAGAGGCCTCAAGACTTGACCCTGGCCCCTCCCTCTCCAGTGGGGGGGGTGGCGAGCAGGTCTCATTCAGGGTTCACTCCAATATCTAGCGCGAGGGTGAGAGAAAGGGAAGATCATGGTCACTCGCCTGAATGGGGATCGGTAAGTCCTAGGTCTCAGAGAAGTTGCTCTCCTCAGCTGGCATTCCCCCAGTCCTTTGGGGAGGGATGAGTAGGGTAGATTTGGGTATATCCGGTCGTCCTGGGCCCTCCCCATGTGGAAAGTGGTAAAAAGGAAGAGGAGTCCCCTTCCAATCCCCCACAGCTTAGGGCGACGATGTCCGGCGGAGGGCTGGGGTCAGGCAACTGCTCCACCTCGTTAGTGTGGGGAATACAGCTGGGCGCAGCCAGGCCGGTGGTGAGGGGGGCTATTGAGTCCTTGTTCCCCAGGTGCCAAAGTCTGTGGTGGGGTCCCAGACGGTTGTTTCTGCGGTTGCACCCAGTAGTGCTGCTCATGGTTGGCTGGGCACAGGGAAGGGGTCCATGTCAGTAGACTCAAGTAAGCGTTGTTGGGGCTCTCTTGGAGAGGTGGGCCAAACCTTTGTGTGTGCTCCGCAGGACCCTGAACTGTCACAGGCTGAAGAGCCCAGAGGGAGGGGGGGTAGACCCCCAGGGCTCAGGCCCCCCCCTCAATGTTTGACACCGCAGGTAAGTAGGGGGCATTGCCTGTAGGGGCTGGCATCACCTGGGCTCCACATGCAGAAGTGGCGATGGACCTGGTGCAATCAAACAGCAGGCAGAGGCACACAAGTCTGCTGCTTCACATGCTAGGTGTAGGCCCAGTGCGCGCTCTCGCACATCCCATGTTGTTCCTGGGCACTGAGGGGAGGGATCGGGCACCAGCCCCCCCCCCCCCCAGTACACTTCAGGGCACTGAGCTTTTTAGCAAGCGGCCATCTTCTATTGTGACCGTACTGCACCCGATTTGGCTTCTCTTTCCGACATGATCAATTGCTGGTAAGGTTGTTTCTGGGGTGCTGTTGGCATGTTGCAGGTGTGGCCACTGTGCTTAAACACTGGTGGTCAGTTAATCATCCCTTTCTTGGAAGTAATGATTCTGCCCACTGTGCTGCTTGCAACAAATTGAAATTTCTGTAAATAGCTGTATTTGTTTCTGTTATTAACTTGTGGTTAAAGCGAAAGTAAGCAGGAGAAGGGAATTCTGACAGTTGTTTCGTATCAAAACTTTATTTCGGCTATTAAAGCAACCATTAAAGGGCAGCACAGAAATAGCATAGAGATTATCAAAACAAGTCTAAATCTGCTTAAAAGCACTCTATTCCAGGTACTGTCAACCCATCCTAGGTACAGCTCCAATACTAGAGCGGTCTGGAGCTCTGCATAATTCCTGATGGTGATTTGTGTCATTTCAGTTTCCTCCCTATGCCGCTGTCTCAGAGCTTTAAAGGACTTCTTACCCAAGCTAGATCTGGATTAGCCTTGGGCTGGAAAAAAGATCTGATCTCCCCAGATTAGTCCACTCTGCCTTGCTGTAATGAAAACAGTGTCTGTCGCATGAGAGGTGGTCAAGGATGACCTCCCTGTTAAAGCCAGCATACAAATTTGCCCATATTGTGCGCCACAAGGCGAGGGGAGGCCAGTTTGATAATATCCTCCACATAGCCAATCCTGAGCTCTTGATGTACCATGAAGGTTCAGAAAGCAGGGGAACTCCCAGAAGATGCCTCAACACCCTTATATCTGTTTGCCATGAAGGGAGTTGATATTCAAATAGCCCTATAAACCAGCCCCGTATGTAAGAATGGGAAGGCATTTACTCCAATAGAACTCCAGCAGGCCACTGGTTTTCTTCCAATGCTAAGTTGTAGATATACCAGGGATGTGGAATTCCTATCGCCCGACGCCCGGGACATATTGTTTGGGGTCAAGGGCAACCCATTTTCATGTTTATTTTGTCCTTGGGACAAGTAGGCCCAACCCCCTGCAGCACAAACCATTTGGCTGTCGGTTTACAAAAAAGGGAACTGTCTGCAGTTGAAGTAATATGTGTGTCATTATGTTAATGCTGTTTGAACTTGTAATTATGGTTCATTAATGAAAAGCCTTCATTATTAGGGTGAGTGTTGCAAATAAACATTTTAAGGTCACACTGCTTTACTGACAGTAGACAAATGTACACACATTTGAAAAGTTTAACAATATGAGACTGAGTATAATGCTCCCCAAATGCTCTCTGATTAGATGCAAATGTTTGCATCTAACAGTGCAACTGTTACCTGACCTTTTTAACCTACACCAATATTAGTCTAAATTCTACAGTTCTTTGCTTCTACACCATACATATCAATTCCTATGTTATCCTCTTGTAATGTTTTACGTTGCCATACAACATTATTTTAAAGCCAGACCTATTGCCATTGCCATTACTTCTTTAAGAATGTTTCTGTGACATAATGTTATCCACCAAGCATATCTAACCCCGGCCAAGTTATACATTATTTATCCAGCGAGGGCTTCTACCTGTCCCTGGTGTCTGGTTGAACATGCAGACTTCTTACCCATGTTGTGGGGTGCCATGCACTTAATATCTTTTGGCAGACAGTGGTCGAGTCACAGGTTGGATAGTTCTGAAGGATCCCAGACAATACCTGTTCAGCTTACTTCCTATCCCAAAAAAAACAGGGTCTGAGCAGGAAGATCCTAGTGTTGGGGTTAATCCTCACCAAGTACAGGGGGGCCATTCGCTGGCTCTCTCGACCCGTGCTGGGGTGCAAGAATGAGTGAGGGACATTGCTGAATGGGGAGTGGTGGAAGAGAGCCATATGCGTAAATGCAGGAGGGATAATAAATTGGCAGATGATCTGCAGGCCTGGGCCACCTTGCTCTCTCACCTACTTGAACCCCGGGATGCTAGGCCTCCCTAGATAGGTTGTCCACTTTGGTGATTGCCATGTTGGTATATTGGGGGGTAGGAATATTAGGATCTCGAAACCACTTGTGGATACAGGTGCCTTGGGTGTGCATGGACTTGTGCTTCCTGAAGATGACGGTGAGTTGGGGGCTCCTGATGGGTAGACAAATGATGTTTCAATTATCTACACACAGTTTCTGCTCCACTAATGATTATGCCTAAGCTATGGTAGAAAGCTGGGGTGGGAGGGGAGTGGGGATTGGGATGTTATTTATGACATGCAACTGTTATGCTCGTTCCAATTTGTATGTATACTAATTATACTAATATGCCAATAAAGACTCTACAACAACAAAAATGTTTCTGCTTCATTTGTCGAATAAAAGCTGTATTGGAAGTGTACCGAAAATTGCAGGTAGTATTTAGCTTTTAATTGCAGAAATTGTTGTCCAGGGTAAATTCCTAGTCAGTGAAGTCAAGATGTTTTCAGTGGGACCAGTAGCATAAAGAAAAGTCTCCTAGCAGGCTCCTAACCTTCTCAATTTCTCACTTCACCCACTGGGACCGCACCAGTACTTCCTCAAGAATAGCAGTCACTGTCGAGACAAATGAGAGCATAGGTGGACAAAGTATACACGCACCTGCATTCTCCTTGGGATTGCTTTTCATCTTTCTTACTCTTGTTTGTCTGAAGAGAAGAGTTTGGTAGATAAGAAAAAGGAAGAACCTTAGTACTCCCCTGAGTTCTTCTAGAAATACTTGTGAAGGACTTGCTGGCATTGGAGTCCGCCTCCATATTATTGCACAAAATCCTGTGGTCCTCTGACTAGGAGTCTGATCAGAAGGGCTCACTTGTTTTTTTGTACAGAATTTCCATTTTGCGTGGTTTAAAACATTTTCATATGTGAACTATTTTACGTTTGTGAACAATAGTGTATGCTTTTCTTGCCTACATGCAGTTTGTCAGACTCGGGCATACTAGATATGACCTGGATCTAAGCTTGCTTTTTTTCCAAATAAATATCTGAACTGCTGCACTAATAAGACTGAATAAGCATTGATGTGATTTTACAGATATCTTCTAGACTTTTTACATTTACCCATCAGTTTTGTAAAGGTGTGGCTTTAGTTTAACCACCAGATGCATTCTTTGTTCTTGAATGTCACTCATTCCACGCATGACGTTTTTTAAATCTAAATAGAAGGAAAGCTAGGTATTACCAAACGGAAGGAAAAAACACCCAAAAAAGGAGAAAAAAAGTGCCTGCTTGAATAACTAGCACCCAGAAAAGTAAAACCTAGATTTAAAAAGTAAGACTTATTGTGTCAAAGAACAGGGAGGTGATGTGTAAAATGTGTATTACATGGTAAAAACACCGCCGGATTCCTGTCTTATTATTCTAGAGTGAATTACGCATAGGTTACATGTAAGGCACAACTACTCACGGCAACTCTTAATGATATGCATCTTCAGTAGTATAACGTGAATCTGTGCTGAATGACCTGCCTACAATTTGTTAAGGGCATGACATTGTCAAGAGTTAACCTTCATATGGATAGTGTTAGACCAAATAGGTACCTCATTCTGTCTATCCAAGAGTTTATGCACATCTAAGTTGAAACTTGGTTCAAACTTGAGTTCAGAATTTCTTTACAGAATATAATTTATTTGGATTGTTGGAATTCCAGAAGATCAAATTTGCAAATATTTTTTCCAAGTGTCCTCTCATTTAACTCACTTCTTTAATCCTGACACCCACCTATTACCTACCTCCGATCTTACCTCAGTCACTTCAACACTAACTCGAACATGTAATTCACGCTCTAACCCTTAACCTTAAATGTAAGTTGAACCCTCTAACCCTAACCTCATTCCTTAAAGTATCATAACTCTTAACACAGTCACTCATCTATCTGTGTCCCTTACTAAACATTACCTTAAGTCAGAACTTAATCTTCACCATATTCCCAAATCTGTCTCTAACATTTATCCTAACCTTAGCATTAGGAATGCCCCTTACTCTATTCGTAATCCTAACCTTTATGTAAGACTTCATTTTCCTAATGCATACTTGTGTAATACGTTTGTTTACTGTATCCTTACGCACTTACTTACTGTGTTGCATTTTTTTTGACCACTTTCCTTCTTTTTTTAGTCATTCACTTTATTTTTCTTATCAACCTTTTTCAAACTTCTGTTTTTAGACTTTTTGTCTTTCTAACATTAATTCTCGAACGTTTTTAGCTTATTGGATTTCTTGGTGGTCACTCTGTTTGGAACGTGTTCAGAGACTTGTGGTAATTGTTCGGGATATACCTAACACACTAAATGACAGTTTCTGCTGTTTACATCACTGTGACTACCTTGACAAGTATGCTGCGTTAATCTTATATTCTTGTATTGTTTCCATTCAGTTCGTTTAAAATACATCTGCTGCATAAGTTCGCTCTTTGAGCCTGAAGTGGCAAAGCACAGCATAAAGGAACATAGCATATGGCATAAAGGTTGGCTCTGAACTGAGTGATGAGTGAAGGCATTGCTGGACAGGACATGGTGGCGGCAATCCAAAGATTAAAGGCAGACATGTTTCAAATGTTTGTTTCCTTGTTTTGTACAAGTGATCAACAACCTAAAACCTTGAATTGAAGCGCTTCGCACCATAGCATCATGAAGGTCATGGACAGGCAAGGCAACGGTAGGATAGTGCTTCAGTTTATTCTGTGACAACGGCGGTAATGTGGCACTGAGCATAGCAACACACTCACTCAGTTTAAGAGCATTTGTATCCTGTGAGGACCTGTGGGTGTCAAAACTGGATTGCCTGCTTTTGAGCAGACTCTGCTCACCCTTTCGGAAGGAATATTTCAGAATGAACCATATGCTGCAGTTGAGAGACCCCTCCTGAACAACAAGCAGAGTTTTGGGAGAGTTAGTGTAGCACCAGGCAGTGAACGTTATTGCCTGAGGTTCTCTCATCTGATGAAAAGTGGATTAGTCCTGTCTTTCATATTGTGATCCAATGTGAAAGGGGCCGGGTAAACAAGCTGACACGAGACAGGTAGTGTAAAGTGGAGAGCTTGAGCGAAGTGTAAAGATATTTTCCTGGTCTTAGTAGGACTGTAGTTGAATGCTCTTCTGGGTTCAGTGTGAAGAAGTATTCAAAAACGTCATCGCATATCACATTGCATGACTATTTTTCCAGCATGTTTGTTTACAAAGCATTGTAAAAGATGTCTCCGAAGACTGTAGGCAGATTTTCAAACTTTTAGATTTATTTTTGTATGAACCTACAGAGGTCTGGAAACCTCTTTCCCTAAGCCCACGATGCCCGGCCTTTGATATTTCACCTGGAGCTCCACTGCTTTCCTTGATCCGAATACAGAAATCCACATTTTACTCTTTGATTTGGGGGTAGTCCACCAACTGAAATATTTATTTTTCTAAATTTCTCTGAAAAAGCCTCACAATTTGTTACTTAAATTTGTGTTCTGCTCCCGTGCCCTTAAAGTTTGAACTTGTATATATTGTATACAGACCCTGAACTAATGGTAAAGACATCTTTACTCCAAATCTACAATTTCGTCTTGACTTATTGTCCTAAAGAGCAGTACATGCAGACCAATTGCAGAACACACATGTAGTTAATGTGCTCTGATTGTGTCCTATTGTGAGAAAAAACCCACACTCCTGTGATTTGAGTTTTCAGTGGCTCCAAGAGCATGGGTCGGCTATAGGTAAAGTAATGCTATCAAGTATCCATCAGTTTAACCCATCAACATTTTTATTGATAAAAAAGAGAGACTTCGAGGCTCGTGAAAACCACAAAATATCAATCCAGCTTTCTGAAAGATGAATTATATTTGACCCTAAACTGCTCAATTTAGTTAGTAATGGACACAAATTGACTAGCAGGACTGGGCACCAGCAGGCGAAGTCCATCAAATTTTAGCAGTCAATAATGTGTCATTTATTTATTGCACTTATCTCTGCTGCAAGACCTAGGAAGTACCAATAGCTTCCTGTGGGCGCAAATGTGCACCCCAGCACCATGTTGTAAGGAGTGGCTGTTAGTTGGAATCCTCTTCACACTTTGCTTCTTCAGGGGCGTACCCTACAGAGCTGTGCCAGTGTTTGGTACAACTCCCACAAGACACAAAACCTTCTTGATTTACAAGGTGTACCGGTTCCACTGTGAGGATGACAATAGGTAAAAAAGGAAGTGTTACAGTCTCTGCGTTATCGGTTACAATGGGCATCATTTATCAATTGTTTGCCAAAGACTGCAAAGAGAAATCTCCTAGCTTATTGGAAGCTTTTCTCACATTTCATCCCACTAACTCAGCTTTCAGTGTCATTATTGGTTTGAACAGAATTTGTGAAAAGTCTGTAGGATTGAAAGGTGTGTATCCATCTCCCCATTTCTACCTATGAAGAGTTGTCCATGTTATGAAAAGTATTTGGGCATTTCCAAATATGATCCATGTGGACTACACAACTTTCCACATGTGCACATTGTTGCAAAGGGTACAATAGCTGCATTTTTTTTATTTTGTAATTTAGCAATTTCCCAGTCCAATTCAGCAGAGGAGGAGGAAGAACAAAGGAAAGGAAGATCTGTTCTATGTTGTTTTTTTTTTTTTTAATAACCAATTGTATTGATTTTATTGCAGTACAGTAGGTTACAAACACATCAAGAACATAGTCACTACAACTCTTGTTACAGGTAATGCGAAATTCAGTATTGCACCCTGGGTAATCCCACAGGACAACTAAATAAACAACATAGTGCTAGAATCAATATCTCAAGTCCACATCTGAATCTCTCCACCATTTGTTCCATATTTTATTTGGCAGGACATCCCCAGAACTCGTACACCGGCTTCTCCTGCTGGACACACCAGTCTACCTTACCTTGCCACTGAGCTATTGTAGGAGGCTCAGTCTTTTTCCAGCTAAACCACTCCATTAATTTGTACTCGAACAGTGGAGTTAGATTAAGGTACTCAAACAAAAGTGCAGAACAAAGGCCCAATTCCAGCTTTCTGTAGTACCCCAGCAATGTAGTCAGAGTCCACCATATCGAAAGCCTTCTCAAAATCAATAAGGACTAGGGCCAGCAGAGGTGGCAGAAGGTAGCAACAAGCCAGTGCCAAATGAAGATCGCCTACACAATGCTTAGTGCTTC
Source organism: Pleurodeles waltl (assembly GCF_031143425.1). Lineage (NCBI taxonomy): Eukaryota > Metazoa > Chordata > Amphibia > Caudata > Salamandridae > Pleurodeles > Pleurodeles waltl. The sequence continues at coordinate 195,228,949 of NC_090440.1, read as the reverse complement.
TAGTTGGAATAAAACCACACTGGTCATGGTGAATAAGGGTCGGTAGAATACATTTATGGCGTGAGGCTAGGATGATCTATTCTGTGTTGTTCTTTCTACTTGGCAGTGCCACTGCCAGCCCCCGGATGTTTGGCCAGGGATCTCTGAGGCTGTCCACTCTTCTGTATATAACCTATGCCCTGAGAAAATGGTTCCTGGTTTAGCGGTAAAGCCTTTCTCTGTGCAGCTAAGTGTGCTAGGAGAATAGTTTCAAAGTAATTCGTGTGTGACATGATCTTGGTAATGGTTGTTAGTGCACTATGGCACGATTTCTGGAGCCACAATTTGGAAACTACTGTTTCATTTTCCCATGAGAGTGACTCTACATGGAGGGTCTCTCTCACAGCTTATTTTACTAGCAGTGTTGCTACTGGGTCGCTGTCAGATTTCCTTTGCCTCTTTAGGGTTTAGTAGTGTCCCTCCTTGGTTCTATATTTGTGAAAGCATCTTCAGTCTTGGTCAGGTCGATGGTGGTCTTTGTGCTTGCAAGAGTAAATGGACAGCTGTGGAGCTGCATGTTTCTTGACTTTGCCAAGACTCGCCAAGTATATGTAAATGTCAGTACATTTCTATGTTATTGCATGCTTTTGTGCTATACGGTACAAGCATAGGGATCATTTGGTACACTCCATTATTCTAGTTACTGTGAACATCTCCATGGGTTCTGCTGCATACGTATTTGTGAATAACATTAAAGGCCTCATTACGACTTTGGTGGTCCCAATGCGGGACCGCCAAACTTGCGGGAGGACACCACTGCCATGGTGGTGACGTCCCCCCGCCCTATTACAATGTTCCTGTCTGTCTAACCAGCAGGAACACTGCACTAAAGTGTTCTCGCTGGTCAGACCAGTGGGAAAAATGCTAAGAGACAGCACTCAGCTTCCTTGAAGGAGCCGAGTGCTATCTCGTAGCACAGAGGGGGCTGACCAGAACACAGCACCAGCAAAGCAGACAGTGCGCATTCCAATGGTGCTGGGCAGGGGGGCCCAGCACACCATCGCTGCCAGCCTTTCCATGCCGGTGAAACCACCATGGTAAGGCTGGGGGGGAGGGACATTGTATTCAGCAAGACGGCTCTGAGTTCAGCGCCACCCTGGCTGAGCACCATCAGGAACCATGCTCCTAGCGGGGCAGCAGTCCCCTGGCAGGTCCGCCCTCCAGGGTTGTAATTGGGAGGTCAGACCACACTGAATGTGGCAGACCGGCCATCAACGCAAGTGTGGCAGTCCTTGGACCGAAGTGTGAACAAACTAATTTTCTTTTAGTTCAGTCAGCACAGTCCGTTACAAAGTCAGCCACATAAAAAGTCTCTACCCATTATGCATCCATACAAAATCGATGGATGCAAATACCAGAAACATATGAAAAGGGTGCCCAGATAGACAAAGTGCTTTGGTGTTACACTAAAGGGAAAAGGTGCTATGTGAGTGGTATTAACACCTGTTTGTTCCTCAGAATATCACTTGCTGGGGTTCGCCTCTTTGTATTGAGCACTTTGCTGTACTGGGGACCCCAAATGACACACCTATTTGTGCCACAAAAGGATATACATGTGCTTTGTATAAATGGAAAGATCATTGAATTTCAGACCGTAGAGTCATGTGTTTGTGTGAAATAAATAGGCATTTCTTTGACCAAATTCTTTTTTTAGTGAAGAATGTTTCTGTTCTGCCACCGGTTGTTAAGTGTCTGGGAGTGGGAAATAGTTCTTCTTCGCTTCGTGCCTTCAGTATTTTTTTGTATTTTCTAGAAAGTGTATATTCTTGCCTTTTTGTTTGTTTGCTTAAAGAATACATTCTTTATTCTCCCATGGGGGTCTTTGGACAGTGGTCAAGTTTTACATTTCTGCTTAGATTAGCTGGATTAGTGGAATGCTTTATAGATTGAAATCCCTTCCACCCTGCATCAATTGCCTTAGCATTTTGTTTTAATTTTGCACGTGTAAGAGCTGCTTTATTGAAAAGCTTTGTATTTGTTCTCCCAGGCCGCCATGTGAAAAAGTATGACTTTCTCTCTGACTTGGCTAATAAGTCATGTTGTACCGATGACTAGCACAAAACTGTCTTTCCATAATGTTTTTTTTAATTCCACGTATAGTTCATCCAGCATTGCAGCTGCTTCATCAAATACATTCCTGTTGTCCTTCCTTTCTACAAGGACAGCCTGAGGCAGACCACGAAAATCCACTACTCTCTTTGCCCTAGGTGGGGCAGTATGTGTATTGTCCAGCGCAGTGTTACCACAATAGGCATCCCAGCTCTAGACTAATTATACCCGGTATCAGAACACAGAACATATTACTAGTTTGTAAAGAGCTAGATTTTCAGCAAAGTCCTAAAGGAAAGTGGTCTTCCTTTTTGAAAATATTAGGTACGGCCAACAATCCTTTGAAGATGATAGGTTATTGCGAAGAGGATGCTAAGGAGTATCTTTTAAACAAAAGAATAATTGTTACTATAGATAGCTTTGTGATTGGGGCACAAGCTTGTCGGTAAGCAGTTGGGGTCAGTAGGTAAAATATAGGAGTCCAGCATGGCAGTCCTAAAAATATTGTGGCCACCACATTTTGTATGATTTAGAGTTTTTGTATCTGGCAATTGGGTAATGCTCGGTAGAGTGCATTACAGTAGTTCAAGTGTGATCCTGTAGTTGCCTGGATGCCAGTAAAATGGTGTTCGATGGGCAAAAAAGGTAATATCTTCCTTGATAATTTCAAGTGAAGGAAACATAAGGGTGATGTTTTTATTTGGAACACACAGTCTGTTTTATTGTCTGAAATAAAGCCTACGTTGGCAATTTTGTCCACTGGTAAAGGACAGTTTCCTAATAATCGTTTGGTGTGGTTCAACAACTAATACCTCAGTCTTCTCTGAATTTACCGTTAAGATGTTTTTGTGCTTCCAGCAAGCCACTGACAACCTATAGGCTTTGAAATTATTTCTGCCAGTGTCCCATTGTCCATTTAATCTCAAAATGATTTCCCTGTCCTCAGCATGTGGCATGATCTCCGGTTTAAGGATCTATTGAGTTTTATCAATATTGCCACATAGATGTTGAACAACGTTGGGCTAAGTGATGAGCCCCTAGGCACACCACAGGTAACGTTCTTAAACTGAGATCTCAAAACTGGAGTTGTAACTGCCTGGTTATTACCCTGTAAGTAAGACATGAGCTTGTCATGTTCCTTTTCTCCAACACCTGCCTCCATTAATAAACTGGAGAGGATCTTACAGGACACCTTAACAAATGTTGGTGACAGATATAACACGTTAAGGGTGGCAATACCCCCCTCATATTGTATCATCCACAACTAATTCATCACAGGAAATCCACTGCAACCTCTGTGCCATGGTAGGCCCAAAGTGCCACCTGTTCCTTTTATAAATTGTTGTTTGACTCAATAAAGGAGCTTAAATGCCACTTTTCCCACTAATTTGGCCATCAAAGGTATTAACAATAATAGCCTGCAATTCTTTAAGATGAGGCATCCAGATGACATTTGGGGGGTCATTCTGACCCTGGCGGTCATTGACCGCCAGGGTGAACGACCGCGGGAGCACCGCCAACAGGCTGGCGGTGCTCCCAAGGGCATTCTGACCGCAGCGGTATGGCCGTGGTCAGAAACGGAAAACCGGCGGTCTTCCGCCGGTTTTCTGCGCCGCCATGGGGATTCTGACCCCCTCACCGCCATCCTGTTCCTGGCGGTTTTGACCGCCAGGAACAGGATGGCGGTGAGGGGTGTCGTGGGGCCCCTGGGGGCCCCTGCAGTGCCCATGCCAATGGCATGGGCACTGCAGGGGCCCCCGTAAGAGGGCCCCTAAAAGATTTTCAGTGTCTGCCATGCAGACACTGAAAATCGCGACGGGTGCTACTGCACCCGTCGCACCCTTCCCACTCCGCCGGCTCCATTCGGAGCCGGCTTCCTCGTGGGAAGGGGTTTCCCGCTGGGCTGGCGGGCGGCCTTCTGGTGGTCGCCCGCCAGCCCAGCGGGAAACACAGAATAACCGCAGCGGTCTTCTGACCGCGTAGCGGTATTCTGTTGGGGGAACTTTGGCGGGCGGCCTCCGCCGCCCGCCAAAGTTAGAATCACCCCCTAGGTGCCCATGTGTGACTTCCAGTTATATTTAAAATTATTTTTCTATTCAGATAGGGGGGGGTGTGGCTCCCTAGGATTGTCCACAGACAGATTGTTCTATTAGATAAATGTTTCACACTGAATTTGATTGATGCAATCTCTTATTTCACCCTTCCCATTAGCTGCCATAGAATCTAGCTTTTCTCTTTAGCCAACCCTGGTTCTAGTCCCCTCATACCCAGACAGGTTACCATCACTTTGGCCTGATTTAGCGTTTGGCGGAGGGGGTTACTCCGTCACAAGTGTGACGAATATCCCGTCTGTCGTATTATAGTTCTATTACAGCCTTTCGAACTTGGAATACGGCGGACAGGTTTATCTGTCACATTAGTGACAGAGTAACCCCTTCACACCACACCCCTCCCACCACACTCTAAATCAGGCCCTTTGTCTCGATAATAAGTCTGTGCCATGCCACAGACATTGCAAGTGCTCCTTGCATCCACATTCATGGATCAAGTGTGGGTTCCATGGCATCTTATTTCAGATTGAGCCATGCTCTCCTGTTGAGGCATCTTTCCCTTTTGAACTCCTCTTGAAGATATCAGCAAACAGTCATGCCTTTCCCTGTCATGCCTTGTGCAGATTGGCCACTTTAATTGGTTAGCATGAAGCTCTCCCACTTAGCCACGAGGGAATCTCGATGAGAAAATGAACAGTCAGAGCTCAGGAATGTCAATACATTAAATGCTGATGTCCTGTGGGACACAGTGACTTCCCATGCTTTCATCCTGTGAGACATTTGTCTAGCTGAGACTAAAAGACCAGAGGCTTATGAGAAATATCTCACCACTGTGTCACCAGACTTCTCACAAAGAGCATACGCATGTACCACTTTTTACTCACTGTTGGAAAATGGGTTATTGGTAGGGCAGGTAGGTACCTACACCTAGCAACAAGCCACTAACCTCCACATAGGTACAGTTAGGTCTCAGTAAATTAATCCCAGCTCAACCCTTGGTAGCTTGGCAACGAGCGTCAAGGCTTAACTTAGGAGACAAAGTGTAAAGCATTCAAATATCACAAAACAGTAATTAAATAAAACACAGGAAACAGTTTAAAAATCCAAAACCAATTTATAAAAATAGTTTATATTTTTATCTTTAAAATGACACAAAAACGATTAAAATCGCTTCAGGGGAACCGGAGATATGAATTTTTAAAGAATTATTACTTTTCTAGCGCTTAGAAGCAAAAAGCGCCAATCGGGTCATCTGGTTGCACCTCGACCGGGGCAAAGTCAAACTTTCAGGCCGACCGCGATGGAGCCCTGCTCGGCTACAGGTCGCGGGAGGGCCTCGGTTAAAAAGTTACCTTCTGACTTAGTCTTTATTTTGAAGTTTTTCTTCACCGGGACGAACCTGCCAGTTGAATCCGACCTCCTGGAGCCCTTGTCCGGATACGCGATGTGGGTTTCCTCGGTGGAGACTTTTACCTTCGGACTTAGTCGTTTTTTCGAGATGAAAATCCTTCGACCGGGGTAAACCTGGATCTTGATCCGACGTCCATGGAGCCCTTCTCGGATACGATGGCTGGGAGGTCCCGGTCAACTTTTTACGTTCGGACTTAGTCTCTTTTTTGGATGTTTTTCTTTACCGGGACGAACCACGAAGTCAGGCCGGGTCGCGGTTGAGGCAAGCCGGCTAGAATTTCCGCGGCGGGTCGGTCCCTCTCTGGAGCTTTTTTCCAAAAATTCTCAAATCTTTTCCAAACTTCTGGGGCTTCACCCAGATGTTCTTTTAAGGTTCTTTTGGGGTCCACAGCTCACCCCAAGGGTCCAGAAGTTCTGTGATGGTCCTTGGGGGGTGCGGACTTCAACTCCCAGAATGCACCTGGCGCAAACTCCTTTTTGGCCACTGGACAGTGGTCAGCTGGTCGCTTTCTTCAGGAGTTGGTACAGGGGACTCTGGTTTAGCAATTTTTCACCTGTAGCAAACAGGGAGTCCCTCCTTGAACCAGTTGAAGCCAGGCAAAGTCCTTCTTGTGGTGAAGCCCAAGTGTGCAGCTGGTGCAGTCCTTCTGAGTGCAGGTTCCAGGTGCAGGCCAGGGGTCCAGCAGGGCAGTCCTTCTTCTTCTTTAGTTCCTTTCTTGTTGAATTCTGGAGGGGATCTGAGGTGTGGGTGCAGGTCTGCCAGTTTATCCTTGCTCCTGGGTGAAAAGCAGGGGGGCCCTGGTTCTCCAATCAGGGACAGGGTCGTCCCCCTGTGATGACCACTTCCTGTGAAGTGTGGCAAAAATCTATCCCAGAAGGCAACAGTCTCTAAAAATCCAACATGGATGAATCTGATTTTTGGAGGTTACATCTGGCTGAGCCCACCCACTGGTGTGGCTAAAAATCATAAACACACCCCTCTCCTGCCCTCTCCTAATCTAATCAAGGGGGCACCTAGCTGTCTGGGGTTGCAGGATGTGGGGGTGTTACTGGGTGCTGCAAATGTCCTTCTCTGCCTTTGAAGACCAGTTTGGCAGCCCTCCCCCTTCCTGCCTCACCATCTGCTGAGGGGAGATTCCCTCCCCCAAGCACATTCCTTTGTGTGAAGTCTGGCCACTTCACACCTCATCAAGGCAGCCTGGCAGAAGCTGCTGCAGGCTGGCCAATCAGAGCACAGCAGCAAAAACAATGCAGAGCTGAAATTGGCAACTTTTTAGGTAAAGTCTAAACTTTTTACCTGGACAAGTTATATTAAATCCAACAACTGGAAGTTGTGGGATTTATTACAACAATCAATTTGATACCAAATTATTGGTATGTAACATTTAAGGAGACTTTAAAATTTAAAATAAAGTCTGCCCATTCTAGCCTATGAAGGCCATTTACTTCAATGAGGGAAAAACGAATTTGGCTGTTTTTACCTCACCAGGGCTTATAAATCTATTTTTATAAAGTCCCTGCTTATAGTTACATGGCACCCAGCCCTAGGGGCACATAGGGCACACCTTAGGGGTGACTTATATGTAAAAATAAGGTAGTTTAAGACTTTGGAAGTACCTTTAATTCCAAAGTCGAATTTGCATATAACTTTAATTTAAAAGCAGCCAGCAAGGCAGGCTTGCTTTTAAAATGACACTGGGCACCTCAGCAATGCACCTAGGTGTGCACCACCTATGCTGTGGTCCCTAAACCTACATGCCCTACCATATACTAGGGACTTATAGGTAGGTTAACTTAGCCAATTATAATTAGCCTAATTTGCATATCCATTTTACACAGAGCACAGGCCCTGGGACTGGTTAGCAGTACCCAGGGCACCTTTAAAGTCAGGAAAACACCAGCAAAAAGTGGAAAATGGGGGCAAAAAGTTATGGGGCCTCTGCAATCAGCCCTGTTTTCTCACACAACCCCCCCCCCCCCCCCCCAGCCCACACGCCCAGGAGACTCAGCCCAACCCTGGGAGAGTCTTCCTGGCTTGTTAGGCGAGGAAGACAGTGAAGAAAACTGGCTGTCCCTTTGCAGGGCCTACTCTGCCTTACATCCCCCTGTCAGGGTCACTCCCTCTGGGTAGTGAAGCCATCCCAACAGTAAAAGGACCCAACTCAAACTGAAACTTCCCTCTAGGGGGGTCTTCTTCCTTTCTCTCTGCCAACTTGGGTAGTGAGGTGCCCACCTCCCCTACTCCAAACTTTGCTAGGGCAACACCTAGCTTACCCAAAGAGGTCACCCAACACTTGAGCAACCCCACCATGACCAATAGGGTCAGGGGGCCTACTTTGCTATTGGCCCTGGGGTCTGCCTCCCAGGCCAAGTACAGTGCTGCCTGGAAGGCTAGCACCCAGCAGAGGCTACTGACAGCTGTCAGTACCCAGAACCACACCCTAAGCTCTCCACTGACAGGTGGCTGAGCTGCTTTAGGGGCATCTTTGGGGTCCTGGCACCCCTCTTGCTGTCTAGAGTGGGGGCTACCACCTCCTGTGGCAGACACCCTCCTTCCACTCTCCCTTCTGTCAGTGCAGGGGCAACACCTTGCATCTGGACAGCTTCCTGACTACTCAGGACTTCCTTGGGGTCAGGTGAGGCCTCACCAGTGCCATCTCTGGGCTCCCCCCTTACTGGGGCAGAAGGCCCTTGGCTCCCTGGAACTCTCTTTAAGAGTGGTCTACCCTTCCTTTTCTTCTTTCCTTTTCTTGGGGACCCCTGTCTCCTAACTGTAGGGACTGACTCCCCAGGACTTTGGGTTGGGGGGGCGCCTTGGGCGACCACCCCATCTGTGACCAGACTCACCTCTGGGAGGTCATTGCCCAGGATACAATCTAGGGGAAGGTCAGCACTGACTACCACCCTAATCCAGTCAAGGATACCCTCCCTCTCTAGGGGCACTATGGCTACAGGTTTGGAGGTGATCTCCCCTGTGGCTATCCTGACTTTCTTTGTCTTTCCTGGGACATACATGTCTGGGGTCACTAACCGGTCACTCACTATAGTGTGACTGGCACAGGTGTCTCTCAGGCCAGTGGTAGGGATCCCATTCACTTGAATGTGGTGGAAGTGCCTACTCCCACCCTCAGGGATCACCAGCTTACCATCTGGTCACGTCTCCCAGCACAATGCTAGGAGGACTTCATCATCTGAGGAATCCTCCTCTATGGCTACACTGGACAGCCCAGTGCTAACCACCTTCTTTGGACAGGCTGCATCTCCTCTGAAGTGACCTGTCTGCTGACAGTCAAAGCAAGCCCTACTGTCCAAGAGCTTTTTTAACCCTGGGTCTCCCTGTCTCTGCATGTCAGAGTGGGAGTGGGATTTACTCTCCTCCTTCTTAGGGTTCTGGGGTATGGAGGGAGTCTCTGTGGTGGGCTTACCACCTCCCTCCTTAGGTTTTTGGGGACCTGTCCCCCCCTTCTTGGAGTCTCCCCCCTGGGACTTGACAACCACCCTGGTTCTCAACCACTCATCAGCTGCCTCCCCTAGCTCTCTAGGGTTGGTCTGCTTAGAGTCCACTAGATGCTGGCGTAACCTTTCTTGGGTACAATTGGTCAAGATGTGCTCTCTCATGATCAGATTGTATAACCCCTCATAAGTATCTACTTTGTTACCAATAATCCAGCCCTCTAGTGCCTTTAGTGAAATGTCCACATAGTCAACCCAAGACTGGGTACTGACCTTCTGGGTGTCCCTGAACTTCATTCTATATTGCTCTGGGGTCAGACCAAACTTCTTGGCTAAGCACCTCTTCATACTAGGGTATGAATCTGCCTCCTCCCCCCTTAAGGTCAGAAGCCTATCCCTCCCTGAGTTGGGGACCAACTCCCACAAAAGGGAACCCCAGTATTGAGGCCTAACCCTTCTCATTTGGAGTGCCCTCTCAAAGGCCCCCAGCCACTTATCTATGTCATCCCCCTCTACATAAGCAGGAACTACCCCCTTGGGTAACCTGGGGCAAACTCCCCCACCCATGGACACCTCAGCTTCTTTATCGCTGCTTCCATCTCTTGTCTCTTTGTATGCCCACTTTTTCTTTTCTAGGGCCAGCTTCTCTGCTTCCAAAGCTATGTATGCTAGCTGGGCCTCCAGCTCTCTTTCTCTGATGGATGGGTTCTCTCCTCCTGAAGGGACCCCCTTCCTACCACTAGCTTTGGGTCTGCCCCTAGTGACTGTATCTACTGAGGACCGTTCTTCCTCTTCCTCACTTAGGCTCAGATGCCTTCCCTCCCCTGAGTGGTTAGAGTTAGCATCTTCCCCTTTTTCTCCCTCCTCTGGAGCTTCTTCTGACTCTACCTCTTGGGCCTCAGCCCATGCTGTCAGGGATGTGATCAGGATTTGCTTCCTGAGATCAGTGGTTGCAGGCAACCCTCTTTCAATACACAACCCCCTAAGCTGGACTACTGTCAGTGTGGGTAGGCTAGCCAGATCAAGCTCCATGGTTCCCTAGTTTTGTGTCAACAAAAACTTTTTGCAAAAATTGGAAACAAGAATTTAGAAAAATTACAAAAATTGAATAATTGAAATTAATCCAAATTAAAAAAAAAAAAAATTTTTGCACTAGGACAATTTAAAGGATTTTTAATTTGTTTTACTCAAAACTGTAACGTGATATTGAACACAAGTACAGGATCCCGTCGCTGCTTCCAATTATGTTGGAAAATGGGTTATTGGTAGGGCAGGTAGGTACCTACACCTAGCAACAAACCACTAACCTCCACATAGGTACAGTTAGGTCTCAGTAAATTAATCCCAGCTTAAACCCTTGGTAGCTTGGCAACGAGCGTCAAGGCTTAACTTAGGAGACAAAGTGTAAAGCATTCAAATATCACAAAACAGTAATTAAATAAAACACAGGAAACAGTTTAAAAATCCAAAACCAATTTATAAAAATAGTTTATATTTTTATCTTTAAAATGACACAAAAACTATTAAAATCGCTTCAGGGGAACCGGAGATATGAATTTTTAAAGAATTATTACTTTTCTAGCGCTTAGAAGCAAAAAGCGCCAATCGGGTCATCTGGTTGCACCTCGACCGGGGCAAAGTCAAACTTTCAGGCCGACCGCGATGGAGCCCTGCTCGGCTACAGGTCGCGGGAGGGCCTCGGTTAAAAAGTTACCTTCTGACTTAGTCTTTATTTTGAAGTTTTTCTTCACCGGGACGAACCTGCCAGTTGAATCCAACCTCCTGGAGCCCTTGTCCGGATACGCGATGTGGGTTTCCTCGGTGGAGACTTTTACCTTCGGACTTAGTCGTTTTTTCGAGATGAAAATCCTTCGACCGGGGTAAACCTGGATCTTGATCCGACGTCCATGGAGCCCTTCTCGGATACGATGGCTGGGAGGTCCCGGTCAACTTTTTACGTTCGGACTTAGGCCCTCATTCTGACCTTGGCGGTCTTTTCGCAAGACCGCTGAGTTACCGCCGCGGTGAAGACCGCCGACCGCGGCGGTGTGCCGCTGTGCGCATTCTGACCGCTGGGAGCGTTCCGCCGGAAAACCGCCAGCAGCCACACTGGCGGTCGGCGGGAAAGTGGAGACTGGTCAACCTCCACCGCCACGCCAGCAGAACACCGCCCACAGAATTACGACCCACATTTCTGTGTGGCGGTCTTCTGTTGGCGGTCTTCTGTTGGCGGTCACGTCCCTATGGCTCCCGTCGCCTCCCGGAGGACCAACGCACAAGGTAAGTTGATCGTCCGTGAGGGGAGGGGGTGGGGGGGTGTTGTGTGATGTGGGCGTGCATGGGGGTGTGCGTGTGAGTGTGTAGAGGGGGTGTGTGAGTGCGTGTATGCGGGCGGGGGGTGCTGCTGTGTCTATGGGTAATGTGTGCTGTTCGGCAGGTGCGCATGTCGGCATGTATGTGTGCGGGTATGTGTCCCCGTTGTGTATGTGTGTGTAGGGGGTGTGTATATGTGCATGTTGGGGGTGTGTGCATGTCGGGGTACATGTATGTGCATGTCGGGGTGGGGGTGGGGAGGGGGTTCGTACCACCTCTGGGGGGTGGCAGGGGGGTGGAGGGTGTGGGGGGAGGACTCGGGTGGGTAGTGGGGGGTGGGGGAGACCCCTATCAGTGCCAGGGAAGGAATTCCCTGGCCCCGATAGTGCTTACCGCCATGGTTCGCACGGCGGTTCCCGCCCGCAAGAAACCGCGGCGGTAGGCAGGGTCATAATACCCTTGGCGGTCTTGGGACGACCGCCGGGCCGGAGTGCGCAAACTCCAGCCCCGCGGTCATGACCGCCGTGGCGGTCGGAGTGGAGAAGTAGCGGTCGGTCGCGGCGGGGACCGCCGCGGTCAGAATGCCATTTTTAATACCGCCGGTCTGTTCGCGGTCCGACCGCCGTCTCTCCGCCGACCGCCAGGGTCAGAATGAGGGCCTTAGTCTCTTTTTTTGGATGTTTTTCTTTACCGGGACGAACCACGAAGTCAGGCCGGGTCGCGGTTGAGGCAAGCCGGCTAGAATTTCCGCGGCGTGGTGAAGCCCAAGTGTGCAGCTGGTGCAGTCCTTCTGAGTGCAGGTTCCAGGTGCAGGCCAGGGGTCCAGCAGGGCAGTCCTTCTTCTTCTTTAGTTCCTTTCTTGTTGAATTCTGGAGGTGATCTGAGGTGTGGGTGCAGGTCTGCCAGTTTTATCCTTGCTCCTGGGTGAAAAGCAGGGGGGCCCTGGTTCTCCAATCAGGGACAGGGTCGTCCCCCTGTGATGACCACTTCCTGGGAAGTGTGGCAAAAATCCATCCCAGAAGGCAACAGTCTCTAAAAATCCAACATGGATGAATCTGATTTTTGGAGGTTACATCTGGCTGAGCCCACCCACTGGTGTGGCTAAAAATCATAAACACACCCCTCTCCTGCCCTCTCCTAATCTAATCAAGGGGGCACCTAGCTGTCTGGGGTTGCAGGATGTGGGGGTGTTGCTGGGTGCTGCAAATGTCCTTCTCTGCCTTTGAAGACCAGTTTGGCAGCCCTCCCCCTTCCTGCCTCACCATCTGCTGAGGGGAGATTCTCTCCCCCAAGCACATTCCTTTGTGTGAAGTCTGACCACTTCACACCTCATCAAGGCAGCCTGGCAGAAGCTGCTGCAGGCTGGCCAATCAGAGCACAGCAGCAAAAACAATGCAGAGCTGAAATTGGCAACTTTTTAGGTAAAGTCTAAACTTTTTACCTGGACAAGTTATATTAAATCCAACAACTGGAAGTTGTGGGATTTATTACAACAATCAATTTGATACCAAATTCTTGGTATGTAACATTTAAGGAGACTTTAAAATTTAAAATAAAGTCTGCCCATTCTAGCCTATGAAGGCCATTTACTTCAATGAGGGAAAAACGAATTTGGCTGTTTTTACCTCACCAGGGCTTATAAATATATTTTTATAAAGTCCCTGCTTATAGTTACATGGCACCCAGCCCTAGGGGCACATAGGGCACACCTTAGGGGTGACTTATATGTAAAAATAAGGTAGTTTAAGACTTTGGAAGTACCTTTAATTCCAAAGTCGAATTTGCATATAACTTTAATTTAAAAGCAGCCAGCAAGGCAGGCTTGCTTTTAAAATGACACTGGGCACCTCAGCAATGCACCTAGGTGTGCACCACCTATGCTGTGGTCCCTAAACCTACATGCCCTACCATATACTAGGGACTTATAGGTAGGTTAACTTAGCCAATTATAATTAGCCTAATTTGCATATCCATTTTACACAGAGCACAGGCCCTGGGACTGGTTAGCAGTACCCAGGGCACCTTTAAAGTCAGGAAAACACCAGCAAAAAGTGGAAAATGGGGGCAAAAAGTTATGGGGCCTCTGCAATCAGCCCTGTTTTCTCACACTCACCTTTAGTATGTACAGGTGAAACTCGCTGGACTTGAGCCACTGTGGCTTTGAGACTGACAAGGAAATGGTTCATCTTACAAATACTTGCAATTCTACCACTTCAAATTGCTTGGGACACTAAACATACATTCTCCTCACTGCCTGGCAATGGACAAGGTAGTTTTGAGGGTGCCACACGAGGGTTGATCTCCCCTATGTTGTAGCAGGTATGAAATGACAGTTCCAGGGACTGTTTTCTCAATACGTAAAAGTCTAAATCAGAACAAGCACTGAGCAAAGGCAATCATTTGAGCTTTTGCGTAGTGAAAATATTTTACCAAGCTACACAGAGTGTAGAGACACCTTGTACAGCAGGAATGTGCCATTGCACACCAGAACAGTTCCAACACACGCAGAAGCAGGGCAATATTCAATGTTTGTGGCAGACTAACCCATCCTCCAAACTCTAACCAGAGGTATCTGACAAAATAGATATAATTTTGTGACCTTCCTATATATGTTTGGATCTCTCTTTCAGTGGCTGTGATCTAGGTGCAAGACTGGACAACAAGTCACACACAAAAAAACAACAAAAAAAACCAAAAACTTACCCTCCCTTCAAGAACGCCTCACCACAAACACAAAGGGCACCACCCACTGTAATTAATAAACACTGCAGTTTAAGGTTTTAGCGTAGACTTTGTCCAAGCCATTGGTGAATAGCGGTCTGGTTACTAGTGTCTGGACACGGAGCAGTGCAGTTGGTTTGCCTGCTAAATCTCTAAACAAAAAACAAATCTAAAAACAGGCTCAAAACCTGCCCTTTACCATTGGTTGGCTCCCACGTCACTCTTGTTTTTTGCTTCTCATTGGTCAGAGCCGCTTCCTCTTGGTGCCTCTCCGTGGGTCCCGACTGTGGAGCATGGACCAATTACAGCTTCCTGTCTGCAGTCTTTGTTCTTCCACTTTTTTTTTCTACGTTTCAACTTGCCCTCTTACTGAGTGCGTGTCTCTGCAGTTCCTCTGCTTCAGCTCCGTTCTTGGTTGTTTTTTCTCCTAACAGCCCCACACTCTTCATTTCTACCCTCTGCCCTCCTCCTGTTCGCTAATGTTTCTCAGACACCTCTACCATCCTCATGTCCGCAAAGGTTATTTCTCATCCACCCCCTGCCCTCCTCCCTCTCTCTATTGTGTTTCCCACCCTCTTTGTGTTGCTTGGGGCCCGCTCTTCAACCTCCCTGCTCTGTTTTTTGTACATGTTGCATGTTTTTTTTTTTTTACTTTAAGCGATGTTGCATAGCAACAAATATTGACAAAGCTTTTAGATTTCAGTAAAACTATTGACTCAGAAACTACTGGTCTTAGGCAGACGTGTTAAATGAAGTTGCCACTAACGAAAGATGAGATATGACGCCTTACAAATAAGAATGATACATAATTGATTTTCAAAATGTATAACCACCTACAGGTGCTTGGAGAGATCCCGGGGCAGTGTTGATATGTGAAAATGGGCTGATCTCTGTTGAGTCAGATGTGGAGAGAGGTATTTGTCGGGGCTCATAATCGAGCTGAAGTAGCAGTTGACAAAGAGACACTAGCTACAGTATTCATGTACTGGTATCAAACCCCATTTAAGCTTTAGGAATGGGGCAAAGGCAGGTGTGAGAAGTGTTGGAGAGTCTGTGGCAGTCGCAGTAACCTTCTACATATGCTATGGCTCTGCCCAAAAGAAAACTAGAGACGTATTGAAGTTAAGTTCTTGATCATTTTGGTGAAATGATTCAGACTGCTATACCAAGATTCCCAACATATGTCCTATTTGGGTTTTCTAATGCACAAATGTATCCCATTTGTTCTTGTAGAAGTTGACAAATTTACAAGCCATCACTGCTCTCTGGGGGAAGAGAAGCCTCTGGACCAGAGCGAATGGCTTTATAGGCTGTAGGGTGTGTTAAGCCTGAAGAAATCCACACATACTATTTCTAGAACACTTCAAACTTACTGTGCTCCATTCCTGTTTTTTTTCCATCGAATATAAAGAAATGACATGCCCCTAATACCTCCATACGTTACTAATAATAGCTTGCACCTCCACAGCTAGGACTGATTCTGGAGAAAGTAAAGCATCCTACCGGTGAAAACGTTGTGATGTAATTGAGAAGGGGTCACTGCTTTGATCCTGACCTCCTCTTTACAGACATTGAAGACAGGAGGGAGTGTTTCTTGAAACATGTTTTGCATACATCAGTGTTCCTTGCTGGTCTGCGGTTGCAGGCAAGTGTATATTTATAACTTTTACAAAACAAAAATACATGTTGAGGGCACCCAGACCCCAGAGCTTCATCCCTGGGAGCTGGAATTTAGGGTTAGCAACCAACTGCAACTGTATCTCCAGAATCATAAGGTCTAGAACGATTCCAAACTCAAGAACGCTTTTCCAGCCAACAGGATAATCTCCAGGACCCCTTAGGTCTGAGCTGGCCAGTATTGGAAACCTATGGGCTCTAAGATGGTACAGGCTAACCGGTGAAGAGCCAGAAAATCGGCACTCCGTTCGACAAACTTGGTGGTGTTTTCCACAGTTGCTTCTACCAGGCCACCTTACTGCATTGATTTTGTGGCTGCTGGAAATCTCTCCGCCTTAAGCTGTCCTCTGTAATGATCCTCAGTCGTCTGGGTCATGTTCAGGAGCAGCTCCTTTAGCACAGTGCAATCAATCTCACACAGGTGACAGCAGCAATCTGTTTCAGGAATTCAGCATTGCCCCCATGGTGAGAGAGCCCCAACTAGCAAAGGTTCAGCTCCTCCTAATGCAGCAGTTTAACACTGGATTAAAGGACCTACCAACAATAAGGGCTCCCTGTTTATGTTTTTTTTTAACATTTTCATCTGTATTTATCCATAGTTATTTTTTATTTTGAGAATAAATGGAGTCATAAAATTGTATATTTCCACATATATTTAACTGAAAAAACATGCAGCAATACTTTGTTGCCTGTCCCGTTTTAGCAAATATAGTGAAACATTACACCCACTAGTAAATATCACCATTATAATTCAAATATGTTAGCACATGCATGTATTTAGGGAAATCTCAACCTGTTTTTTAACTTCCCATGGTGCCTGTCTGCTCAGCTGTGTCCTGCAAATCATGAAAGACAACATGTTGGGTCACCCACAAGAAGCACAATTTTCCGTATTTTTCCACTTTTAAAAATACAGACAGAAAACACATTGTTTTCTGTCTATTTATCTGTAAAAAGCAGTAAAAACTGAGCCTTACCTACAATTTATTGGGCTCAAAGACCCAATATGTATGTTACTTGGTCAGACAGCTAAGCATTCTGAGACAAAACAAATAGAGACTTTTAAAAAATGTGCTACACTTGAGCCAGTGCTGGAAGAGTGCATATTCCTTATTGTTCTCTTGTTACCACAGGCTTCTAGAGCTGTACGTCCAAGGGCAAACCAGACTCCAAGTGTAGAAATGAAATGTCCTGAGACAGTGCCCAAAATAACTATTGCAAGATACGGCCCGTAACAGAGAAAGATAAGAAGCGGCAAGTGTGACCAGGGCAGGGGAAACCTGCTCTGAACAAAAGAAAGGAGATGTGAAGCCCCACTACTATGCACACCAGTTTAGGAATTGGGGTCCTGAAGAACAGAGATGTGCAGGCATCCATAAAGGCAGCCTACAAGAGAACCACTATTTTGTGCCCCTGTGAATGCGGTGTCCCTATAAGACACTAACATTTGCTGTGAAACACGCACACAACAGACATATGTCACATAACTGTGTCCCATACATGGGTTTAGTCAAGCAACACCAGTTATGGGGAACTAGATGCACCTCTACAGGAAAGAGCTGGTAACAATTCCCCTACAGAGGTACAGTTGCCTCACAGCCTAGCATTAGCTAACCTCACACAAAATGGTGGTCCACTTGTAGTGTGGTCAGTTTCATGTATCTTTTGCACGTTAGCTTTAGGCTTTAGGCCTTCGTGCACTTTGCCCTGGATGTATTTTATTCCTTTGCTCGCAGCATAGAGCCATGTGCTCTTTGCTCTAAATGCTTTTTATTCAGCTTCGTACTGTTTTATTTCAAATAGCCAGTTCTACGGTCTTGTTTTATTTTTTTGATCACACTGTTTAGCCTACTTCGGCACTGGAGTTTTCAATAACACATTCTTGTTCACTCTGTGCTTCAGTCAAGGATACAGTCTGGTACATTGCCGATAGACGTGGTAGGAGTTTAGTCTTTGGCATTCTTACGCAAGGACATTTTGTGATCACACTGACATGTTAGTTATAAAAACACTTCCTTGTCCTAATAAAGGAGAGCGGGAGATTCCGACCAGGGAACCACAACTAGACGCTGACTGCCTTGTTGCAGATGCTGAACCAGATCACAGGTCTTTGCTCGGGTATGAGGGTTGATGGTTTCCCAGGGAATCTAAAAGGCATGTTAGAAGCTTAACATGCTGTGCTCGAAATAGAACTAACTGAGAGAGAGTAGAATTTATTAACACCATGATAGCGTTATTCTTATGTTTCACTCACCTCGTGACTATTTCAATCCTACTGTGTTGCATGGTTCTGGTTATTGCGGCTCACGCCTTAATATCTGAAATGCAGTCGTTTTATTAAAACAATATATAAAACTCAAACTGCCTTTGTCATTTGTATATGAGATCATACTGTAAATGAGAGAATTGGTTTGGATCTGAGTGACCACGACTTCCCTGAGAAGTTCTATAGATGTCATGCGCTCGGCTGCCCAATCATCCCTTCTCCTTTGGAGAGATGAGGCACTGCTAGCTAGCCGGAGCAAAAACGGATTGAGGGTGACAGAGGTCCTTCTAAGTGGGTCAGACTCAGTCCCCCCACACCAAGAACGATCCTGCTACCTAGAAATCCAGTAGTCTCATTTAGGATAATGAGAGCCAACGGAACACACTTTGGGTGTGCCAGATTCAGCCAAAACTTACTGCTGACGAACCACATAGAAATAGGTGGAGGGCCGCCAGTGGACTAGCAGATGTTTAGCTTATCTAGAGCTAAAATACAGTGAAGGCCAGAATAAATTAGAAAGCCTTGAAGAGGCGCAACACACACAAATCCTGTGCTGCTTGCAGCACCATATCCATCCAAAGTCCTTGATAAACAATAACTATGACGGAACTGGTACCTAGAACTTAAGTCTGGGAGTGGAGTAGCCCCCATTCCAGAAACAAAGCAGCAAGTTGAAGAAAAAATCATTGCATCAAGCCTAATCCACTATTCATTTTGATATGCTTGTGAGGCAATGGACACACTCCTAGAGATAGCAATGATACGTGAACCTTGGCCCACGTAAGCGGAGTGGTTTTCTTGTAGTAGTTCAGTGACACCACTACACCAAAATGTGATTTGTATAGAAATCTTTTTTAACTACAGAGTTAATCGCTCTTTCATTTTTTCACCAAATATAGATTCTTATGAAACATAAAACAACATTCATATCAATTATTTCACAAGCTAAACGCTTTTACCCACTTATTAGTTATAGGTTATATAGTAAAACTCTCAGATCCAACCTGTCACGGAAGAAATAACCAAAATCTTACTAGAAAAAGTCTCACAAGATTGCCTTTGGAGCCCTGTACGCTTGAGCTTGACGAGAAATATCCGTACAACACTGCGCCAGTCATGGTAGATATACATAAATGACTGATCGAAGGTTGCATCTCCTCTGAGATACAATTTGAATTAACCCTTTAGGCTAAAGATAAAATTAAAGCCAGATAGTTGGTAACACTTTCCTTATAACTATAAATCTTTACTTTGTGAAAGCACAAAACAAGTAAAATAGAAATGTTTGAGGCAAAATCATAGCTGCTTTATGCAGCACCAAGCTGGTTCATGCGGTCCTTTGTGGTTTGTATTTAGTTTATACAGGCTACATACAACTATTATGAAGAGTTCTCACCATAGTGCAAATTGCACATGTTTCCATTTCAGTCAATTATAACTTTTATCTGTATAGCACATGATTCTTTAGTTCTGCTCTTTAAATAACAGGTGTTACAGTAAGCCTAGTTTAATTTCATGCTCTTCGGAAATATGAACAAATTAGTTTGGAGCGCCTAGAAGCAAACAAACCTGTGACTTGAAAGCTATGCATAGGTCCCAGCGGTTCCTCAGCTCAGGCCAGCCCTTGTTCTTTTACTTCATATGCTCAGAGATGTTCCACTGATGGGCACTCATTTAAGCGGAGGTTGACATCCTGACAAGAGAAGGTGGCTGTGAAGTTCCCCTGACTTAAATAGGTGCCTCATGTCTGATCTGACTGAGAGCTATCCCTGGCCTTCCCACTTAACGCAGTATATAGCCTTCTGTAAATCACTTTTGTTCCACACACCTCAGCTCTTCCTGTTGGCTAAGTGTCTGTATTTTAAATAACAAATAATAATTGACTTTAACTGTTGTAGGTACAGTCTGGCTGGCACTGTAATAAGGCCAGGTTGCGGCACGTGCTTCCCCAGTGTTTCAGATGGGGTTTAATTTAAGAACAACATATCCCTTCATGTACAATGCTCTTGAAATATTGACTAGTAAACCCAAAGCAGATGGTATTAAACTCTCTGAAGTGAGATAAAATATCACTGCACGTACCCTGTTGCAGACATATAACAATGGATAATGCTTTCAGGTGCGAACATCTTGGGGAATCTGCCTCCGAACGGATCAAGTCTAGCAACTAAGTTGGTGAGTGGCATGAGTTTGTTTGCAAGCCAGGTCCTACACTTGACCACTTTTTCAATCTAAGAAAATAACTTTCTGCAGAACATTTTCCTTATTCGCCAAAAATGAGTTACTATCATAAACACCAGAAAGAACAATGCATCCTTATTTTCAAGTGCATTAAATTAAAACCCAAGGGTGAAACAAGCATTTGCAATGCAACGGTCTCGCATTTCTCGGAATTAGAGCCATTAGCAGTTGTAAACTCCCAACCGGACTTTTCTTGCCTCATTAAATGGAAAAAAACGAGCGTGATGGCACTGCTAAACAAGCGAGATCGCGCTGCGAAAAAAGACAAAAAGTAGTCCACAAATCGGATGGAAAACAGAGAGCCTCCTATGTTTTCAGTACTTGGTCGCTGCACTCGAGGAGCGCTAACCACCAGAAAAAGCATGAGGTATGCATGCCTTCCACTAATGAAAGCAAGCAGATTTTAAAAGGAAAGCCCACAACCCAATGAAAGACACTGATGTGACATGGGCGGGGCTCCAAGCCCTTTTCTAACTACTACAGAGTCTCGCAAGTGCATGCTACGCAGGCTCGGCCCTAAAAAGTAATTGGCATTCTGCGAAGGTAGTGGCATTGTGCAAGTTCTAGACTCTGCAAAGTGTAATGAAAGTGAAAAGATGACCCTTTTTTACATTCTTTACATTTCGCTGAGTCTAGCACTTGCAAGATGCCACTCCGTTCGCACAGCGCCAATTGAATATAAAAGGCAAACTTTTTCATAAGATACTCAGTATAAAAAAAAAACACCCAAAGTAAGCCTAGGTCACATTACAATCTCCTTCCGAGCCTACGAAGGAGAGGTGACATCAGACCAGCAACATGAACTAATGAACCCCATATAATGGAAAGAGAATGCAGCATCAGCTCAATTCTCTGTCATCTTGCGTGTTCATAAGGAACCCCAAAAAACGTGCACTTCCTCACGCCATATGAAACTGGGCTGTTTACCCTGAATTGGCATCCTCACTCTTACCGAAAGGGCAGTGATGCCACTAGGCACCTATAAATCATCTCCTTTTTAATATGCTGCATTTCTTGCCTTCTGTGGACTGTCTGTCTGAGATCTGGGAACATGTACCCTTGCCCCTAGAAGGAGAAGATCGAGCATTTTTGCTGCTGCCCTGGTCACTGCATCCTTCTGTGTGGGCCATTAATCCCTACAAACAATGGACCAGTCAATCCGGCTACCCTAACAATCTCCACCTCAGGTGGGGATCCTATCACAGTATTTATGGTTGTGTCCTCCACAGGAGAGGGTACAACCAGTATTCAAAAGTAAAGGAGGCTCTCCCAGTGCTCCTCACTCAAATAGCTCTTTCCCAGCTAGAATATGACCACGATTGGACATTGCAGAAAGTGATCACTGTGTGAAGGGGCATCTGAAGCACAGGATCTGTCTGGTTCCAACGCACAGACCCTCTGATCTTGTGGGACCACAGCTCCATCTGTTATGGACACCTATCCTTTAACCTCTTGTAGCCTACCCTCTATTGCCAAGACTTTGGTTTCCGTACACATGGTTTGTTGTAGGGCCAATAGAAACATGTCTTCTCCGCGGGTAAAAGCCAGAATTGAAGGGTCTTAATTTACTTGATCCTGACTTGAGATCTCTATGCTATTGGCAGGCCTTGGGTGGATGTTGTTCCTCCTATCTTTCATCCCTACAAGGCAGGTAATGGTATCAACAGTGTAAGCATGTGAATCAGGAAGGCAGGTAAAACACAGGTAACACCAGTGCATCTATGTGCCTACATGTAAACACACAGACACCTAGTGTAGCACCAGCGCATGCATCCCATACAGAACTATTGCAGCATGAGCTGCAGCAGCGCATGTTTCATTACACAAACTGAACGGATGTAGCATATACCACAGCATTGCAAGCTTCACTCAGATACACAAATACTGCAGCACGGGTGCAGCTGTGTATACTTCCTTGCACATACAACATGTACATCTTGTGGATCAGAGTGCAAACTTCACTAATGTGTGTCTTTCTCAGGGTACCTGAGTGTGCATGTGTAGGTTGTGTTGATGTGCGATATGAGCATCCACTGGTGTTAGTTGATATGAATCTGATAGAGAGACAACATTCCTTACTAAACACGACAAACCAAATTACACCCTTTCACTACCACCAACAAGGTATTTCTGAGTGCACCGTAGGCCTTTGGCTGTGCCAGTCAGGTACTGTGCTTTTTAACAACTGGAAGTTTGAATGTCTGCAGTGCACACGTCTGCGTTCCGAAGAGCTAGACTCAACATACTTTGCAGTCCAATGCAGCAACTTTATAGGTTATTCCCAGAGTTAAAAAAAAACTTACTTTTGGCAACATGAGTTCGTTGCGCAATTCCAGTACTTTGCCTTGTCCTCTTTGCTGGCTTCACAGAGAAGGAATACTGTAGAAGAATTTACGAGAAATTGCAAAACCTTGTGCTCTTATTAATTTACTGTTTACAGCTGCACCATCAGTATTCGGTAGGCAGGGCTTCTTTCAGATTCTATTTTGCAGCAACCTTGGTAGCTTGAAATCAAAAACTCCGGACACTCATAAATATAAGAAACTGTTAGTGGTGGGAACAAGCTAATGGAGCAACATTTAATTTATTTTATAGGCGCTATCATTAGCAGGGCCTTAAAGTCCTTTTCAGTCCATGTTTGTGCTTGATGAAATTGACAAACGTCAATGAATATTTAAATCATAAGTAATTTAATACAAATAGGACGAATAAAGGCACAGGTCCCTTCATACACAACATGTCACGGTTAAAGACCAACATGGTCCATCTTGTGAAATTTGAAACCTATTTCAAGCTGGGTTTGGCTGGGATTGCCGAAGGTAAGAGTACTTTCAGATGAACCTATTTTAATTAGCATGTTATCAGTTCACAGACTAATAGTTATGTATATTTTTTCTCAGATTAGCCTCAGTTTAATCACAATCATTAAATTTACAGTTCGCTTGAAATGTTGCAAAGTTCACAGATTTAAATAATTGTAATTTTCTTTATTTTCTCACGTAGGCAGCTATTTCAATGATGAAATTATTTTGATGCAATTTCAAATTCTCAGGGGAATACTGTTGTTCATTTTCGACCCAGATTCAGAATATGCTTTTGTAGTTGTTGACCAAAAATTACACAGAAGCTTTATAGATTTACCTTAACTCCACTTATAGGGATGTAACTGCAGCAAGAGGCCCTTGATTATCTAGGGGAAATGGGGCATGCTTATGGCCCTCTGTATTCGCTGGATTCAGGCCCTGTAGTGATTTGTGTTACTGGGAGAGAAAGAGTTTGCTAACTGCACTTCCTTAGTGCCCACCTTGTGGCTGCAGCTCAGGCTTCCTTCTGATAGTTGGAGTGAAGCAAAAACAAGGTAATGTGTGTCTGCCTTTTATGGCTACTGACTAGATTCCTGTTGTATTGAATTGGCATGTGCTACTTAAGATGTGTCATTTATATAGTGCTGTATGCCCCTCATGATGTTTCTGCAACACTCCAGTTTGCTTTAGGGTTCCTAGTGACTCTTGCAGTGCATGTTTTTAGAGTGTTGGTTGTAGTTATTACTATATGGGACATGCTGGATGAGGTATATGAGCTGAGAAGTCATAATCTACTCAGATGCGCCGATCTTTGGTGTACATAAGCATGGGCCTGGAGTTATGTTACAGTGTGGAGTAAAAAGAAAAGTGTAGCAAGATGAAAGTGAAAGATAGGGTTGCTTCTTGCATATACAGACCAGTGATTCTTGTGAGTTCCACCTAGGTTGTATTATTTTTCCTGGAACAGGCAGGTGCTTAAAGCCTTTTCAGTCACCATGTGTTTGCTGATTATCCTTATTTTCTTCTGGAGTGTGTTCTAAAGCTTGCAAATCTGTACAGAGAATGGTTTAACAGTCAGGGTTTTTTGTTTTTAAAGGGGGCGGGGTCAAGAGTCGAATCATTCTAGATTTGACATTACTGTTTTGGTAAAAGAGCCTCAACTTTGCTTGTATTAAATTAGGTCCTTATCTATAAATTGTCCAATGGGTGATGCACAGAGCTTTGAAAGATTCTGTTGGCCAAGGGGATCCAGTTTAAAGCATTTAGGGCAGGGGTTATGTGACTACATTTGCTAAGGTTTACTGTTTGTCTAGCTGCAGCTTGCTGGACCCATTGTAGTTTGTTCACAAGGTATCTTAAGAGCTCAGTATAAATCTATTTCCATGGATCTATTGGCTAGACCCATTGGAGAAAGTCTAAAGTTAGGAAAGCAACTGTGTAGGATTTTCCTATTAAGGAATTACTTTTTTGGTCACTTGGAATACATATGGTCTGAAGGTAAGGCTGGAGTCCATGATCACACTGTGGTTCTTGTATAGATGTGTTTGGTGGGGGGTGATTTCCTTCAGACAGACAGTTACAGTTAGAGGTTTGCTGTGCTCTGCAAGGATCTCTCTTTTGAGAAGTTGAACTTCAGTTGATTTTGCAGCATCCTAATATTTCTTGCCCTCAAGAATTTGCCAAGTCTTGATGTTTCCGGATGACCTAGTTGTAACAAGTAAGCTTAAAGGTGCTGGTTCCTGGAAGTGGGGACAGGTAAATATTTAAAAAAGAAGGGAGCAATTCAGCTTTGTTGACTCCTACACAAGAAATGAATGTTTTTGAGCAAGTAGTTTATGGTCCTCAGTGTCAGATGCGGATGACAGGGTAAGTACAATAAAGACTGCCATGCTGTTGGAATGTACAGTATTGTTCAGGCTCTGTCAGTTAGCAATTAACACTGATTTTGCACCTTTTTAGTGGCAGAATCCACTCTGGCAGAGAGGAAGTTGTTTGAGGAAAACGGCTAATGGACGTATGATCTAGGCAAGAGCAGGTGCGGTGTGAGTGCAAAAAAAAAAGTATAGTCTCAGGTGGTGGGATGTAGTTCCCTCCATGCTTCGAGGAGGCCTGATTGACGTAGTGCCAATTTTGTGTTCTTAGTAAATATGCTGGCTTGTGTTCTGTGGGAGCGAGCGCTATCTAGTGTAGGATCCCAGATGAGATTGAAGTTTCCCAGTACTATGATGTCCCCTTCAGCAAAGCCGCCTAACAGTGTAAAGAAGGAGAAAAGAAAATCAGATTGATACGAATTGGGAACATACATCGTGGTGAAGAACCGGGAAAGGCAGGCTCACCTCTCCCAGCGGTGGAGGGGACACCCTAGGCCTTCAGGGTCTCTTACCAGCAAAGAACACAACAGGCGGAGTCACGACTGACGAGGAAGAGAAAAGTTTTATTAGTAAAACAGATAATAGCTCGAGCTGAGCACAGTGTCCCAGGACAGTCTGAATGACTTTCCTACGGAGGCTGGCTGCTTCATTCTGCAGCGTACAATCTTATATAGTTAAGCTGCCCCCCTTCAGCCAGGAAGCCACCCCTCCATATCTGGCGAACACAAAAGCTTCAAACAGTTCTCCTTTTAACCCGAGAGCATCCTGCTGACGTACATACATTTGATTAGTCTTTCCTGCTTGTACTCCCACTGTCTCGGGAGTATCCTGCTAATACACGGCAAAGTGACAGTTCATTTGTCAAATGTCAGTCTTATCACAGTTGGTTTGATAATTTACGAGGATATCCCTTGCAGGAGGCCCCTGGAATGCGGTGGGAAGAGGTACAGTTCTGTTCGTGCACAATGATAAGAAGGATACAGCTGTGGCTCGGTATCCTGAAAGTCAGCTTGGTTAGATAAGTGGAGAGGCCCAGAGAAGGAAATGGTTTTAGACAAAAACTGAGTTCACAGGGAAGTCAACTTACACAGTTTTAATGAAGAGTCAGCTTTGTCGAGCACATGGCAATATTAATGGAATACGCAGAAATAAAGTCTGAGGCAAATACATCTCGGATTATTATTTAACAATCCCTCCTTTTGCCATTGCGAGGCAAATTTCTGTTCAGTTCACTTCTATCTTTAGAAGCTCATCAATTTGTTGTTGAAGCATTAGTCGCTCAGTATGCTCTTTGATATTGGTGGGTTTGGGTGTTAACATCGAAGCACAGACCCCACACAATGCAGGAACACATTGTACGCATAGACAGCATGTGAAGAATGCGGCAGCTATGATAGCCAGGAATATCAAAACCTTCCAACCCCAGGAGACCAACACCTGCCACAGACCTGAAGTCCAAGACCAAGGCGTACCGTTGTCCTCATGTATAACCGATGCTATTTTATGTAATCTTGAAATGGCTGCAAATACTGAGGGTGAATTATCTGGTATGTAAACGCAGCAGCTGGCCCCTATGATGCGACAAGCTCCACCCCTATCTGCTAGTATGACGTCAAGCACCATTCTGTTCTGAAGAGCTACCATCCTGGTAGCTTGGAGTTCTGCGGTGTTATTGGCAAGTGCTCCAGCTGTTTCATTTATCGTAGCCTCCAAGACTCGCGTTAGTCGTCGTATTTGCAGACTGTTCACCGAGGGCCCCCAAAAGGGTAGCAGTCCTTTTGTTATATCCATGAACAGCTGTGCGGAAGTGTCTGTTTGGTCTACAGTATCTCTTCTTTGTCGATGATACGTAGGTGGCTTGTTGAACGTTGGTGGGAGAAGGAAGGCAATATAGCAAATGCCGCTCCAACCAGGTGGCAGCCAGGTGTAGGCCTTACTCCCACATACAAAGTATAGTCCTGTAGGTGCATTGAGGTAAGGGGTGGAGGTGTTGTACGTGATGGTCGCATTACAGACACTGACTCCGACAGGTATGCGTCCTTGTCCGCAGATACAGAGTGGGGCCTGCCGAGGTCTGATAGATATTGTTTTTGGTTTCATGGAGACCGGACCAAATGTATATTCCATGAGTGGATATCGGGGCAAGGTCATGATCCTACGCATTGTTGGAGAATCCGTACAATTGCACGCGATGTGTATCTTGGCTTGAAACTGAAGGATAAAGTCTTCAAAGAGTGTGTTGTTCGTTATGATACCGGGTCGTCTCACAGGCCTAGAACCGGGTAGGGGGGTCTGTATTGAAACATTGGACATTAAGGAACAAGTGTAGGCAGCCGTTACAGGAAAGACTGGAAACTGAAATGCATGAGCAGCCGTATGAGGAAAATGACCACAAACCCAACAGTCTGTCAAGTTTGTAACAAGTTGATGTTGATGTAGCATCTGGATGAACGTATTATTGTCATATTCTTGTCTCCTGGCATGTATCTCAGGTGGTAGAGATACATGTGTATGCATGGGCGCAGACGTTGGTGTAGGAGGCTGTCTTTTCTCTGTAGCAGTGTGGATGGTCCAGCCAATGCACGCTAATATGACAAGAAGCACTACAATTATCGCCAGACACGTTGTACGTGGACCAAACAATTTTTTTAAATGTTTAATTTTTCTCAGTTTCTGTCTCTGTACGCTCTTCTCGTAATCTGAATACATAGTCCTTTTCCTTTCTCAAGTCTGCTCTTCTCACTGGCAGTGATCAATATCAAATTTAGTTATTCAGTACCTGCGTGCCACCCAGCCTCCCCTAGGTGCTGCCCGTGACTGGTGGTTGCTCCACCGGTGGGTGATTCCAGCAGTCCTATTGACACTCTCTGGTCCGCCACACCGGACAAAATCACGGCCCTGCAGCGAATGTTTGGCTGGATGCAACAGGTAAACGATGAATCATCTATTCAATGTTGGTGACGTTTGCGGAGGTCATATCTCGCAGAACCAGGCTCAGTCTGATCCGGAAACAAGGGAACAACTGGAACACCTTCAGGTGTTGCTCCCCGAAGGACCGAATCACTCTCCTCCTGGGTGGCTGTCCACTCTATCTGCGCGTCACTGAAAGGAACAAAAGTGGGTACTTTCTCGCATTCGTCGTCACCTTGACCCTCTTTCACCCACTGATCGTATGGTAAGGGCAAAGGTACCCTTTTGCAGTGTGAAGCGTGGATCCAATTCTTTGCTCCCTCGACTTTCACAGCAGTCCTGGTAGCAAGGAGTACTTGGCGGGGGCCTTTCCACCGGGGCTCGAGACTCTTTTTGCGCTGGAAATTCTTGGTGAGGACCCAGTCACCAGGCTCGATACAGTGGCCTGGAGTAAGAGGTAATGGTGGCAGAATATCCTTCACCTGCTGATGAATGAGACGTAAAGAGTTAGTGAGTTCATTGAGGTAATCCATCAATACAGGGTATGGTAAATCTGAGTATTTCTTTGGCCTTGGAACTCCCCACACATTAGCCGGTCTCCCCATGACCACTTCATATGGCGAGAGACCTGACTTGGAATGTGGTGTAGCCCGAAGTGACAACAGGGCCAGGGGGAGAGCATCAGGCCACGATATGCCTTTGTCAGCACATATTTTGGACAACTTCAATTTGAGTGAACCATTATATTTCTCAACTAGTCCTGCAGCTTGTGGATGGTTGGCAGCATGGAATTTCTGTCTAATTCCCAATCCTTCACACACCTTTTTCATCACCTGACCTGTAAAATGGCTGCCATTGTCTGACCATGCAATTCGAGGCATTCCAAACCGGGGAAAGAACTCTTTCAAGAGTACCTTAGCAGTTGTGAGGGCTGTGTTGTCCCTTGTAGGATAGGCTTCTACCCATTTGCTAAACATGCAGACGACCACCAATACATACTTCAAATTGTTACATCTTTCCATTTCGATGTAATCCATCTGTATAGCTTCAAATGGATAATCAGGGGGCGCGAAATGGCCGGGAGGTACTTTAATGCCCTTGCCAGGATTGTGTTGCATGCAAATCATACAGTGTTTAACCAACTTCTCAGCTGCCTTTGGAATATTTTTGTTGTACCAGACAGGGGCAAGAAGTTTGCATATCCCTGCTGGACTGATGTGTGCTGGACCATGAGCCATTGTCACTACAGGAAGGACATACCCATCAGGAAGCATCCATCTCTGGGCTTCTGACAAGTCTGTCCAACACCCTGTTTCTTCATTAAACCTCGCGTGTGTCTCCTTCCATGATGCCAATTCAACTTCCGTCGCTTCTGCCTGTATGCTTTTCACACTCTCTACCGTGTCCTCAAACATCCCGTTATCTGGGACCCATCTGGCTGGTCCCGCTACATACATCTTGTTTTTCGTCTGACGTGCTGTTTCCTTCGCTACCTGATCTGCAAAGGCGTTCCCTTTCCCTACGTGATCAGTGATCTTTCTGTGTGCGCTGCATTTCACAATGGCCATGGTCCGTGGCAGGGCTAGAACGGAGAGCAGTCTGTGTATTAACCCCCCATGTTGTATGTGGGTGCCGTGTGATGTGAGAAAGCCTCTTTCCGCCCACAATCTGCCAAAATTGTGTGCCACTCCAAACGCGTATTGACTGTCAGTGTAGATATTGACATCTAAATCTGTGCTTATTTCACAGGCTCTAATCAGTGCCACTAACTCAGCCGCTTGTGCTGAATTATGTGGTATCCGACGTGCTTCAACTACTGCCGTTAGTGTTGTGATAGCATATGCGGCTGATGTGGTGCCATCAGGTAATTTGAGACATGAACCATCAATGTACAAGGTGCCTTGGGGGTTACTTAGAGGCGTGTCTTGCAGATCTACCCTTCCTTTCGTTTCCTCCTCTGTCCTGATAATGCAGTCATGTATATCAGTATGTGTATCTTCAGAGCTTTCAGTCAGGGGTAATAACGTTGCGGGATTCAAGGTAGTGCATCTTTTGATGGTGATGTGACTGGCAAGAAGTGTTAACTCATAACTGGTCAGGCGGGCATTTGTAAAGTGTTGTGTCTTAGTTTTGTTAAGTAGGGCATCAACGGCATGTGGGACCAACAATAATAATGAAGTATCCATAACTATTCCAGCTGATTGGCGCACTGCTACTGCGGCTGCAGCTACAGCCCGTAGGCAGCTTGGAAGAGCCCTGGCAACAGGATCCAGAAGGGCTGAAAAATAAGCACATGGTCGCTGTTTGCCACCATGTTCTTGTGTCAGGACTGAGAGAGAGCAACCGTTATGTTCACTTACAAACAATGTAAAGGGCTTATGATAGTCAGGCGTGCCTAACACAGGGGCTGAACAGAGAGCGTCCTTCAAATCTTCAAAGCTGGACTGGCATTCAGTATTCCAGACAACGGTGTCCGGGCAGTCTTTGTGGGTGAGTGCTAAGAAAGGCTTGATAAGGAGAGAAAAATTAGGTATCCATTGGCGGCAAAAAGATGTGATGCCAATGAATCCCCTGACCTCCCTCTGTGTTGTGGGGACAGGTATATTGCGTATGGCTTGTACCCGGGCCGGGGTAAGTGTACGTCCCTCCTTCGACAGCAGGTGACCAAGATAGGTAACCTGCTGTTGACAATTCTGTAATTTAGTGAGGGATACTTTGTGATGGTGTTGGGATAGATGAGTGAGAAGTGCAACTGTGTCTTTTTTGCAATTTTCTTGGGAGTCAGAAGCAATAAGGAGATCATCAACATATTGTACCAGGGCGGAACCAGCAGGGAATTGAAAGGAATCCAACTGTCCCTTGAGCACCTGGCTAAAAACACTGGGTGATTCCGTGTACCCCTGAGGTGCGCGACAGAACCGGAAACTGCGACCGCCCAGGGAGAATCCAAAAATGTGTCTGCTGTCCGGGTGAATGGGTATGCTAAAGAATGCATTCTTGAGATCAATTACAGAGAACCAGGTAGCAGTGGAGGGTATCATTGTTAGGAGGGTGGTAATGTCGGGTACAACAGGGAATTGAGGCTCCACTACTTTATTAACTGCTCGAAGGTCAAGCACAAAGCGTAGGCCGGGCTGATGGGAAGAATCAGCGGACTTTTTGAGTACTGGGAGTATGGGGCTGTTACATGTATTACCTCTGGTCTCTTCAACAACCCCTTTATCAATCAGCTGCAATATAATGTCCTTGAGGGCCTGTTCAGTGTGATGTGGTAACTTGTACTGTGGCAGACGGGGAAGTAGTGCATGCTCTTTTAACTTGATGGAGAAAGGGGGGATATCAAGGCAGCCCACATCTTCATTGTTTGAAGCCCAAAGTGTAGCGGGGAGCATCTCTAGCTCAGGCGGGAGTGGTAACGCTATGAACTGGGTGGGTGTCACGTGAGGACCCATGGTGATGTACACGCCATCAGGGGAACAATATATAGTGGCGTGTAATCTTTTCAGTAAATCGAGACCTAGCAAATTTTCACTACAACCAGAGGTAAGTATTAGAGGAGAATCAACAGTGTAGGGACCAATTGTGAGTTCCAGTGGCTTGGATACGGGGTTAATCACTGGGACGCCTGAGAATCATACAGACACGTTAGTATTGCTGGACAAAGGGACCCCAGGGACCGCATCCTTCATAACAGAACTCTTAGTGGCTCCAGTGTCAATTAAAAAATTCTTAGAAGTACCATCTAGTTGTACTTCTACATGTGGGCCATTCTGTTTAACTGGTATTGGGACGGGTCCTATCCTCCCTTGTCCTAAGCTGTCCTAGCAGGAATAGAAGCCCTGACCTTCTTCCGGATCATAATTATCATTATAATACTGGCGTTGGGCAGAACTATTGTCAAAGTAATTTTCAGCGGCTGCTATATTTTGCTGTTGATGGGCTCTATTAGGTCCCTGCTGTGGGGGACCTCCCCGTCCTCTACCTCGGGGTGCTCCACGGGGCGCTCCTCTACCTCTTGTCTGGGGCGCAAACCCGTTTTTATTTGGGCAATCATTTTTCCAATGACCTTCCTCTTTACAATAGGCACACTGATTGTAGCTCAGGGAATAGCGGGGCTGATAACTGTTGGGACCATTATTTTGGTACTGAGGTCCACGGGGAATTGACCTATTCTGGGGGTACGCCTGCTGTACTAGAATTTTAGTTTTTAACTCTTTTGTTTGTTTGTCTTTTCTGTCCTTCTCTTCATGAACCCTATTCTCGTAATATTGGGCCATATTAAGTATCTCAATGGGAGTGCTTGTCGACCAGGTACTCTCAGTCAACCGAATTTTTGAGGCCACCTCAGGTGATATGCAATTTACAAATTTATCTACAAACCGCCGCATACCACCTTCGGTAGAGGTGTCTTGTCCACTAAAGTCAGTGTATGCCCTTTCAAACCGAGAGAAAAAGTCAGCAATGTGTTCGTCTTTCTTTTGTTTACATGTATCTATTCTATCCCAGTCTACTAATCGCGGGGGCAGGGACTTCTGTATAAGCGTAAGAAGTCTGTCAGGGAGAGCTACTATTAGGGCTCCCGGCTTGTCACCAGGCTTCCTGTCTTTGTCCTCGTGGTCCAGTTGATCCCAGGTACCGCCTAGCTCAACAGGATAGTCTTTCTGTATGATAGTCTTCCAGATATCCTGTGGTACAAGGGTACCAAACAACATTTTAATGTCCATGAGAGTCAATATTTGTGGACTTATTATTTGGGAAAATTCTTTATAGAAGCCGGCAGGATTCTTGCGTGGGTCAGGCAAGTGGGCTTTTAGCGCTAGGACCTCTTTTCTATCCCATTGCTGGTACACAAATTGTTGTTTCCAGTGAGCGGGCACTACCGCGGCACCCTCTCCTGTGGCTGGAACGTAGCTGGGTGGGACTTCCCTTAAGGGGTGCTGTGTTGTGTGAGTGGAAGGAATACGTGAAGGACTGGCTGAACCTGTTTCTTTATCCCTCTTGTGGTGATAGTTCTTCCTATAACTTAACAGCTGACGGAGGTAGTCCTTAAGGTCCTTTCCCTGATGATAGCCTGTGGCTACCTCCTGTTTTATTCTGAGTACCTGCAAGGGGGGGTTGCTATCTAAATTTTCGTCCCATTTTTCCATTAGTATCTCACACATACGTTGTATCATGTCTGCCTGTTGTACTGCTTGGAACTGAGCAAAATTCTGCCAAATAGTCTCCAGGCTTGGCTGTGTTAAGATATATTTATGCAACATTGTGTTAATTTTCCTTTCTTCTGTCAGTTTATTGCGTCGTGGACGTCCTGGGGGAGGTGATATTGTGAGGCCATCATCGTCTGAGCTCTCGTCTTTTATTTGTAGCAAGGGGGCTGAAGTGCTTGGGGGGTCTGACCTGGGGGTCACTGGAGCTGATGCTGGGGGTCTCTGGTGTTCAGATTGTGGTGGTTGGGCAAATGTTACTGCATTCACTGGTGAACCTAATGGCTGGGGCATCTGAGCAATTGGGGGTAAAGCTGGATATATTGTCGGGGTATAAACAGGGGGGCAGTCTAGGACATCTTGCATGAGAGGATCCTTTTCGGAGTCTCTTTTCTTTTTTTCAGGTGTTTGTTGAACCACATATATCCTGTCTGTATCTAACTGGTGTCTTCTATCTATCTGGGCCCATCCCTGCTCTGCATTCTGCCGGTCATATTCTTGGGCTTTCTCAGCATCTGATTTTGCATTATGTCTCTTAGCATCCTTTGCTGCTTTAATTCGTTTTTGTCTACCCTCTTTCTGCCATAACCTGAGTGAATCAAACATACCAGGCCTACTTTTGGTTGCAAATAATCTTTCTCAGTTCATCAAAAGTCCCATGCAGTGGCCACTGTAATTCAGCACTATGCCTAGTCTTTTTACGCCATATGTCAGTCCATATTATACTTCCCACCCCGTGTTTTACATACATTTCATGGCAAGGAGTTCCAATTGGAGGAGCCGGACAAGACTCCTCCAAGCGGGAGTCCGCTTGACAACAAAAACAGCACCATTTCCTTAATTTACTGAATGCCGGCATTATTTTAAACAGACAGTTGTAACTTAGTATCAGTGGATGGAAAACAGAAACAACGGGAGCAAATATGCAATCTATATATTATGACAGTTAATTATTTTACAAAACATCCACTGACTTCGGTCTTTGCAAAGATCGAATAACACCTACCAGACAGACACAGAAAAGACAGGGGTTAACCCTGTCCTTACCTTACTCTTGTCTTCCTCCTCAGTCAGGACTCCGAACTCAGGGCCAGCTATGTCAGGAACTCCAGTCAGGGCAGAGCCGCCGGCGCCCGTTGAGACAAAGAGGGGGGAGCACCGCTGGAGTACCGCAGGTCCACGAGGAAAAAGATACTTCCCAAATCAGTTGTGGGGCGCCCCCTTTGGTAGTCCTGCAGTGAACCTCCTCCTCCTTCCGAGCAGACGGCGGGTGCCACTGATGGAGTCCCTGTTCGGGCGCCAACTGAAGAACCGGGAAAGGCAGGCTCACCTCTCCCAGCGGTGGAGGGGACACCCTAGGCCTTCAGGGTCTCTTACCAGCAAAGAACACAACAGGCGGAGTCACGACTGACGAGGAAGAGAAAAGTTTTATTAGTAAAACAGATAATAGCTCGAGCTGAGCACAGTGTCCCAGGACAGTCTGAATGACTTTCCTACGGAGGCTGGCTGCTTCATTCTGCAGCGTACAATCTTATATAGTTAAGCTGCCCCCCTTCAGCCAGGAAGCCACCCCTCCATATCTGGCGAACACAAAAGCTTCAAACAGTTCTCCTTTTAACCCGAGAGCATCCTGCTGACGTACATACATTTGATTAGTCTTTCCTGCTTGTACTCCCACTGTCTCGGGAGTATCCTGCTAATACACGGCAAAGTGACAGTTCATTTGTCAAATGTCAGTCTTATCACAGTTGGTTTGATAATTTACGAGGATATCCCTTGCAGGAGGCCCCTGGAATGCGGTGGGAAGAGGTACAGTTCTGTTCGTGCACAATGATAAGAAGGATACAGCTGTGGCTCGGTATCCTGAAAGTCAGCTTGGTTAGATAAGTGGAGAGGCCCAGAGAAGGAAATGGTTTTAGACAAAAACTGAGTTCACAGGGAAGTCAACTTACACAGTTTTAATGAAGAGTCAGCTTTGTCGAGCACATGGCAATATTAATGGAATACGCAGAAATAAAGTCTGAGGCAAATACATCTCGGATTATTATTTAACAGTGGCTATGGTGCAGAGACGGCCCTTGAGTAAGCCCTTGACTATCTGTTATCTCCCTCCCTTATCTGATTTGCTACCAGTGATATGAAATTTCCAGGAAGAGTGGAAGAGGAGAACTACTCTAAAATGTTTAGTAGTAGCTGAGGATTTATAAATCGGGTTATGATTGTGTCTAAGTATATGGTCTTCTCTATGCTTAACATGTGTTTCTTGTAGGGCTACAATGTCGAGACCCCTATCTAGGGTATATTTCCAAAGTTGGTGGCATTTATGTGGGGAGTTCTGCCCTTTAATGTTTCATGAAACTCTTCTTATTACCATCAAGGAGTTGAGTAAGTTTGGGATATAGCATTCTTCTCCCGGGCGGAATCCGTTAGAATGATATGTTCACCTCCCCTGCCTTCCAGCATTCCCCTTCTCTCCCCACTGCCTTGCTCCCTCTGCGTCTCCACTACCTGGTCATCCCTCCAGATTGTAGGACCAATAGTGATTAAACCACGCAATAAATTGTAAAACATGAAACAGAGTGATCTGGGGAGTATAAACCCTCAACAACTGAGCAGTGTTGTATGCAGTGGAATTAGATTGGGTGTATTGGGCCCAAGTCTGTGGTGCAGTCTACAGTGAGTTTTGTTTAGCAGAATAATCTGGAATCTCAATTTGTTTCAGTTATGGTATGATACTTTGATCACAAAGAAAGGTGGGAATCTGGTAAAGGGGTATAGGCATTTGCTATGAGGTGCTGGCTTTACAAGAATGACTTGATGAAATGTTGCCAAAGGAGAAAGTCCATCGGTATTTAATATGTTCGCAACTTAGGGCATTGGTTATTGGCTTGAATTGAAGGCGCCTTGTTAGGGTGGCAGGAGTGATATCTTGGAAAAGGAAACATGTTGCACCTTTAAACATGCCGAGCTGTTTGTAGAATCAATAGTTTGACAAGGCTATCTCTTGGTCTTCTCCCGCTGCGTGTGGTCTGTGGGCTCACTCTGTGTGCTCTCTCTATCTGCACCTCTGATGATCCTCTCCCAGGATATCCGAGAACCTGCATATTACAAGGCTCCCAAGTCCGGTCCTTCGATCCCCTCCTCCAGACCCCGTATCCTTATGTTGTCCCTTCTGGACCGGTTTTCCAAGTCTACGCATTCTAGTAGGGCATTGTGTAGTTGGGATCAGAGGTGTTCGGTGATGTGTTCCACTGGGCTTAGTCGTGGTTCCAGGTGTTCGTGTTGTGTTTTAAGGTCTAGTGTGTGTGCACCCAACTAGTCTATATTGGTTTGGAGAGAGGCAAAGCAGGAGCTAAAATCTATCTTGAAGGCCTCAAAGAAGGCCCCTTTATCTGCCTTGAGTTCCTCCCTAAGTGCCTTCTTGAAGTCTCGCAGGAAAGGGCAAAGGTCCTCCTTAGTCAGGGCCATTGCGATCTCAGAGTTGGAGTTAGTGTCCGGTTCTCTTGTCTCTATGGGGCTAAAGTAACTAAACACCCTGTTGGTCTGAGCTTTCTTTGGCGGCATAAAAGATTTTTGGTTGTGACAGGCAAATATTGATGGAGAGAGCATGTGTTGATTCCTCTATAACACGGACATAAAAGGATAGTCTAATAAATTTCAGCTTCTTTCCTCACCGTGGAGGAGGAGACAATGTCCGTATAGTGCAAGCCAGGTATCTTGAGAGGTGTAATGGTGAGAACCCAAGAGGCAGAAAAAGAGTAAGAAAATGGAACGCCTTTGCAGTTTATGGCCTCGAATGACTCAACTGTTAGAGATACACCAGGGTGTTCAGCAGTGACAGAGCTCCCCAGGAATGCCTTTGGTATCAGGGCCTGTCGGACTGAAGTATCTTACTGCTGTGACAGCAAAGGAGGCCTTCTAATGTCAGGCTGGTTGCAGCCCCTTGGGGTTTGCAAGGTAAAGTTACCACTGACGGTAGCAAGTCAAGCGCAATATGATTTCAACAGTGGTGCAACGTTTAAAGTCTATCGGGGCCACATTGCCGGTTGACCCAGAGCGATGGCGAGGCTCTCAGGAGCCAGGCGTGGAAAGGCATCGGCCTCCGTGCATCGCAAGCGCCTATGCTAAGTGAGGCATTCTGGATGCAGTGAGGAAAGTGACCATTGGGCAGCGCATCGAGCCCCCAGACATTGCAGATAGTATGCTGCTGAGCTGGAGATTGTAAAGGTAAGTGGCAGCAGGGACCAGCTATCTACATATTACGGGGAGGGGTCGCACTCCACTTATTATCACTGCCATGTTGTTGCAGGCCGCAGGGACAGAGAAGGGTGCTTAATGACGGATTCCATCCGCTGCATGTCTGTCTCTTCTCTCCTTACTGCCGAATTGGAGTCAGGTGCGGTCCACAATGTCTCCGGTGATGTTTTCTGCACTCTGGGGTCCCTCTTAGTAGCGTGAATGCAGCCGGGTCTCTGTCTCGGCTGGCCACATGTCACAGGCCCCAGGTGCCTCCACTGGCAGATGGCTGATAGTTCCTGACAGTTCTTGTGCTCTAGTGGAACAGGATGGGTCCCCCCACCTTTTAGGTGGTGATAGCTTGTTGTCCTCTGTAATTTATAAGGCGGTGGTAGCTGGATGGTGGCAGATACAGCTTTAGCTGCAGTGCATTGCCTGGAGCCTGAGTGGATTATGTCCACAGAGCCATGATGGTTGGCCATGCCCCTCATGTTATGGACATATTTCTGTCAAACAAGAGGTAAAACGTATGGGAAAACTTAGGAAATCTACAGTCAAGTCTGTGATAGTGTATGTCAGTCTTTCTCAATATAATGCTAAAAATATTTACATTTAGCTCACAAAACGACTCAGCTCTTGTCAGCCTCTGTGTATTGCACTAAGTTGCATTTTCCATTGCACATCAAGAGCATGTACTGGTACACTGAGGTACAGGGAATGACTAAGACCTTCTGCCGGGTGACTGAGTGAATTGAATCTAAATCTGTCTGTGCCAGCTTAGTCACTAGCCTGTTTTGATAGCAATCATTGCAGCTATGCTTGTTGTCTCCAGTCATTCTTACCTTTTGATACTTCTTTTCCCTCCACCTTCAAATTCGGGCTGAAGAACAAATCAGTTGTACATTAAAAAAATATCTTAAATTTGTGAGGAATTTCCCAAATGTGCAAATAGTGAGGCAGAGTAAGAACTTTGTATCACTGCAGTGGATTTGAAATGTTCCTACTTATGACCTGTAGTTTTCTGTTGCTGTGTTGTAGTAAGGAGTGTTCTAGTCTATCCTGCGCTGAGCCTTTAAATATTGCGACGCATCTTGAAATACAGAGTGGAAGGAAGTGGGGAGACAGGAAGTAGTTGAGGAACGCAGAGTTAGAAAGTTTCCTAATTCCTTGTTCCTAATGAGTAGATCATATAATTAATCTAACTTGAATTGCAGAAAGAGACTCATTTTGCACATTTCGGTCTTGGCTTTCTTCTGCGCAGGACAATCTTCCTGGTGTAACTTTCATCCCTACCCTCTCTTCACATTGATTCCCAGGCTGCAATTTAGCAGCATCGGGCAGGAAGAGAATACATTCATGGGTGATTGTAGCTCAGTGTCTTTGGTGACTCTTGATAGTAAGATTTGAATGCTGATGCCAAACCTCCACTGCTCCATATGCAGCTGCAATCACTGCTTCCTCATGGTGAGCAGCATGAGAGTAGAATGCCTCATTAAACCATCTGATATCGGACTACTCATCAGGCTCTCGGGTAGCATTAGGTATGGGATATTGTTTTGTCAGCAAAACTCCACTTTTGCCTCAGAAATGATGTCAGCCTGGTTAGTAGAGTAGGGCAGCAGGCAGTATGAGCATTGTTTCTGGGTGCAGCACCACCAGTGAACAAAGCTATTACTCAATACCAATTAAGGTTTGATATCCGTAGCCACTGAAGACCCCTTCTTTGAAAGTCACCAACAGTGTAGCACTAATAAGTTATATTGCACCGTGAAGCAATTAAGTTTCCAGTGTTTTGCAAAATCAGAAATAATCTAACAGACAGTTAATACTGATCTGTGACCAACGGCTAACTTTTCCCACTGCCTGAAAATAGTAGTGTCATTTCACATCTTGTTTCAGTGACAACATCATGATGCAGTTCTCTAAGATGATCATGTGTGGAACTCCCATTATTTCTAAGTATGTCTAGTACACATTGAGAACAACATTTGTACCTAGTTCTGTGTTAGTATATGGTGCTGCTTAAAAGTAATGAATCCCAAGCCAACAACTGAGGTAGTACCATCACTGACAAACCAGTTAACAAATAAGGTGAGACAGTCTGATAAGGAACTGGTACACTGTTCTCCTCGCTGGTGTTAAAAATGTAGTGATAATGTCTTGTTTGTGCTTCACTGTGATTAAGGGTGCTGTGACCTACAGTGATGCTTTTGGTCGCTTTAAGGAGTCTTCTCTGTGCTGTCTTCTTTGCTGATTTGTGTTTGAAGTCAGGCCTTTGCCAGTGGTGGCCTACTGTGTATGTGTTCTTATTTTCTAGGGTTGGTTCTGTATGATGGCACTGAGCACTAAATGATATACTTTAAGTAGCTCTTGACTGCCCGCACCCTGCCAAATAGCCTATAAGGCATGTCTCTATTTAAATCAACTGAGCTAACTCTAGGAGTATTGTGTGGATCCAAAATATGCAAAAACTTCCACATATCAAAGACGCTGTGGGAACCTAGGCACCATGCGATCGTTAGGATCCTACTCTAGCTGTTAGCTTAATTGCTTGAAACTTCAAACTTCAAATGTCAGTGAACATTGCCTGCACAAGTGGATTACATTTACAGACTTAGGCATGACCTTCACATTCAGGAGACTTGGATTATGGACCATGAGCTTTGCACCACTCATTAAGTGGAAACTTTGCTACAGCCTAACCTCTAAATTCAGTTTAATTCAAATGGCATCCATTTCTTCACTCTTGTTTGGTTTTCATTGCACGCCACTGTACACCCATACCACTCTATGGATTGCCTTCTTCTGTGGCTTGAATGTGTGATCAGTGGCACAGGTTTCACTTTCTGTTAATGCCATGCGGATGCTGGGGTGAGGGGAACCTCCATTCTTCCTCCCCAAATGTATTCCTTTGCTCGTCAGTTAGTACTGAACCTTAGCTTTGGTCTGTGTATCTGATCCACTGTGCAGCTCTCCGCGTGTTTTGTGAATAAATCATGTTATTTGGAACTGATTTCTAAACAGGAAATTTGATAACATGCTCTAAAATCTAAGGCAATTAATCAGATTAGAAGAACCAAGTAAGCAAAACAAGTCACATGAAGGACGGTGGCTCCTATTAATCATCTGTTCCCAGATCTCAACAGGTCACAGTAGTGACTGAACACATTTTGGCCGGATAAAACTAAGCTACGTGTACTTCAACACTTTCCTCACCTGTCCATTCACCTCTGCATCCCCAGTTGCCACCATAGTGCAGCGACCAACACATCATGCAGGGACTGTCAATCTGTATCTAGAATTGGTCTTTATAGTGTGATGGAATTCAAGTAAATTTCAGCAAATTGTTTATAAAGGGTTAGAAATGTGTTTGACACCTGTTATATATCTTTCCATGCCTTTTTTTTTAAAGCAGAGGTGCTCGCCTAGGGTGGCAGCTTCTGAGAGGTACCACCATCACAACATGTCTGCAATGTTCACTCTTTCCAATTCTGAAGGGATCAGTCAATGTTTCTGAAAAGGTTATAATCGTTGCTTGATTGACTTTTGTTTCCAGAGTGGAGCACCGCTCAGTCTGTCCACGTTGTTCGAGAAACATTTTCTTTTCTAGTATGCATACGCTTAATTTATGTAAATCTGCTGATTGAAAGTATTATGCATCACTCTCGCTGATGGTAGTGCCCTTTACAAATACACATAACATAACATGGCATGTGAAGGTTGAAAAGTCCAGGGTAGCTGAAGCTGCCACAGATAATATTGCTCCACTTTGCAGTTATGTAAAACTAAAATGGAAATGAAACCTTATATATTCCAGTAAAGTCGCAAACAAACATCTGCGCATAGCTCTCAGCCCGTCAGGTCCACCCGACATTACAATGCTAGGGCATCTCAAACTATCTATTGAAGTGCACTGTACTGAATGATCTCTTTCCTAAACTGATGACTCACTTGCTGTACAGTAAATGAAATTAGTCTTTCACTGTGATTCTTCCTGTCTGTGGT
Source organism: Pleurodeles waltl (assembly GCF_031143425.1). Lineage (NCBI taxonomy): Eukaryota > Metazoa > Chordata > Amphibia > Caudata > Salamandridae > Pleurodeles > Pleurodeles waltl. Next base: position 195,187,699 of record NC_090440.1, on the reverse strand, counting down.
CTACACTTACCGCATTAGAATAGCTGTTCGCCCTTGTCTCCACCACGCCTAATGCCTACATTGCTTGCCCCACAATAGGGTTGGCATGAGCAAGGAGAATCCTGCGTTATATTTGGTAATTTCTCTGTCCTTCCTATGATTACTGAGCTTGTCAGAACTAGGAACATGTTGGCATTTAGATCTGTTGATTTTCACTGCTTTATGCCAACTTATATCATTTGGTGTTAATAAAATTTTGGCTCATATTAGGAAGTGATTGGGAATGGAGTGGGTTTTATGTTCTAGTATGCACTTGTGGGACAATACTGTAGTCTTGTTTTTAGGTCTAGTTCTGAGACAAAAACATTTAGAATGGGATGTGTAAGAAAAACCTTAGAGAGATTGCTGAAGGACTGTCCTTGATGCTCTTCTAGGTCTTCTACTGCTAAGGGACCGTCTCTGGCACTCTTCTGGGTCTTCAATTGGAAAGTGGCCAGCCCTGACGTTCTTCTAGGTGAAGTGACTACCCCTAACTCTCTTCTATGTATTATGTTGCCAAGAGGCCGTCCCTGACACTCTTCTACGTCTTCTGTTGGAAATGAACCATCCCCAACAATCTTCTAAATCTTCTACTACCAAAGGGCTGTCTGAAACGCTGCTCTAGGCCTTCTATTGGAAAGGGGCCATTCCTGGCCCTCTTCTAGGTCTTCTATTGCCAAGGGGCCATGCCCTGCTGCTCTTCTACCAAGAGGCCATCCCTAATGCTTTTCTAGGTCGTCTATTGCCAAGGGGGCCATCCCTAATGCTGTTCGAGATCTGACAATGTTTGCCAGACCTATTCTTCAGCAGTTTGGGAGGCATCTCTCAAGAAGCCCTAGTGATTATAAGCCAATAACGACCTGTTCCTCTCCAAAAAATATCTGTTCCTCAAAGAAAGATGTAGATGCTAATTTCTGAAATCAGAGGCACAATTCCCTTGGACACATTCTGTGTGAGCCAAAATTTCTGTACTTTCACAGAGTAAACTAAAGAGGCAGGGTGCGGCTTAAGCTATGTTAGGACCAAGAGTATAGAGGAGGGAGAAGGAAGATCTAAATAGTAGAAATGCAATTCAGAAAAAGGATGGGGCCTGGGGACAGAAGGAAAGTACTATGACATATCACCAGAAATGCAAAAACTGCCTGACAACCTGAACACTTACAAAGGGTTTAAAAGGCATAGAGTCCAGTGGTTTTCCTTTGAAATAAAGTCTCACTGTATGGTGCCACCCACTGATTGCCATATCAGTTGCTGGTGGATGCTCACGGGGAAGATTTTGGCACACCGTCCAGTCAACCTTTGCTGAATTGTTTTTGTGCATCTAGGTCATGGCTATTGCTGCATACTTCTTAAGTCGAAACAACAAGTGATGGACAGAATGCTGAACATTGTCAAACATTCACCCCCAGTACAGTGATCTGGGCCTAAATCCATCGTTTTTTTGCTGCCCATGCCATTCCAGTTTGGACCCAGCCATATGCAAATCAGTCTTGACCCTGTTCCCCATGGGAACAGTCCAGCCCAAACTGCTAGGCCAGGTCTTCCCTGGACTGGAAACAAGCATCCTGGGACCGGTTTCGGGGTTTCACCCCTCATCAGCCAGGCCAGCTTGAATCCAGTGGCATGGGAAGCACGGGACCCACGTCTGGGCATACCCTTCCCACTTAGGGAGACAAAGCAAAAACAACAAGTGATGGACGGAATGCTGAACATTGTCAAACATTCACCCCCAGTACAGTGATCTGGGCCTAAATCCATCGTTTTTTTGCTGCCCATGCCATTCCAGTTGTGGCCCAGCCATATGCAAATCAGTCTTGACCCTGTTCCCCGTGAACAATGGATTAAACCCAGATCTATGACTGGGGGTGAGTGTTTGACAATGTTCAGCATTCCGTCCATCACTTGTTTTTACTTCTTAAGTTGCACATGCATGTTGGAAACAGCTATCAGCACTGCCTAGAGCTAGTATGAGCTGCATCACGTTTCACCTTTGAAACCCTAAAAGAGTTGATAGACTAGCAAAGTGAATGCCAACTTACTGCCCTTCTGCACACACTTCATGAATGCCTACACATTGCACTGCACAGCCTAGTGGCAGTGGTCAGTAAGCTGTCACTGCATCATGGCTTGGTATACACCCACGATGTTTGACGTCCACAGTGGACAGTTAGCTTGGTATTTTACAGCTTCAGTGGTATATTTGAACATGGGTGAATTACTGGACAAGCAACTAGCTCCATTAGCGTGCTCAGCCTCACTAAATAAACCTGTCTGAGATAATCCAAAGAGGTGGACTGAGTGGTAGCACAAAAGAGGTTTGTGCCTCTGATATGTCTGGCCAGCTTTGTTATGAAGAGACGTATCCTCTTTTCCTCCCTCTCGTTCGGTTACCTCCCATGAGCCAATTTAAAATCTCCTTCCAAATTTCGGTCCCCAAAGGACAGCTCTCCTAAATCCACTCCTTCCTGCCCACCCACCCACCAACAAAGTAAGCCCACTGCTATTCGGAAACTGCACTTCTAAAGGTACTACACACTAAAAGGGACCCAAAGCAGTAGTAAATTACACCACCTAAGAGCTGGAGTAGGGTCAGCACCACACATGGCTAACCATTGGTACTGCAACATCCTCCCACAAAAAATAAGTTAGGGACTTAAGATAAAAAACCCAGATGTTAAATTATAGATACATTTTTAATGTTAAAAAAATCTAAAAATAGAACCCATTTATTTAACTTTTTAGTCTAAAAATGTACATATTATTTTTAGTAAAATACAATGCATGGTTTCTGGCTCTCCTCAGGGCTAAGCTCCCTAATTTCACATTCCCTCGTATGTATCATTAGCTGTTACAAAAAGATGTACATTATGGCGGTCATTCCAACCGCCGCCCGCCTGGCGGGAACCGCCGAATGACCGCACCGCGGTCAAAAGACCGCGGCGGCCATTCTGTCTTTCCCGCTGGGCCGGCGGGCGACCGCCAAAAGGCCGCCCGCCGGCCCAGCGGGAAAGACCCAGCAACGATGAAGCCGGCTCCGAATGGAGCCGGCGCAGTTGCTGGGGTGCGACGGGTGCAGTGGCACCCGTCGCGATTTTCAGTGTCTGCAAAGCAGACACTGAAAATCATTATGGGGCCCTGTTAGGGGGCCCCTGCACTCCTCAGGGGCCCCACGACACCCGTTCCCGCCATCCTGTTCCTGGCGGTAAAAACCGCCAGGAACGGGATGGCGGGAAGGGGGTTGGAATCCCCATGGCGGAGGATTCCCTGGGCCAGGGGAAAACCGGCGGGAAACCGCCGGTTCCCCTTTTCTGACCGCGGCTTTACCGCCGCGGTCAGAATGGCCCAGGAAGCACCGCCAGCCTGTTGGCGGTGCTTCCGCGGTCCCCGCCGCCAGGGTCGGAATGACCCCCTATGTGGCATAAAGGGTACAACACGAAAAAAATGTATACTGGCCCAGTTGTGTAGCTTTCAAACTATTTTTTATCTTTGCCGTGATCCAGTGTCGCAATATTTTAGGAGACCACGAGATTGGGATTGCAGATGGACATGTCGCACGCAGGACACTGCATCCCACTGTTGCCCCCGTGGTAGAATGGATGAGGTTCTTTTGGGCAGATGGGGCCGCCGTCGGTGGAGGAGCTGCTGGCCCTACGTTTATTGCCAGGATATGTCTCCACGCGCTTGTTCTGTGATGCTGTATTGACACATGAATGTAAAGCACCCTAGTTTACACCTTGTTGGGAGATGGCAATCTGCATGTTGGTCATGTGTAGGTTCTGCAGGACCAGCGGGTCGAGATGCCGAGTCTGACTGACGCGAGGCCAGTGCAGAACGAGTTCTAGATACGGTGAGATAAACTCACCATTCAGATGCTTTCAGGCATGCCCGGTTCAGGCGGGAGATTGACGATTTTTGAAGCCGCGAATGGCTTTATTTTGGCTGTCTTATGCCTGAAATTGCCTCTCCTTCAATATAGGTCAACATGGGATATCTATTCTCACGATGTTTATTTCTTAAATCTTGCACGTTACTCTTCTGAAATGTTGGAATGTGTGGGTTTTATTCTTGTAACGTCAAGGGGAGCAGCGGTCTCCCTTTCCTGACAAGCTCAAGTGAACCTAAGCGCAGGCTTCATATTTGAGTTGAAGCTGAACTGTAGGCATTTCAGTCCTGAGGTCATTTCTGGCGGTCTGGGAACAAGTTGTTCTCTTGTGGTGTTTACGCGAGGCTCTGCGTGCTGAGGGGGTTTCTCTTGGATTGTGCACATCTGCGCGTGAGCGCTCGCCATTCATCGAGGCCTTTTACGGTGCACCGCGAGAAAGCCATCTCGGGGAGGTGGTGGGCGATGCTGCCACGCCCGCCCAGAGCGGAAATTGAATTAAGGTCTTCTGAAGAGGGGGGTCGGGCGGATGACTGTACACAATCCTCGTTGAACGCTAAAAGCACTCCAGCATCGCGCCGCCGGGCCCCAGCACGCCCGGGCTGCTAGGAGTCGATACCCTCTCGGCCTTTCACTTCCTCCTGCAGGAAGTTATTAATACAGAGTGGCTTTTCATGCGGAGCAGCTGCCAGGGCTCGGTGTGTCCGGAAGATCCCAGGCAGCCGCTGGGGTGCTCCATTCACGTCTGTCCCTTACAGCTGGCGCCGGGGGGCCTACGTCTCACATCTCTCAGGGGGCGCCGATCTCAAGATGTAACAATAATCAAAATAACGCCACCCCCTAAACTTGGGGGTCTCTGTGATCGACCATATACAAATACATGCCTCGGAAGTATAAAAGGCCGAGTCAGTCCTGCCGAGAATGAAAGTCATGACTGTTCATGGAAGGCATATCGTATTACAAATCATTTGTCCGTTGCAAGAGTTCTTCCGTTGCTGTAAATTGTGTCCGGGAACACAGTGTACGTTTGGAGCACTGACCCTCGGTACCGAAATCCATGGTTCGCCGCGTTGGAACACAGGATCATTTTTCCCCTTGCAATGAAAGGTGGTGGATTCCTTCATCTCCCGTTCTTCGTAGCACTAGCGGAGGCATTTGTCTTGTTTTAGTCTTCTGTTTCATTGACGTTGTTTTGAAAAGGTGGAATATCTGAGAAAGAATAAAAGGCACCTGGGCAATGGGCAGTTTGGCACAGTATGCAAGTAGGATCTGGTGCACAGGAACAGTGTTCTCCTCTCTCCGCGCAGTAGTGCCACAGCAAACATTCTTAACACAACAGGATGCGATGGGTCAATAAAATCTTCACGAGTCAAAAGAGCGAATTTACCCCCTCCCCCATCAAAGCAATAGCTGTGCTTCTATCAAAACGTTAGGTTACAGCACGTCCTGCTGACGGTAGCATGACTCGGGTGGCATTGATGTAAGTGAAGGATGAACAACTTGTAAGAACTGTATTCTTTTTGGTAATTCTTGACCGGGCCTTACTGTTTAAAACTTGGTTTAAAATACACACTGCAGTGTTTATGCAGTTATACAACCTTTGTGCGGAAGCTGTGCTGTCAGATAGGAAACTTACACTACAACAAGAGTGAAATGTGTGGCTAGTGTTGGTTGACAGAGCCACGTCCTCAAGACGAAGTTTAAAATATCAGATAGATAGCTTCACCCCACCCCAAGACTTTTAACCACCTCAGATTGGGTGCTTAGTTGTGGAGCCCCATCCGACCAGAACAACTGCCAGTGTATTGGAAGTTTGTTTCCAAATCAGAGAACCTAGGTCTTGTCTGCATTACATTTTAGCTGGTTCATGTGCATCCTTTGAAAGACCGCGGCTAGAGAAGGTTTGATAGAAGTAATATCCTCTCCTTTGTTAAATAGAATTATTTTGGCACCAAAGGACTCCATCACGGGGGGCAGTGGGGCCATTTAAATGTTAAATAGCAGACTTAGTTCAGAGAGTCAGGCAGCTATTCAGAACCAGGGTGTCACCCCTTAACTGACAGAAGAAAGGGTGGAAGAAGGATGTCTGCCACATGAGGTGGTAACGCTCCAGTTTAAAAAGTTAGAGAGGTGCCAGGAATCCACAGTAGCCCCTAAGGTGACTGCCCACACACCCGTCAGTGCAGATCTCAGAATGTGGTTCTGGGCACTGCCAGTTGTTAGTATCGTGTGTTGGGTGCTTACCTTTATGGCAGCACTGTCTTTGCCAGTGGAGGCAGACCCTATGACAAGAAGTAAAGTAGGCGCCCTGACCCTGTTGATCAAGTTGAAGTTGCTCAAGTGTTCGGTGACCTATTTCGGTCAGCGTGAGGATTTGGGTGTATTATTTGATATGGCTGTGAGGCCTTATCTTGGAATGCACATGCAAAACCAATCTTGGGTCCAGTCAGGCCTGTTTGTATCACATTTAACTCAACTTTGGGTAGTTGTGGCTTCGAGCAGCAAGAATAAACAAAGGAACTTAGTGTAAAGCATTTAACAGTAACAAACAAGGAAATAAAAGAGACTCACAACACGAAAGAACCAAGGCTCCAATTTATAAAAATAAAGTATACTTTTTTATGAATAGTTAGAGACCTTGATGAGCAAAATCCACAGGAGAGTTCCGGAGATACAGATTTTAGAAGATATTACCACTTTTAAATGCAACTGCACATAAGCATTGGGCAACAAAAAGTTTGTAAACTTTTGAAAAGTTTGAAAGAGTCAGTTTGACTACTCCGGCCCTGCTTGGGTGACCAAATTTGACAGGATGGAGGTCTAGGAGGCCAGATTGGATAATTCGGACAGTTAGCTGGCCACCAGAGCATTTTTAAGGCAAATTCCAAACTTTACAGGACAACCTCCCATATACTTCTATGAAGTGGAATTGATATTTAGGATACAGATTAGAAGATGCTTAAGGATGCTTCGGTTGAGGTGCAGTTGATGGGGGTACCTTTGTGGTTGTTCCTTGGTCCACAGGTGGTGTTGGGCGAATATAGCCACAGAGGTCAGAGTCCCTTGAGGTCCTCTACGTTTCAATAGCTGACTAGCCGATGCTGGGATACTGGTCTCCTTGCACCGCGGTTGGGTCGAAATCCTTAGGTGTCCCTTAGAGCTGGTTCCATGGGATCAGCCAACTGATCCTTGGAGTCACAGCTTGGATCTAGGGCCAGAACTCAACTTTCCCCGCGCCAGGAACCACATACACATCCCAAACTTCACTAGCCCAAAGTGCAGCAGGTGCAGTCCTTCTGATAGTGCAACATCTCTTTGTGTAGGTTCAAGGGCAATGTGGCAGTCCTTCTGTGATCCTTTCTCGAAATCCAATGTGGTCTGAGGGACAGGGTGCTAGGGGTGCCATATTTATCCCAGGAAAGTGCCCTGAGATGACCATACAGTCAGTAGCCAATGGTTTACTTGATCCCCTCCCTTCTGGTGACGTGCTTCCTGCAATGTGTGGCATCTGGCTATCCCACGGTGCACTATTCTAGACACTCTCAAGAAGTCAGGACCCCTCTTTGGTCGTCAGGAGCTTGGTAGCCCACTCTGGAGGTGTGGCTACTTTGGAGCTAGATGCCCACAGGAAAACCGGTTTGGGAACTGGGTTTCCCTCTCTGTCCCTGTTTCCAGCTTCTCTACATGAACAAAAGGCAACCTGCTTCAAGAGTGTTATCACTGTTTGCCCAACAAAAGCATTTTCCCCTTTAAAGGTCGCCCTTTGGGCTAACACCCGAGTGGCCATCCTGGGAGAGAAGGTCACACCTCACTCTGTGGGAGCTGCTTTTGTTCTTAAGCCTGGGTGTTGTTCACACATCCCTACCGGGCAGAAAGCTGTCTATGTGCCAGAGCCTGTATGAACTGTGTAGCACTCTGCACGGAGTAGCAACTTTCTAAAAGTTGCAGAACTTTAATTGTGCCATAAAATTATACCTGGGCATCAGATAATGTTTAATGCCACAATTTCTTTGGTACCATACAGTACCCACTTAGGGAGTCCCATTCAGGAGTTAGCCAGGCTGGTAACCCTGCTGCCAGTCTGTAGCCATGTGATAGCTCATGGGACTACTAACGTTTCCTCAGCAAAACACCAGTTTCCGAGTGTTACTGTTAAGACATATGAAAAATATATGTCTTACTTAAAAATATATTGTTCCCTGCTGTAGAGCTTTTTAAGCCTTCCTTAGGGAAGACTTACATATAAGGTTAAGGGAAGTGGTGGCTTTGCCATTGGTTTAAATGACAAAGTCGAGCTAGCAATGAAAACACTGCTCTTCCAGTCTGCAGTGGCAGACTGGGAGCCATTTTGTCCTTTGTCACACTCCGGGAGGCACAAACAGTGCTGCAACCGTAGGTGGATACTCTGTCTTCTATGTCCTGGGTACCATATACTAAGGACTGCTAAGTAAGTCAGCACTTGCCAATTGGGTATAGCTAATCCAACATATACTTTGTAAGGGTTTAGAACACTGGCAGTGAGGTCTGATGCTTTTATATTAAGGCACTTAGCAGCATGGACAGAAGTAATTTAGGTGAGCAGGCCAGACTGGGACCTTGGAGTCTGTGTAACACAGGCATGCCTCTACTCTGTGTACCTATGGACCACTATTAAGTGCCTTAATATATATATGATAAATTCACTACTTACATCCACATTATGGTCTAGATATGGATTGTTGTAGTATAGTCAGTCCTGATGAAAGCCACATGCATTTGGAAACATACGTGGCAGAAACATGTTGACCCTAAAAGGAAGTAGGGGTAACTAGAGCCCTGGGACTTCTTAACTTTTCCTTTTATAATCATACCAGCTGGCACCCAGATTAAAATGTTAGGGCTACCAGGCATTTATTTTTAAAGCGTAACCCTATCCCTACTCACTATTGTATTTCTTTTCCAACAAAGTGCTTCTGTGCATCTCACAGGTTGTGGCACACCCCATTCCACAACTGAACAGAAAAGAACTCTATGGTGAAGAATGCCACCAAGGGGTATCCCTTATGGGTGAGAGTTCTTTAAATCAGAAGGACTCTTTTCCCCTTAGTTTGATGGGAGGGTTCCAATCGAGTTGGGTTATATAGTTTGTGTAAAGTTCTGAGTCAGAGGAGGGTTAGCCCATCCTCTACAGCACCTCTTCACTCCCCTTAATTTGGTTACGGATCCATAAAGAAATAGACATTGTTTTTGTGAAGACTATTCAGCCTGGTTGACTATAACATGGCCTAACTCATTTGCAACTTCTGAAGTGTTTCTGGTAACATTTTCAAATGGTCTTCTGGCCTTCTCCATTGAAGTTGTGAAGTCAGGGAAGCAAGACAGTGTTGGAAATAGCCCTTTCTGCAGGGTTTCCCCTACCTTTTTGGCTTCTGACCTCCTGTTTTGATCCTGTGCTGAGCTTCATTTTTGCTGGCTTTAGAACTCTGGGCACTTTGACACTACTGACCAGTGCTAAAGTGCAAGTGCTCTGTGCCTAATTTGGATTGGTAATTGGGTTATCCATAATTGGCATATTTGATTTACTAGTGAATCCCTAGTAAAGTGCTCCAGAGGTGCCCAGGGCTAGTAAATTGATTGTGCCACCCACATGAGTAGCCCTGTAAACATGTCTCAGACCTGACACTGCAGTGTCTGTGTGGGCAGTTTAGATCTGCTAGTTCGACCTGGCAAGTGTACCTACTTGCCAGGCCAAAACCTTCCCCTTTACTACATGTGGGCTCATTGCAGTCCCATGGGCAGGGTGCGGTATATTTAAAAGGTAGGATATGTACTGGGGGATAGAGTTTTTTTTTTTTTTTTTTTTTTTTAGAAGCGGGGTGGGAGTTCGGGTTTATATTTTAGGTTGAGTGAGGGGTCTAGGTAGTTTATTATTTAGGGGCGCAGGTGAGTGGGCAGGGTAGTTTATTTTTTAGGAGCAGGTTGGGGTGTGGGGTAGTTTATTTTTTAGGGGTGGGGAAAGTTTAAGGAAGGGCGGGAGGAGTTGAGGAAGGATCGGGAGAAGACGTGATGAAGTAAGTGGAGCTGGGGCATAGTTTGGAGAAGTATTTTTTAGGGGTGGGGTGGATTTAGTGCATGGGTGGGTGGGGAGTTGGGTTAGTATATTTTTTAGGGGTGGGGGTTGGGTAAGTTTATTTTTTAGGGCTTAGATTGGGTGGGGGGTCTGGGTAGTTTATTTTTTAGAGGCGGTGGGATGGGCGGTGTAATTGATTTTTTAGAGGTGGGGGAAAGTTTAAGGAAGGGTGGGAGAAGTGAGGAGAGGAGGAAGGATCGGGAAAGGACGCAGTGATGTTATTGGGGCTGGGGCAGGCTTAGGGGGGTAGTTTTTAGCCGTGGGGTGGATTTAGGGCTTAGTGTGGGTGGAGGGGGTGGGGTAGTTTATTTGTTAGGGGCGGGAGTGGAGGGGGTCGGGGTAGTTTATTTTTTAGGGCTTAGGGTGGGTGGGGGGCCCTGGGTAGTTTACTTATTAGGGGTGGGGGAAGGTTTTAGGGCTCAGGGCGGGTGGAGGGGGTGTTGGGGTAGTTTATTTTTTTGCGGTGGGGGGAAAGGGGTTGGGGTAGTGTTTTTAGGGCTATTGGGGTAGATTAGTTATTAGGGGGGAGGTTTTAGAGCTCAAGGTGGGTGGCGGTGGAAGGGGTAATTTAGTTTTTAGAGGCATGGGTGGGGTAGTTTGTTTTAGGGCTTAGGGTTGCTGGGGGTTACAGTAGTTTAGTTATTAGGGCTGGGGGAAGGTTTTAGGGCTAAGGCGGTTGGGGGGGTGTCTGGGTAGTTTTCTTATTAGGAGTGGGGTAGGCTTGGACCTCAGGGTGGGTGGAGGCGTTGTGGTACTTTTTTTTTTTTAGGTTAAGGGGAGGGTTGTATGACACAACCACGCATGCCGTTTCTACATATGCCTTTACTAAGCATGCTTTTACAATTAAATTTGTTGTAAAGGCATGCATGGTAAAGACATGCGGGGAAAAGACGCAGTCATGGCTCCAACTGTGTTGTTAAGGCATGAGTGGTTCCTGCTTGCGTGGTTGTGTCATACAACCGTGTTTTACATGTCCTGACAGTGAAATACTGCTGAATTTGTTTTCACTATTGCAAGGTCTATCTCTCCTATAGATTAGATTAACATGAGTAATTTGCCATTGGGAGCAGATAGAGATATGGAGTTTGGGGTGAAGATGGTTTTTAAATTGCAGGTTTGAAAATGTCACTTTTAGAAAGTGGGTATTTTCTTGCATAACGATTCTGTGCCTCTGACTGGCCGTGGTATACACGTCTGGAACAGGATGACAGTTGGGTTGTTTGTGAATTCACTCTAGGCAGTCACACAAAGGGAGCTGAGGTGTGCCCTGCATATCCTGATGGGTCTTACTTGGCTAGAGTGGAGGAAGGAGCTGACACTTGCACCTGAATAGAGCTGTGCCAGTCCTTACACAAAGCAGTCTCCAACCCCCTAAAGTGTGCCTGGGGCCAAAACCGGGAGAGGCAGGGTCTTGTGCACTACATAGATTTTCCTTTGAAGTTTGCCTACTTCAAGGGCAGAAATGAGAATAAGTATTGGGCCTCTGAGACAACTACTTCAGAACACCTCTGGACTGAGGACATTCTGCCAGAGAGAAGAGCTGGATGCTGTAAGAGGAACTGCCACCCAGTCACTCAGCCAGTCTGCTGCTTGTTGCTTCTGCTCTGGGAGTGAAAAGACTGGGCTCTGCTTTCTACATCCTGCTTTCCAAGTTTCTCCAAGGGCTTGAACTGAGCTTGCCTCCTGCTAAGACGTCTGAGGGACATCAAAGACTTCATCTGCCAGTGCCTGGGCTCTTCTGCTGAGAGTCCTGACTTGCCAAGTGGCACCAAATCCAGTCCCTGGGCCCTTGTAAGTGGAAGCAGGTCACCTGAACAAAAATCCACACACACCGGGCTATTGCAGCAGAAAAATCGACACAGTCCTGTACCAGTGGCTAAAAAATGGGCCTAGCGCCTGTCTCACGGCTGTGGATACGGCGCATCTCCTCCTTCAGCGTGGATTAATCTTTGCCGTGCATCTAGATTTTCCACGCATCACTCCTGGGCGTCATTTTCTTTATCAATGCTGCACCGCATTAATAATTTGTTGCATTGTCAAACTGTCAGGAAAAAAATTGACGCATCACCTGTCCAGTGGGAAAACAATATACGAATTGCGTGCTTTTCTGACGCATCACCTCCTTTGCAGCCCTCATCGTATTTGGTTTTGACGCATCCAAGGTACTGTGTGTTATAAGGATACAACCATTCATTTCTCATGAGTAAGACTCTTTTAAACCTTAAAAAGTAATATCTCTACTTGTGTATGTTGGATTTTTGTTGCTTTGGTCTTGTTTAACTCAGGTGTGTGTGTGTGTGTGTGTGTGTGTGTGTTTGTAAAAAATACTTTACACATAGCCTCTGAGATAAGCCTAACTGCTTGAGCCAGGCTACCAATGGGGTGAGCAGGGGTTATCTAAGGTGTGTGACTCCCTTATCCTGACTAGATTGAGGGTCCCTACTTAGACAGGGTGGAAACTGACGGCCAACTAGAGACCCCATTTCTAACAGACAGAGATACTCCTTCCAAATATAGATCCCTTTCCTCACACAGCAACCTTAACACTGCATCATATAATTTAGTAAGCATGTTGTTATGAGCCTTGGAAGATCAGCCTGGGTGCCAGAGCATGATGCTCCCGCTACACAGCAGTGAGGAAGGACAGTTGTGATCCGTAGAATGTCTCAGTAAAAAGATCCTGCACAACTGTCTCCATCCTCCCAGTGTTGGTGGATTCTGTAATTCTCACAATGCGTATGTTGTCTTTATGAGAGCAGGCACTTAGATCCTCATTCTTTGCTCATGTCAGCTTGAGCACTTTCTTCCTTTTGAGGAAATTTTTATTGCATACTCTTGGTCAAAGTCAGAAATGTGTTGTTATGTTGCATATATGCGGTATGCTTAACTAGCCTTTCCTTTACATGAACCATATGCAGGGTATAATTCTCAGATTTATTGTGAGTAGTATTAGTGGCATTTTAAGGTCTAAGGTAAGTTTGAGCGCTTCTGCGTTTGCTGTAATTAGCCACCATACTGGTTTCTGACTAGAAGATACTCACCTTTTAATTTTTTCCTGTTGGCCGTCTGGTGGTGAGAGTGAGTGTAACCTGCCAGCCTTCCCAACATTACTTTTGTGAAGCTCCAGTTGTTAACCTTCTGTCATTTATTGGGGCAAGACTGTCACTGCCTGGCCCGGTAACCAGCCTGACCTTCCCTTGTTTGTACCACCACTAAAGATTCCAATCCCCAAGCACAGGTCACTATAGTAATGAGGTACATGCAATTATAATATATGTAGTCATACTCATCCCTTATGCCATTCAGCCTGACTCCATTTTGTATTTACTGCTTTTTCTTACTCCCCACATGGCCAACCCTGGAACACAGTGGATTAGTGCCATATGTTTTTACAGGGAAACCAGAAGCTGATGGACACCAGTTAGGGCTCTCGCCACCACCTTCCTCTGCTTTTACCCCCATCAGCAGGTAACACTCCTGCACTAATCGGCTGGCCAAGCCCATCTGGCTGTGCTCCAGCGACCGACTCCTCTCCGTAGATAGACTTGGTTCTTTCCACTGCGCCAGGTGAGTCTCCAGCCTGTATATAGCACAGCCATATTAGGCACCAGCTCCAGATATGGGGCTTTCAAATAGACCAGCATCTCGTATATCAAGGGTAGGATGTATCTTTCTTTTTCTTTTTTTTTTTTTTGGTTTGAAATACAAAATAAGCTCCTCATCATATCCAACTGAAGACACAAGCAAATCATTGAAGTAATATTCTTCCACCATTAACGTATTTGGAAAATGTGGAAAGAGCTAGAGCGGGACAATCAGTGTGTGCATTGGACCACAGTTTGTAAGAGGTGAGACAAGTGACTGTTCTAAACACACACAGCAGAGTGTGGTAAAGAATGTTACTTTTTCTATTGTGTGGGGTGATATTTCAGGGTGCTCCTCATCAGTTTATGTACAGAGGCTACTTAAGGAACTACATCTGGTCTAAACATATTAGGAGCATAGAACCTCCTTGTAGCTAGGTGGGATGAGGATCGTGTAGACAGATTTAAGCTTCAAGGAACTGGAAACACAAGAAGTTTAAGAAAAGTAAGCACTTCATCAGTGCCTTTGGTTTATCAAGATGCCTAGTTAAGTTGGCAATGAGTAGCGGCTAGTGGTAAAGAGCTACAGTCCAGGTGTTCTTCAGGGATATCGCAGTCAAATGTTACAGTAGCCGCTAAAATATGGCAGATGGACAGTGATCTCTATAGCGTTAACTCCACAATCAAGAGTGAGTGCAGCTGCAGTGTGTGGAATCGCCTGTTAGTAGTTATGATTGAAACACAAAGAGAAACTGCAGTCCAGATGACGAGACGAGACGAGAGTGATTAATGAGAAGTGGTCACCTAGAGGCTGAAATGAGGTGCAAAAGTCCTGTTGTTGTCTGCACACCTGGATTGGTGCTACAGTTTGAGCTGGTGAGGTGCCATTTTAAGAGCTGCTAACTTCCCCTTTCGGCCAGTTGGCCCTTCTGTCCTGTTGCCATGTCCTCTGAGGATACTAGGGTCAGAGATAGTCCAGAAAACATGGCGGTGCACTTCATTAGAGGCTCCTTGTGAGGAAAGAAATATGTCCGATGCTGTGTGGTGTCCATGGAGCAGTTTAACTGTATAGTCAGTAGTGTTATTGACAGTTGCTCTCCATGTCTTTCTGTAAGAAGATTTATCCTCCAGGGAATGTATCCCGGGGGCATATTGTGAACTGTGGAGCTTTGAGGTACAGACAGGTGAATAGTTGCACCGTGCTAATGTTAGTTTGTTATGACAGGTTGTGTGTCTCTGTACTGGTCTTCAGTGAGTTGAAGGGTGTATGGAACTAGAACAGTAAAGGGAGTAGATTTTTTAATGTGTAATGTCATGTTTATGGTGTGTTGGTTACAGGTATACTGGTAATATGTGCGCTAGTGAGTTTGAGGCTACTACTGAGCGAGTTGATCAAGACTAGAATCACAGGGCCATTTGGACTATGTTATTTGTGAAGTTTCGCTTTTTATGTTGTGCAAAATGTCACCAAGCGTTGTTCAAGCTGCCTTTCCCACCTCAGATTATTAAATGGGTTAAAAGGTCATATAGAAAAAATAATTATAAAACATGATTGTTTTTTATTTTTACCTTCGATGGGTTCTAATTTTTTCTTTTTTCCCGGACATTTTTAGTAATATCTGTGTTTCTTTACTGTTTCCACAGTATTGTTTATTCAATGGTGCCTTCCCTTAATGACCATAGAATACGCACTGCCCTGAGCCTGCTACGGAATAGCAATATCTTTTTGGAACTATTGTTGGCTCTGTGCGTGATGTTGCCTCAGTCTCTCATGGACTAGTCCTTTCCTAGCCAACATAATCTCTGCGCTTACTGCAGTCTCGCCAAGAACCTCACAGCGAGATTGGGCTGTTGGTTGTGAAAAATATCTGAGAATGTCTTACCTTTTGTTACCAACGCACATGAGTTTGCCTTCATACGCAATGTGGTCGCTGACAAATATGTCTTGTATTGGTTTTTGTGGATGTTATGTGACATGGTGTTTGAGAGTTTCCCTATGAGGAAACGTGGTCAATCCCACACTTCACAACATTTATGAAAAACTAGGACTCCTCACTCGTTGGCTTCATGACTTTGTGAATTGAGTTGGGTAGTAGAAACGCTGATTTAGCAACTGATAAGGGACCTTGCACTGCTTTACACTTTAGGGTGCCTTAGGCCTACTCAGCGGGTAAGTCCTACAATATGGACTCTTGTATCCCATGAAACAAGGCAGCTAAAACCCAAATTATATGTCGAAAAACAAGGTCTTGTAGCAAGGCGATGGGAACAGATGGAACTACTTGGGACTTATGTACTTGAAGTACAATACACTGTGTGATAGAAGTTGCAGTCAAATTAGGCTGCTTGGGTACTAAATAGTGGCCACTGGCCAGCAAATCAGGCCCAGATCCTTTCCTTATAGGATAGGTACCCTGGGCAAGAAAACGCTGTGCAGAAGTGCCATTTACCTGTCCCTTTTATTCATTTACGTTATGCAGAACCCCCCCACAAAAGGTGAATTTTCTTCCATGTTTGTTTCAGCAATAGTAGCTCTGTGCCACATCTGTGTAGCTGCACCTGGCAAGTGCCGAAGGGCATGGAAAGCACAGAGGAATACAATCCAGTTAAGTATGTAGATAAAATCCAGAGTCTTAATTGGCACCTTTGTCACTCAGCAGAGGCCACCATGTATGTAAACGCAGAAGATGTTACATCTCATTCAGGGCTTCAGCTGTGGGAGAATGAGGCTATTAACCGGTATATCCCTCTATCCCCATTCCGTATACAATGCTAACTCAGCGTATCCCTCTCCTACTAGGTGCGCTCTCCTGTTTATCGCAAATCAACATCTAAGTACCAAACATTTACTCTCTTAGAAACCCTTTTAACCACTGACTATTCCCCTTAGATGTATAGGTTTCCTTTTCCAACTTTAGAGGGTTCCATGCAATAGATTTTTTACAAATCATCTTTTGCAAAATTAGTTTTCAGAAACACATTTTCAGTAATCGAGTTTTTACTTTGTATTGTATTATTTTTCGTAATTTTCATATTTATGACCTCCCCATATCAGCTTTTTTATTAATTTTACTTTTTGTATTTTATCAGTTACATGTCTGTCTGTCTATCTGTCTATCTATCTATCTATCTATCTATCTATCTATCTATCTATCTATCTATCTATCTATCTATCTATCTATCGCTGTCCTTTTTTAATGTGTTACTATTGCATTTCCCCTATGTGTGTCTGTATATCTACATATATTCATGTTGTTTTTATATGGGAGGGACATACATCTATGCATCTGTGGTGTTTGGCTTTAGTTTGCAGTGTAAGTTTTTATGGGAAAACAATGTTAATGTAAAATATGTTTTCTGGAAAATATGTTCTTGAAAACGATGTTCTCAAACGCTACCCTCTAGCGGGGCCAGTGTCCTTCTTAAGCCTGCACTTTAAAAGAAAAAAAAGAACATACTGATCCCACATATGTTCAGAAAAAGTGTAAGGGCTGTATATCACTCTTTGAAACTCCACGCCGAATCCGCGCCATGCAGTTGCATTCATATGCAGGAAAGGACAGAAGAAGAACTTGTACCACGAAGAATGAGCCTAGAAGTTTTACCTAGAAGTGTTTTTGCTTTGGAAACACTGGTCAGAATAAAAGTTGCAATGCCTTACAAAATAAGTCCAGTCCACAGTAGGTAGGTGTCTTCTCAACAATGAGGTTAAAAAAGTCTCCCCAAACATATGATGCCTTAACTGTTTGTGCACAACATATTTATTAGGGTCTTGAGGTGCTCAGGTAGGGCACGCCTTGAAATCTCGCCAGAGGAAGAGTGAGTTAAAATCGTGTATTCCCCTTGTGTGACCACTTATGTTTTCTAAAGCCAGACCATGGCTGTTTTCGGACCTTGTCCCAAGTTTCTCTTTTGTGGGCAAGTAAAACAAGCAACATCTTTGTAAGAAACTGTAGCAACAGTGGTACCTTTATCGTAGGTAGGGTTACACAGTTGTGAAATAATTCTTTAGTTGGGTGAGGTTAAAGTGCCGAATAACAATGCAAAGGCAGAGGTACTCCCCAAGTTTCAATGCCTTCAGGGTTGGGGCGGTGGGGGGCGATGTGTGTTTGTGGAATCCATATCTGTTCCAAAACAAAATCTTAACCTTTCTTCCAGAAAGTGCAAGTTCTTGTCATAAAAAGCTTTACACCACGAGTTTACTCTCTACAGTGTGATACTCCAGGACCTGTGTATCTTTGGTACTAGGGGCCAGGTGTATAAAAAAAAAAAATCATTTGCAAATGGTGCGAATCGCAAGATTCCACCGTTTGTGAATGCATGATAGCCTTTCATGATGTATGAAAGGCATCACAGTACAATTTTTGGGAATCTCAATTTTTAGCGATTGCAGGAGGCTGGCCTGGCTTGTAGTGGGTACCAAAGGTACTTACACCTTGTGCCAGGTCCAGTTATCCCTTATTAGTAGAATAGAGGTGTTTCTAGCAGCTTAGGCTGATAGAAGGTAGCTATGGCAAAGCAGCTTAGGCTGAACTAGGAGACATGCAAAGCTCCTACTATACCACTTATATCATATGCACAATATCATAAGAAAACACAATACACAGAGTTACTGAAAATAAAGGTACTTTATTTTTTTGACAATATGCCACAAGTATATCAGTGAGTACCCTCAGTAAGAAGGTAAGTAATATACACAAGTTATATGTACACAAACCACAAATAGGTAAGTAAGAGTCAGAAAAGTAATGCAAACAGTGTAGAATTACAATAGGTTACAATAGGCAAGCATAGGTCTAGGGGCAACACAAACCATATACTCCAAAAGTGGAATGCGAATCACGAATGGACCCCAGACCTATGGGAGCTTGTAGAGGGTCACTGGGACTGTAAGAAAACAGTCAGGGTGTCCAAGATACCCCACCTCCAAGATCCTGAAAAGTAGGAGTAAAGTACACCTACTACCCCAAAAGAGCACAATAGTCGTGATAGGGGGATTCTGCAAGAACAACAAACACCAGCAGTGCACTGAAAGCAGATTTCTGGACCTGAGGAACTGCAAAGCAAGGGGACCAAGTCCAATAGTCGCGACAGTGTCCGGGGGGGCAGGAGCCCAGAAAACCCCGGATGAAGGTGCAAGGAAGCTGCCTCCGGATGGAAGAAGCTTGGAATTCTGCATGAACGAAGAGGACTAGGAACTTCTCCTTTGGATGGAAGATGTCCCACGTCGCGATGAAGGTTGCAGAAGTGTTCCCATGCAGAAATACTGCAAACAAGCCTTGCTAGCTGCAAGGGTCACAGTAGAGGTTTTTGGGTGCTGCTGAGGACCAGGAAGGACCAGGATGTCGCCCCTTGGAGGAGGAGACAGAGGGGCCGCTCAGCAACTCAGAGAGCCCTCACAGAAGCAGGCAGCACCCGCAGAAGTACCTGAACAGGCACTTGGAAGATTTGTGAACCGGAGTCCACGCAGAGTTACAAAAGAGGGTCCCACGACGTCGGATGCCATCTCAGCGGGTTGAGCACTGCAGGACGGAGTGCTGGGGACCCAGGCTAGGCTGTGCATGAAGGAAATCCTGGAAGAGTGCACAGAAGCTGGAGCAGCTGCAAATCACGCAGTACACAGGTTTGAAGTCTAGCGTGGAGAGGCAAGGACTTATCTCCACCAAACTTGGACTGAAGGGCCACTGGACTGTGGGAGTCACTAGGGTAGAGTTCCTGTGTTCCAGGGACCACACTCGTCAGGATGAGAGGGGACCCAGAGGACCGGTGATGCAGTCTTTTGGTGCCTGCGTTAGCAGGGGGAAGATTCCGTCGACCCACTGGAGATTTCTTCTGAGCTTCTAGTGCAGGGTGAAGGCAGGCAACCCCCAGAGCATGCACCACCAGGAAACAGTCGAGAAAGCCGGCAGCATGAGGCGCTACAATGTTGCTGGTAGTCGTCTTGCTACTTTGTTGTGAGTTTGCAGGCATCCTGGAGCAGTCAGCGGTCGATCCTTGGTAGAAGTCGAAGAGGGAGATGCAGAGGAACTCTGGTGAGCTCTTGTGTAGGAAGTTGGCTCTGTATGTACTATTTCAAAGTAAGAAATAGCATGCACAGAGTCCAAGGGTTCCCCTTAGAGGTAAGTGTAGGAGGCTGGACTGGCTTGTAGTGAGTAGCTAGGGGTACTTGCACCTTGCACCAGGCCCAGTTATCCCTTATTAGTGTATAGGGTGTCTAGCAACATAGGCTGATAGATAATGGTAGCTTAGCAGAGCAGCTTAGGCTGAACTAGGAGACGAGTGAAGCTCCTACAGTACCACTTAGTGTCATATGCACAATATCATAAGAAAACACAATACACAGTTATACTAAAAATAAAGGTACTTTATTTTTATGACAATATGCCAAAGTATCTCAGAGTGTACCCTCAGTGAGAGGATAGGAAATATACACAAGATATATATACACAATAGCAAAAATATGCAGTACAGTCTTAGAAAACAGTGCAAACAATGTATAGTTACAATAGGATGCAATGGAGACACATAGGGATAGGGGCAACACAAACCATATACTCCAGAAGTGGAATGCGAACCACGAATGGACCCCAAACCTATGTGACCTTGTAGAGGGTCGCTGGGACTATTAGAAAATAGTGAGGGTTAGAAAAATAGCCCACCCCAAGACCCTGAAAAGTGAGTGCAAAGTGCACTAAAGTTCCCCAAAGGACAAAGGAGTCGTAATAGGGGAATAAGGCAGGAAAGACACAAACCAACAATGCAACGACGCTGGATTTCCAATCTGGGGTACCTGTGGAACAAGGGGACCAAGTCCAAAAGTCACAAGCAAGTCGGAGATGGGCAGATGCCCAGGAAATGCCAGCTGCGGGTGCAAAGAAGCTTCGACTGGACTGAAGAAGCTGCAGTTTCTGCAGGAACGCAAAGGGCTAGAGACTTCCCCTTTGGAGGACGGATCCCTCTCGCCTTGTAGAGTCGTGCAGAAGTGTTTTCCCGCCGAAAGAACGCCAACAAGCCTTGCTAGCTGCAAATCGTGCGGTTAGCGTTTTTGGACGCTGCTGTGGCCCAGGAGGTCGCAAATTGGACCAGGAGGTAGAGGGGACGTCGAGCAAGACAAGGAGCCCTCTTAGCAGCAGGTAGCACCCGGAGAAGTGCCAGAAACAGGCACTACGAGGATGCGTGAAACGGTGCTCACCCGAAGTCGCACAAAGGAGTCCCACGTCGCCGGAGACCAACTTAGAAAGTCGTGCAAAGCAGGTTAGAGTGCCGTGGACCCAGGCTTGGCTGTGCACGAAGGATTTCCGCCGGAAGTGCACAGGGGCCGGAGTAGCTGCAAAAGTCGCGGTTCCCAGCAATGCAGTCTAGCGAGGTGAGGCAAGGACTTACCTCCACCAAACTTGGACTGAAGAGTCACTGGACTGTGGGGGTCACTTGGACACAGTTGCTGGATTCGAGGGACCTCGCTCGTCGTGCTGAGAGGAGACCCAAGGGACCGGTAATGCAGCTTTTTGGTGCCTGCGGTTGCAGGGGGAAGATTCCGTCGACCCACGGGAGATTTCTTCGGAGCTTCTAGTGCAGAGAGGAGGCAGACTACCCCCACAGCATGCACCACCAGGAAAACAGTCGAGAAGGCGGCAGGATCAGCGTTACAGAGTTGCAGTAGTCGTCTTTGCTACTAGGTTGCAGTTTTGCAGGCTTCCAGCGCGGTCAGCAGTCGATTCCTTGGCAGAAGGTGAAGAGAGAGATGCAGAGGAACTCGGATGAGCTCTTGCATTCGTTATCTAAGGAATCCCAAGAGACAGAGACCCTAAATAGCCAGAAAAGAGGGTTTGGCTACCTAGGAGAGAGGATAGGCTAGCAACACCTGAAGGAGCCTATCACAAGGAGTCTCTGACGTCACCTGGTGGCACTGGCCACTCAGAGCAGTCCAGTGTGCCAGCAGCACCTCTGTTTCCAAGATGGCAGAGGTCTGGGACACACTGGAGGAGCTCTGGGCACCTACCCTGGGAGGTACTGGTCAGGGGAGTGGTCACTCCCCTTTCCTTTGTCCAGTTTCGCGCCAGAGCAGGGCTGGGGGATCCCTGAACCGGTGTAGACTGGCTTATGCAGTCTATGCTGTGCCTATCAAAGCATTTCCAGAGGCTGGGGGAGGCTACTCCTCCGCAGCCCTTCACACCTATTTCCAAAGGGAGAGGGTGTAACACCCTCTCTCAGAGGAAGTCCTTTGTTCTGCCCTCCTGGGCCAGGGCTGCCTGGACCCCAGGAGGGCAGAAACCTGTCTGAGGGGTTGGCAGCAGCAGCAGCTGCAGTGGAAACCCCGGAAAGGCAGTTTGGCAGTACCTGGGTTCTGTGCTAGAGACCTGGGGGATCATGGAATTATCTCCCCAATACCAGAATGGTATTAATGGTATTGGGGTGACAATTCCATGATCTTAGACATGTTACATGGCCATGTTCGGAGTTACCATTGTGACGCTATACATAGTAGTGACCTATGTATAGTGCATGTGTGTAATGGTGTCCCCGCACTCACAAAGTCCGGAGAATTCGCCCTGAACGATGTGGGGGCACCTTGGCTAGTGCCAGGGTGCCCACACACTAAGTAACTTGGCACCCAACCTTCACCAGATGAAGGTTAGACATATAGGTGACTTATAAGTTACTTATGTGCAGTGAAAATGGCTGTGAAATAATGTGGACGTTATTTCACGCAGGCTGCAGTGGCAGGCCTTTGTAAGAATTGTCTGAGCTCCCTATGGGTGGCAAAAGAAATGCTGCAGCCCATAGGGATCTCCTGGAACCCAATACCCTGGGTACCTCAGTACCATATACAAGGGAATTATATGGGTGTACCAGTGTGCCAATGAGAATTGGTAAATTTTGTCACTAGCCTGCAGTGACAAATTTAGAAAGCAGAGAGAGCATAACCACTGAGGTTCTGGTTAGCAGAGCCTCAGTGATACAGTTAGGCACCACACAGGGAACACATACAGGGCACATACTATGAGCACTGGGGTCCTGCCTGGCAGGATCCCAGTGACACAAGGGCTAAAGCAACATACATACAGTGAAATATGGGGGTAACATGCCAGGCAAGATGGTACTTTCCTACAGCGATTCACTAAAATTGCAACTCTGAATAGGGAATCGCAATTTGCGATTCCCTAAATAGGAAATCGCAAATAGGGAATTCCTATTTGTGATTTCCTATGCACATGTCTTAAGCATTTCCTAAATGCAAACTGGGCATTTAGGAAATGCAATTACCACCAACTCCAAGTTGGTGGTAACCATGTGCACTTTTAAACAATGCATTAAAAATGCATTTTTTAAAGTGCCATGTAGCGCACACATGCCCCTAGGGCATATGTGTGCTTTACATGTGCACAATTTTTTTTGGGGGGGTGCATCTAAGGGGGCATTGGGTCCTCAGCACTCTTGTTTTTGCATTACCCAATTTGCGAATTCCTAGTTCGCAAATTAGGAAATGCACTGAATGGAGTCTCATTCCCTTATAGCGATTGCAAATTTTTAAAAAACGCTATTAGGGAATCAATATTTTGTTACATTCCATTTTGCATTACCTAAATAGCGATTTCTTAAAATTTGCTATTTAGGTAATGCAAAATGGAACTTTGATACATCTGGCCCTAGGAGTGGTATAAAACGTCCTCCTAATAGGTACATCAGACCTGTCACTTGGCCAATGTCCTGATGGAACACGTTATTGCTTCAGTTGGTCTCCCAGCGATTTCTGCCTGGATCACAGGATGAAAATAAAGATGTGCAATAACCGAGTAGAAGGAACGCTGCACAAAGAGCTGGAAAAAATGTTATTCTGAGTAATGAGAAAACAAACGCAACATCACATTTTTAAGAGAAATATCTTTATTTGCTTGTTCAGCAGTACAGATATTTCTAAACGATGTGTAAATAAATTGAACAAAAATAGTCTGGGTAGGATGTCAAGACATTGATAGAAAAAGTTTGCTTTAACGCTGGAGCAGACTGGGAGGCTCCAGGAAGTCAGTATGTGTGAGCCAGCCTTTAATGAGAATTGCTTCTGGTGACCCTGGATGTAAAACTGCCCATACAATTGTGTGAGTCTGGAACGATATTAAGAAGGCAAGCCATTCTGCTACAGACTACTCAAGCCCTCACTCTCGTACATCTCCCATTGATTTGACCATTGAAGAACCAAGCCAGGCCATTGCAGACTGTGGTCAACATTTAAAGGTGCATGTTAAGTAGTTTGCAGTGAAAGAAAATGAATAGTTCTTAACTTGATTTCCAAGTGGATAGCCCCTTAAAGCTTACTTGAAAGAAAGAAAGAAAGAAAGAAAGTAAAAAAGACAAAACTGAATGAACATCATGGAGAGGCCAAAGAATAGGCAATCTATGTGTGATTACAACTGAGCCAGCAAGATATTAAAACTAAAAACTTAAAGGATTACGTATATCAGATGTCTGCCCCCAGACCATCAGTTTCCTCAGTGTTATCCTCCATTTTGAAAAGATCTTTTTGTTTTGCAGCGAGAATCCAAACATCATGGAACCATTGATAGAAGAAAATCCCTCCAAACACCCAAACATATACCTTCTATTCAACTTCTCTGGTTGCTCACCCCATCTATTATACATGCAAGAAAAATATAGTTGAGTTTACTCAACTAAGATAGCGAAACAGAAGCAATTAACTTTGTAGAGGTTGATGGGTAATAACTTCACCTCTATTCAAATAAGTCAAAATTCAATTTTAACTAGCTATATTCTTCCAGATAGGCTTTTATCCTAAGTGAGCTGCATCTAAACACATCTTATGTCACTTCCATATCTGTTGATCGCCATAATATGTGTGTGTGTATGCCTCTCACATTTACAATTCCTAATGAGTCTGTTCATCAAAAAATGTATGATGATGATGGTTGGTTAATGAATTTGTATTTGTCTTAATCTAAGTGTAAATAAGCATGTTCCATAAAAAAGGTGGAGCCATGGACAATCTTCTTTTCAATTCTCTGCAGTTGGATACCATTCAAATTTACAGAAAAACGAATTTTAATATATAGACCTTTGCCTAGTTTTGGTTTTTGCAATGTTTTTTGTTGGGCATCCGGACAGCTTTACAGTAGGCAGAACCAATGATCTACTGAGCGCTAAATAAAGATTTAGACATCAATATCTGATTATTCTTGTTTCCACTTGCTCTGTTTGGTCAAGGACCGAGAGGTCATTGCTATGCGTAGTATAACAAAAATAATCAGAAGTTATGATCCTGACGGGATCCTAATCTTTTTCTTTTGTTCGATTCCACACCACAGACATTGCCTCACACACACGTGGGCTCCTGGAAATTTTAGCAAACACGATGGAGGAATATATGTGGATCTCACCCTCTCTGGAGTCTCCTTTACCAGCTCCAGGGTGAGTTCTGCTAGGGCAGGGACCCCCAACCGTTGAAGATCATTGTGCTCATGAAAGTGACTGGTCTTCTAGATGGATCTTTTAACCTTAAGCCTTTGGTGAGCACTGGGTATTTAGTGTGGTTCACGACTGTACTCTGCTTGTGGCTGAATGCTTTGTTAAACTTATTGTAGGTTGGTAATGTAGACCCATAATTATATGTTTGATAGGTTTGTATGGGAGATGTACAACCATCCAGACATTGGTACACGAGTACCACTTGTAATCCATCCAGAATCAATTGTGTGTTTTCAAGAGGAACATTCTACATTGTGATAAGATGAACACAGTTAGTGATCCTACAATGAAGACATGTATCTTCATCACTTCCTGTGTCCCTTAGGGATTATCTTCCCCCACCCTCTGCCTTAGAACTCTGGTACCACAGAGGGTTAAGTCGGATCTACATATTGTGTAAGCAGAGACTGTTGTGACACACTTGTGTAAACCATGATTTGTCCTTTCTCGAAATTGGTGAGCCACTGCCTGGTGCGTGGCTCTGGCGGAGTTCAACTTTAGGTCCCCTCGGGCCCTCAAGCCCAGAATGAGCTGAGCCTCATAAAGCTTCCACCCATGCTCTTACCTGATTACACAAACCTAACCTGCCCTCTCACCCTTCTTCCTCTCCTGGCTGTCTTGCTGTAAAGGGTATGCTTCCGCCCAAGCCTGAGGGTTTAATTTAATATGCAGAAAGCTTTCACGGTGCAAGCACGTCCTGAAACTAATGGCTGAATTGCGCAGTGTAAATTCAGGAAACGTGTACTCAATCCCGGCTTCTCATTTGAACAACTTGTGTGATCCTAGGCAATTATTATATATATTTTTTTACTATGCCGCCTTTTTCTTTATCAACGCATTTGACAACAGCTACGTCAATTTACGATGTGCGCCTTACAAAATCATCTCTGGTACATGAGCTACATATAGGAAGGAGGCAGATGGCGCCTGAATTGACACTTGGGTCACTACTAGCATCGTCGTCAGGGCTGGCCATGTGGTTGCACGAAGATGCAGTTCATCTTTAGAAGCCATCACTTCTATCAGATTACTCCCAGTGCAGCAAAATAAACTAATGTACTAAAGTGAAACTCTCCATCGTTACAAGGAAATCTTTTTTTTAAAGTGTGAAACCTCTTTTTTCAGTGTTTACATGACGTTTGTTGCATGATTTACTTGCGAAATACTTTGCAAGCCCGGCTCGAGCTTGTCCTCTTAAAGCCCAGACTGACGCCTGGCTTGGCTCTCCCTGTTAATTTGCTGGCTCGCCCACCTCTAGTCCTTTCGGACTGCCACAGAGAAAGCAAATTTGAGGGACGCGACGCTGCAGCATACTTGGCACACGTGTACTCCCAGTTGTTTAAGACTTATTTCCTGTTGCCTGGTGTCCCTTCCTAAACCCCTCCAGACGGCCCATTCCCGCAATGACATACTAATACAACAGTCAGTTAAATGGTTTGGAAAATGTTGCCGGCAGTTTATGAAAGTTGGTTTAAAGGCATGGCTGCCCTGCTTTTATGAGGGCCATAAATCATCATGTCATATCACAGTTACAAGCAATTAGTGGTTGTCATAATCGCATATCTCCCTGAGGTTACAGACCCTGGGGTTTGTCATTCACATTAGTACATTTGTGTCATACCTTGCTTAGTATTTTAACAACCTTATCCTTGATGATAAATTGCCTGTTCCATGTCCTTCATTCCTTTGCCGGCAAGCAGCCTTGTGTCTTTATCCTTTGCCGTTATTCCTTTTTTATGTAGGAGGGTACTCGTTCCTTTTAGGCTTAACTCGCTACCTTGTTTAGTCCTTGTGTCCAGCTCTCTGGCGGACCCGGGCTGCGAGTGCTGTGTTTCCGAGTACCTCCCCTGACTGCCTTACCCTGCCGTGAGTCATCCCGAGGTAAGTAGCCTTGCCACCCCCTGTGTTGGGTGTGGCCTTAGTTGTCCCATATCTCACCTTTCCGCCGCCCTTCTGCCTCTGTCACCTTTCGCATGACCCAGCCTGCGATGATCTGGGTGCTTAGCCTTAGGTGTGAGTGGGTGGGTGTCCTCCCGATCTGCTGCCAGGCCGCCCTGGATATGAATAGGTGGGTCTGAGCCGGGCAGCCCTTTTTTAAACCCCCGTTTCTGCCCCGGGGCATGTTGAGGTTATTTTAAAAAAATGCTTTGACCCCATTGGGTTGTTGCTCCTACCTTGCCCCCCCCCCCTTCTGTTTCCACCTTGTGCCCCCTGGGGCAGGCCGGAAACAGGGTGTTCGTTTTGCAGGGAGACCGCTTCCGGTCCCCCTGCCTGTTCTTTGTTTGCACGGCCCCTCTGGCGCGCTTTTTGCTCGGGGGTCTCGGCGTGGTTTCTGCTCCGGCCCCTCGAGCTCCCTATGGTTGCGGGCCTTCGCCCAATGGCTCTTGTAGATTGGGCACCTCTGGGACTCCCCACCTCACAGCTCATTGACTGCTGGTTGTGACATTAGCTAAACAAAGCAAGCTTGGGCTCAGTACAAGCTCTGTAGGCCTTTTCAGAGCACAGCTTGCAGGCGGATGTGGTGCAACAACATCAAGCGCTTTGCCTGCAAAGGGAACAACGTAGGACGCCACACTGCTGAATGGCTGAGAAGGCTGGGATAGAAGTGGGTAAGGCAGAGGAAGATTTTCCTGTGAGCTATTCCTTTCCGTCCATTTACTATTTGTTGATGTGTGGGTTATAACATTCAAATGTTATAGGATACTTGTCTCCTTACGTAGGATTGGGGCTTATTAATTCACAAAGCCAAACACAAGTTTAAACGTAACCAGATCAAGCCTGTGCAGGCATTCAATATATAATAAAGAAAACCTGAAAAGGAGTTCAAATTAAACATACAAAAATGTATTATCATAGTCCATGGAAAAAGTATTTTTGATTATATTCAGAGCGAAGATCTTCACCTGATGGTGCTGGATGATTATGTTCCATCAGTTGTTAGTAATACTGCATAGCTCTCAAGTAGGGCCTCATTCAAGTAGGCAGCTGAACAGTTAAGGAAACATAGGATGCATTGATGTAGTGAATCCTACGAGATGGTAGAATATAGATTTCCTGGAGCAACTAAATCGATCTTCGTCTCCTCTGAAGGAAGTAAAACAGCAACAATATGCCACAGGATTTCTCCATTTTAACCTTGATTGGATCCATTTTGAACTCGTTTGCAGATAACCAACCTGATATAATAGCAACTGTCGTGCTGCAAATTAATTCTTCAGCTCAGCAATTGAACAAAATACTTATGATGCATAATACATGAATTACCTCTTCATTCCAAAAATGTAATTGTGAATAATTGTTGGAAAATATCCGCGCACCCAGATATGTTAAAACATTGACCAGCTGCCCGACAGAGAAACAGTTATTCACTAAAACATTATCACCACAACAGAAATCCAACCATGGAGCGCAGGAAGAGACAAACCTAATTGTACTGTGGATGAATCTTAAAGAGTATGGGAGTGGATGTCTAAAATGCAACCCTTGAAACTAAGAATTGGTTGGAATACAAAATACCCAAAACGTTGTTCATTAACAATAAACTGATGTGCGATTCATTAGCAAAGCATAAATCAGTCTGTAATAAAACGCAATAGAAAGTATTACTGTAGCTACATTGAACTACACATAAACAAAGCTATAAACAGCATGGAATAAGAATAGACAGTGTAGAAGGGATGTTGAAATTAGCCTCGAAAATATCAAGGGACATCTTCAAGATTTTCCTACAAAATATAAACGCTGGAAGAAAAAATAAAAAGCCATGCTTGGGTGAAAGTGATTAGACTCTCAAATTGAAATATATGCCATGGTGGAAACAGTCTGATGTCTACAATGGCATGAAAACATATTTCCCCACTGAAAGAAGTTAAAGACAATATTGCGGGACTAGGAGGACATCTGTTAAAATACCACACACTAACTTTATTCATAATACGCTGCCAGTAAGGCCAGTTCTCTGGAATTTTGCAGCAAATTTCGTACTTAATTATTAAGAGCTCAAAAAACCACACTCAAACCGTTCACAGCCAAACATAAAGGGGGTGGCCACTCACTTTTCAATTTCCAATTTGAGAGAGAGATATTAACAACATAGGCCCTACAGCATCTGTGCCTATCATAAATGTTGTTCACCTAGAAGTTCACATAGTATATGGAGGCAGCTTGATAGAAAGTACTATTTCTGTATCTACTCTAGTCTGAGAGAGCGTGGATTGGATAACTTTAACCAGTTGGAAGGGATTTTAATGGGATTGAAATGTAGATATGGTGAAACAAAATGCCCCAGGAGATGCACGGACACATGTGTTATATCTATGCACATACACATTGGGTCATAGATGGTTTTTTTCATTCAGTAATATGGGCTTGCATGATTAAAATCATTTGAAACAGGTGTGAATGCTTGCTCCCCTTTTGCTCAGGATTTTCAAGACTCATTTGGTAATTGAATTAAATAAAATCAATAGTTTCTCGACTCTATTTTGGTACATAGTCAATTCAAGCAAAAGGATGTAGCGTGTTTATCCGTGGGGGAAGGAGTCTAAATTCCTGGTCTGAACCGGGTGAGTAAATATACCTGAACCTGAGCTGATTCGCCCTCCTGGCCGCGTGAATTATATGTATATATTCACTTTTATCGTAAAATGTTATCTTGTTTTATTGCCCTTTCTATGATAGCAAATTGCACCCTCATCAATAAGTGCCAGAAAGGTCATACGTTCTTTGGTGTAACCCTCACTAACCCTCAGTCCTGCCTCAGCCTATTCACTGGTGTCCATCAAACCAAATGAAACCACTTGTTGTAGAGCAGCCACACCAATCGGGGATCTCAAGAGAGGGACCAAAATACACAGACATTCAGTCCTGCCCTTAGTCCCGGCCTGTAAGAATTAACAAAGGCTTTCTTTGACTCCCAAAGGCTTCTAATTGAAAAAACAACACTGTATGTGAAAACCCGCCTGTCCCTGCGCCCGAAAAGGGGGCCGAGATACAGCCACCTGAATAAGATCTCTTCAGGGCCCTACCATGGAAAGCCTGCTGGTGGGAGACTCTTGGGAGTCGGAGTCCCCAGCTGCATGGAACAGCTGGAGCTGAAAACAGTA